>NC_091432.1:232734207-233414207 GCF_964237555.1 Oryctolagus cuniculus | reverse complement strand
ACCCGCAGGTACACGCAAGACGGGGTCAGGGAGGACTGAGTCTTACGAGACAGACATAGTAGTACAGATGGTGTCCCCAGCGGAGTGGACGGACACGCCAGCCGAGCCTCCACGCATGCGTAAGCCACGTGCTCCACTGGAACACGGTCACTTGGCTGGAGGACATGATCTGGCACTGGTCCACAGGAGCGATGCCACGTGGTGGAGCAATCTGCTGGGGACGTAAAGGGTGGGAGTTGGGCCACAGCGCTGCCTACTGGGCAGTCTGTGAGGGCTGCTGGGTGTGACCAGGCATCTGGTAGCCTGCCCCTGGAAACCACCCCTCACTGAAAATCCGCACAGAAATGGGAAAAGAAGCCGCCTCCTCCAAGGCCCTACGGTGCCCCTCAGCACCTCTACCTCAACAGAGCCCAGCATGGAGCCAGCTGGCAAAGGAGAACATGTACAGAGCCCAGCTGCCACATCACAAAGAGGGACTTTGAGAGAGAGATGAGCGAGATGGAGGCAGACGGGGAGAAAAGGGAAAGGCAACAGGCCCCTCCTCTTTTTTTTTATAAAAATTTTTTAAAGGTTTATTTATTTTTAAATTTATTTATTTGACAGGTAGAGTTACAGACAGTGAGAGAGAGAGACAGAGAGAAAGGTCTTCCTTCCGTTGGTTCACCCCCCAAATGGCCGCTACGGCCGGAGCTATGCTGATCCGAAGCCAGGAGCCAGGTGCTTCCTCCTGGTCTCCCATGCAGGTGCAGGGCCCAAGCACTTGGGCCATCCTCCACTGCACTCCCGGGCCACAGCAGAGAGCTGGACTGGAAGAGGAGCAACCCGGACTAGAACCCGGCGCCCATGTGGGATTCCGGCGCCAAAGGCGGAGGATTAGCCAAGTGAGCCATGGCGCCGGCCCAAAGATTGATTGATTTATTTATTTGAAAGTCTGAGTTACACAGAGAGAGGAGAGGCAGAGAGAGAGAGAGAGAGAGAGAGAGATCTCTCATCTGATGGTTCACTCCCCAATTGGCCGCAATGGTCGGAGCTGCACCGATCTGAAGCCAAGAGCCTCCTCCAGATCTCCCACGCGGGTGCAGGGGTCCAAGCACTTGGGCCATCTTCTACTGCTATCCCAGGCCACAGCAGAGAGCTGGATTAGAACCGGCACCCATACGGGATGCTGGCACTCCAGGCCAGGGTGTCACAGCACTGGCCCCGAGGCCCCTCTTCTTAACTGCAACTGTGAGAGGAGCCCAGGACACGGGATGGCTGCAGAATGAGAAACTGCGGCGATGAGGCGCGGTGCGGTGCAGTGAGGCAGAGAGAACCCCAGAGTCGGCACTCTCAGCCTCCCTTGGCTTGTGGACATTAAAGGAACTCTGAATTCAACGCGAGAGCCAGCTAAAGGTCCTGAGGATGCAGCAGATGATGGTCCACCCGCGTGGGAGGCCCTAAGAGTTCCGGGCTCTGGCTCAGCCTGGTCCAGACAGAGCTGTTGTGACCATGTGAATCTGAACCGGCAGATGGAAGAACCTGGGGTGCACCTTTTGGCCCCCCATTTCACTGCCAGAACACACCTGTGTGAATTAGCCAGGTAAAGGCAGCAATGCCTAAAGCATCCGTCATCACTGCCAGCTGACTGCCCCGCACAGTGCAGGCAACCACCTCATCCTCACCGGCTCCGGGAAGCTCACACGAAGGAGTTACATGGCACCACTCACTTCAACAGCTCACGTGAGAGCTACACTCAACTGGGTGGTGTCCTTCACTTGCTGGAAGCCTTCAGCTCCAGGAGGAACCCCACAGGTGATCTGGTCCACCTTAAATTCATCGAATGGCTCAAATTTTACATGTTACTGACACTTCAAGAATTGAATATAGACTGTTCCTTGAATACTATTATCAGGTTAATACTGACTTTCTTTTTTTTTAAGATCTATTTGAAAGGCAGAGTGACAGAGAGACAGAGAACAATCTTCCGTCTGCTGGTTCACTCCCCAGTGGGCTAGGCCAGGCCAAAGTCAGAAGCCCAGAACTCTATCTGGGTCTCCCTCCCACACAGGTGGCCAGCGCCCAAGGACTTGGGCCATCTTCCACTGCTTTCCCAGGCCCATCAGAAGGGAGCTGGATCGGAAGGGGAGCAGCCAGGACTCGAACCTGCACTCTGATATGGGTGCCCACGTAGCAAACAGTGGCCCAACCTGCTGCACCATGACGCTGAGCCCAGAACTTTCTTAAGCATGGTAGCAGTGTGACAGTGTCAGAGAACACCCTTGCTCTAGGCCACCAGGAATCTGCAGACAACTTCCCAGTGGCTGGGTAAACGAGAAGTGCTTGATATAATGAGATACGGAGATGGTGCAGCAAGTGTTCAGAGTGGTTAAATCTAGGTGAGGGGTACATAGATGGCTTTTTGCACTGTTGCTTTTTTTAAACAATTATTATTTAAGATTTATTTATTTGAAGGGCAGAATGACAAAGAGGGACAGTCAGACAGACTTTCCATCTGCTAGTTCACTCCCTAAATGGCCTTTACAGCCAGTTCTGGGCCAGGTCAAAGCCAGGAGCCAAGAACCCCACCCGAACCTCCCATATGGAATGGTAGGGCCTGTACTTGGGCCGTTACCTACTGCCCTCCCTGACACCTTGGCAGGAAACCGGATCAGAAGCATAGCAGCTGGGACTCCAGTCGGCACTCTGGTGCAGGATGCCGGCGTCTCAAGCGGTGTCTTAACCTGCTGTGCCACGACACTGGCCTCTCTGCATTGTTCTTTCCAGTTTTTATAGGTTTGACAATTTTCATTTAAGATCTTAAGAGAGAAGCAGTAACTAGTGCATTTGACAGGTACAATCCATCCTTCTCAACGTCCTCACGGGAGGGAACTCTACAACTTCCAGGGAGACCCCTGCACCCGCAGTGAGTGCCTCAGTGAGGCCTGTGAGCACAGCCACCATGGAGCCACTGTGCTGGGCTGTGCCCCCCGGTACCCGCTCTACTGTGCTGGGGCTGTGCCTCCCTCCTGGTACCCTCTCTACATGCTGGGGGCTGTGCCCCCCCTCCTGGTACCCTCTCTACATGCTGGGGGCTGTGCCCCCCCGGTACCCGCTCTACTGTGCTGGGCTGTGCCTCCCTCCTGGTACCCTCTCTACTGTGCTGGGGCTGTGCCCCCCCCGGTACCCGCTCTACAGTGCTGGGGCTGTGCCCCCCTCCTGGTACCCTCTCTATATGCTGGGGGCTGTGCCCCCCTCCTGGTACCCTCTCTACAGTGCTGGGGGCTGTGCCCCCCTCCTGGTACCCTCTCTACAGTGCTGGGGCTGTGCCTCCCTCCTGGTACCCTCTCTACAGTGCTGGGGGCTGTGCCCCCCTCCTGGTACCCTCTCTACAGTGCTGGGGGCTGTGCCTCCCTCCTGGTACCCTCTCTACAGTGCTGGGGCTGTGCCTCCCTCCTGGTACCCTCTCTACATGCTGGGGGCTGTGCCTCCCTCCTGGTACCCTCTCTACATGCTGGGGGCTGTGCCCCCCTCCTGGTACCCTCTCTACAGTGCTGGGGGCTGTGCCCCCCTCCTGGTACCCTCTCTACAGTGCTGGGGCTGTGCCTCCCTCCTGGTACCCTCTCTACTGTGCTGGGGCTGTGCCCCCCCGGTACCCTCTCTACTGTGCTGGGGGCTGTGCCCCCCTCCTGGTACCCTCTCTACAGTGCTGGGGGCTGTGCCTTCCACTCCTGGTACCCTCTCTACTGTGCTGGGGCTGTGCCTCCCTCCTGGTACCCTCTCTACAGTGCTGGGGGCTGTGCCTCCCTCCTGGTACCCTCTCTACAGTGCTGGGGGCTGTGCCTCCCTCCTGGTACCCTCTCTACAGTGCTGGGGGCTGTGCCTCCCTCCTGGTACCCTCTCTACAGTGCTGGGGGCTATGCCCCCCTCCTGGTACCCTCTCTACAGTGCTGGAGGCTGTGTCTTCCCTCCCGGTATCCTTTCTACAGTGCTGGAAGGCGGGTGTGTGTTACTGGTCTGTGCATCTCACAGGTGCGGCCATCGGGCTTTAGAGGGATAACACGGTAACTGAGTGAACCTCCCTGAGTTAAGGGAAAGCCAGGATTTAACACTGGGCAGACACACACCTCACCACCACCAGACTCTTCAAACTTGGGTCAGGACCCAGGCTCGTTCATGAAATTCACTAATGAGTCACAGCCAGCATTTTTCAAAGTGTAAGAAAAATAGAAAAATCACTGTGCTCCATGGTACAGGAAAGCATCAACTCTTCGGATATGTGGGGGCGGGGGGGTAGGTGTACAGGATTCTCATGCGTGCGTACAGAAACAGAGTATGAATTCCTCACACACAGCACCAGGACTGCGAGCCGTGGCATTGCTCTTCTTTCTTTTCCTGCTCAAAAGAATAATCACGGCTTAGGAGAGTACAGAGTTTAAAAAAAAAGAAAAAGCAATACAGAGTTAAACGGTTACAGGAAAAATTCCATTGGGACCCTCTAATCTCAAAATAAGCCAAAATAATATATAGTTTTAGTAACGCTCATGGATGATAATGCAGCTGGCAAATGTGCTAATATAAAGTGTTATTTTCAAAGTAGGAATCTGGGTAATCCCCTTGGTGTTTGGTATAGTAAGATGCTATCTGCACTTCTATTAAAAGATGAAGTTAAAATTCAGGCTGAAAAAGTATATATAAATACGGTCAGTGGTTAAAATTAGATGAAAAGACTCTTTGCTGGCAATTCTTCTCCACTGAAAACCCAAACGTATGTCAACACGACTGAGGGTCAGGTGCGACCCAGGAAAGTCCAAAGGCAGCTCAAAGTGCAAGTGCAAGGGAGGACCGTGCACCCGAGAGGTGGAGAGTTATCTTAACAGTGACCTCCCAAACCAAACTGGATGTCCTGTTTTTAAAAAGTCACATGTGGAAAGTGAAGGAAGAAAATCAGTCCCCATGTGTTTGAGGTCTGCCATTAAAGCGGGTTTCCTGTGAATTAATCTTACCATTACCAAATGAAGTCATAGGAAGAAAGTGCTATATCTTTAAATCCACGGCTATTTTTCATTCCAAGTTTCTGTGTGAGGCCATTACTGCTCCCTCGGGACTGTGTTGACTCACTGCATCTTCAGAATGACGCAAGTGAGGCTCTCTGCACAACTTCAAAACAGACCGTGAAGCCGTGCGAAGGCTGGCTGCGGAGCCAGATCAGTCAGGCACCCACGGCACGGCACGGCACGGCCAGGGCTGGCTGCGGAGCCAGATCAGTCAGGCACCCACGGCACGGCACGGCACGGCACGGCCAGGGCTGGCTGCGGAGCCATGAGCACCAGGTGAGGAGAATGCCCTGGTCTTCGACAGGTAAAACACTTGATCGTTCTAGGAAAAACCTTTTCCTAACTTGCTGATTCTATTTCTGACCTCACCCCCACCTTCATGGCCCACTCAGTGACAAATCTGCTGGTACGGCCACGTGGTAAGAAAAGAACAGAGACAAGAAATCCAGTCCAAATGTTGCCGGTGCTGGAGTTCCCTCTAAATTCTGTCTTACCTAAATAAAGAAAATCCCTGCCTGTGTCAGCCAGGAAGAGGAAGGGGCGGGGTGAGGGCAGTGGGGGAAGGAGGACACAACTCACCTAGAAACAGCAGGTGTGCGTCCAGAGAAGAGAGAACCCGAGAGAGGCTTCACGTGGGGGTGGTCAGAGGGGCAGGCCCCACGGCCACCACCGCCCTGAAGGCCGTGAACAGGCTGCATCCGCACGCCTGGGCTCAGCTACCTCCAGCCTCACCCAGTTCACCGCCCCACCTTCCTAACACGGACAGCCCAAAACCAGAGGGTGAGCCAACATAAAATGTGTTTGCTTTTTGAAAAGTGATTCGCCTTTAGGGTTGGCCCCTTTCTCAGGATGCTCCTTCCGAGGACACTCAAATTATGAAAGGCACCTGTGGCAGCCACGGGGCAGAGTGGCTCTACCCACACAATGGCAGGGCAGCTGTCAGCGACCCGACCTCCAGCATTGAAGCCGGGTGCCAGGCCCGGCCAGCAGTACCCCTCCAGATAATGAAACTGCGCGGGGTCTGGGTTCATCCTTACCAAGACACTGGCCACCTCAGGGCATCAAGAGTGCGACATCCCCTGCCGGCGCCGCGGCTCACTAGGCTAATCCTCCACCTTGCGGCGCCGGCACACCGGGTTCTAGTCCTGGTCGGGGCACCGGATTCTGTCCCGGTTGCCCCTCGTCCAGGCCAGCTCTCTGCTGTGGCCCAGGAGTGCAGTGGAGGATGGCCCAAGTGCTTGGGCCCTGCACCCCATGGGAGACCAGGAGAAGCACCTGGCTCCTGCCTTCGGATCAGCGCAGTGCACTGGCCGCAGCGCAGCAGCCATTGGAGGGTGAACCAACAGCAAAAGGAAGACCTTTCTCTCTGTCTCTCTCTCTCACTGTCCACTCTGCCTGGCAAAAAAAAAAAAAAAAGAGTGTGACATCGTTCTAAACTCAAAGTAATTCCCCACCTAACAGGCTACCTGCATGGTCTACACATTTGGCCTGGTTGTTCCAGTGACCTTGCTTGTTTGGTCAAGGAAGGCCTGTGCCATGGCTGATCAATTTCTCCACCAATGTATACGCTCTCCCTCTCCAAGCACCAGGCTCAGAGCACGAAGGGCTAACAGCATAGGGGTCTTTCGCGGCTCACTGCTGGGAACTCAAGTCCATCACACATCTCAAGGCTTCAGGCCTCATCCCATAGCTCAGCAAGCCCCCACCACATAAAGGGGACGGAGGGCAGCAAAGAGGCCTTGACAGTGAGCTTGGCCGCTGTGGACAACACGCGGCTGCTATTCCAGGCCCTCTGGCTCCCTGTGTTGATCCCGGTTGCCATAACTACCGTTTGAATCATCTCAACATGCTGCACACACATCTCCGGGACACATCTCATGACAACAGGAGCCTCACAAACACACAGTCAGAAATCCATTCTGGGGCCTGTGCTGTGGCGTAATGTGTAAAGCCGCCGCCTGAAGTGCCGGCATCCCATTTGGGCACCGGTTCATGTTTTGGCTGCTCCACTTCCAATCCAGCTCTCTGCTAATGCACTAGGGAAGGTATGGCCAAGAGCTGTGGCCCCTGCATCCACATGAGAAACCTGGGAGAAGCTCAGGCCCGGCCCGGCCAAGAGCTGTGGCCCCTGCATCCACATGAGAAACCTGGGAGAAGCTCAGGCTTCGGCCCGGCCTAGCCTCAGCTACTGCAGCCATCTCGGGAGTGAACCAGTGTATGGAAAATCCATCTTTTTCGCTTCCTTTCTCTCTATAACTCTGCCTTTCAAATAAATAAATAAATCTCAAAAAAAAATACACTCTAAGATGAAATTTTTAAAAATTAGTCATCATTCTCATCAGTCTCTGGTATTTAAATATCAGTCATAATTCTTTTTTTTTTTAAGATTTATTTACTTATCTGAAAGTCAGAGTTATACAGAGAGGCCAGAGAATGAGAGAGAGAGGTTTTCCATACACTGGTTCCCTCCCCAATTGGCCGCAATGACCAGAGCTGTGCCAATCCGAAGCCAGGAGCCAGGAGCGTCTTTCCAGGTCTCCCACGCGGGTGCAGGGGCCCAAGGACTTGGGAATCTTCCACTGCTTTCTCAGGCCACAGCAGAGAGCTGGATTGAAAGAGCAGCAGCTGGGTGTCGAACCAGCGCCCATATGGGATGCCGGCACTTCAGGCCAGGGTGTTAACCCGTTGTGCCACAGCACCGGCCCCAGTCACAATTCCTTATGTTAAAAGATTTTATTCCCAAATGGTGGAGTTAGAAACGTGCCAGGGGATTCCAATACAATCCCATCAAGGTGGCATGTACCAATGCCATCTCACTAGTCCAAGTGATCAATTTCAGTTCACAATTGATCACACTGATAGGTCTAAGAGTCAAAGGGATCACACAAACAAGACTAGTGTCTGCTGATACTAACCGACAGAATCAAAAAGGGAGAGAACGATCCAACATGGGAAGCGGGATACACAGCAGACTCATAGAATGGCAGATGCCCTAAATAGCACTCTGGCCTCAGAATCAGCCCTTAAGGCATTCGGATATGGCTGAAGAGCCCATGAGAGTATTTTAGGCATGGAAAGCCAAGACACTCTGGAAAAAAAAAAAAAGAAGCAGCAGATGAAGACTTAAATGAAAGATCTCTGCGAGTGAGATCCCAGTGGAAAGAACAGGGCCATCAAAGTAGGAGGTACCTTTCTCTGAAGGGAGGAGAGAACTTCCACTTTGACTATGACCCTATCAGAATAAGATTGAAGTCGGCGAACCCAAAAGGCTTCCATAGCCTTGGCAACTCATGACTAGAGCCTAGGGAGATTACTGATGCCATAAACAAGAGTGTCAAATTGTTAAGTCAACAACAGGAGTCACTGTGTACTTACTTTTCATGTGGGATCTGTCCTTAATGTGTTGTCCAATGTGAATTAATGCTATAACTAGTACTGAAACAGTATTTTACACTTTTTGTTTCTGTGTGGGTGCAAACTGATGAAATCTTTACTTAATATATACTAAATCGATCTTCTGTATATAAACCTAATTGAAAATGAATCTTGATGTGAATGAATGGGAGAGGGAGTGGGATGGGAGGGGTGCGATTGGGAGGGAAATTATGGGGGGGAGCCATTGTAATCCATATACTGTACTTTGGAAATTTATATTTACTAAATAAATACATATATATATATATATATATATATAAGATTTTATTTATTTATTTGAGATAGAGAGTTACAGACAGAGAAGGAAAGAAAGAGAGAAAGGTCTTCCTTGGTTCTCTCCCCAAATGGCTGCAATGGCTGGAGCTGAGCCAATCTAAAGCCAGGAGCCAGGAGCTTCCGGGTCTCCCACACGGGTGCAGGGGCCCAAGGACTTGGGCCATCTTCTTCTGCTTTCCCAGGCCATAGCAGGGAGCTGGATTAGCGCCCATATAGGATGCTGGTGCCGCAGGCTGAGGCTTGGCCCACTATGCCACAGCACCGGCCCCAGTCATAAATTCTTAATTTACTAGAAAGGGTTTTCTTCTCCCAAATTTACCACAAACATTTAAAAAATTTTAAGGATAAAATGACAAATTTTCCAAATACAAGGAACTTTTAAAACAACTATAAACAAGCTCTTGACTATCCTCTAGAGGTTACGGTCACCTGCTTAGTGGCTGTGTTCTCCCTCTCTGCAGTAATCCACAACTGTCAAGCACACTGGAATGACAACTCTGGTCCTGAGCACACGTGCTTGTGCCTTGCCTGTCTGTGACACCTGTGTTACAGCGAGGGACACAGAAGGCACACACCACACAGCTCAGCAGAGTGGGGCTGTCGCGGCCCAGGAGAGGTCCTCCACCTTGAGGCTCTGAAAATGGATGGCAG
Source organism: Oryctolagus cuniculus (assembly GCF_964237555.1). Lineage (NCBI taxonomy): Eukaryota > Metazoa > Chordata > Mammalia > Lagomorpha > Leporidae > Oryctolagus > Oryctolagus cuniculus. Next base: position 233,404,812 of record NC_091432.1, on the reverse strand, counting down.
CACCACTCAGCAAAGCAGCAGAGGTGAGCGCGCTAGCAGTGCCCTGAGGGGCAGAGACACAGGGAGCCCACCTGTCCCCGAGAACCCAGGCATGAGGTGGGGGTGGAGGATGGAGGTCAGACACGGAGTCAGCCTGGGGATTGCAAAGCTTGCCTGACCTGAGACAGCACAGTACCTGGACATGACCCCAGTGAGAAGGAACCTCCTCTCCAGAAACCCAGGGACGTCTGGCAGGTTACAGGGCAGCACAGGGCTCCGAGGCAAAGCCCGCCAGGGCTCCTGGATTCCCTGGGTTGCTAACACAACAATGTACACAGCCGTCCCACCCCCACCCACCCCCCACAGGACCCCCAAGCCACCTTCATGCGCCCTGTTCCTAAATAGAAGAGCAGTTCAAAAATGTGGAAAATATTTGTGCAAAAAACTTAACATCTACACATCATTTGTTCATAACACACAACACATCACCTTCAGAGGGTTCCGGAAGACCTCTCACATGCATGGATTTCAACATACTTTGCTCTAAAATACACTGAACTTTTAATTCCATTTTCATGAATTTCTTTGAAGTCCCTGCCTATGAATGGACAACCAGGGTCACTGTGGAAAGCCTGGAGCCCACAGAACAAGACTGAGAGACAAACAGATTAACCTGAAAGAAACACAGACAATTCTGGAAACCGGAGAGAATCCAATAAACAAATAAAAACCCTACAGTTCTTCTCTAACTCATAATCTCAACAGAATGACTCATCGAGATTATATGCCCAGGGCCAGTGCTGTGAAGCAGTGGGGTTAAGTCACCACTAGTGATGCTGGCATCCTATATTAGAGCAACAGTTCAAGTCCCAGCTGCTCCACTTCTGGGCCAGCTCCCTGCTACTGCACCTCGGAAAGCAGCCGAAGATAGCCAAGTCCTTGGGCCCCTATTACCATATGGGAGACCCAGATGGAGCCCCAGGCTCTGGTTTTGGCCTGGCCCAGCCCTGGTCAGTTGTTGTAGCCACCTGGGGAGTGAAGCAGCCAACAGAAGATGCCTTTCTCTCTCTGCATCTCCTCCTCTCTCTCAGTAATTCTGTTTTTCAGATAAATAAGTAAATCTGCTTTAAAAAGGTATTTATTTGTCTGAAAGGCAGAGTTACAGAGATGCAGAGAGAGAGAGAGAGGTTGTCCATCAGCTGGTTCACTCCCCAAATGGCTGCAATGGCCGGAGCTGCGCCGATCTGAAGCCAGGAGATTTTTCCAGGTCTCCCACACGTGTGCAGGAGCCCAAAGACTTGGGCCATCTTCTACTGCTTTCCCATGCCACAGCAGAGAGCTGGATCAGAAGTGGAGCAGCTGGGACATGACTCTGCACCCATATGCAATACTGACACTGCAGGCAGCGGCTTTACCAGCTATGCCATAGTGCTAGCCCCAATAAATCTATTTTTAAAAAAAGATTATATGCCCAGAAATCAAGAATATGATATGCTGGAAAAGGTTTTTTAAAAACCTTTGGTAGGGGCCAGCGCTGTGGCTCACTTGGTTAATCCTCTGCCTGCAGCACCGGCATCCCATATGGGTGCTGGGTTCTAGTACCGGTTGCTCCTCTTCCAGTCCAGCTCTCTGCTGTGGCCCGGGAGGGCAGTGGAGGATGGCCCAGGTGCTTGGGCCCCTGCACCCACATGGGAGACCAGGAGGAAGCTCCTGGCTCCTGGCTTTGGATTGGCGCAGCGCCGGCCATGGCGGCCATTTTGGGAGTGAACCAACAGAAGGAAGACCTATCTCTCTGTCTCTCTCACTGTCCAACTCTATTTGTCAAATAAAAATAAAATTAAATTAAAAACCTTTGGTAGCTAAAAAATTATGACTGCCAGATTTTAAAATTAAGTAAAAAAAAAAAAAAAAAGAAGAAGAAGAAGAAATGCAAAGTAGTAAAGGAAAGCTCCCCAGACCTAGAATTGAGACAAAGCTCAGGAGGCAGCACTGATAAGAATGAAGGGTCCTTTCTAAGGACTGGCCCCTTCTGGTCACTCTGTGACCGCCCGTGCCGCCCCCGCTCCCTGCAGCTCCCCTGGGCCATCTGGTGCACACCAACGTGTCCACCAATGGGCAGCCTCTTCACTTGGGTTAAGTCAAAGCTCATTTCCCTGAGAGTCCACCTGCTACTGCTCTCCGACAGTTTCTGACGGTGAGCGCGAGCATAGGGAGGCTCCACCCATGGGAATCACATGCTCATGCCGGGATAAAGGTGGCTGTGGTCCCAGAGGACGTCCAGACTGCTGGTGGCTGACTCCAGCAACCTGGGATCTTCCTACCAACACAGGTCGGGTAAATGCCAACAAAGGTCAAAAGGCAGCAGACCCAGAATAAATTATCCAGGGGGTGTTTTTGTTCCTCCCAAAGCACAGGACAAGTCAGGCAGGTTTCTGTTTTTCATATTCTGCCAGTGGGCTTGGTTTTTTATAGTCTGCCATTTTGCTAGAGGTATAGCCTTTCACTGACCCCAGCTTTACATGGTAGTCTTGGTTCCCACTCCCTGTTTTTCCTTCTGCTCCCTGAATAGCCTTAAACCCATCTCATAGACACCCACCTTATAATCCAGTCATTCCATGCCTAACAAATTACCCAAAGGAAATAAAAGTATATGTCCACACAAAGGTTTGCTTATAAATGTTCCAGCAGCATTATCTGTAACGGTCCAAAAAGAGGAACAAACCAAATGCCCATCACCAGGTGCATAAACACAGTCCATCCATACCAGGACTTGCACTTGGCAATAAGAAGGAATTAGCAAATGACTGAGACAGACAACAACAGGGATGAATTTCAAATTCAGTTATGTCAGGCAAAGATGTATTTTCTAGAATTTTTATATAAATGAAGATAACCCACAGTGACAGAAAACAGCGGTGGACTGGGAGCGGGGAGCGGGGAGAGGTGACCAGGAAGAATCGCGCAGGGGCATAAGACACTTCTGAAGGCCATGGCGGCCTTTACCGCCCAGACTGTGAGGACGGCGTCGTGGCTACAAACACGAGTAACTCAGCGACCCGTACGCCTGCAATCAGTCGATGATCCTAAGACGGCTGCAGTTTTCGCTGTCCCTCTTAGTCTCAGCTCCTCTTTGTCCTCTTTTCTTGCAAGTTCATGAAAACGATGCCTGCTGAGGGGCAGGTGCTGTGAGGCAGTGGGCTAAGCCACCACAGGGGACGTCCACCCATCATGCTGGAGCGCCAGTCTGAGTCCTCCTCTACCTCCAATCCAGCTTCCTGCTAATATACCTGGGCAGACAGTGGAAGATGGCCTGAATCTTCCGTTCCTGCCACCCCTGTGGGAGATGAGGATGGAGTTTGTAGCTCCTGGCTTTGGCCTGGCCTGGCCCTGGCTGTTGCAGGCACTGGGGGAGTGAACAAACAGATGAAAGATATATCTGCCTGCCCCTCACTTTGTGTCACTCTACCTTCAAATAAATACATTTTTTAAAACATTAGAAGATGCTTGTACGGGCGGGCATTGTGGCACAGTGGGTTAAGCCATGGATTGGGACACCTGCATCTCACGTTGGAGTGCCTGGTTCCAGTCCTGGCTACTCCACACTTGCGATCCAGCTCCCTGCTAATGTGCCTGGGAGGCAGTAGATCAGGGCCCAAGTGCTCAAATTCCTGCCACCCACGTGGGAGACCTGGATGGAGTTTCAGGCCCCTGGCTGGCTTCTGGATTTGGGAAGTGAATCAGTAGATGGAAGTTATCTCTCTTTCTGTGTTTCCTGTTCTTTGCCATTCTGCCTTTCAAATAAATAAAACATTTCAAAAAAAAGAGATTTATTTTATTTATTTGAAAGGCAGAGTTATAGAGAGAGAGCAATCTTCCATCTGCTGGTTCACTCCTCAAATCCTGAAGCCAGCCAGGGCTGCGCCAGGCCAAAGCCAGGAGCTAGAAACTCCATCCGGGTCTCCTATATAGTTGTAGCAGCCCAAGGACTTCCATCCTCCACTGCCTTCCCAGGTGCATTAGCAGGATACTGGATCAGAAACAGAGCAGCCGGGACTCAAAATGGTGCCCATGTGGGATGCCAGCATTGCAGGCAGCAGCTTAATCCATCACGCCACAATCCTGGCTCCACAAGTAAAACTTTTTTTTTTTTTAAAGATTTATTTATTTACTTGAAAGTCGGAGTTACACAGAGAGAAAAGGAGAAGCAGAGAGAGAAAGAGAGGTCTTCCATCCTCTGGTTCACTCCCCAGTTGGCCACAATGGCCGGAGCTGTGCCGATCTCAGGTCAGGAGCCAGGAGCTTCTTCCAGTTCCCCCACACAGGTGCAGGGGCCCAAGGACATGGGCCATCCTCCACTGCTTTCCCAGGCCATAGCAGAGAACTAGATTGGAAGTGGAGCAGCCGAGACTCGAACCAGCGCCCATAATGGGATGTTAGCACTGCAGGCGGCGGCTTTTCCGGCTATGACGCAGGGCCAGCCCCCACAAATAAAACTTTTAAAAATAAATTTTAAAAAGATGTTTGTTACCTGAAGGCACTTCAAAAAATTCATAGGAAATAGTATTAAGAGATAAGCTTATTTCAGCACACACACACAAAAAATACTAGAATCCCACGCATGCTGATATTTTTAGGGACTGTGTCCAGTGTTCATCAGGTGGATTTTTAGAGTAGCAAATGTGTCCTATCACCTGCAAGCCCGCCTCCTGTGTTTGAGGATGATGTTAGATTTTCTGAAAGTCCATCCACCATCTTGCCCCATCCCTCAAAACACCTTGCCAAGACAGCCGCTCAGGTGAGCACTGCGAGTCGGACCCTAAGCAGATCCCCAGGCCCTGGCGCTCTCCCCTCGAGCCTTGCCCAGGACACCCCGTCCTGAGCCTGCCTCCTGTCTGGGCCTTCGTCACTGCAGTGGTGGGCGGTGGCTGAAACTCCACCTCAGCCGCATGCCCTGCTGCACCTTCCTCGTAGCCACTGTCATTCTTCCTGCCCAGACTGCTAATGGAAATCCCACAGTGCCTGGCATGTGAATTCGTTCACCTCCTCCACTCAGTTCCTGGACACCAGACCACCTGGGAATGACCGGTGGCTTCAGTACTCAGGTGGACTCCCGGCAAGTGACGGGGAGGCGTTAGCCCAGAGTGCTGGGTTTGAGTCCCAGCTCTGACTCGATTTTGGTTTCCTGTTGATGAACACCACCCAGGGAGACGGCAGGTGCTGGCTCCGGTTCCATCCCTGCCAGCCACGGCGGGGACCTGAGTTGAGTTCCAGACTCCCGACCCTGGCTTGGCCCAGCAGCGGCACGTGACGGCAACTGGGGAGCGAAATACACAGTGCTCTCCTTGTCTGACCGTCAACTGAAGAAGAGAGAAAGGAAAGAGAGGAGCAGGAGGAGGAGGAGAGAAAGGAAGGCAGGGAGGAGAGGACTGGAGAGGAGGAAAGGGAAGGCAGAGGGAGGAGAGTCCCTCAGGGGGTTCACATGAGTGGGAGACCTCCCTCTCCCACTGACGTAGGAGGGCCGCCCAGCCCAGCGTTCTGGTGTCCGTGACTGAAGCACTGCGGGTCTCGGAAGGATCCATTCCAAATCTGAACCGCGAGCAGACCCTGCTGCAGGAGAGCCCCAGCTGAAATGTTAGAACTGGTCTCCCTACAGCAGTTAAAGGCAGCATCCAAAAAAACCAAACCAAACCAAACCAAACAAAACCAACCTTTTAAAGGAAAGACAGCCAGGTGTCTCTTCACGGACTGCAGGAAGAGATCTGGACCATTAGAAAGCACGACAGCATCAGCCATCTTGGGCACATGGATACGCCACGGTGACTAAGAAAGAACAAAGGTCCCTATATTCTGGCATCTGCATAACTAATTGGGCCAACTAAGTGATGAGCCCCTATTTCCCAATTTCCCCCAAAAACTTGAAGACCAAAGCAGAGAACATACACTGGCCATCCAGCTTCCCGGATCACTGCATGCTGATCTCGGTGCTAACCTTTTCAAGTCTGTGTTCCAGGCACTGCCACCATGTGGTGAATCTTTTTAGCACACTTATTAGCACAGATACCGATAGGACGTGTTATGCTTGAAAACTAGGGAAGGAGAAAGTGTTCAGACCCACTATGATATAAACCAAGTACATACAGCCACACTGAACAGAATATTCTAAACATTATGTTGCAGTGATCGAAGTTCAACATGCGCACATTAGAGCTGACACCTGTTCTCTCCAGGAGGGTCCAGATAGTGAACCAGCTCCGGGAGAGCTCACTGACCCTCCAGGGGCTGCGGCCTGCGGCCGGGGCAGGCTGGGCGAGGAAGCAGCGCCATCAGCGCTGCAGCTCCTCCTCCCCAGGAGCCCTGCGCAGAGGCTCTGGAGACTAACACTTTCACTCATCTGACTACTGTTGCGAGCCTGCGTGCAAAGCACATCACGAGTGTCTGTGGAGCCATGCTTGGGGCGGTGCTCGTGCCGGTGTTGCAGTGCAGCGGGTTAAGCCACTGCTCATGAACCTGGCATTCCAGACCAGAACTCCAGCTCAAGTCCCTGCTGCTCCACTTCTGATCCAGCTTCCTGCTAATGTGCCTGGGGAAGCAGGGGAAGAAGGCCCAAGTACCCGAGCCCTTGCAACCAACATGGGAGACCGAGATGGAGTTCTTGGTTCTTGGTTTCAACCTGGCCCTGCCCTGGCCATTTGGAGAGTGAACCGGCAGACAGAAGATCTCTCTCCGGACTGGCATTGTGGCATACTGGGTTGAACCACTGTCTGCAATGCCAGCATCCTATATGGGCGCTGGTTCATGTCCCAGTTGTTCCAATTCTGACCCAGCACCCTGCTAATGTGCCTAGGAAGGCAATGGAAGATGGCCCAAGTGCTTGGGCCCCTGCACTCACGTGGGAGACCCAGAAGCTACTGCCTCCTGGCTTTGGTTTGGCCCAGCCCCAGCTGTTGCAGCCATCTGGGAAGTGAACCAGTGGATGGAAGATCTCTATCTCTCCCTTTCTCTCTAACTATGTCTCTCAAGTAAATAAATAAATCTTTAAAAGAATAACAATCTCAAAAAGAAAAACAAGAAAAAAAAGATCTGTCATTGCCTTTCAGAGCACTATATGCATCAAATAAAATTTAAAACTTGCAAATAATTTATAACTAATACAGCTTATTTCACATGAGGATTTTGAAATAATAAACCACATTTACAATCTTAATCATCTAGGGCTTTAAAAAGGTAAAGCAGCACAACTGGTAGAAATAAAGGAAGGGGCAAAAGCCAAGAGCCCGGCTGTGCTCTGAAAGCCAGAGCGATGTCCTTCACCACGGCATGTCTCTTCAAGGAAAACCAGCTTGACACAGCGAAGAAAGGCAGGAACCGCTGACAACAGGAGACACGGATGACCCTCAATCCAGCGTGCTGAACAAAACAAGCCAGACTCAAAAGGCCACACTGTACGAGTCCACAGATAGCACGGGCTGGAAAAGGCAAAAGCTACAGGATGGGAGCGAGCCCGTGGCCGCCAAGAGCTGGTGTGGAGGGAAGGGAGGCCCACAAAGGAGCCGCACGGCACAGGGCCGGGGTGGAACTGCTGCTGTCCTGCCCGGGGGAACAAGTTCACAGATCCATACACTAAAGAGCCTGAGTTTTACTATACGTAGATTATACCTGAATAAGCCTGTTAATAAAATATTAATAAAACAAAACACAATAAAAAAAAAAACTAAGGACCACAGCCTGGCTGCCAAATTAGAGACTGCTGATGCCTTCAGAAACGAAGGATGGCGCCCTGCACAAATTAACAGCTCATTAGATGGCTTCCTGTGGAACCCGCCCACTCCACCCTACTTAGACCTTTGGCCTTCACTCACTTATATCAGTTACAAAGCGTTGACCTAACCGGGTAACAAGCACTATTCTGTTTCTCTAGATTTATGGCTTGATCTCCAGGCCAAAGTACGTAACACAGAGGGAAGGATGCCTCACCCCGCTCGGCTCCCGCCCCAGCCACGCCACTCCCAGGAGATAACCACACGCAGCAGACCTTCCCCGCACCTTTCGGCCAGCTCCCTCCGGGCCACTAACAGGACTTCAGTACCTCGCTTTCTCACTGAACACTTGGACACCTTTCCACATCCACGCCAACAAAGCTTCCCAGATCTCTTCAGCGGCCACGTCGTGTGACACAGAATGATGGCACAACTTATTGAGCTATCCTAATTAATGACTACTTAAGTTATTTACAGTTGTAGGTTCTAATTTAATTCTCACAAAGACCCTAGAAGTAGCGCTATTATAGCTGTCCCCAGGGTTCACAAGCACGTACTAACTCATTCCTTCAACAAGGACTGCTCCCCGCGGGAGCACTGCAGGCCACGGGCTGCACCGGCTCGTGTCACTCACGACCTGTCTACACTGGCACTCAAAGCCCTTCGACCAGTGCACGTCAGGCTCTGGGGGCTGCACAGCCCAGTGTGCTCGGCCCAGGCTGGGGCAGGGTGGTCAGTGAGGGAACTTTCTGCTCCCTGGCGCCGCCTCCTTCCACCTCCATCAGACTGAGGACACACAGGACTCGGCTCTCACACTGAGACTCTCCCAGCAGCTCTTAAATGCCAGCGCACACCAAGCGCTATTCACACTCAGCAAAGCGTGAACTGTGGCACGTGTTCACAAATGTAGCCGCCCAGTCAGTCCTGCCACCAGTGTCTCCATCGGGAAGGAGACGGAAAGAAGAGGCTGCGGCTCCAAGGCAGGCGAGGCCGGGCGACCACACACAGGTGGGGCGCAGGGCGGGGGCTCCTGTTTGAGGAGATGCAGCTCAGGAGAACAGCTGCTGCTGGGCTCCAACAGACGGCCGCCAGGTACACACGCAGGCCTTGGCACGTCAGTGCTCTGAGAAAGATTATCAGGTCTTCAGGTTCCACTTCATTCTTTTTCCTGATGACTGAGTTTAACACACCAGGAGCTACATTTTAATGTTTCCTTCTGTGTGAAAATTTTCCTTGCTCAAATGCAGGTGGCTGTTTCTGTTTAAAAGGATGTCCTGGGGTGAGCATTGTAGCACAGGATGCCTGGGGTTGAGTCTCCCCTCCCCTCCTGCTAATGTACACTCTGTGTATGTGTATGTGTGTCCTTGTCACACACATGAGAGACCTGGATGGAGCTCCTGGCTTCAGCCTGGCCCAGCCCTGGGCTGGGGAATGAACCTCCCCTGTGTGAGTGAGCACAGGCACACACATGTGTACTTTGCTTCTGGAGAGCTGGACTGTGGCTGGTTTGAGGAACAGGAATCAAACGTGGGTCTTTCAGAACTAAAAGTCAGTTTCAAATCCAAGGTCAACCACAGCATTCCGAGGCCTAAAAAGCCTCTGAGGGAAGGGATCTTCACATTGCAGGAGGGCAGACAAAACCCAGTGGCAATAGCTGGAAGAGGCTGATTTCAGATGGCACATGATGCAGACAGGGACGGAGAGCTGACGCAGGCAAGGGTGCCACGTGGGCTGGGACCTGTGTGGTCTGAAAGCCCAGGCACCAGATCTGGTGGCGCATGACCAGCAGAGTGAAAGGCAGAGCCCAGGATGGCACTAACGGGGAACAGCACCCACGGTGAACAGAGGGAAACCGGCCCAGCTGTGTGGGGCCCGCGGGCTGCGGCAAAGGCTGGAATCCCACTCTCCTCAAGGTGAGAACCCATCAGGACACAGAAGACCGGAGAGCGCAGACGCGATGTGTGTTTCTGGGGAAGGTCTCCCTGCAGGCCGAAGGCTGCCGTGGAATGTGGAATGTGGAAAGGTGTCCAAGTGTTCAGTGAGAAAGCGAGGTACTGAAGTCCTGTTAGTGGCCCGGAGGGAGCTGGCCGCTGGGGACAGGGGCAGGGCGGCGGCAGTGGCCTGCAGGGCGGGTGGGTGCGGGGCTTATTCAGCAGTGCTGGCTGCTGCACTGGGTGTAGAGTGAGAGGAAGGGAGGACAAGGACAGCACCGGGGAGACGATGCCAGGGTCTCCAGTCCCTTTCCTCTCCCCAGGCCCTCAGCTGTCAAAGCCAGGCCAGGACCAGGATGTGAAGAGACCAGTGACCTGGCCCGGCTCAACCACAGGGTGCACTTTCACCCGCATCCCAACCAGCCTCTCAGGCCACCAGCCCACCTGCTTCTAACCTCCGGTCACAGGCCACCCTCGGCCGGGCTACCCCTCACTGCATACTGCCCACTCCCTCCTCAGGGTGCTGCTCAGAAGTCTGTCTGCAATGACCGGGTCAGCGTCTCCCTGAGCCAACACGGAGGGACCTAAGCTGCCCCCAAGGCTGCTGTGCACCCTGCAGCGGTCATTCTGCATGAGCTGAGCTCGCCGGCAGGGCGGGGGCACGGCCACGTTCTTTGGAGCCCACCAAAGCCCGTCACGTCCACGGCCCTGACACAAAGCGCCTGAGCGGCCATTCCTGTGTGACCCCGGCCGTGGGCCGTGACCTGCACCCACCTGAGCCCCTTCTGCCAGACACAAGCTGATGAGGTCTCCAGTTCTTTGCCTTATCTTTTCTGTCCTCAGGAGAGCACTCAAGAGGAGACCAACACCCTGTCCTCGTGGGGGCTTCCTTTCCGAATCCCACTGACGAGCAGTTTGTCCACGAAGCCACCAGACAGGTGGTTAGTGCACTCCATGCCAGGACCACGAAAACCTGACAATCATGCCCCATCCACTGGCTGCGCCTGCCCAAAATGCCATCATCTGTGAAAAGCATTTAAAAAAAAAAGTTGCCGGCACCACGACTCACTAGGCTAATCCTCTGCCTGCGGCACTGGCACCCCAGGTTCTAGTCCCAGTCGGGGCGCCGGATTCTGTCCCGGTTGCTCCTCTTCCAGTCCAGCTCTCTGCTGTGGCCCGGGAGTGCAGTGGAGGATGGCCCAAGTGCTTGGGCCCTGCACCCCATGGGAGACCAGGAGGAAGCACCTGGCTCCTGCCATCGGATCAGCGCGGTGCACTGGCCACAGCACACCGGCCTCAGCGGCCATTGGAGGGTGAACCAACGGTAAAGGAAGACCTTTCTCTCTGCCTCTCTCTCTCACTGTCCACTCTGCCTGTCAAAAAAAAAGAAAAAAAAAGAAAGAAAAGAAAAGAAAAGAAAAAAAAAGGTGTGTTTATTTATTTGAAAGGCAGAGTTACAGAGATGCAGAGGCAGAGAGAGAGAGAGAGAGAGAGGGAGAGAGAGAGGTCTTCCATCCCCTGGTTCACTCCCCAGATGGCCACAATGGCCGGAGCTGCACCAATCCAAAGCCAGAAGCCAGGGGCTTCTTCCAGGTCTCCCACGCAGGTGCAGGGACCCAAGGACTAGAGCCATCCTCTACTGCTTCCCCAGGCCATAGCAGAGAGCTGAATCAGAAGTGGAACAGCTGTGACTTGAACTGGCACCCATATGGGACGCTGGCACTGCAGGCAGCAACTGTACCCACCATGCCATGGCACCGGCCCCATGTTAAAAGCATTAAACCCGTGGCACAAAGAAGAAAGCAGAGATACATCTTGGTGGCCGGGGGGTCTAAGGAACAGACTAGAAACACAGGTGCTGTCAGGTCCAATTGTGGCTCTGTATCACCAGATGACTCTCACTTCTCCCTCGGAAGAGAAATACATACTAATCTGTCATTGTTACCAGACAGGTACAAAGACACACTTGATACTATACCCTCCAAGGCGCAGCTAGCACGATGGATCAAATGCCTGTAGAAGTATCTGTTCTGGGGCCTGTGTGTGGCACAGTGGCTTAAGCTGTCCTACCAGAGTGCCTGGGTGCAGTCCCAGCTCTACTTTGGATTCAGCTTCCTACTAATGTGCAACCAGGGAAAGCAGAAGACGGCCCAGGTACGTGGGTCCCTGCCACCCACGTGGGAGATCTGGATGGGGTTCCTGGCTCCTGGCATCAGCCTGGCCCAGTCCTGGCTGTTGTGGGCATTTGGGGAATGAGCTGGCAAATGGAAGACTGACCTCTTGACTATAACCTCACGGAAGATCACAAGCTGGAGCCACCCAGCCAAGCCACTTCTGAATCCCTGATCCAGACACAGTGAAGTAATGCAGGCTTCTTGCTTTAAGCCACTCTACTGAGTGATTTGTTATGGGACTCAGAGTACGAATAAGTAGCTGTAATCACACAACTTGATAATGGCAGCACCATCCAGCACGCCCATGTGAGTGGCAGGGACTCAGCTGCTTGAGCCGTTATCATTGCCACCTCCCAGGGATGCACCACCAGAAAGCTGGGGGCGGAGGAGAGGCAGAGACCTGAACCCAGGCACTCCAACATGGGATGCAGGTGTCCCAAATGCCTACTCCAAGAAACAGGACTTTTGAATCCTGCTAGTCCTATTCTACAGCCTGAGCTCGCCACCATCACACCATGCAGGCTCCTCCACAGAGGAAAATGCCCAAGCGACCTCACAAGGGCAAGAGCCATGGCTGTCTTTAAAGCTGTATCCAGCTGAGACACCAGTCCCATACACCTGGCATCCCACAGGCATTATGTCAGAATGACAGGAGTCAGCACTGTGGCGGAGTGGGTTAAAGGCCAGCCTGCAGCACCAGCACCCCATATGGGTGTCGGTTCAAGCCCCGGCTGCTCCTCTTCCAACCCAGATCTCTGCTGTGGCCTTGGAAAGCAGTGGATGCACCTGCGTGGGAGACCTGTAAGAAGCTCCTGGCTTCAGCTCAGCTCAGCTCGGGCCGCTGCGGTCATCTGGGGGAGTGATCCAGCAGATGGAAGGCCTCTCTCTCCCTCTCTCTCTCTCTCCCCCTCTCTCTCTGGCTCTACCACTCTCTGTAACTCTTTCAAATAAATAAAATTAATCTTTTTTTTTTAAAAAAAGAATCACAAATATTAAGAACAGATGGTGGAGTTATGGTGACATGTTCCATATTTTACTAAATTTGCATTTCCCCATAATATACATGTATTAAAGGGTTCGTGTCACTTGAATTCAACTTGAATTGGGACCTGAGTAAAAAGCAATTCAATCATCTAAATGCTCAGGGCAGGGGAGCTAGAAGACGGTCCTGAGGCTGAAACGGGCGTTCCCCGTATGGGGCGGTGTGGCTGTGCCGCGACGCTCCCGCAGATGCCAGAGCTTGGCTAGGCGTTCGGCTTTCAGCGGCCATGGGATGAGACGCTACCGAAGGGTTTTAAGCTGAGGAGCAAAATGATCTCATTTGCATTCCTGAAAGCTTATTCGTGTTTCTGTATGAAAAAGCAGAGGAAGCATCAGCAGGGAGGAAATTGCGCAAGTGCGGAGGGAGGGATGGATGCGCCCTGCGAAGTGCTGAGCTGGATGCGCCCACAGCTGTGCTGCTTGGTAGACGCTGCTTGAAAATCACTACAAACAAATTTTCCCAAATCGCACATTGATGCACACCACGACAGATTTCAAAATTACCCAGTTTTACATTTATTGGCATGGAAGAAATTTTCGATATATTCTTAAGTGTTTTGAAAAGACAAATGGGGGCAGGTGTTGTGACACAGCAGATTAGGCCGCTGCCAGGGACACACACATCCCAGCTAACCACTTCTGATCTAGCGCCTGCTGATGCATCCTGGGAGGCAGCAGATGACGGCCCAAGTGCCTGGATCCCTGCCACCCACGTGGGAGACCCACATGGAGTTCGGGGATCCTGGTTCAGCCTGGCCCAGCCCTAGCTGCTATGGGCAACTGGGGAGTAAACCAGCGGACGGAACGTCTTCCCCATTCTCTCTCTCACTCTCCCTGTCACCGCCTTTCAAGAAGATGAAAAGAAATTAAAAAAAAAATTTAAGGAGAAAAATGAGCAACAGTAAATTTACTAGGAACCATTCTGTGCAAGAGAAGTGTGGGTGAAAACAGAAATCTGGGTGCAGTGCTATGGCACAGTGGGTAAAGCCGCCGCCTGCAATGCTGGCATCCCACATGAGTGCTGGCTCAGGTCCCAGCTGCTGCGCTTCCAACCCAGCTCCCTGCTGATGCACCTGGGAGAGCAGCGGAGGGTGGCCCAAGTGCCTGGGGCCCTGCACCCACGTGGGAGACCCGGATGAAACTTCTGGCTTCAGCCTGGTCCAGCCCCAACTACTGCAGCCATCCGGGGACGGAACCAGTGAGTGTAAGGTCTCTCTTTCTGTCTCTCCCTCTCTGTCTGTAATTCTGTCTTTCAAATAAATAAAATAATCTTAAAATTTTTTTTTTTTGAGGAAAAAAAAAAAGAAAGAAAACAGAAGTTGACCTGAAAGCTCACCAGACAGGGCAGCACTGCTGGGGCTGGGCGCGGGCGGCGTTTGCTTCCTTCCTCGGCCTTTCTCTCCTTCTGAATTTTCTTTTTACTAATGAGAGCATTTTTTTCTTTCTTAAAAAAGAGTATTTGTTTGAAAGGCAGAGTAACAGAGGGAGGATGGGCAGAAAGAGGGAGAGACAGAGAGAGAGAAAGAAAGAGAGAGAGAGAGAGACTATCACCTGGTTTACTCCCCAGATAGTCCCAACAGCCAGGGCTGGGCCAGGCCACGGCAGGAGCCTGGAACTCCATCCTGGTCTCTCACACGGGTGCAGAGGCCCAAGTGCTTGAGCCGCCTTCTGCTGCTTCCCAGGTGCTGGACCGAAGTGGAAAGGGCTGGGACTGGAGCTCTGATTCGCTGGTATCACAAGTGGCAGCTAAACCCCCTATGCCATGCCAACCCCATTTTTTTTTTTCATTTTATTTGAAACAGAGACACAAACACAGAGAGAGAGAGAGAGAGAGAGACAGAGACAGAGACAGAGATACAGAGAGAGAAAAACAGAGAGATCTTCCATCCACCCGTTTGCTCCCCAAATGCCTGCCACAGCCAGAAGCCAGGAACTCCATCAGGTCTCCTTCATGGGTGTCAGGGACCCGAGTACGTGAGGCAGCACCTGGTGCCTCCTGGGCGCACATCAGCAGGCAGCCACACTGGAAGCAGAGCTGGGACTTGAACCTCGGCACTCTGACATGGAACGCAGGCATCCCACGCAGTGCCTTAACCACTGCACCAAACTCCTGGCAGCTACGAGATACACATAACAGCACTTTCATTTGTGGAAAACAATAGAAAAAATAACAATTCTATATAATAAAGAACAAAATTTGGGGGCCAGCATTGTGGTATAGCGGGTGTAGCCACTGGCATCCCACATGGGTGGCAGCTCAAGTCCTGGCTGCTCCACTTCCTATCCAGCTCCCTTCAAACAGCCTGGGAAAGGAGGGCGGATGGCCCAAGTCCCTGGGCCCCTGCCGCCCACGTGGGAGACACAGAAAAAGCTCCTGGCTTCTGGCTTCAGCCTGGCCCAGCTCTGGTCATTGTGGCCACCTGGGGAGTAAACCAAAGGGTGGAAGGTATCTCTTGCTCTCTGTCTCTCCCTCTCTCTCTGTAACTCCAAATAATAATAACTTCCAAATAATAAATAAATAAATATTTAATTAAAAAAATTGAAGAAATGGCCGGCTAGGCCACTACGTCAGGATGAAAGCGGTTTCCGAGAGGAATTCCACTCACACTAACAACGAGTCTGTGATCAGCGCAGAAGTGCACTGACGCCCGGTGCCACGGGGCGGAGATGTGGCTTTCTGTGCTCAATCATGGTGCAAGGCTTCTGGCTTGGTAATGTTTCACTTTTTCTTTTTCTTTTCTTTTCTTTTTTTTTTTTTTTATTTGACAGGTAGAGTTATAGACAGTGAGAGAGAGAGACAGAGACAGAGAGAAAGGTCTTCCTTCCGCTGGTTCACCCCCCAAATGGCTGCCACGGCTGGCGCTGCGCTGATCCGAAGCCAGGAGCTTCTTCCTGGTCTCCCATGTGGGCGCAGGGCCCAAGCACTTGGACTGTCCTCCACTGACCTCCCGGGCCACAGCAGAGAGCTGGACTGGAAGAGGAGCAACCAGGACTAGAACCTGGCGCCCATATGGGATGCTGGCGCTGCAGGCAGAGAATTAGCCAAGTGAGCCACGGTGCTGGCCCCGTAACATTTCACTTTTAAAAAACATTAAAAGGGGGCCGGTGCTATGGCACAGCGGGTTAAACCGTGGCCTATAATGCCGGCCCATGTCCCTGGGCCCCTGTGGCCATTTGGGGAGTGAACCAATGGATGGATGATCTCTCTCTGTGTAACTCTACCTTTCAAATCAATCAATCAAGCTTTAAAAAACAAACATAAAGGGGCCGGCGCTGTGGCGCAGTAGGTTAATCCTCTGCCTGCGGCGCTGGCATCCCATATGGGTGCCGGTTCTAGTCCCGGTTGCTCCTCTTCCACTCCAGCTCTCTGCTGTGGCCCGGGAAGGCAGTGGAGGATGGTCCAAGTGCTTGGGCCCTGCGCCCTCATGGGAGACCAGGAGGAAGCACCTGGCTCCTGCCTTCGGATCAGCGTGGTGTGTCGGCCACAGCGGCCATTGGGGGGTGAACCAACAGAAAAGGAAGACCTTTCTTTCTCTCTCTCTCTCTCTCTCTCTCTCTCCACTCTGCCTGTCAAAACAAAACAAAACAAAACAAAAAACTAAAACAAAAACATAAAAGGAGAGTTAATGAAAGCAGTGTATCAGAGTTCCTTGCTTGTACTCTCCTTCTTGTTCTAATAATGCTTCAGACACAAACCTTTCACACCAGGAGGCAAGGCTGTGGGCGGCTCTGGGGCAGGGGAAGGAGGATGGACGGGTTCATAGCTGTCTTAACTCTGACTAAGACAGACGCTTCCCAACCAGAAGTCAATGATGAGACATTCATGGCGTGCCAGATCGTGAATGGCCACCAAAAAGGCAGAAACTAAACCAAGCCCCTACAACAAACTTCTGAGAGAAACTTTCTTAAAAACTAGGGAAGCATTATGCTAAGGATTTACTACCCTAACATTTAAGCAGATAAGTCATCTGCTAAGATTTTCGGGTCTTTTTATGAGGAACTGTTATGCAGCCCTTCAAAAAGGCCAGAATGTATCTTGCAGTCAAGAATCCCTTGGGGCCGGCGCTGTGGCACAGTGGGTAAAGGCACCGCCTGAAATGCTGGCATCCCATATCAGCGCTGGTTTGAATCCTGGCTGCTCCACTTCCCCCAGCTCTCTGCTACAGCCTGGGAAAGCAGTGAAAGATGGTCCAAGTCCTTGGACCCCTGCACCTGCATGGGAGACCCAGAAAAAGCTCCTGGCTCCTGGCTCCTGGCTCCAGATTGGCCCATTTCCACTTGTTGCAGCCTTTTGGGGAGTGAACCAGGGGATGGAAGACCTCTCTCTCTCTCTCTCTCTCTCTCTCTTTCTCTCCCTCTCTCCTTCTGCCTCTCTGTAACTCTGCCTTTCAAATAATAAATAAATAAATATTAAAAAAAAAAAGAAAAGAATCCCTGATTTTGGGGCAGGTCTTGTGGCGTAGCGGGTTAAGCTGCCACCTGCAATGCAGGCATCCTATATGGGTGATGTGGGCATTGGTTTGGCTCCCAGCTGTTCCATTTCCATCCCAGCTACCTGCTAATGTGGGATGGTCCAGGTCCTTGGGCCCTGCACCCACATGGGAGACCTGGAAGAAGCTCTTGGCTCCTGGCTTCAGTCTAGCCCAGCCTTGGCTGTTGGGAGTGAACCAGTGGTTGGAGGATCTCTCTCCTCTCTCTGACTCTCCCTCTCTCACTGTAACTCTGCCTTTCAAATAGAATAAAGCTTTAAAAAAAAAAAAAAAAAAAAAAACACAAGAACAAAAACAAAAAAGAGTCCCTGATATTTGTGACTTGGAAGGGTCTACATTAAGAAGAAGCAGTCCAGGAACCACTTTGTGGCCACAAGTAATTAGCAAGACAGATAGGAATCATAGTTGATAAGCCTGTTTCAGACCTTGGTCTAAGTCCCGGGAGTGGCTGTTCAGCCTGGTGGTTAGGATGCCAGTTCCACACGGCAGTGCCTGGGTCTGAGTCCAGTTCTCACTCTAGCTTCCTGCTACTGTGCACCTGGGGAGGCAGCGGTGACCTTCCCAGTGACTGTGCTCCTGCTCCCCACGGAGGAGACCTGGATGGAGTTCTTGGCTCCTGGCCAGCTCCAGCCCAGCCGCCGCTGCTGCAGGCATTTGAGGAGTGAACCACTGGATGAGAACTCTGTCTCTCAAATAAATAAAATATTTTTTAAAAATAGCTAAGCCTTGCACTAAAGGACTGAATCAAGATGAAAGTAAAGGACCAGCCCCACTGCTGTACTGTGTGTGTTGTACGTACCGCAAGATGATATCCCAACAGCCCACAGCCCAGGCATAAGGCGCTGGTCTGCACATCGACCAGGTTAAGTGTTTAAAAGCAAACAAGCACAGTGTGTCCTGGGCGAAGGAACGGGAGGCACCCTGTGAGACAGGAGCCTGGGCTCTAATCTCACCCCACCAGAAGGACAGGAGATGAGGAGCGCAGCACTGGCCCCACGGCCGTTGTAACATTAGCAGAGACTGCATGCAGATCCCAGGAGAATCCCAGACACGTGACACAGCATCGAACTACCCTGTGAGACGTTCTCGTCGTGCCCCACTGGAATCTACAGCCTTGTGGTGGCTGCCAGGGCCCACGGAACCCTCAGAGGCATCATGCCAGGTCTCTCTGCATCTGCTGAATGGGACGATGCACTCTGTGAGTTAAGCCCCCAAACCTACTAAACTCAGCGTGACTTTGGCTGAAATAACCAGCCCAATCTTACAGCTGATAAAGAGTCAGAACCGGGATCGGCACGGTGGCATAGCGGGTAAAGCTGCCGCCTGCAGTACCAGCATCCCATATGTGTGCCAGTTTGAGTCCCGGCTGCTCCACTTCTAATCCAGCTCTCTGTTATGTCCTGGGAAAGCAGTAGAAGATGGCCCAAATCCTTAGGCCCCTGCACCCGCGAGGGAGACCCAGAAGAAGTTCCTGGCTCCTGGTTTCGGATTGGCACAGCTTTAGCCGATGCGGTCATCTGGGGAGTAAACCAGCGGATGGAAGACCTATTTCTCTCTCTCTCTGTAACTCTGACTTTCAAGTAAATAAATAAATCTTTAAAAAAAAAAAAAAAAAAAAGAGAGAGAGAGAGAGAACCACGGCTGGTGCTGTGGCATAGTGGGTAAAGCCGCCACCTGCAGTGCTGGCATCCCATATGGGTGCCAGTTCAAGTCCTGGCTGCCCCACTTTTGAACCAGCTCTCTGCTGTGGCCTGGGAAAGCAGTGGAAGATGGCCCACGTCCTTGGGCCCTTGCACCAGTGTGGGAGACCTGGAAGAAGCTCCTGGCTCCTTGCTTCGGATTGACAAGCTCCGGCTGCTGCGGCCATCTGAGGCCCTCGCTCTCTCTCTGCCTCTCTTTCTCTCTCTGTGTAACTCTGACTTTCAAATAAATAAATACATCTTGGGGAAAAAAAAGAGTCAGGACCCCATCCTGGGTCTAACTCATAGCCTCAAACTCTTAATACTCTGCAATACCAGATGGAGCCCGCAGTACAGGGCCTACCTCAATGCTTAATATAAATTAGCAAATCATCTAAGTTCTAGTAACAACATCCTTCCAAGGCAAGTATTCTTAGCCCAGCTTGTAGCTGCAGACAGGTAAAACTGCGGCAGAATGGATGTACCTGTGGTGCCGGAGAGGCCACGGCTTTCTCAAAACCTTCCCAAGCTCCTCCAGCCTTGCGTATGAAATTTAGGTGTACAACAGGGGGGGGGGGGGTGCTGACGTCGCTGGCCTCAGCTCTGAGGATGTGACTGCTTCCCACAGGGGCCCCCACTGCCTTCTCTCTGAGGACCAGAAGCCGAGTCTGTAGAGCGAACGGCCCCTCCCTGCCCTGGAGCACGACGGTGGAGCGGAGACAGCAGCAGCCTGGAAGAGGAGGCCAGCTCTGCCATTAGGACTCCAGGATTCCAGACACCCTAATTCCACAACCCCGAGTGCGAGGCCAAAGGAGCTTTGTTTTCGTTTTAACACACCCGACGCACGCACTCCAGGAGCCCTCACAGACAAGTCAAAGCGGACAGATGGGTCAGCCCCTGTTGGAATGCAGCCTGTGTGCTGACGGCACAAAGGCTAGCAGCAGGCTGGCACCGCCGCACAAACTCCTCTTGGACATCCCAAGGTAATTCTGCAAGTAGCAGCCGGCGAAACATCCGCTTCCCCTCAACCCCACAGCCCTAACTTCTCTGTTTTGGCAAAACACTACTTAAAACACTGTTGGGATAATCTTGAGGGTGAAGAGAAAACACCTGGGTGAAGTGTATTTCAATGGCTGGGACCAGAAACTTCCATTTATAACAATGCTAAAAAAAGGCCCCAACTATGCTGTGCAGAAAGATGGAACATGTTTTAAAAGTTGTGAAGAATAAAGTGGCCCACTGACCTAGCTCACCTGAAACGAGACGATGGTTGCGAGAATGTGAGGGCTATCTCACTGCAAGAGAACACTCATCAGACCTCCAGCCAGTGCAGACAGCAGGAGAGACAGCTCTCCAGCTGTGCATGGGACAGCCTTGGGCTACCCAGGTCTGCAAAGGAGAAGCAATCAGCATAAACCTGGAGGTGGCTACACCAGGAACCAACTTGTGGATCCTCACACTTTCGATCCTGCCTTTTTTTTTTTTTTTTTTTGACAGAGTGGACAGTAAGAGAGAGAGAGAGAAAGGTCTTCCTTTGCCGTTGGTTCACCCTCTAATGGTCACTGCGGCCGGCGCATCATGCTGATCCGAAGGCAGGAGCCAGGTGCTTCTCCTGGTCTCCCATGGGGTGCAGGGCCCAAGCACTTGGGCCATCCTCCACTGCACTCCCTGGCCACAGCAACCGGGACAGAACCCGGCGCCCCGACCGGGACTAGAACCCGGGGTGCCGGCACTACAAGGTGGAGGATTAGCCTATTGAGCCACGGCGCCAGCCCGATCCTGCTCTTTGTAATAGCAGTGGCTTGCCCCTTTTCTCACAGAGATTGGCTTCCTCTGAAATAACACCAAGTGGCTTATACAATGGGCCATATACTACGTTTATAAGTTGGTTTTTAAAAAGATTGATTTATTTATTTGTAAGCCAAAGTTACAGAGAGAGAGAGAGGGAGAGAGAGAGGGAGATATCTTCCATCCACTGGTTCACTCCCCAAATGGCCACAATGGCCTGTGCTGGACCAAGCCGAAGCCAAGAGATTCTTTTGGTTCTCTCATGCGGGTGCAGGGGCCCAAGCACTTGTGCCATCCTCCACTGCCTTCCCAGGCTCATTAGCAGGGAGCTGGATTGGAAGTGGAGCAGCCAGGACTCAAACCAGTGCCCATATGGGATGCCAGAGTCATAGGCAGTGGCTTGGCCTGCTGGCTACATGACAAGGCCAGTACCACAAGCTGTTTTTGGATAAATGGGAAGTATAATCAACCCCTTTCTTTGTTCTAACAAAAACTCATCCACAATTCTAAAGAGTGCCACAGCCACACGGGGAAGCTCTTGTGGCACGGTGAACACACAGGTCCTGGGCTGAGTGTTCTCGGGCAGCACCCTTACAGCAGAACTGGCTCCCGCAGAGTGAAGACGGCACACCCCGTCTCGGGGGGCCAAGGAGAGCAGATGCCATTATTCCTACAACCCCCAACCAGGAGAAGGAGCTGCAGGGCCACCAACAAGGTCATTTTCTGAAGGAAACAGAGTTTTGGTTTCCAAGATGGAAAACACAGAGCTGGTCACGGGTCTCCTTATTCACACACTGCTACACCTCCTGAATCGAAGGCTCACCTGTGAAGGGGTGTGCCTTGCTGAGCCCAAGTTCTACTAGGAATTACTCTGAGCACTACAGATGCTTCTCCCAAGAGACCAAGACCTTAAGTGATGGTGAGAACCACAGACCATGCACAGATGAGCGGTGAGTGAGCAACACACTTCACAAACCGCTGGAGGAAGGAGTGCACACAGAGGACAGCTGACTCTGCCACTCCCATTTCTAGACAACTGAGTGAAATCACGGAATCACCTTGACCATTTCCCATTTAACCAGCCAAATCAACCCCACACCCAAGATGGCTCGGGCTGTCATCGCCTCTTCTGCAGGCGTTTACTCTGTACTTAAGTGTCCTCCCACCCATTCCCAACCTAAACTCAGGTTGCAGATTCTTTTTTTTTTTTAAATTTATTTATTTATTTGAAAGTCAGAGTTACAGACAGAGAGAAGGTGAGGCAGAGAGAGGGAGAGGGCTTCCATCTGCTGATTCACTCCCCAACTGGCCACAAAGGCCGGAACTGTGCCAATCCGAAGCCAGGAGCCAGGAGCTTCTTCCAGGTCTCCCACATGGGTGCAGTGCCCCAAGCACTTGGGCCATCTTCTACTGCTTTCCCAGGCCACAGCAGAGAGCTAGATTAGAAGTGGAGCAGGGCTGGCACCACGGTTCACTTGGCTAATCCTCTGCCTGCAGCACCGGCACCCAGATTCTGTCCTGGTTGCTCCTCTTCCAGTCCAGCTCTCTGCTGTGGCCTGGGAAGGCAGTGGAGGATGGCCCAAGTGCTTGGGCCCTGCACCCGCATGGGAGACCAGGAGGAAGCACCTGGCTCCTGCCTTTGGATCGGCGCAGCGCGCCGGCCGCATAGCAGCCATTTGCGGGGTGAACCAACGGAAGGAAGACCTTTCTCTCTGTCTCTCTCTAACTCTGCCTGTCAAAAAAAAAAAAGAAGAAGAAGAAGAAGAAGTGGAGCAGCCGGGACTCGAACTGACACCGATATGGGATGCCAGCACTGCAGGCAGAAGCTTTGCCCGCTAGGCCACAGTGCTGGCTCCGCAGATTAATTGCTAATTCAAAGCTCCGATCTTTTAACAAATTTACTCACTAAACATTTATTGAACATCTTACCTAATGTGCCAAGCACTGTTCCAGTGGCTGAGAACATTTTCTTGGAGCTATAGATAGGTCCTCCTATCTCTAACTCCCACTATCTGCAAAATACCTGCCGGTCACCCTGATGGAGCCCAACCCGCCCTTGCAACCCTACCCCACTAGTCCGCTGACTTCCTCAGGCTAACCACTGCCTTCCAATCCAACAGTCTTCAGTCCCTGTTCAGATAAGAACCTCCCCCAGGGCAAAGTTTTAGAAGAATGAAGCAGCCCTGGAGTTCCAACCTCACCTCCCACCTCTTATCTTGTCTCCTTTTGAACACCTGTGATAAGGCACTATCCTATTGCTTGACTGCACTCTGGTCTGAAAACGGTTTTCTTTTTTTTATATTTATTTATTTATTTGAGAGCAGAGACACAGAGAGGAGAGAGAGAGAGAGAGAGAGAGAGAGAGAGAGAGAGAGAGAGAGAGAGATCCTCCATCCGCTGGTTCACTCCCCAGATGGCCAGGGCTGGGCCA
This sequence comes from Oryctolagus cuniculus, assembly GCF_964237555.1. Lineage (NCBI taxonomy): Eukaryota > Metazoa > Chordata > Mammalia > Lagomorpha > Leporidae > Oryctolagus > Oryctolagus cuniculus. The sequence continues at coordinate 233,381,542 of NC_091432.1, read as the reverse complement.
GACCAAAGCCAGGAGCCGGGAGCTTCTTCTAGGTCTCCAACATGGGTGCAGGGGTTCTGCTTGGGCCATTTTCCACTGTTTTCCCAGGCCATAGCAGAGAGGTGGGTTAGAAGTGGAGCAGCCAGGACTTGAATCGGCGCCCGTATGGGATCCTGCACTGCAGGCGGTGTTACCTGCTACACCACAGTGCCGGCCCCACCTCATTCTGTTTTGTGGCTCACATCAAATAAGGATCACAGATAGGATTCAAGCCCTATCTGACTTCAACATCTGAGTGCTTTTATTTTTTTATTTTTTTTTAAGAAGTCTTTTTTTTTTTTTTTTTTTTTTTGACAGGCAGAGTGGACAGTGAGAGAGACAGAGAGAAAGGTCTTCCTTTTCCGTTGGTTCACCCTCCAATGGCCGCCGCGGCCAGCGCGCTGCGGCCGGCGAAGAAGGCATTTTTTAAAAATTTATTTATTGGGGCCGGTGCTGTGGCATAGTGGGTAAAGCCGCCGCCTGCAGTGCTGGCATCCCATATGGGCGGCAGTTCGAGTCCCAGCTGCTCCACTTCCAAACCAGCTCTCTGCTATGGCCTGGGAAAGCAGTAGAAGATGGTCCAAGTCCTTGGGTCCCTGAACCCACGTGGGAGACTGGGAAGAAGCTCCTGGCTCCTGGCTCCAGAGCCTGTGGCCATTTGGGGAGTGAACCAGCGGATGGAAGACCTCTATCTCTCTCCCTCTGTCTCTCCTTCTCTGTGTAACTCTTTCAAATAAATAAATCTTTTAAAAAATTTATTTATTTATGCTTATTTACTTGAAAGGTAGAGTGACAGAGAGAAAGAAAGATAGAAAAGGAGAGAAAGATCTTCCATCTGCTGGTTCACTCCCCAATACTCACCACAGCTGGGGCTGGGACAGGCTAAAGCCAGGAGCTAGGAACTCCATCCAGGTCTCCAGCAAGGGGGGGCGGGAACCCACAGAGTAAGCCATTGCCTGCTGACTCCCAGGTGCATCAGCAGGGAGCTGATCAGAAGCAGAGGCAGTTCTTAATCCCAGGCACTTGGTATGCGATGAGGAGTCCCAAGCAGCCGCCTAATCCACTGTGCCACAATGCCTGCCCCTTCCCTGCCCTTTTCTAGAAAAAAAAAAAAAGATTTTATTTATTTGAGAGGCAGAGTTACAGATAGTGAAAGGGAGAGACAGAGAGAAAGGTCTTCCATCCGTTGGTTCACTCCCCAAATGGCTGCAACGGCCGAGCTGTACCGATCAGAAGCCAGGAGCCAGGAGCCTCTTACAAGACTCCTAGGTGGGTGCAGGGCCCCAAGTGCTTGGGTCATCCTCCACTGCCTTCCCAGGCCACAGCAGAGAGCTGGATCGGAAGAGGAGCAGCCAGGACTAGAACTGGCGCCCATACAGAAGAAGTGACACACAGAGAGGGGGGTCTTCCATCTGCTGGTCACTCTCCAAGTGGCTTGAGCCAGGTGGAAGTCAGGAGCTAGGAGAGTCATCCGGGTCTCCCAGGTGGGTGGCAGGGGCCCAAACACTCAGGCCATGCTCTGCTGCTATGCCCAGGACATTAGCAGGGAGCTGGATCGGATATGGAGCAGATGGGACACGAATCGGTGCCTGTACGGTATGCCAGCATCGCATGCAGTAGCTTTATCCAGTACGCCATAACACCAGCCTCCCACCCTTTTCTCATTAAGCTTTTTAAGCATTTGGGTGCTTAATCACCTATCTGGTTAATGGAGCTTACCGTTTGTTCAGTTTCCTTGAGAATCTAATGAAAGTATAGTCTCCTTTCAAAGAAATGCTCTCGTGCACATCACGAAACTGTGCACAGACTCCCAGGGTCTGAGTCCCCCAGGTCCACCCACGGCTTCCTGCCAGGTTAAGAACTTGGGGTGAATATGGCGGATGGGAGCTCAGCACACACTCCCTCTTCCTCATGCTCCTTGTCGGGTGTCAGAGGCTAGAAAGTGAGACACTGCCCGGCAGGTGCATCAGCAGGAGCTGCGTCAGAACCCGAGTAGCTGGGACTCGAGCCGGCATCCCGACAGGACACGAGCGCACCAGGAGCGGCAGCTCAGCCTGCTGCACCACAGTGCCTTCCCTGGAGTCTGCCTCTGCAGCACCCCCACTAAGGGGGAGCCACACTGCACTCCACAGTAAGTCCTTCTGGCAGGCAGGCGTCTGGGGCTCGGGACGCCCACATTTCCTATTAGCGTGTTCAGGTTCACGTCCAGGAAAGCTTCCTGCTGCTGCACATCCCGGAGCCCTACTACCCACAGGGGAGACCCAAACTTAGTCCCGGCCCAACCCTGGGTGTAGTGGCCATCTGGGGAATGAGCCAGTAGATGGAAGAGCTGTCACTCTAGCTTTCAAATAAAATAAACAAATCTTCTTCTAAAAATCCATAAAACTGCACAGCAAAAAAGCCAATTTTACTATTTACTAATTTAAAATATTTTAGGGGAGGAAAAAAGCTAAATTAGGAAAACATACCAGAAAAATAAAGGACAATAAAGTTTTGAAGCTTTTAATCTATGAGGAAGAAAGAATGTATCCTGACCAGAAATCCACCAGAAGGACTGGGACTCCGCCGCAGGGGACACTCATCAGAAACAAACTCCAGCTCCTACCAGGAGGTCGCGGGGAGCCAGGCACGCACCTCAGCAGAACCCCACCCAAGCACCGAATAGAGAGAAAACACAAATGACTCTGGCGGCCTTTGGGTCATAAAACAAATCTGACCAGGGAAGAGTAAGCCTGCTTTCAAGGCTAGGCTGACGGCCACACAGATCACACACCTCAGGACTCGCCTCCAACAAGCCAACCATGCCTTGTGACCACCGAACCGTGCCTCGGGAACCCCCTCCTTCCAGAAAACCTACAAGGACTCAGAGAGAGCAGGTGCTAGACCAGACACAACAGGTTTAGGGATCAGAGAACTGTCCTGAAAGCAATGAAGTCCTGGAGGAGACCCCCAGGGAGACCAGGAGCCACACCTGCAGCAGGGAGGTCCCAGCCGCTCACCCGCTCCAGTCACCCTAGGAAGAGCTTTTTAAAAAAGGCATTTACAGGGGCGGCGCTGTGGCACAGCGGGTAAAGCCACCACCTGTAATGCCTGCATCCCATACGGGCGCAGGCTCGATTCCGGCTACCTCACTTTCAATCCAGTTTCCTCTAATATACCTGGGAAAGCAGCAGGAGACAGCCCACACTCTTGGGCCCCTGCACCCATGTGGGAGACCAGGAAGAAGCTCCTGGCTCCTGGCTTCAGCCAGACCCAGCGCCTGCCATCTCAGCCATCAGGGGAGTGAACCAGCAGATGGAAGCTCTCTCTCTGCCTTTCAAACAAATAAGGGACTCTTTGAAAAAAATAATGTCAAATTTCAGCACTGATAAACATTTTTTCACATGCATTTTTTTTATTTATTTTTTTTAAACTTTTATTTAATTAGCCGGAACCGTGGCTCACTTGGCTAATCCTCCACCTGCGGTGCCCGGGTTCTAGTCCCAGTTGCTTCTCTTCCAGTACAGTTCTCTGCTGTGGCCCGGGAGGGCAGCAGAGTATGGCCCAAGTGCTTGGGCCCTGCACCTGCATGGGAGACCAGGAGGAAGTTAGTACCTGGCGCCTGGCTTCAGATCGGCGTAACCCCAGGCGTGGCGGCCATTAGGGGAGTGAACCAACAGAAGAAAGACCTTTCTCTCTGTCTCTCACTGTCTATAACTCTCTCTCACTGTCTAACTCTGCCTGGAAAAAAAAAAGGCAAAAAATCTTTTATTTAATAAATATAAATTTCAAAAGTACAACTTTTGGATTATAGCGACTTTTCCCCTCATAACCTCCCTCCCACCTGCAAACATCCCATCTCCCACTCCCTCTCCCATCCCATTCTTCATCAAGATTCATTTTCAATTATCTTTATATACAGAAGATCAACTTGGTATATACTAAGTAAAGATTTCAACAGTTTGCACCCACACAGATACACAAAGTATAAAGTACTGTTTGAGTAGTAGTTTTACCGTTAATTTGCATAGTAAAACACATAAGCACAGAGATCCTACATGGAGAGCAAGTGTACAGTGAGTCCTGTTGTTAATTTAACAATTGACACTCTTATTTATGATGTCAGTAATCACCCGAGGCTCTTGTCATGAGCTGCCAAGGCTATGGAAGCCTCTTGAGTTCACCAACTCCAACCTTATTTAGACAAGGCAATAATCAAAGTGGAAGTTCTCTCCTCCCTTCAGAGGAAGGTACCTCCTTCTTTGATGGCCCCGTTCTTTCTACTGGGATCTCACTCACAGAGATCTTTCCTAGAGGTCTCTTTTTTTTTTTTTTTTTTTTTTTTTTTTTTTTTGCCACAGTGTCTTGGCTTTCCATGCCTAAAAAAAAAAACTCTCATGGGCTCTTCAGCCAGATACGAATGCCTTAAGGGCTGATTCTGAGGCCAGAGTGCTGTTTAGGGCATCTGCCATTCTATGGGTCTGCTGTGTATCCCGCTTCCCATGTTGGATCGTTCTCTCCTTTTTAATTCTATCAGTTAGTATTAGCAGACACTAGTCTTGTTTATGTGATCCCTTTGACACTTAATCCTATCATTATGATCAATTATGAAAGGACACTGATCATTTTGATTTTTTTTTAAGATTTATTTATTTATTTGAAAGTCAGAGTTACACAGAGAGAGGAGAGACAGAGAAAGATTGAGAGAGAAAAGTCTTCCATCTGATGGTTCACTCCCCAATTGGCCACAACGGCCAGGCTGTGCTGATCCGAAGCCAGGAGCTTCTTCTGGGTCTCCCACGCGAGTGCAGGGGCCCCAGGACTTTGGCCATCCTCCACTGCTTTCCCAGGCCATAGCAGAGAGCTGGTTTGGAAGTGGAGCAGCCGGGTCTTGAACCGGTGCCCATATGGGATGCTGGCACTTCAGGCCAGGGTGTTAACCCGCTGCACCACAGCGCCGGCCCCGATCACTCTGACTTGTAAGATGGCATTGGTACATGCCACCTTGATGGGACTGATTTGGAATCCCAGCTCTACCATTAGGGATAAGTCCTAGTAAGCATGTGCCAAACTATACACCTATTCTCTCTCTTATTCCCACTCTTATATTTAACAGGGATCACTTTTTCAGTTAAATTTTAAACACCTAAGAATAATTGTGTGTTAATTAAAGAGTTCAGCCAGTGGTATTAAGTAGAACAAAAAAAAAAATACTAAAAGGAATAAAATAGTAAGTTGTTCCTTGACAGTCAGGACAAGGGCTGATCAAGTCATTGTTTCTCATAGTGTGCATTTCACTTCTACAGGTTTCCTTTTAGGTCCACATGCATTTTGAAGCACAAGCCCTGAGGTCTGTTATCAAAAGAAATTGTGGGGCCGGCGCCGCGGCTCAGTAGGCTAATCCTCTGCCTTGTGGCGCCGGCACACCGGGTTCTAGTCCCGGTCAGGGCACCGGATTCTGTCCCGGTTGCCCCTCTTCCAGGCCAGCTCTCTGCTGTGGCCAGGGAGTGCAGTGGAGAATGGCCCAAGTACTCGGGCCCTGCATCCCGTGGGAGACCAGGAGAAGCACCTGGCTCCTGCCTTCGGATCCGCCTGGTGCGCCGGCCGCGGCAGCCATTGGAGGGTGAACCAACGGAAAAGGAAGACCTTTCTCTCTGTCTCTCTCTCTCACTGTCCACTCTGCCTGGCAAAAAAAAAAAAAAAAAAAAAAAAAAAAAAAAAAAAAGAAAAGAAAAGAAAGGAAATTGTGCTGAAATCTGGAGGACAGAACTTCAAAATGAGTCTGTAAATACGAAAGTCATTGTCCCCTGGCTCCAGCAGTCTCTATTTCCTATCACAGTCCAGAATACGTAGGAGGAGGGAGGAAGAGAGACAAGGAGGTATCGAGTGCTCTGTTACTGCTGGTGGTATGATTTTTTGCCTTCCACAGAAAACTGCAAAGCCAAGCAGCAGGGCCGGCATACAGCCATCCACACACCTGCCAGACAATGAACAGGTTCCGAGGAAGCCACCGGACCCTTCACACACCCCGCTTCCCTTGCCCACTTTGTCGCAGGTGAAAACAAACAGGTGGAAAAGATTCGACCCTATTTTGGCAATTCTAACATTAGGCCGCCTCCAGCTGACGTTAGTTGTTGCTCTTGAAAAGGGACAGCAGAGGAACAGGGAGAAAAGCCAGCTGCATCTTCTGTCTGCAGTGAACTCTGCTTAATGAAGGCAAACTATTACTCAAAGTCTTGGTCTCCCCCAGGGCAAAAGTCATTCATCGTTTGGTGAGACAAGCTACACAAACAGGAAGAGTTGTGATAGCAACTTTGACCAAAAGCTGGCAAATAAGAGAACAGGGAAAAAATGTTAATACAAGTCACCAACACTGGCCTGGAGCACACAGCTTTCCCATGTAATACAAGTCACCAACACTGCCTGGAGCACACAGCTTTCCCATGTAATACAAGTCACCAACACTGGCCTGGAGCACACAGCTTTCCCATGTAATACAAGTCACCAACACTGCCTGGAGCACACAGCTTTCCCATATAATTTAAACGCATCATAATAGCAGGCAGCAAGCAGGCTGTTCCTAAAAATAAACTCACCGCGATTCAAGGGGGCACAGAACACACATCTTCCCTGTCATCCTGCCGTGCGGTCAGACTGTCTGCCTGACACCACCACCTTGTGGGGACCGCTCCCACCTCTAGGGGTCAGCTGTTACAACCTCTTGTTCCCCACACCCACAGGGCTTGCATGGACATGCTGTAATGACCCCCGCTCAGTCACACGACCCCACAGAACCTAGGCCTGCTTGCTCTGGCTGCAGAAGGCCCTCAACCCGAGCCAAGGCTTTCTGGCTCGGGGGTCTCTCACCACCGTCCCCAGCGACTCCCCCTTTCCTTCCCTGGGTCCTGTGCTGAGTCTTTGTGCTCCCTGCGATATCTCACCTGACAGACACGTCAGGTGGAAGTCACAGCCACTCCCAAGACACATGTCAAGACCAAACAGGAAAGAACAGTGCTGCGGTGTAGCTGGTAAAGCCGCCGCCTGCAGTGCTGGCGTCCAGGTGGGCGCCAGGTCAAGTCCCAGCTGCTCCACTTCCAGCTCTCTGCTATGGCCTGGGGAAAACAGTAGAAGATGGCCCAAGTCACTGGGCACCTGCACCCTGTGGGAAACCCGGAGGAAGCTCCTGGCTCTGGCTTTGGCCTGGCTCAGCCCTGGCTGTTGCAGCCATTTGGGGAGTGAACTAGAGGACGGAAGATCTCTCTCTCTTTCCCTCTCTGCCTCTGCCTCTCTGTAACTCTGCCTTTCAAATAAATAAATAAATCTTTAAAAAAAAATAGAAAAAAACAAACAGGAAAGAGAAAGTTCTCAAAACAACCAGGAACACCAGGAGGCAGGAATCAATGGTGTCCAGGACACCTACCACAAGCACCGTTAAAATTAAAGCGGGGCCAGTGCTGTGGTGCAGCGGGTGGAGCCGCCGCCTGCAGTGCCAGTATCCCATATGGGCACAGGTTCTAGTCCCAGCTGTTCCTCTTCCCATCCAGCTCCCTGCTGTGGCCTGGGAAAGCAGTAGAAGATAGTCCACGCCCTTAGGCCCCTGCACCCACGTGGGAGACCCAGAAGAAGCTCCTGACTCCTGACTTTGGATCGGCTCAGCTCCAGCCGTTGAGGCCATTTGGGGAGCAGGCCAACAGATGGAAGACCTCTCTCTCTCTCTGTCTCTACCTCTCTCAGTAACTATCTTTCAAATAAATAAAAATAAATCTTTTTTTTTTTTTTGACAGGCAGAGTTAGACAGTGAGAGAGAGAGACAGAGAGAAAGGTCTTCCTTCCATTGGTTCACCCCCTAAATGGCTGCAAAGGCCGGCGCTGCACCCATCTGAAGCCAGGAGCCAGGTGCTTCCTCCTGGTCTCCCATGCGGTGCAGGGCCCAAGCACTTGGGCCATCCTCCACTGCCTTCCCGGGTCACAGCACAGAGCTGGACTGGAAGGGGGGCAACCAGGACAGAATCCGGTGCCCCGACCGGGACTAGAACCTGGGGTGCTGGCGCTGCAGGTGAAGGATTAGCCTAGTGAGTCACGGCGCCGGCCAAAATAAATCTTTTTAAAAAAATTAAAGTGGGAAAAGAAAAATGAAAAAAAAAAAAAAAAAAAAAAAACCCTGAAGTGGAGGGGAGGGGAGGGGGGCGTTGTGGCGCAGCAGGGTAAGCCCCTGCTCAGGATGTCTGTGTCCTGTATCAGAGTGCCTGGTTCAAGTCCAGACTCCATTTCCTATCCAGTTTCCTGCTTATGTACACTCCAGGAAGCAGCAGATGGTGGCTCAAATACTTGGGTTCTTACCACCCCTGTGGAATGCCTGGATGGAATTCCAGGTTTCCGCGGGCATTTGGAGTGAACCAGAAGATGGAAGATCTGTTTTCCTGTGTCTTTCAAATAGGAAAATTAAACTTTTTAAAAATTAAGTAATAAAAGAAGAAACTTACTGTGAGATGTCAAAATAGCTGTGTGGCAAATGTTAAAGCAAGACTTGGAGGCGGGTATTTGGCACAAAGGGTAAGATGCCACTTGAGACTCCTGCATTCCATACTGAGGCGCCAGGGCTCAAGTCCTGGCTGCACTCCCAACTCCAGCCTCCTGCTGATGCCAACCCTGGGAGGCAGCAGCTGTGGTTCAAGTCGTCAGGTCCCTGCCACACACGGGAAACCTGGACTGAGTTCCTGACTCTTGGCTTCAGTCTGGCCCAGCCCTGCCTGTTGGGGGTGTTTGGAGAGTAAACAGGTGGATGGCAGACCTCTGTTTCTGTTTATCTTTATCTCTCCACCTTTCAAATAAAAGAAATTAAAATTCAATTAAATAAGATTTTTAAAAAATAACAGGGGAAGGGGAGCCAGGCAGTGTGGTGCAGCGAGATAGGCCCTAGCATCCCATGTGGGCAACAGTTCAAGTTTCGGCAGTTCCACCTCCAATCCAACTTCCTGGTAATGTGCCAGGGGGAGCGGTGGATGACAGTCCAAGTGCTTAGGCCCCTGCCATCCATGAGGAAGATCGGGTAGAGTTCCAGGCTCCCAACTTCAGCATGGCCGTGCCCTGGCTGTTGTAGCCATTCAGGGAGTGAATCAGCTGCTGAATGATTTCTTTCTCTGACATTTTGCTTTTCAAATAAATAAATAAATCTTTTACAAAAAGAGAATATTCAGGAATATTGCTCTCATTATTAACAGTTTTTCAGAAGCAAGTTTTGTACTATAAATCATAAAGTTTAAATATTTAAAATGTAATTTTTTTTTTTTTTTTGACAGGCAGAGTGGACAGTGAGAGAGAGAGACAGAGAGAAAGGTCTTCCTTTGCCGTTGGTTCACTCTCCAATGGCCGCCGCGGCTGGCGCGCTGCGGCCGGCGCACCGCGCTGATCCGATGGCAGGAGCCAGGAGCCAGGAGCCAGGTGCTTTTCCTGGTCTCCCATGGGGTGCAGGCCCAAGCACCTGGGCCATCCTCCACTGCACTCCCTGGCCACAGCAGAGAGCTGGCCTGGAAGAGGGGCAACCGGGACAGAATCCGGCGCCCCGACCGGGACTAGAACCCGGTGTGCCGGCGCCGCTAGGCGGAGGATTAGCCTAGTGAGCCGTGGCGCCGGCCCTTAAAATGTAATATTTTTATGAATGTTTTATAATATACAAAGTACCTCAATAGCATATGATAATAACTATATATACACATATATGGTCCATATATATTGAGATTTGCTTGCTCAAAAAACCCTGCGGGAGCAAGCGCTTGGGCCTGGTGGTTAAGACACTGGTTAGGATGCCTGTGTCCCGTATCAGGGTTCCTGGGTTCAGAGCCTGGCTCTCGCTCCTCATTCCAGCTTCTTGCTAATGCAGATAAAGGGAAGGCAGCAGGTGACCTCAAGCAGTGAGTCCCCGCGTAAGGCGCGTGTGATGACCCGTGCCATCTATCAGGGTGGGTCACTGTCCCACAACCCAGGAACCGGAGGTAAGCAGTGGCCTCTGGCTCTCCTCGCGCCACACGAGGGGTGGAAACACTTTGTTAGAACCGGCCGCAACTCCCAGCCGCAGGGAAGGTTTCAGGGAGTCAGCAAAGTGCTGGATGGGGTTAGTAACCGAAGTGCTAGGTGGCCTCTCCTCTGACTCACTGCTGAGCACACTCCCTCGAAATGACGTCACAGCAGTCAGCACACAAAGGAGGGCACAGAGGACCAGCGCTCCTCTCCTCGCCATCCTCCGAGCTCAGCCAAAACCTGGGGCTATCAGAACACACATGATAGCCCTGCAGTTCAAAATTATCCCCAGGTGCAAGCATGCCACTCCTAAAACTTACTGATAATCCCTTCCCAAGTCAATTTCAATTACAAAATCTCATTTCAACTAAAGGATCATACTTTACCAACTCTCCTGACGCAGCGTTAACCTAACTACACACTCTCACAGAGCAACGTGAGATCACACTCGCATTCAGAAAAACAAAGCCATGCCAGGGCTTGACTGACTCCACAGCCCACCCACAGACGATGACTTCCTGATTCAGAAGAGCGGAACCCAAACGCCCCTGGAAAAGGCTCTTAGGAGGCCTCTATTTTCCTCCCTTGGACGACGAAATTAGTACTTTTCCTGGGAACAGCAGTTAGAGTACTAACAGTCATGCCGATCGAGCCTCAGGTGACTTTCTGAATCAAATCTTCCTTGACCAGATTCACAAAGAGGTATGTTGTTTTTGCAGTGAATAATAGTTTTTTTTTAAAATCAACCTTTCTGTGTATTTATATTTTCCAAAGGCTTTTCTCTACTGTACCCATGTAAATTAAATTTACAAAGAAAAATCCTCAAAACTCGGGAAACAGGATGCATTGTTTAACAATGGCCTGATCCTGAGAGGACAAGGCCCGGGAGAATGCTACTGCCACCTGTCCTGTCCCAGCCAGAGCAGAACCATGCCAGCTGCTTACCCTAACAGGTAACAAACAAAACACTGCACTGCATTTCAATAGCACTAAGTCCACTGCCACATATCACAGCCACATATCACACACACAAAAGACATTTATCCAAGGAAAAACAATTTTTCCCTTACACCCACTGAACAGTACTTTTGCAGACACCTGCGTCCCACACAGCGTCTCCCACATGGGATGCTGGCACTGCAGACGGCGGCCCCACCTGCCATCACCTGCCATGCCACAGCGCCGGCCCCAGTAAAAACATTCTCTGGATGTGCTAACAATGAGAAATTCTTAGTTTTATCTCCCTTGAGTTATGAACCTTACATAACCTAATATATAAAGTGCTTAGATTAGCACCTGAATATAGTAAGCCTCAACAAAAGTCACCTGTTATGATCAGGTAAGTCAGGAAAGTAACCAGAATACAAACACTATCCTGTGACATTCTCCACTTGAGCAATGTTCTGATCGTCTCTCAATGGGCCGTAGGAATCTTTGCATTGGGACAATCCTCCTAGCAGGCGGTCCTTCTTCAACAAAGACACTAAGGGCCGGCACTGCGGTGTAGCGGGTAAAACCTGCACCTGCGTGGGAGATCTGGAAGAAGTTCCTGGCTCCTGGCTTCGGCGCAGCTCCGGCTGTTGCGGCCATTTGGGAATGAACCAGCAAATGGAAGACCTTTCTCTCTGTCTCTCCCTCTCACTATCTGTAACTCTACCTCTCAAATAAATAAATTTTTAAAAAATAAAAAAAAAAAGAAAATCACAGAAGGGGGCTGGCATGGTGGCACAGTAGGTTAGGCCTCCACCTGCAGCGCCAGCATCCCATAAGGGTGCCAGTTCCTGCCCTGGCTGTCCCTCTTTTTTTTTTTTTTCTTTTTTTTGACAGGCAGTTAGACAGTGAGAGAGAAAGAGACAGACAGACAGATAAAGAGCAAGTCTTCCTTCCGTTGGTTCACCCCCCAAATGGCCACTACGGCCGGTGCACTGTGGCCGGCGCACCGCCCTGATCCAAAGCCAGGAGCCAGGTGCTTCCTCCTGGTCTCCCATGTGGGTGCAGGGCCCAACCACTTGGGCCATCCTCCACTGCCTTTCCGGGCCACAGCAGAGAGCTGGACAGGAAGAGGAGCAACCAGGACAGAATCCAGCACTCCAACCGAGACTAGAACCCAGGGTACCGGCACCGCAGGTGGAGGATTAGCCTAGTGAGCCGCAGCGCTGGCCCCCTCTTTTTTTTTTTTTTTTTTAAGATTTATTTATTTATTTATAATTTTATTTATTTATTTGAAAGGCAGAGTTACAGAGGGGCAGAGGCAGAGAGAGAGAAGTCTGCCATTCCTTTGTTCACTCCTCAAATGACTGCAACAGCTGAAGCTGAGCCGATCCGAAGCCAGGAGCCAGGAGCTTCTCCAGGTCTCCCACGCGGGTGCAGGGGCCCAAGCACTTAGGTCATCTTCCACTGCTTTCCCAGGCCACAGTAGAGAGCTGGATCGGACGTAGAGCAGCTGGGACTCCAACCAGTGCCCATATGGAGTGCCGCAGGTGGAGACTTTACCCACTATGCCACAGTGCTGGCCCCCTGCCCCCTCTTCTGGTTTTTGGTTTTTGGATCAGCTCAGCTCTGGCCACTGAGGCCATCTGGGGAGTGAACCAGCGGATGGAAGAACTTTCTGTCTCTCTCCCTGTGTCTATAACTCTACCTCTCAAATAAATAAATAAAATCTTGAAGAAAAAACACAGAAAGATGAATCCATAAGAAACAATGGATATTATAAAAATTGAAAAATTTACAAGAATCATTTAACTTTTATTACTAACAGGGAAAAACAGTCTTCTGAAATAGCTTGCTTTCATCACTAAGCATTCTTTGTATTCCGTTACTTGTTCCTAGGATCAAACTAGTCTATAGATTTAGTGCAATCTTAGAAGAAAATCCTCATGAGTATTTTTGTTTGGCTAGGGAAACCTATACAACAGATTGTAAATTATGCAATAGAAACACAAAGGAGCAGGCTAAGACAATCTTGAAGAACAAAACCGAAGTCTTACGCTACCAGACTTCAAGATTTCAAGGTTACAATGCTGGCAGCAAGGACGGACAAATGCAACAGCTGAACAGAGTGAGGAGTTCGCCAACAGACCAAGCACAACGGACGGGCACCTGGTCTATGCAGCAATGTTCACGCCTGCAGGGAACACAGTTCCAAGTGAAAGCCAGAAGAATAAGCCGGAGTTGTGGCATGCTGAGTTGAGCCAGCGCTTACAATACTCCCATCTCATAGTGGAGTGCTGGGTCACATCCCAGCTGCTTGGCTTCTGACACAGCTCCCTGCTAATGCACATGGGAAGGCCATGGATGATGGCCTGAGTATGTGTTGAAGGGTTAGAGGAGGAGGGGAAGGAGGAAGAAAGGAGATGGAGATGTATCGAGATATGGAGGTGATGGAGATGGAGATGGAGATGATGGAGATGATGGAGATGATGGGGATGATGGAGATGATGGAGATGGAGATGGAGATGAAGGAGATGGAGATGATGGAGATGATGGAGATGGAGATGGAGATGAAGGAGATGGAGATGATGGAGATGATGGAGATGAAGGAGATGGAGATGTATCGAGATATGGAGGTGATGGAGATGGGGATGGAGATGGAGATGATGGAGATGGGGATGGAGATGGAGATGGGGATGGAGATGGAGGAGATGGAGGAGATGGAGATGATGGAGATGATGGAGATGATGGAGATGATGGAGATGATGGAGATGGGGATGATGGAGATGATGGAGATGATGGAGATGGAGATAGAGATGATGGAGATGATGGAGATGGAGATGAAGGAGATGGAGATGGAGATGGAGATGAAGGAGATGATGGAGATGAAGGAGATGGAGATGATGGAGATGGAGATGATGGAGATGGAGGTGATGGAGATGATGGAGATGGAGGTGATGGAGGTGATGGAGATGGAGATGATGGAGATGGAGATGATGGAGATGGGGATGGAGATGATGGAGATATGGAGGTGATGGAGATGGAGATGATGGAGATGGAGATGGGGAGAGAGACAGATTTTACATCTGCTGGTTCACTCCTCAAATGGCCACAATGGTTGGGGCTGGGTCAGGTAGAAGCCAGGAACTCCGTCCGGGTCTCCCACATGGGTGCAGGGACCCAATCACTTGGGCCGTCTTCCACTGCTTTCCCAGGTGCATTAGCAGGGAACTGGATCAGAAGTGGAACAGCAAGGACTCTAACCAGCGCCCATATGGATGTCGCCACTGCAGACGGCAGCTTAACCAGCTATACCACAGTGCCAACCCCAATAAATAAAAATCTTTAAAAAAAAAAAAGTAAGTCTTAATTTGTGACCTACTGAATGTCACTTTACATACATGAACGGCACATGTGCGAGGATGCCTCCCTTGGCCACCACACATCAGTACAACCTTAAATGTCATCCCAAACCTGATGACTCCCAGTTTCTCTCTCCAGCCTGGACCACTTTCCTGAATTCAAGTTCACAGACCCGACTACCTATCTGACATATACACTTAACAAGTACGTCAGACTCACACTCAAAAGAAGCCCCCAACAGCCTGCTCCTCTAGTCTACATTTCATTAAGAGGCACCTCCAGGGGCCAGTGTTAGGGTGCAGCGGGTTAAACTGCTGCCTGCAGTGCCGGTATCCTGCATCGGGGGCAGGACTGAGTCCCAGCTACTCCGTTTCTGGTCCAGCTTCCTGCTAATAACGTGCCCGGGAAGGCAGCAGAGGATGGCCCAAGTACCTGGGCCCTGCTACCATGTGCGAGACCAGAATGGAGTTCCTGGTTCCCGATTCACACTGGCCCAGGCCTGGCTGTTACAGCCATTCAGGGAGTGAACCAGTGGATGGAAGATATTCTGTCTCTGCCTTTCGAATGAATGAATGAAAGGCAGCTGCATTCTTTCAGTTCCTCAGCCCCAAAGCCTGGGAGTCACGGCTGATTTCTCCCATGCTCCACATCCCACATCTAATCAAGAGGAAATCCAGTCGGCTCTGCCTTCAGAGAGAAGAACTGGACCCTCGCCTGCTGCCACCGCCCTGGCCCCAGCACCATCACGCTCATTAGAGCCAAGCAATCAGTCCCCGCGTGGAATCCCACTTCCTCCCTTGCTCTCCTGACGAGAGCAGAGAGGTTCTACTCAAACATGAATCAGGTCCCATTACTCCCCTACCAAATTCTCCAAGAACTTTCCAAACCACGTGAATAAAAGCCCAAATCCCTGAACCAGTCAACAGGACTCTTCTCCAGCCATTCCCTCCCTACCCCCCCGTTGCCGCCCCCAACTCTCCTGCTCTCTCTGCCCGAGCCACCCTGGCCTCTGGGAGCTCCTGGACCTGCTAAGCTCTGCTGGGGCTTCTGCCTGAAATGCTGTACCCCAACCTTCCACACCTGTGCCCCCACACTCAGGGTCTTGTCCCAAAGCCACCTTCCTCACACCCCACCCCACCCCGACATCCCTAGAGCCCTTCTCAGCACTCAGCAGCATCTGTACTGCATCACGTGGATGGCGGGTGGTCTGTCGCCCACCCAGGGCGTGAGTTCTGGCGTGGCAGCGCTATCCACTGTGGCTGTTTGCTAATGTACTACCACCGCCTAAAACACAACCCGCCACATGGTGTGTGCTCAGTGGCTGCTAAATAAAAAAGGAAACTCTAAGAAAAACACACTTACCAGGGAATGCTTTCAATTTTGTTTTTACCAAGTGACTCTTCGAGTCAAGCCAGCGAAACCCAAAAGGAATACGTGGCGCATAAATGACATCCTAGCTTCCTCTCCCTCCCTCTGCATACGGCTGGACCTTCCGACCTGGGCAAGAAGCTGTCATCTGCCCACCCCTCTCAGCTCACCACCACCACCACCACCACCACCACCAGCACCACCACCAGCTAGTGTTATTCTTGGCTTCCAGGTTCACATCTGGTCCAAGAGTGTATGCTTCTGACTTCAAGTGTATGAATCGAACCTACAAGCATATTAATCAACTCTACAAAGATCAGACTAAGAAAGAACAATTTATCACATAAAACAAGACTACATTCCCAAACGGACATCTTTGCATTTGACTACTATTTGAAGCCCTTGCCTATGTTCCTGTTGAACTATGGTCTTTTCACTTTTACTTGTTGAATTCTTTACTTAATGGAGCATTAAGCCTTTGACTATCAAACAGACTAAACATATGTTTTCTCAAAAATAAAAGAAAAAGCAGGGAGAGGGGAGGGGAGGCAAGGAGGGAGGAAGGGAAGTATTATATTCTTAGAACTGTATCTATGAACTACACTGAACCTGCTCTTTGTATTAATATCACACTGACACAAGAATCAACGAGACTTGAGTTGTAACTGTACATCTGCTGCGACCCTGAGAATCTAAGATACTAATAAATTCCTTTTAAAAATTTTAAAAGGACTACATTCTCCTAAAAAAAGAACATTCAAGGCCCAAAGAAGTTGATAGGTCTTCAAGGTCTTGAAACGTGATTTCAGCTAATTCCAGCATAAAAGGAGCTGGGTTGAGCGGCCATCAATTGTCTCCAGATCTTCATATTTTTTGTATTACCAGATAGTACAGGTTTGTTGTAAAATACATCTACACATCACAAATGCAAAGTAAAAACTGAATGTTTTCTCCTATTCCACCTAAAATCAGTTCTCAAGAGAGAACAATTTTCACCCAAAATCCCGCCATATCATTTTCTGCATACATACAAATAGATATTTTTGTTTTACCAAAGTGGGGTCCTTCATATGGGTGCCAGTTCGAGTCCCAGCTGCTCCACTTCCAATCCAGCTCTCTGCTGGTGGCCAGGAATAGTGGAATACGCCAGGTGCTTGGGCCCCTGCACCCACGCTGGGACCCGGAAGAAGCTCCTGGCTCCTGGCTTCAGACTGGCCTAGCACCCAGCCATAGCAGTCATTTGGGGAGTGAACCAGCAGATAGAGGACCCTTCTCTGTCTCTCTCTCTGTCTGTAACTCTGCCTCTCAAATAAATCTTTTAAAAAATAAAAAATTAAGATTAAAAAAATGTTTTAAAAAGTGGGCTCATCACTTTTTCCTCCACTGACAAGGGACATCCCCCAGCGTCCGGCAGCCAGCCTCTCCTGTGCTGTCTGATGACTTTCTGCAGTGCTGGGTCCAGGCTCTGTCATCCCAGGCCCTCTGTACACCCTGGAAACCCACTGAGGGTCCCAACAGCTGTGATTTATGTGTGCCATCTCCTCAATATTCACCATATTAGAAATTAAAACTCAGAGTTTAAGAAACATTCATGGGGCTGGTGCTGTGGCATAGGGAGTAAAGCCACCACCTGCAATACCTGCATCCCATATGGGTACCAGTTCAAGTTCTGGCTGCTCCACTTCCCATCCGGCTCCCTGCTAACAGCCTGGGAAAAGTATCAGAAGATGGTCCAAGTGCTTGGGCCCCTGCTACCGATATAGGAACCCGGATGGAGATCCTGGCTCTTGGCTTCGGCCTGGCTTATGCAGTCATTAGGGGAGTGAACCAGCAGATGGAAGACCTCCATCTCTCACACTTTCTCTCTCTGTAACTCTTTTTAAAATAAATAAATCTCTAAAAAAAAAAAAAAAAAAAAGAGAGAGAAGGGTTGGCACTGTGGTGCCGCTGGTTAAGCCACAGTCTGCAGTGCCAGCATCCCATATGGTGCCAGTTTGGGT
Source organism: Oryctolagus cuniculus (assembly GCF_964237555.1). NCBI lineage: Eukaryota > Metazoa > Chordata > Mammalia > Lagomorpha > Leporidae > Oryctolagus > Oryctolagus cuniculus. The sequence continues at coordinate 233,363,867 of NC_091432.1, read as the reverse complement.
CCCGGCTGCTCCACTTCCGATCCAGCTCTCTGCTGTGGCCTGGGAAAGCAGCAGAAGATGTCCCACGTGCTTGGGCCCCTGCACCCACGTGGGAGACCCAGAAGAAGCTCCTGGTTCCTGGCTTCAGCCAGGCACAGCTGCAGCGGTCACAGCCCTTTGGGGAGTGAACCAGCAGATGGAAGATGTCTCTCTCTCTCTGTCTCTCCTCCTCTCTCTGTAACTCTGCCTTTCAAATAAATAAATCTTAAAAAAAAAAAAAAAAAGAGGGAGAGAAACATTTATTCATCCTTCTAAAAATGAACATTACTGTTTTCCCCAAAAAAGCAGACTTTCTGGATAACTGTGTTCTTTCATATTACACCAACACTCAGTGAGCAGTAACTTCTAGAGGCCGGCTACCACTTGGAATATGATGCCCTGGCAATGAACTCCTACACTCTGCTATACTGGCCGGCGCCACGGCTCACTAGGCTAATCCTCCACCTGCGGCGCCGGCACCCCGGGTTCTAGTCCCCGTTGGGGTGCCAGATTCTGTTCCGGTTGCTCCTCTTCCAGTCCAGCTCTCTGCTGTGGCCTGGGAGTGCAGTGGAGGATGGCCCAAGTGCTTGGGCCCTGCACCCGCATAGGAGACCAGGAGGAGGCACCTGGCTCCTGGCTTTAGATCAGGGCAGCGCGCCTGCTGCAACAGCCATTAGGGGGTGAACCAACAGAAGGAAGACCTTTCTCTCTGTCTCTCTCTCACTGTCTAACTCCACCTGTCAAAAAAAGAAACAAACAAAAAAACCAACTTTGTTGTATTAAAATCTATTGTTCCACCTTCCACTTGGAATGGATCTTTTCCTTGTGCATGATTTTATACACACACTGATCCTTCAAAAGACCCTGGTTCTGGGACGGCTGCTTGACGCAGCTGCTCAGTCACCGGCTGGGCCACCGGCATCCGTCTCAGAACGCCTGGTTCGTTCCCAGCTGCTCCGCTCCGACCCGGCCCCCTGCTGATGCGCACCCTGGACGCAGCAGATGGTGGCTCACAAGCCTGGGCCCCTGCCGATCTCAGAGGAGATTCGGATGGAATTCCAGGCTCCTGCTTTTGGCTTGGCCCACCCAGTCCTGACTTCAAGAGTATGGACCACTGGGGGAGTGAGCCAGTGGACAAAGCTCTCTCTCCGTTTCTCTCCCTCTGCCTCTCAAATACAATTTTAAAAGTACCGGTTAACATATTTATGAAGATGTTTTAAATCACACATTTCCTTGTAAGATAATCAAGATAACATTTGTAAATATTATCACCAATCTCTGTATCACAACAGCAGATACAAATTCTCCAAAATCCTAATTTTCACTAGAAAACTAAAATTGTATCATTGGCAAAAAATACCGCCAGTATTTTCCTTGAAAGGACTCTTTTAGACATTCTTCAGTCTGAATAACTAGTTTGTCAGCAGCAGTTTCAAGTAAAAAATGGTTGTCCACGAACAAAGCAGTTAGCTCAGTCTACAACTCAAACAACCGCCCAAGGTGCTGTTCAGAGATAATCATCAGACCTCAGGATACAGCATAAGTGTTTTATGCATCTTTTTTTTTTTTTTTTAAGACTTATTTACCTATTTGAAAGTCAGAGTTACACAGAGAGAGAAGGAGGCAGAGAGAGAGAGAGAGAGGTCTTCCATCTGCTGGTTCACTTCCCAGTTGGCTGCAACGGCCAGAGTTGCAATGATATAAAAGCCAGGAGCCAGGAGCTTCTTCGGGGTCTCCCACGTGGGTGCAGGGGCCCAAGCACTCAGGCCATCTTCTACTGCTTTCCCAGGCCACAGCAGAGAGCTGGATCAGAAGAGGAACAGCCAGGATGCGAACTCGTACCCGCATGGGTTGCTGGCACTGTAGGCAGCAGCTTTACCTGCTACGCGACAGCGCTGGTCCATTATGCCGACTTTTATCCCACAAAGTATTAAAACACACAAAAGAGTTCATAAAATTACCATCTGCTGCTTCATCAAGGGCATTCTTTAGTGAAAGCTGCTGGGGGGAGGGGGTTGGTTTGTTTCGCGGCGAGTGCACGTCAGGAAAACCTAAGAGCCGTGAGCGCCGTCCATGGGGACGCCTGCATTACTTCTGCAGTTGTGCAGAGGCCAACACAAGGCAAGAGGCGAGGAAGAGCTCAGGACTCTATCAATACCAAAGGTCTTAACCCCCCACCCCGAGGCAGCACTGGCCCCTAGGAAACCACGGTTCCAGTTCTAGGAATCGAGCGAGACTCCTGGATCCCAGGCTTTCAGTTCTGGTACGTCAGCCAGAACGCTCCGACGTCTGTATCAACCTCCCCCAAGGCTGCTTCATCGTCATTATTTAAAAGTGCAGGGGGGCCGGCGCCGCGGCTCACTAGGCTAATCCTCTGCCTTGCGGCGCCGGCACCCCGGGTTCTAGTCCTGGTCGGGGCGCTGGATTCTGTCCCGGTTGCCCCTCGTCCAGGCCAGCTCTCTGCTGTGGCCAGGGAAGGCAGTGGAGGATGGCCCAAGTGCTTGGGCCCTGCACCCCATGGGAGACCAGGAGAAGCACCTGGCTCCTGGCTTCAGATCAGCGTGGTGTGCCAGCCGTGGCGGCCATTGGAGGGTGAACCAACGGCAAAGGAAGACCTTTCTCTCTCTCTCTCTCTCTCTTACTGTCCACTCTGCCTGTCAAAAAAAAAAAAAAAAAAAAAAAAAAAAAAAAAAAAAAAGCGCAGGGGACGGCGCTGCAGCAGGACCGGCACTGTGGTGAAGCGGGTTAACGCCCTGGCCTGCAGTGCGGGCATCCCATCTGGGCGCTGGTTCGAGAACCCAGCTGCTCCACTTCTGATGCAGCTCTCTGCTATGGGCTGGGAAAGCAGTGGAAGATGGCCCAAGTCCTTAGACTCCTGCACCCACGTGGGAGACCTGGACAAAGCTCCTGGCTCCTGGCTTCGGATCGGCACAGCTTCAGCTGTTGCAGCCCTTTGGGGAGTGAACCAGCAGATGGAAGACCTCTCTCTCTCTCTCTCCTTCTCTCTCTCTCTCTCTTCTGTGTAACTCTGACTTTCAAATAAAAATGAATAAATCTTTAAAAAAAAATAAAAAGCGCAAGGATGGCACTGCTGCAGCCTCTGCCTGTGGCACCGGCATCCCGTACGGGCACCAGGTCTGGTCCCGGCTGCTTCTCTTCCGATCCAGCTCTCTGCTGTGGCCTGGGAAAGCAGTGGAAGATGGCCCAAGTGCTTGAGGCACTGCACCCGCGTGGGAGACCCGGAAGAGGCTCCTGGCTCCTGGCTTCCGATCGGCGCAGTTCCGGCTGTTGTGGCCATCTGGGGAGTGAACCAGCGGATGGAAGACCGCTCTCTCTGTCTCTACCTCTCTCTGTATCTCTATTTCAAATAAAGCTTAAAAAAAAAAAAAAAAAAAAAGACGTTAAAATCTCAACTGCCAGTGCAAGTCCAAGCGACAGAGACACTGGTTCACTGCAGTCACACGCTGTTAGATTTTTTGTGAGTGAAATTCAAGATACGTGCCGCCTGCACACACCTTACTCTTGCTTACTGGGCCAATAGGCTCAACTGCTATTTTTAAAAATATAGTTATTTTACTTGACGGGCAGAACAACAGAGAGATAGGAAGAATCCTCCACCCTTCAGTTCATTCCCCAAATGCCTGCCACAGGCAACAGTCCCAGGCTGGGCCAGGCCAAAGCCAGGAGCTGGGACTGCATCTGGATCTCCCATGTGGGTGGCAGGTGCCCAAGCACCTGGGCCATCGTCTGCCGTCTCCCAGGATACACCCATCAGCAGCAAAAACCCGGAACCTGGAGACAGCTAGGACTCAAACCCCAACATTCCTATACAGATGTGGGCATCCCAAGGGGCGCTTAACTCACTGGGCCATGACGCCTGCCCCCCAGTTAAGGTGTTTTTTTTTAAAGATTTATTTATTTTGAAAAAGTAACAGAGAGAGGGAGCTTCCAGCTGTTGGTTCACTCCCCAGATGGCCGCGACGGCCAGCACTGGGCCAGGCTGAAGCCAGGAGCCTCATCCGGGTCTCCCACATGGGTGGCAGGGGCCCCGGGGGTCGTCCTCTGCTGCTTTCCCAGGCCATGAGCAGGGAGCTGGATCAGAAGTGGAGCAGCCAGGAACCGACGCTGCACCCACAGGAGATGCCGCATCACAGGTGGCGCCCCCTCCCACCCAGGATACTATGTTAAGGTAAAGGACACGAACGAACGAAGCTGATTCAGTGGTCCGACCTCTGTTTCAGACGGCGGCCAGGCGACCCCTGCTTCACCCCCACAGAATCACTGGAGGTGAAGAGAAGACGCCCACAGGAACGCCAGAGCGCCCAGCGTCCCCCTGCACCGGGAGAGAAGCGGGCGCGGGCTCCGGCCGCGGGGAGTTCCGGGCTCAGCCCCCGAACGCTGCCTTCTCCCGCAGAGCCGGGGAGCGTCTGCGGGCCCCACTGCCCTCCTAAAGGCCAGGGGGTTCCGTGTCAACTGAGACCTGAGGTTCCCAAACCGTGAGAACAGACGCGGGCTCGCTAAGGACCCACGCGAGTCGGGGAGCCGCCGCGAAGAAGCCAGCTAACTGCCACCTGGTCGGGAAACGGAGGCCCCGGGTCAGCACCAAGGGGACGCGGCGCACGGCTCGGTGTGCAGGGGGCACGCAGGCACCAGGACACCGTTTCCAGGACTAAGCGGGTTCCACGCGAGGCTCCGGGACCACCGCGAGCGCCCAGCGGACGCGGCAGGCACGGGCACCCGCGGAGCCGGCAGGCACGGGCACCCGCGGACGCGGCAGGCACGGGCACCCGCGGAGCCGCCGGGACGCGCCCGCGACACTCACCGTGCTCCACGAAGACGTTGCAGTGCGGGCCCCCATGGCGCGCCGAGTCCTTCTTGCCGGCTCCTTTGATGAAGTGCAGGGCGGGCAGACTCGGCCTTCTCTGGTCCCCAAGAACTTTTCCAGGCTGCTGCCCCATAAAGTTAGCGCGGGGCTCCCCTTTCCAGAAGAGGGTCCAGGAGCTTCCGGAACGGTCGGTGGCCTCGGCGGGGCCTTCCACACTCAGCGCATGCCCGCCACGCCACGGCGGCCCGCACGGGCAGTCGCGGGCAGGCACCTGCCGGGGGCTCCACGCATGGACACGGGGGGCCCGCTGACTGTTCCCAGCCTCGGGCTTTGGGGAGTAAGGTGATTCCCACACTCCCCAAAGGTTTCGCCGTCTTTAAGGATACTCCACTGAGTGAACCACGCTTTTTCTTTTTTGGGAAGACGCACCTAAGCAGAACTATTCCCGGAGCGGTGGGGCGCAGGGCGACAATCCCTTAGTCCTTCCGGCAGCGTCGCGGGCCCCGGGGTGCTCGCCCGCGCCTGTCCCCCAGCAAAGCTCCCGCCGGGCCGGGCCGGGCCGGCTGCGCTCCGGCTCCTCGCTCTCCCCGGCCCTCCGGAAAAGGACGCGCGGGTCAGCCGGATCTCGGCGCGCTCGGCACGGAATGCATGGCCAGCAACTTTTAAGTCCGCTTTTTAAAAGGCCTGTGAAACCAATCCAGGCTCTTCCTTTGCATGGAAGTTTCTGGCTGGGCTGAGACCAAGGGGGCCGTAGGTGACATTGGAAGAAGTCAGGGCATCAGAGGCTGGCGGGGGCAACCTGGCGGGCCATGGGAGGCCACCTGACAGCACGCAGCGGGTCTGAATGGGGGTCTCCGGCGGCCAGCCTTGGGGCCGGCAGCGGGAGCGGGGGGCGACTCCGGGGCGGGGCACGGGCGGCTTACTCGGGGGGCGACGCTTCTCCACGCCTCAGGAAACGGGGGCGTCCCACGTCCGGAGCGAACAGAGACCACCCCGGGGGGGGGGCGTCCCAGAGCCGCGGCGGGGCTGCAGAGACGAAAGACTCGCGCGGCCCGAAGGCGGGAGACGGGCCGACGAGAGAGGAGGCCTGGCCGCCTCAGCTGCCCCGAGCCCGGGGGTCTCTGCCCGAGACACCCCCGTCCCGCGGCCCCGGACGCTGCCGCCGCCGCCAAGCAGTCACATCCCCCGAACTCCGCCGAGGGACCCCGCCTGCCCCCCGCCGGTAGGGGCCGTGGGCCACGAAGGGGCTCCTCAACCGCAGCACCCAGGAACCGGCTCCGACTTCGGCGCTGCTCAGGGACAGTGGCCGACCCCCGCGGCCGCCATGATGGATTACGAGCCGCTCCACAACGAGGCCAGGCCCCGCCCCCGGCCCCGCCCCCCGGCGCCGTCCGGAGCCCGCCTCGCGTGGACTGGGATGCCCCCGGCGCCGCTTTCCTGGGACCCCGTCGCACCTTCTGGCTCTGGCCTCAGTGCCTCGCAGGAGCCCGGCCCGGGACGACCTTTTAAAGGCGACTTTTCCGAGTGCAAGGTGAGTGGTAAGGAAGCGCCCGCCTCCCCTGTACTGCGATTGGCCTCCGAGGATCCTGGCCAGGCCTCTCTCCTCCATCCCATTGGTCGACGCGGGCTGGCATGCTGGAGGCTTCGGCCAATGGAAGTCGGCGCAGCCCGCGGGGCGTGCCGGGAGTTGTAGTCCCGCGGCGCCGAGGCGTCCTGCGCGCTGCTCCCGGCTGAAGCGCTTCTGGCCGTAGCTCTCCGGAGCCGGTGCTCTCGCCGGCCTCGCGTCGGGCTGGCCGGCGGGGCGCCAAAGCAGGGGCCAAGCTGTGGATCGGATTCTCCGAGAACCGGAGTCGGATTCCTTCCTGGAAACCGGGGGATTCGGTGCGCTCCGCCCCTGCGCCCTTGCAGACCCCGGCGCTGGAGAAGACAGGGCCGCAGGGGCGGCGCCCGGGCAGGAGCAGCGCTCGCCCCGGGCCCGGGGCCGGCCTCCGTCGAGTGCGCCGTCGCCTTGCGCCCCGGGGCCGGCTCCCCGAGTGCGGACGCGGAAGCGGGCTGGGGTTTCCTCCTCTCTGCCGTGCGCCCCAGGCCTCGGGACGCTGCCCCCGCCGCGGGGGCGCCAGGGGTCTCGCAGGGGCTTCCGCTGGGCTGGGAACCGGCACCGGCTTCGCGAGGAGAGGGCCCCTGGGGTCCCTGGACGCGCAGCAGGTGGGGCCCTGAGGGTCTTCGGGGCTAATCGCTTGGGCTTCGCGCGGGCGGGCGGCCCTGACCGGCGGCATCGGTCCCTCCCACCATTGACCCTGCTCAGCGCCCTCACTTTTCTTTAGTGGGGGGGCGGGGGGTGGCGTTTGCTTTTCCTGTGAGCCCATGCACGCTTCACTCACTTCCTCCACGTCTTCGTCCTCCAGTTTGGCTAAAATCCGGGTAATCGAATCAGAACTCCAACAGACGCACCCAGCAGGCGTCCGGCGGTGCTGGGTGCCGCGGTGGACACGCTGCCCTCGCGCTCAGAGCGCGTGTTGCGAGGGGCAGGGGCCGTCTGGACGCTGGGAGTCTCATCTCGGACCCGGCACCTTTGCCAGCTGCTCCCCCCTGCCCGCCGACACCTTCCCAGGGGACCCACCTGGCTCCTTCACCTGCTCGTGGGGCTCGGGGCTGCTTCCCTTACGAGGTCATCCTGAGGTCCAAACGAGACCTGGCGTGGGTTTCCACGGAGACGGTGACTGAGGCTCCCGGAAGTCACTGTGGGCTGCACCTGACCTGAAGACTTGTCCTGGTCTCCATTCCCAGTGACAGGAGAGCCCCACGCCCTGGCCGTACCTCTCTCCCTGGAGATGCACTCTGCTTTATAACCCCCCGTGTAACACCACAGAATGATGTCTTTAAGGGCTTGTACCTGGAATCCAGAGCCGAGCAAATGTGTGACTGTCACAAGTAACTGAATGTTGGCAAAGGCTGAGTCAGAGCCTGTAGGCTCACGCATTCCCACTAAAAGTTCAGTTTAGACAAAGCAGCCCACCAGGTTACACCAGTGTGAAAAAAAAAATCTGTTTATTCCATTTTTTAAAAAACACCCACTGGAATTACACTTAGCAAGGGCGCCCTCTACTGAGACAGAGGAGGAATGCAGGCATGGGAAGGTTCTTGCCGGCATAGGTCAATCTCGTGGTCCATCCTCGGCAGATACTGACGGCAGTCTGGGACAGACCCCAGGAGCAGGGTAGAGGCGCTTATATGTACAGCCGTGGTCAAATCCGAGTGTCCCAATCCCCTCTCTCAAAGGCATCCAGCGTGGGCCTCTCAAACAGGGCAGCCGGCCCATCTAAAGTCACGCCACAGTCTATGGAACATTGTCCGCACACAGCTCAAAGCAGGTGACGCCACGAACACCACCAGGGGACAGGAGAGCCCAGCCACTACCTGTGACAGGCGCTCCGGGGCGTCCTTCAGAGAACAGCTTAAGTTGCGGGACCCTGCGTGACTCCACTTTTGTAAAGACTAAGTGATGTGTCCAGGTAAAGGTGTGGACGCGTTACTGCACACACGCGTGTAACACGGGCCCGAGAAGCTAGTGGAGGCCGAGACAACAGGAAGCGAGAGGCGTCTGAACACAGCGACAGGCACCCAGACCACGCTTTCGGCTGTGCGTTTCTGAGGTGCTGGGATGTTTCTAAGGATGTTGTGTCTTAGCCTTAGTGATTAAGGCACTGCCTGCAAGGCCCACGTCCCGTCAGAGTGCCCGTCCCCACCCTTCCAATCCGGCTTTCTGCTCCCTCACACCTGGGAGGCAGCAGGCGCCGGCCGGAGAACTCGGCTTCCTCTCACCTCCGTAGGAGACCGGAGCTGAGAGCTGGGCTCCTGGTTTTGGCCCGGCCCAGCCCTGGCTGTTGCAGGCATTTGGGAACTGAACCACTCGAAGGAAGATCTGTCTGCCTTTCAAATGAAGTTACATAAAGGGGGAGGGGAGGATGGCACTTAGAAAAAAGCAGCAACCACAAAATGAAACAAACAGGGGCCGGCGCTGTGGCGCAGCGGGTTCAAGCCCTGGCCTGCAGTGCCAGCATCCCATATGGGCACCGGTTCAAGTCCCAGCTGCTCCACTTCCCATCCAGCTCTCTGCTGTGGCCTGGGAAAGCAGCAGCAGATGGCCCAGGTCCTTGGGCCCCTGCACCCACGTGGGAGACCCAGAAGCTCCTGGTTCCTGATTGGTGCAGCTCTGGCTGTTGCAGCCATTTGGGGAGCAGGCCAACAGATGGAAGACCTCTCTGTCTCTATAACTCTTTCAAATAAATTCAAACAAACAAACAAACACAGAAGCCAGTGTTGTAATGCAGTGGGGTAAGCAACCATCTGCAACACTGGCTTCCTATATGGACACTGGTTCATCCCAGCTGCTCAGCTTCTAACCCAGCTCCCTGCTACTACACCTGGGAAAGCAGTAGAGGATGGTCCCTGCACCCATGTGGGAGACCTGCATAAACTTCCAGGCTCCCGGCTTCCGCCTGGCTGAGCCCCAGCCATCGTGGCCACTTGGGGAGTGAACCAGCGGATGGACGTTCCCCCCACCCTGTAACTCTTTCAGATAAATTCAACAAAACAAGTGATACAACTTGAGAAAAATAAGAATGAAATGAAACTGTACAGAGTAATGTTACAAAGAAGCATGCTTTTTCATCAGAGACACGCTGTATTTCAAAGCCGTCAAAAAGGCAAGGTTCAGTCACTACCCCGAAGCTCTCGGGTTCGCATTCCCAGGTGGCCGCGCAGTGGCGAGGTGTCCACCGGGGCGTCATCCACGCCCTCCTCAAGCCGCATGCAGCTCCGAATGACCCCAGCCTCAGATGAGAAACCAGTGACGCCAGCGCATTTCCCAGCGTCACCAAACAGCTCCCGCAGGCGCACAGAGCAGCGGGTTAAGCCGCCGCCTGGAAGCCTCTGTCCCGAGTGTTGGTTTGAACCCAGCCCCTTGTAACGTACAGGGGACAGCAACGGATGATGGTTCAGGCACTTCAGTTTCTGCCACCCACATAGGAAGGCCAGATGGAGCTCCTGGCTCCCGCCTGGTCCAGCCCTGGCTGGTGCAGCCATTTGAGGCATGAACCAGTGGACGGAGGATCCTATTACTGTGTCTTTCAGGGCATGAACCAGTGGACGGAGGGTCCTATTACTGTGTCTTTCAGATCAATGACTTTAAAACAGTTCACACAGTTCACATACGTGCAATAAACCGCACTTGCACAGGACACCTTGCAATTTTTCTAAACGGGCGGGCACTTGGCCGTGATCAACACGCTCACCAGGACGACGCTCCTGACTGAGGTCAGCTCCAGCGACCCCGGCTTCCGGCTGCTGCAGACCCAGGAAGCGGCAGGCGGTGCCTCCCAAATCTGACCGCAGATGCAGTCCTGGCTGCGCCACTTCCCATCTGGCTCCCTGCCAATGCGCCTGGGAAAGCAGTGGAGGAGGGCCCTGGGCCCTGGCACCAGGGGAAACATGGATGGAGTTCTTGGCTCCTGGGCTCAGCCTGGCCCAGCCCTGGCCGTTGCAGTCATTTGGGGCATGAACCAGCAGATAAAGATTTCTTTGTCACTCTGCCTTTCAAATAAGTAAAACTACCAGGGCATCATTTTTTTTTTAATTTTTAAAAGATGTATATATTTATTTGAAAGGCAGAGTTACAGAGAGGCAGAGACAGAGAGAGGGCTTCCATTCACTGGTTCACTCTCTAGATGGCCACAACAGCTAGAGCGGGGCCGATCAGAAGCCAGGAGCTTCTTCTGGGTCTCCCATGGGGGTGCAGGGGCCCAAGCACTCGGGCCATTTTCACTGCTTTCCCGGGCCACAGCAGAGAGCTGGATCGGAAGTGGAGCAGCCGGTCTCAAACAGGCGCCCCTATGGGATGCGGGCATGTAGCATGGTTTTACTGCCATGCCACCGCGCTGGCCCCAGGGTATCACTTTTTGGTTCTCAGGACAAATGGGAATTCTAACACTTCTGAGAGCTTCAGCTTCCTGCTTTAATCTCTTAACCTTGAACAATTCAGAAGCTAATGTGTTACTACTTCAATTATCAGAAGAAAACAGCCTTGCTTTCCCATCTCCACTTTTCTTATTTGTTCCCTTTATGCCCATTAAAGCACCCGGAAGCACACGGGCCAGGACGTTCATCCTCTCTGAGGACCACCCGGCCTCTCCCAGCTCGCGCTCCTGGGCCGGCAGGCGCAGGCAGCCTCGCGTGGCCGTCTCTGGAAGGAACACGCGATGGGAAACGAGCTTCCAAGCACGCGGGAGGCCACCTTTATTCTCCCCCTCACTGCTGGCCGCCCTTGCCGGCTGTGTTCTCCGAGGCGGTGGGGACGGAGGCCGGCGCACGGCGTGTGGGGTGAGGGCTGTCACCATTCTACTGGGGGCAGGTGCACAGGGCACTGGCCCTTGTGAATGACAGAGTGGGAGACAAGCGAGTCTCCTCATTGTTCTGGGGTGTGGGAGGGCCTGGACGCGGCACTGCAAAACCCAAAACCGCCCACCAGTGCTGGGCCTCGGGCGGCAAACCCCAGGCCGGAAGTGCTGCTCACTGCCCCAGGCTGTCTTGGGACAGAAGGCAGGCCACAGGCTGGAGGCGGCCACGCGGCTGTGACGCAGGCAAAGCGAGCGTCTCTCAGCGCTTCTCTGAGCTGCAGGTGGGACCTCGTGGGGAGAGCCGCTCCAGCAAGGTACGCCGGGCCACCCCTCGGAAGCCGCTTAGCCTTCCTGTTCCAGAAGTCTCTGGCGCGTTTCCAATACAATCTCCTCCGTTATTTCTGGCTTTAAGATGTCTTTGATCTGAAAAAAAAACAAAAAGGAAACAAGGTGTTTGTTGGTAAACAAACCCACCATCTGCAGAGCCGCCGCACCCAGGCGAGCACAGCCAGCCAGCCCGGCCCACACAGCCCGTTCTGCTCCTCGTCACACTCGGCGGGCGCAGCAGGACAGGATCTGCCGCCCCGGCCTGCGCGGTCAGCAGGACCCGCCGGCGTACGGTGACGCCGAGAACAGCTCTGACCTGACATCCACTAAAGGAAGGAGCTGGGGGCCAGCCCTGTGGTGCAGGTCAAGCAGTGACCCCGGCATCCCACATGGCTCCGGTTCAAGTCGACTCCACTTCTGACCCAGCTCCCTGCTGATGCGCCTGGGAAGGCAGCGGGAGATGGCCCAGATACTGGGCCCCTGCACCCACGTGCGAGACCCAGATAAGGCTCCTGGCTTCGGCCTGGCCCAGCCCCAGCTGTTACAGCCTTTTTGGGAGTGAACCAGCGGATAGAAGATCTGTCTCTCTCGGTAACTCTGCCTTTCAAGTAATAATAATTTTAAAATAAGACAGCAAACAAGCAGAAATTTGGGCTGCACAGGACAAAGTCCGGGGTTAGTGTCCCAAAGCAGGCCCCTCTGGCAGACCCAGCCCGCCCGCCTGCCCGCCCACGACCACACTGAGAACGCTGCCGGTGTCTGGGGGAGGACCCAGCAGGCTCCCAGGGTGGCTGTCAGCTCATCCTGACGGCCACAGCAGGGGCACGTGGAGCTGAGGGCGCGCTGGACTGCCCGGATCAGGGGTCCCGGAGGACACGGGCAGCCCGGGGTACCTGATGCGGCAGGGACGCCTCGTAGCAGTACAGGATGCTGGTGTCATACAGCATCATCCTCTGGGTGGCCAGCGCGACGACGCAGTTCCGGAGCCGGGATATCACCTCTCGGTCGGCGAGGGACACGGGCTGGGGGAGCCCAGGGAAGGGCCACAGAGCAGGGTGGGTGAGTGACTGGCCCCGGGACTCGCGACAAGGACCGCTTTCCTGACGCCAGTGTCACCCTGGGACTGCACCCAGGCGGCTGGCTGCGAGGGAGGGCGACAGAGGGCTTCCGCAGCTCCCTGCCTGGCACCCTGCAGCTCTGCCTTCTCCGCCCACCAAGAGAGACCAGTCATCGGGGAGAAGGCAGGGCCGCGTCCACGAGCAAACCTCCCTGGAGGAATGCAAACTCAGACGGCAGCAGGCTGGTGAGGCTCCGCTCAGGGCCGGGCTCCCCCCAGGGTCACATCGCACAGTGACATCGGGGCCGCCTGAGCTCATGGAACAACACCCCTAGCGACACAGGGCAGTGGGGACCAAAGCAACACGTGGCACCGGGCCGCGTGGCTCCCTCACCTCCAGGTCTGCGATGAAGCCCCCCGCGTCCTCTTCCTTGTACTCGGGGGTCGGGTAGATCCAGATGAAGCCATTGTTGCCAAGGATCACGGAGGCGCCGCAGGGCAGGTCGTGGAAGTGGGTCTTCTGCCGCTTCACCAGCGAGGGCGACACCTGCACCAGGACACCTTGGCCTAGCTGCAGAAACACACGGTGAGCAGGACCGCCCGCGGACGCGGTGCCCTTCCGCTAACACTCGCTGTCGCCAGCATGCACTCCTATGGAGCACGCGTCTGGGCTCACGACGCCCCGACGGGAGACTCCCGGCACTCCCTGCTGTCATTCCCCTCCGCGGTGGCCGTGACGCGCTGACGCACGGCTGGCGCGCTGGCTGTCAGGGGAGCCGGCGCTGGTGAGGACCTGAACACCAGCTTCCTGTCGGCCAAGAAGCAATGACCCCAGCGCCTGCACCTTAACCCCACATGCCTGTCTCGCCGGCGAGATGGGTGCTCCTGGCCAAGAGCTGGGCCAGCCCTAAGTCCGCATGCTGCTGGGGGTCGCTGCCCCGGCCCGTGGGGTCGCATGTCACCCGGGCCGTCGCTGAGGTCTGTTCCACTCAGGAAATGCAGCGCTCCACCCACTCAGAGCCAAGGCTAATAACTCGTAATGTGTTAAGAAGTAGGCTGTCTTAAAAACAAACAGCCTCGATAATGTTGCCTCCCACAGGAACAGCCGAGGAGTGTCACCTGCAGGCCCAGATGACAAACCCATCTGCAGCTAACAGTATTCATGTTATCAGTGGGGCTTTGTCTCGGGCTGCAGCGCCCCCTGGAGGGAGCAGAGAATACAGCTCTCAGGCCTCATTGTCGCTTACAAAGCTTACAAAGCTCCCCACCCACGACCACCAAACGCAAGGAGCGATCAGTGCGGGGGACGCCCGCCCGCCCGTGCGCTTCACCCCGGGGTTCCCTAAATCAGAGTTTCAGGACCAGGGCAAGTCAGATGCAGGCGGGCACCCACAACAGCAAGAGCCCACTTACTTTGCCGTATTTCAGGCTCCTCGTGTGCAGAGAAACGGCTCCGTCCGAGAACACGGCCTGGACCTCAGCCTGGCCAGGGTGATGAAGGAGCAAACAGCGGCCTCGCGTGGCCCCGCCCCTCCATCAACTCCTCCTCCGGCTCCGCCCCAAGAGCCCGACTCTGGACGGTGCTGTGGGCAGGTGGCATGCCCCAGGCCTCCCGTCTCGGCCAGGATGCCACGTGCACCATGGCAGGGACCCCACCCATCGGGGAGGCGTCCGGGGTGCAGGATACACTGATGAGGTCCCCTTCCTGCAGGAAGCCCCTCATGGCCAGCTCGTCCTCCGCGGACCTCCTTCTCTGAAACACACACAGCATGCGCACGTCAGCCGGCACAGCGCTCTGCCCGCGGCCGCGCTCACACCCCCGAGATCTTGGAAGCCAACCACAGCGGCCACACGCTAGGACACACTGGAACAGCCACGCACTAGGATGGCCACACGCTAGGACAGCCACGTGCTCAGCCAGCCACACACTAGGATGGCCGCACGCTGGGAGGCCACCTGCTCAGATGGCCACACGCTACGAACGAAGGCCCGAGGGGTTCACCTGAGCCGCCCACCCTCAGCGGCTCCCATGGGACACACCACCTGCTGATCCTGACGCCTGTGTCTCTGCTCACGTATTTGCTTTTATCTCCGACTGCCTGAGCTCATTTAAATTCTCTCCAGCCTCCAAGGATCAATTCCGATGCCAGCCCTGCCTAGGAGCGGCTCTCGCTGAAATTAATCACTCCTTTTGTCCGCCGGCACGCTGCCAGGTGTTTGTTGTCAGTTATCTCTCGGCTCCAGCCGGCTGGAAGCTCTCTGGGGAACTCAGCCATGCCTCCTTTATCTTGGCATTCGGCTCAGGACCCCGCGCAGCGAGCGCCCGTGAGAAAGGTGAGCCGTGGCATCTTACAGAAGGGCGCAGCTTAGTCACTGCGGCCGTCTGGAATGTCTGGGTGAGCAAACGCCATTCAACAGACTCCTCTGCACTCGGCTTCCCGGGGATCACCGGTGTGAGAGCTCTGCCCTGCGCTGATCCCACCCCGCACCCTGCCTGCGCTGGGGCACCTGGGCCAGGTGAACAGCCGCACAGCGACCTGGGCAGCACACAGGGACGCCCCGAGCGCGGGGCAAAGCTCCCCGCTGGAGACACGGGCCCCCGCCTCTTGCTGGCCCCCAGGAAGCCCCAGGAGCCCGCCGGGGCCCCTACCAGCTCTCCTCCAGGGAGGTTCATGGACGACAGGAGCAGGACTGAGTCGAGCCTGGAGTTGGTCTCCACCTTCCACCTCTTCTGCTGAACCTGCAGACAGACCCCGCACTCCTGGACACACGCTCCGGGGCCAGCGCGCACATCGCAGCTGACAGTAACCCCGGACGTGACGGGCCTAATGGCCCCATCACCGTCACACGGCGGCCTAACGCAACTAAGCATGTCAGCGGGGTTAACCACGAGTGACCATCCCACTCAGGGAAAGACCCCAGCTCGCCTCGGCTCGGCGAGACGCCGGCGCCCAACGTACCTCTGTGATCCTCCCCACCACAATGTCTCCGACTTCACCGTTGTATCTGGAAGAGAAAACAAACAGGCACCCTCAGCGCCCAGACTCCTCCAGGCCCGGTGCTGTCGGGGGGCCCGGCCCGGCCGGCGAGAGCGGACTTCTCACAGACCCCACGGCTGTGCTCCGGGATGGAAGCTTCAGACGTCCTGGGCACAGCCTGACCAGCCAACCTCCAACAAGTCACTTCCTGCAAGCACTGTGTTGAGCCTAAGACCCCTATCCTGTCACATCACAGGACAAGGAAAAGCATGGGCTATCCCCCTGCAGAACACGGGTGTGTTCTGTGCCCGACAAAGGAAAAGGGACAAGGACGCCAGGCAGAGGGATGCCAATGCCACCGCACCACGCTGCCGGCCGGCTCCCACCCGTGGCCTGCGGCCTGCGCTCCGGTGCTGTTCCCTCGCTCCCAGCTCCACCACTGAAGGCTTGGCAGAGGCCACTTCGCCTTCAAGCCCACCCTGGCCTCCAAAGGCTTCTGGACACCGCGATGCTGGCGCACTCCCCGGATCTCAGCTGCCGGAACGGCCAGCCACCGCCATCACCATTTAGGTGCACGGCCCCTGATCCACCCCTGCCCCCAACAGCCCCACGGCCAGCGACTTCCACACACAGAAGGCAGCCGGGTCCACCCTCTGCTCCCGCCCCCAGCAGGCCGCTGTGCGCCTGCCTCTGCTCCCTGCCGGCACCCACTCCCCTGACTCCCTGGCTTCCTTCCTGGGGCTCCCCCTTATTGCACGGCTCCGAGACTTTCCAGGTGCCGCCTGGCTGAACGCCACCGGGGCTAGGAGGCAGCGTGCGGAGGAGGGAGCCTGGCTCGGAGCGCCCAGGCGGTGGGGGACGCCTCTGCCGCCCACAGCGGGGTCAGGCTGAGGCTCAGGCCGTGGCAGGCGGGGTGGGAGAGGCCTGATGGGACAGGACGGGAGCGCGCACCTGTTGCTCTCACCTGGTTTTCAGCGCTTTCACGCAGATCAGCTTGTTCACTCGCTCCACACAGCCGGCCACGGAGGCGATGAGCTTCTCCTCCCCCATGTAGGTCCCGTGGCCCCTGTCGCGAGAGGCAGAGACGCTGGGACCTGGGACCCGGGCGCCCTCTGCACTACACGTGAGCTCCTCCAGCACCGCCCGCTCCTGCTGCCCTCCCTGCGGGCCACACCCCTTCTCCAGAGAGGTCGCTCCAACGTCACCGCCTCCAGCAGCCCGCCTGGCCCATCCCAGGGGCGGGCAGGGGCACAGCGGCCAAGTCACCACGTGGGACCCCCATAGCCCACACCGGGGGGCTTGCTGTGAGTCTCGGTTACCCCACTTTTTTTTAAAGATTTATTTTACTTGAAAGTCAGAGATACACAGAGAGGAGAGGCAGAAGGAGGGAGAGGGAGAGGGAGAGGGAGAGAGGCAGAGGCAGAGGCAGAGGGAGAGGGAGAGGGAGAGGGAGAGGGAGAGGGAGAGGGAGAGGGAGAGGGAGAGGGAGACGGAAGAGAGGGAGAGAGGGAGAGAGAGGGAGAAGGGTCTTCCATCCGCTGGTTCACTCCCCAAATGGCTGCAATGGCCAGGAGCCAGGAGCTTCCTCCAGGTCTCCCACGTGGGTGCAGGCGCCGGCCCCGGCTACCCCACTTCTGATCCAGTTCCTGCTAACGCAGTCCCTAGGAGGCAGCAGATCCCGGTCCCCGGCACACATGCGAGAGACCCAGACTGAGTTGCCGGGGTCCTTCCTGCCTTTGGCCTGGCCTAGCCCTGGCTCTCGTGGGCGTTTGCGGGAGCGAAACGCCAGATGGAGGGTCTCCCCTGCCTTTGCTATTACAGACAAAGCAAACAGTGTCCCACCCCACTGCCGCCGTATCCCCAAGCACGCTCTCCATTTATGCCTTATTTGTTGCTGTTTAAGATTTATTTATTTATTTCAAAGGCAGAGTGACAGGGAGACAGACAGACATATCTTCCATCCCTGGCTCACTCCCCACATGGCTGCAAGGGCTGGGGCTGGGTCAAGCCAGGCCAGGAGCCCTGAGCTCCACCAGGTCTCCCACGTGTGTGCAGGGCCCAAGCCCTTGGGCCATCTTCTGCTGCCCTCCCAGGCCACAGCAGAGAGCTGGATCAGAAGTGGAGCAGCCGGGACTCTAACCTGGGCTGGGATACGGGCTGCTGGGGCCTCAAGCCATGGCCTAACCCCTGGTGCCGCAACACTGACCCCACTCCTTGTCTGCTGTTGTGCTAACGTATTCCTTTTTCTTTTTCTTTTCTTTTTTTTGACAGGCAGAGTGGACAGTGAGAGAGAGAAAGGTCTTCCTTTGCTGTTGGTTCACCCCCCAATGGCCACCACGGCCGGCGCACCGCGCTGATCCGATGGCAGGAGCCAGGTGCTTTTCCTGGTCTCCCATGGGGTGCAGGGCCCAAGCACTTGGGCCATCCTCCACTGCACTCCCTGGCCACAGCAGACAGCTGGCCTGGAAGAGGGGCAACCGGGACAGAATCCGGCGCCCCGACCGGGACTAGAACCCGGTGTGCCGGCGCTGCAGGTGGAGGATTAGCCTAGTGAGCCGCGGCGCCGGCCAACATATTCCTCACTATCTGTGTCTCCCCAGACGCCAACTCCGCCAGGACAGAATTCATTTTGTTCACTGCTACACCCAGACCACACGGACTACAAATATATGGCGAAAGTACGAACACAGGAATGAATTTTAACATTTCGGAGATTCCAACAACCTCAAACTTGGGGTGGGGCCAGCAGGTTGGGCCTCCGCCTGCAGCGCCGGCATCCCATGTGGGTGCCAGTTCAAGTCCTGGCTGCTCCACTTCCCGTCCAGCTCCCTGCTATGGCCTGGGAGAGCAGCAGAGGAGGGCCCAGTGCTTGGGCCCCTGCACCTGCCCGGGAGCCCCGGGAGAAGTTAGGGGAGTGGTGGTGGGCGTGCAAGTGTTCAGCCTGTAGCTAAGAAGCCGGCCTCCCACATCTGGTGCCTGGGTCTGACTGCTGGCTCCGGCTTCCTGCGAACACAGACCCGGGGAAGCGGCAGTGACAACTCAAGCGACTGGCTCTCTGCCACCCACGTGGGAGACCCACGTTGCGCTCCTGGCTCCTGGCTCCAGCCAGAGGGTTGCAGGCAGTTGAGAAGTGAAACAACACTCTGTCTCTCTCAAAAATAAATAAGCAGGGGCCGGCGCCGCGGCTCACTTGGTTAATCCTCCACCTGTGGCACTGGCATCCCATATGGGCACTGGGTTCGAGTCCCAGTCACTCCTCTTCCTGTCCAGCTCTCTGCTGTGGCCCGGGAGTGCAGTGGAGGATGGCCCAAGTGCTTCGGCCCTGCACCCCATGGGAGACCAGGAGAAGCACCTGGCTCCTGCCATCGGATCAGCACAGCGCAAGGCCCATGGCGGCCATTGGGGGGGTGAACCAACAGACGAAGACCTTTCTGTCTCTCTCACTGTCCACTCTGCCTGTCAAATAAATAAAAATAAACAAATATTGATGCTGAAGATGATGTACACCCGGCAAACGTGCATTCCTACAAAAAACCAAGAGGCTGAAACACTGCCAGTGCTTATCTCTGCCGGCGATCTAACGGTGAGTCTTGTATCTTTCCCATCCGACCCTTCAGTAACTCCCGTCAGAAATTCTTACAGATCAGGAACCGGACCTCTGATAAGGTGACTGGCAGGCGGGGAGCCCCCCTTGTCCCCCAACTACAAGGCCCTGCACTGCCCTGCGGCACAGCGTGTATTCATGCAAGGTAGTTCATGCAACCTTGAGTCTTCCTAAGCCCACACAGGAACGACCCCTACCCCGGGCCCAAGCTGGGTGGGGGGCTCAGGGAGGAGGAGGGAAGCCAAGTCTGCCCTCCGTCCGCCCCCGGCTGGGAACCGCAGGGTCCCCGACTTACCGCCCCCGCCCCCGCACACCGCCGGGACCCGCGGAGTCCCCTTCCTCCCGCCCCCGCCCCCAGACACCGCCGGGACCCGCAGAGACCCCGACTTACCGCCCCCCGCCCCCGCCCCCAGACACCGCCGGGACCCGCAGAGACCCCGATTTACCGCCCCCGGACACGGCCGGGACCCGCAGAGACCCCGATTTACCGCCCCCGGACACGGCCGGGACCCGCAGAGACCCCGATTTACCGCCCCCGGACACGGCCGAGACCCGCAGAGACCCCGACTTACCGCCCCCCGCCCCCGCCCCCGGACACCGCCGGGACCCGCAGAGTCCCCCTCCTCCCGCCCCCGCCCCCGGACACGGCCGGACCCGTAGAGTCCCCTTCCTCCCGCCCCCAGCAAGGAACGCCCAGAGATCGGCGCTTCAGACCCCCAGAGTCGGGGCCGCCAGAGTGCAGGCGAGGCGGCGTCAGGGACTCGTCTCGCAGACGACGCCGAGGGGCTGCCCTGGGCCCCGGTCGGGCCCGCAGATCACGTGCAGAGCCCTGCGGCCGCCCCCTGCACCCCGGGGCCCCCCGTACCGCATGAAGCCCGTGTCCGTGGTGATCGTGTCCCCCGGCACCACCAGGTGCTTCTTGGTATCACGCCCCAGACTCTCGCTGGGAAGCTTCCTCGCCACCGGAAGGCGCATCTCCATCGCCATCTTGGCGCCAATAACCTGCGCAGGCGCAGCTCGGCCCGGAGCCGCGGAATTCAGCCCGGCAACTCCGAGAGGGGCGGTCTGGGGCGGGGCCTCAGGGCAGCCGCCAATGGGAGCGCACGGTGTGGCAGCCATGTTGACTACTGGCAACCGTTATGTTAACCCGAAGGGGAGGAATGCGGAGTTTCCACGTTTATTACTGGCAAGGGTGCACCTGTGGCGTGATGGCATTCCACAAGCTATTGTTTGTGGCTTTTTATCAAAGCTGTCTGGTACTGCCATCCTGCTTATTGTTTACCAGCGTTAGACGTAATTGAGGAATGGGCCTCTGAGTTTCCGTCCAGCTCTAAGCCGCTAAAATCTGATTTTTGTATGACAGCGCCCAGGAGGACACGATTTCAACAGAAAGCATAGCCATACTTTCTTTTTTTCAAAAGATTTATTGGGACTGGCGCTGGGACGCAGTGGGGGTAAGCCGCTGCCTGCAGCGCTGATTTCCCATTGGGCGCCCAGCTGCTCCACTTCCCATCCAGCTCCCTGCTGATGCGCCTGGGAAAGCAGTGGAAGATGGCCCAAGTGCTGGGGCCCCTGCACCCTCGTGGGAGACCTGGAGGAAGCTCCTGGCTTCGGCCTGGCCCAGTTCTGGCCCTTGCAGCCATTTGAGGAGTGAACCAGTGGATGGAAGACCTCTCTGTCTCACTGTCTCTCTGTCTCTCTCTCTCTCTCTAACTCTGCCTTTCAAATAAATAAATGCTTTTAAAAAGACAGTGTTTAAGGAGCCAAGCAATTTCTAAAGCAGTGTTCCAAGTTTAGGGAAAAAAGATTTATTTGAAGGGCAAAGCCACAGGGAGAGACAGCGAAAGATCTCCCATCTGATGGTTCACTCCCCAAGTGGCCAGAAACTAGGAGCCAGGAACTCCCCCCACAGGTCTCCCATGCAGGTGCAGGGGCCCGAGCACTTGGGCCATCCCCTGCTGCTTTCCCAGGAGCATTAGCAGGGGGCTGGATCGGAAGTGGAGCGGCCGGGACTTGAACCTGCACCCACATGAGATGCCAGAATAGAAGGTGATGGCTTAACCCATTGTGCCCTGGCGCCAGCCCCAAGCGCCCCACTTCACACTGTTCCCAGTGGCCCCAGTCGGTCAGAACAGCCGCCTCACGGCTGCTGGGTCAACCCAGCCCGCACCCCCACCCACAGGCAGCACGCCGGACACTGCTGAGCCAGCTGACTTCTCTGAAAAAAGAGAAAGAGAAGTGAAGCGAAGCAGGCCACACCCCGCGAGGCAGGTGTGTGTGGTGGAGAGGGCAAATGCGCACACACAACCAAGGCCTGCACCTGCGTCTGTGCCCACAGCAGCCTCCGCCCGCGTGCCGGGCACTGCCTGTCACGTCACAGGAGTCCCTGCCGGTGGAGCGATGCCTGTCCCGTGTGGTCTTATCTGCCACTCCTGCTTAAAGGAGCTGTGCCTCCCGGCCCCTCCTCATCCCCTCCCCCTCCCTCCTCGTCCCCTCCCCTCCCCCACCTCCCTCTGCCCCTCCCTCCCTCTCCCTCCTCCTCTCCTCCCTCCCCTCCCCCTCCACCTACCCCTCCCTCCTCCTCCCTCTGCCCCCTCCCTCCCTCTCCCTCCTCCTCCCCTCCTCTCCCTCTTCCTCCCTCCCTCTTCCCCCTCCCCCTCCACCTACCCCTGCTCTCCTCCTCCCCCTGCCCCCTCCCTCCCTCTCCCTCCTCCTTCCCACCTCTCCCTCCTCCTCCCCTCCTCTCCCTCCTCCTCCCTCCCTCTTCCCCCTCCCCCTCCTCTCCTCCTCCCCACATTCCACTGCCCTCTCCCTCCCTCTCCTTCCTCCTCCCTCCCTCTTCCCCCTCCCCTCCACCTACCCCTCCTCTCCTCCTCCCTCTGCCCCCTCCCTCGCTCTCCCTCCTCCTCTTCTCCTTCCCCCTCCTCCCTCCCCTCCCATCCTCCCTCTCACTCCTCCCTCCCCTCCCATCCTCCCTCTCACTCCTCCCCTCCCCCTCCCCCTCCTCCCCACATTCCTCTGCCCCCCCCCCCCGCCCTGCTCAATTTTGGCCTCAGGAACCAGGGGCGGTCATCCATCCTCTGTGCACAGGGCCTCTCCGGAGGACCACGCACACTGCCTCCAGAGCTCCGCCAGGCCAGAGAGCGGCAGTTAGTCCAGACAAGTGCCCTGCGGGTCTCCGCGAGGGGACCAGCAGGTGCTGGCCTGGTCCCCGCCTGCAGAGAGCCCGCAGAGCCTAGAACGTAGAGCCCGGCCGCGTCCACAAGAGGGCGGTGTTGTCCTTTGAGCCAGCTTCGCCCGGGCAGGCAGGCGCACAGCCACAGGGCACCGGCTGCAGTGTGGCTATCACCCCCTGCCATCCCAGGTGGGCCGGGCGTAGGCTCGCACGCTCACGTTCGCAGCGCTGTCACAGATCGGCGTGTGGATACAGCAGGCCCCAGAAGGCCGGAACCCACACGGCACACAGTGGCAGGCCCGCGCTGTGCCGGGGCACCTGCTTTACCCCCTCCCCCATTTCCCGAGGCTGGGCTGAGTGCGTTCCACACAGCATAGCAGTGATTCCTGACGGGGCTCGGGGCTCCCGAGTCCCCCAGACAAACCTGCAGCCGGGACTGGAGTCCAGCTGCAGACCCCCCCTCCCCCGTCTCCCTCAGCGTCCCGTCAGCCTCTGTACCACTGCGTGGAGGGGCAGACACCCAGAAATGCTGCGTGTCCCAGGGGCGTGCTAGACACGTGCACTCCTGCGAAGGCGGGTCGGGATTCTGCGAGGGAGCGCCTGCAGCTCCATGATTTCAGCGCCCAGCCAGGCCTGACACGGACCCGTACCTCGGCGCCCGTGCACCTCCACGGCCGCTGCCCCAGGCCCATCAGCGTCGTCTCTGTCCTGGGTGACTGTAACAACCTCCCGCCGTGTCCCCAGTTCTCCATCCAGAACGCGTCAGATTAGGGCGGCCGCATTGTGGTGCAGCCGGGTGAGTCGCCCGTTGGGTGTGGCACTGGCATGCTATGTTGGAGTGCTGGTTCGAGTCCCGGCTGCTCCGTTTCCCATCCAGCTCCCGGCTAATGCGCCTGGGAAGGTTGTGATGGAGCTCCTGGCTCCTGGCTTCAGCCTGGCGCAGCCCTATCTGTTGTGGGCATTTGGGGAGCGACCCAGGGAGGCTTTTGAAAGCCTTTGCTTTCCAATCAATACATGCATCTTCCCGCCCCAGAGTCCCGGAGTCAAAGCCGGTTCCCAGCCCAGTCCTGTCCCGCAGTCGCCTGGCTCCTCTTTCCTTCCAACATGACAGATGCCGCTGTGTCCTTCGCCAAGGACGTCCTGGCAGGTGGAGTGGCTGGCCATCTCCAAGTCCGCGGTGGCGCCCATCGAGGGGGTCAAGCTGCTGCTGCAGGTGCAGCATGCCAGCAAGCAAATCACTGCCGATAAGCAACACAAGGGCATTCTAGACCGCGTGGTTCGTATCCCCACGGAGCAGGGAGTCCTGTCCTTCTGGCGTGGTAACCTGGCCAATGTCATCAGCTACTTCCCCACCCAGGCTGTCAACTTTGCCTTCAAAGATAAATACAAGCAGATCCTTCTGGGTGGCGTGGACAAGAGGACCCAGTGTTGGCACTACTTTGCAGGAAATCTGGCATCAGGTGGTGCTGCTGGAGCCACATCCTGTGTTTCGTGTACCCTCTTGATTTTGCCCGTACCCGTCTAGCAGCTGACGTGGGCAAAGCTGGAGCTGAAAGGGGATTCAGAGGCCTCGGTGACTGCCTGGTTAAGATCTACAAATCTGGAGGGATTAGGGGCCTGTACCAAGGCTTTAATGTGTCTGTACAGGGCATTATCATCTACCGGGCTGCCTGCCTCGGTATCTCTGACACCACAGAAGGAACACTTCCAGGTCCCGGAACACGCACATCTTCACCAGCTGGGTGATCGCGCAGTCTGTCACTGCTGTTGCTGGGTTGACTTCCTCCTATCCATTCGACACTGTTCGTCGGCGCATGATGACGCAGTCGGGGCGTAAAGGAACTGATGTCATGTACACAGGCACACTTGACTGCTGGAGGAAGATCACTCGTGATGAAGGAGGCAAAGCGTTTTTCAAGGGTGCATGGTCCAACGTCCCCAGAGGCATGGGTGGTGCTTTTGTGCTTGTCTTGTATGATGAAATCAAGAAGTTCACGTAAGTTATTCCCTAGGTCTGGTCCCCTGTGACAGGCATGTTGGATTATACTCTTGAGCGTTCTGACAGGCTCTGTCTGTCTTATCAAAAGCAACTATGTGCTGGTTGAAAATGGGAAGCAATAATATTCTTCTGACCAGTTTTCTCTTTTTTTAATTTTTTTTTTTTGACAGGCAGAGTAGACAGTGAGAGAGAGAGACAGAGAGAAAGGTCTTCCTTTGCCATTGGTTCACCCCCCAATGGCCGCCACGGCCGGCCCACTGCACTGATCCAATGGCAGGAGCCAGGAGCCAGGTGCTTCTCCTGGTCTCCCGTGGGGTGCAGGGCCCAAGCACTTGGGCCATCCTCCACTGCACTCCCTGGCCACAGCAGAGAGCTGGCCTGGAAGAGGGCCAACCGGGACAGAATCCGGCGCCCCGACCGGGACTAGAACCTGAGGTGCCAGTGCCGCAGGCAGAGGATTAGCCTAGTGAGCCGCGGCACCAGCCGATGACCAGTTTTCTCTTAAAGCCATTTCCATGATGATGATGATGATGGGACTCAATTACATTTTTTTAATTTCAGTCACTCCTGATAAATAATTTGAAGAAATAAAAATATACACAATAAATAAAAAAAAAAATAAATGCATCTTCCCAAAAAAAGGATCAGATCAAATCACTTCCCTGCTTAAAATACTCTGGCAGGGGCCGGTGCCGCGGTGTAGTGGGTTAAGCCGCAGTCTGCAGTGTGGGCTACTGGCCTCTGCCGAGGACTCCCTGTGCCTGGAGGCCCTGGACCATGCGATCAGGGAAGAGAAAGTGAAGACAGCGGGTGGGAAGGGGAGTGGAAGTGCGTGGAAGTCCCAAGGAATGTAAACAGGAACTGAGCAGGTAAGTGAGCTGCGCCAGGTTGGAGACACACGGTCTGCGTCCCTGTGGGGCGTGCAGAAGCCCCCTGGCTGCTCAGAATGGACAGGCTGACCAGAAGGGCCCGTGGGAGCCGCTCGCCGGCAGAGTGACATGGCTGCAAGACTCTCTCCGTGTTTCTCGGTTTGCAGGTACTGCAAATGGACAGTGACTGAAAGACCACCAGGGGACAAGGGAAGAGAAAGGACGCGGCCTCAGAGATTTAGGGGGGGGGATTTCCAGGGTGCTGTGTGTGTTTAAATGCCAATGCCCAGGCTGGCACACAGGAGTTGCTGGGTGTGTACACAGCCTTTGTCTGGGGCCCTGAGGCTCTGCTTGGAACTGCAAGCAAAGTGAGAGGTTGGGATTTTCAGTGGCAGCTCTGTCTCCAATGTGCCAACTGCACAGGTTCACAGTGCACGCCCCGTCTGTGTCCTAGGGCTTAGCATAGGCCCTGGTGCACGCTAAAAAAAAAAAAAAAAAAAAAAAAAGCATCCTGGTCTGCAGTTACAGCATACTGCCACCAGGCGGGTTCTTGAGCTGGTCGTGGCCCGCAGGGCTGTTGGCTGAGACTACGCCCAAGGGAGTAAGAATCTAATCTCTGTTCTAGGCTCCCACTGAAGTCTGGAGTTCGAATCCTGCAAAGGCTTTCTTCAGGAAGCCGGCTTCACCCCCGAGGAGGCCTGACACTTTCATTCGTTGGCATGGAGAGGGAGGGGAACTCAGGACAGAGGAGGCTCTGGCCCGGGTTGTGGCCGCAACAGGAGGGTAATGCAGGGCCCCCGTGCAGGGGCCACTGGAGACACTGGGGGCCTCGTGGTCAGGCACCAAAGAAGCGAGCTTGGGGCACATCGATGGCGTAGGGTTAAGACCAGTGTGGGACAGCCACACCCCCTATCAGAGTGCCAGGTTCCGGTCCCGGCTCCACCCCCGATTCCAGCTTCCTGCTAAAGTGCACCCAGTGGGGCCGGCCGTGTAGGTTCCAGTGTGGGAGACCCGGGTTGGGTTCTAGCTCTGGCCTGGCCTAGGCCTGGCAGTTGCAAGTGTCTGGTGAAGCAGTGGACGCAGTCTCTCTCTCCACATCTGTCTCCCTGCTTCTCAAATAAATAAAATAAGTAAATGTGAATTCAAAAAGGGGCAGCAAGGTTTGGGAGCGAAGAGGAGAACTGGGTAGCGCCATCTGCTGCCTTGGGAGTGCACGCCTGCTCGGGCTCCCAACGGCCAGGGCACAGGAGCAGAGCCCCAAGGCATGAGCATCTTCAGGGGTTCACAAGGAAGTCCCAGTAGGGGTGGCCTGAGTGTGCAAGCTGAGCCCCCCTGCAGGCTGTGTGTGTGTGTGACCTGAGCTCCCCTGCAGGCTGTGTGTGTGTGTGTGTGAGCTGAGCACCTGCAGGCTGTGTGTATGTGTGTGTGTGAGCCCCTGCAGGCTGTGTGTGTGTGTGTGTGAGCTGAGCCCCTGCAGGCTGTGTGTGTGTGTGTGTGTGTGAGCTGAGCCCCTGCAGGCTGTGTGTGTGTGTGTGTGTGTGTGAGCTGAGCCCCTGCAGGCTGTGTGTGTGTGTGTGTGAGCTGAGCCCCTGCAGGCTGTGTGTGTGTGTGTGTGTGTGTGTGTGTGTGCACCGCTGGCCAAGGCTGCACTGCGAGGTGCCTGGTGGGATCCCAGGTAGTGTGCCTGCCCAGCAAGTGCAAAGATGACCTCCATGGCTGGCATATGCCAGGGCAGCCATGAGGCCCTGGGGCTGGCGCAAGCTGGACTTGGCCTAGGCAGCTGTGAAGGCCCTCGGCCCTACCCGGGTGCTCTCCCTGCTCCTTGGTGGTCTCCCGGGGGTCTGGACACGGGTGCCCAGAGCCTTTGAAAACGCTGATTTTCTTTGTCCACCCCCAGCGGCTTCTAGAACCCTTCGATTTGGCCATGAAATGAAAAAAGGAAAAAGAGAGAGTAGATTTCGGGGGAAATAACAGTGGCTGACGATGCAGTCCATCTGCCTTCCTAGTTGCTGGTTGCCTTGCTCCGTGGTGCACCCGTCTGGGCTCTGGCACACCCACCACACACACACACAGCCCTGCCTCCCAGGAGGCCTGGTGGATTCCAATCCGCAGAAATGGGGGGGGCGGGCTCTCACCCCCCCTCCAGCCTCTGGGCGCCCTCCACAGCAGCCTCCCACCCAGACTCGTGCACCCACCAGACGCTAAACGTTCCAGTACTTTTTATTTTAGAATACAAGAGAGGTACAAATGTATTTACAGTCGTACATATACAATCAAATAATATATATCCCGGTTTTGTAAATATCCTTTTAGATAAATATTTACAGACTTAAAGTGACCGTTTTCTGGAAGTAGCACACAGTTTCTTGAAAACTCTATACATGGTATACTCTCCGCGAATATTACAATCTCTTTACAAACGCCCCGGGCACCTCCTGCCAACGACTGCAAGGTGCGAGAGGCGACAGCAGAGGGCGCGCGCGGCCGCAGCTGGGGACGGGCGGGCGGGCGGGCAGCGGTGCCCCCCAGGCCCTCCGCGGCTGCAGTGTGCGCTGGGCGCGCCCCAGCCTTCCCCGTCCCACGCGCGACGTCGGAGCCGAAGGGGCTGGGCAGGGGTCCAGTTCCCTCGTTTTACAGGAGGAGAAACTGAGGCCCGAAGAAGGGACGCGGCCTCCTCCCCTCGCCAAGCTGTGGCACCTCGTCCAAGCCCAGGGCCACGGTTCTGTCTCGCCGGCCCCAGGCTCTCCAGGTCGTGTCCTTGACCTCCGACCCTTCAGGACAACGGTCCCCGGGGGAGCCGCTGGAGACGGGACACGGACACTCCCCCAAACTCCCGCCCCGGGGCTGCCGCTCCCCGGGCATTCCCAAGCGCGGAGCTCTCCGTGGGAGCGCTCGGTCCTCTCTCCTGCCACGCACGACGGGGAGGCCGGCCCCAGCTGCGGGCTCTGCGGGAGGCGCGCCCGGGCAGCCGCACCCGCCGCGCGGCCGGCCCTCGCGCCCCGGGGCGCGCGCCGGCTCACAGCACCATGGCCGGCAGGTGGTGCGCGGCGGCGGCGGCGGCGGCAGCGGCGGCGGCGGCGGCGAGGGCGGGCGCGTGCGCGTGCGGCGCGGGCAGCGCGGGCGAGTGCGCCTGCAGCGCGGCGCTGGGCGGCCGGTGGCGCGCGCTCTTCTGGTGCGCGCGCAGGCCGGCCAGCTGCGAGTAGGCGCTCTGGCACACCTGGCACTTGTAGGGGCGCTCGCCCGTGTGCAGGCGCACGTGGTTGCGCAGCGTGGACGACTGGCTGAAGCGGCGGTTGCAGAAGCGGCACACGAAGGGCTTGTCCAGCGTGTGAATACGCATATGCGAGCGCAGGTTGCTGCGGGAGTTGAAGCCGCGGTGGCAGATGACGCAGCGCATGCGGCCCGCCGTGCCGGCTGCGGAGTCCGCAGGGTGGAAGTCCTCTGGCCGTGCGGGGCGGGCGGGGAAGGAGAAAGCGGCCGGGTCAGAACCGGCGCTGGGGCCCCCCGCCCGCGGGGTCGCGGCCCCCAGGAGGTGCTGTGCAGCCTTGGGGAGGGCTGAGCCTCCCTCAACCTTAGCGCCCTCATCTGTGTAGTGGGAACCTGGCTAGGGCAGGTGACGCCAACCTGTCGGGGGCCGCGGCAGAGAAGGGCCGGGCGCACCCCTGCCAGAAGAGGGAGTGGGACCCCGCTCCGACATGCACCCCGCCCTTTCGTTTTCTCCCCTCGCAAATAGGCACTGAGTGGCTCCCGTGTGCCACGCGCGGCCCCGCACCTGCTTGCCCCTTACCCCGCAGGCCAACTAGAAGTTTCTGAGAAACGCAAGTCTGCAGCTGCGGGGCACGGGCCCAGCAAACAGTAACCTGCGAGGCAGCCTCAGGTCCTCCTCTACCAATAATGATCATCCAACAGGAGGACCCAGCAGGAGACACCTGCGAAGACTCTGCCTAGGATTTTGCGTGCCAGGCCTCTTGAGCAAATGCCTGCACGGCTGCCCGCCTTCCTGCAGCCGGCCTGTAGGCGGCAGCACCTCACCCGGTCCTTGGCCGATGGAGAGGCAGGTGTAGGGCCATTCCCAAGACTGCACAGCACAGCC
The DNA here is from genome assembly GCF_964237555.1 of Oryctolagus cuniculus. NCBI lineage: Eukaryota > Metazoa > Chordata > Mammalia > Lagomorpha > Leporidae > Oryctolagus > Oryctolagus cuniculus. Next base: position 233,334,527 of record NC_091432.1, on the reverse strand, counting down.
GGGGCTCAGTCCCGCCCCCACTGCTCCCCGGTCAGCCTGTCCTAGCCAGCGGGCAGGAGGCCTCTTCCACACATCCGCGGACTCTGGTGGCTGTCCCCGGGGAGAGCATCGGCCTCCTTGGACCAGGGGCTGAAGCAGGGTCCCTGGAGGCCCCACCCCCACCCTGGGGCTCCCCTGGGGCCCAGGGAGCACCTGCACCTACCGTGCTTGTTCTTCTTCTGCTCCTCCTCCAGCCCGGGCACCCCGGGGATGCCCAGGAAGGTGTTGTGTGAGTTCCCATACCACACCAGCAGCTCCTGGTCCGGGGGGATCATCTGCAGGGACAGAGGGAGGCAGCACGGGGTCAGAGAGGCGGGGGCCCTGCGCCCCTCCCCCCCACAGCCCTGAGAAAGCCACGATCCGGTGCATTTCCGCCCAGCTGTCTCCAGCCAGCTGCACGAGCGTGGAAGGTGTCTGGCATCAGCCCCTTGTGCCCTCCCGCCGGTCCTGCCCAGGCCTTCTCGCTCTCTCCATCCCAGCTCCGGAAGATCCCGGGCAAGCAGGAGTAACAGGAGACCAGATCCCTCGGGGCTGCAGGGCTGGCACAGGTGTTTCCGAGGAATGGAGCGGTGGGGCTGCTGTAGCCTGCCTGGTAATGTTCTAGAAACGTCTCTCATCCTGAGCCCCTGCAGGCAGCACCACGTCACACGGACCTCCCTGCCCAGCACAGGGCCCTGTGCGAATGTGTGCCTGACAGAGGCTGAGAGAAGCACCCAGATCCACGAACACTGCCGCCACGCAGCTGGGGCACCTGGCCTTGAACTGTGTCAACTTCCGCCTGCTTCAGAGTCAGGGAGCTTTGCTGCTCCCAGCGGGGGTGCCAGCCCAGGGAGGGGTGAAGGCGACCGCCCAAAGAGGCGTGGAAAGCCGGCTGGGGAGCCCACATTCTCCGGGACATCTCAGGGGGCCTGCCAAGCCTTGGCTGAAAGGTGGGGAACCATCACCAGGTAGGGCCAGTGAGAGAAAGGACAGCCCCTCACTCTCCCCAGGGGGCCTGGCTTCTGCACCTGCCCCTGGTGTACCCAGAGAAGCCTGGGTACCCCAGGCCATGGCTGCTTTCTTTTCCCAGTGAGTCCTTTTGAGTTAGAGCAGCATCATGTGGGATTCCATCCGGGGACCCAGAGCAGGGGCGGTCAGAGAGAGGGCTCCGACCTGCAGAGCCCTGCCGCACGCAGCACCTGATCAGAGCCTGGGGGGCCCTCAGACCATTGCAGCAAATGCTGACCCTGAAAGGTGCTGCAGAAGAGGGAGCAGGAAGGGGTGGGGTGGGGGGCTTGGCAGCTGGCATCCTCCTAAGACAACCTGTGGCCACCAAGCCCCGTCCCACTCAACCCCACGATCCAGGGGCACGAGGCAGCCTCAGGGCCAGCGCAGACTGATGGGCTTTGGGTCAGAAAAAAAACAAGTGTGGTCCTGAAACCCAGGGAGAACTAGGCAGACTGGAGTCTGGCACCACAGCCCAAGTCCCTATGATGTCTCTGGTCATCCCCAGCCATGGCGACTGTCCGGGACAGGGCAGGAGGCCCCTGCTGCAAATGGGGTGCAGAAGAGAAAGGTTTTCTGAACCTCTCGGAAGAGCAGATGATGGAACTAGACTATTTCAGACAGGGGCAGGCGGCGGCACGATGCGGAGGCTTGAGCTGCCACGTGGGACGCCCACATCTGAGTGCAGCAGGTTCAAGTCCCGCCTACTCGGCTTTGCATGCAGCTTCCCGCTAATGCATCCTGGGGGCAACAGATGATGGCCCAAGTCGTTGGCCCCCTGCCACCCACATGGGAGACCCAGGCAACGTTCCGGGCTCCTGGCTTCCGCCTGGCCCAGCCCTAGCGAAATAAATCTTAGAAAAGCCAGAAAGTGAAGATCCTGAACCCTATAGCCTTTCTTTAAAAAAGCAATAAGATGTAGGCCGGCGCCGCGGCTCACTAGGCTAATCCTCCGCCTTGCGGCGCCAGCACACCGGGACGTGGGCGCCGGATTCTGTCCCGGTTGCCCCTCTTCCAGGCCAGCTCTCTGCTGTGGCCCGGGAGTGCAGTGGAGGATGGCCCAGGTGCTTGGGCCCTGCACCCCATGGGAGACCAGGAGAAGCACCTGGCTCCTGCCATCGGATCAGCGCGGTGTGCCGGCCACAGCGCGCCGGCCACGGCAGCCATTGGAGGGTGAACCAACGGCAAAAGGAAGACCTTTCTCTCTGTCTCTCTCTCTCACTGTCCACTCTGCCTGTCAAAAAATAAATAAATAAACAAACAAACAAATAAATAAGATGCATTCGTTGTGAAGGGAGTGGCTCTACGAGAGGCGCTGCTGAGTTGTGTGACCTCCGGCAAGCCCCTGCCTCCCTCATCTTGTTCCTGCAAGGAAGGGGCATGGGAACACGGCCCCTGAGGGTCCCCCATCACTCTGCTGGCGATTAAGTCACCTCCAACACTGCCCAAGCCCTGGCTCAAGCCTCCGGCAGAACTGCACAGTTCTGCATCACGGTTCTTTCTCCTAAAGCAGCCAGCACCACTCAGACCGCCCTGCTCACGCCCTGGCAGCACAGAGCCCTGCAACCCGTGGGTCTGGCTCAGTCTCTGAGTCACACAAGCCAGGGGCCACCTGGGCTTCCCGCCTGCTGAGCCAGTGACCTTGGGCAGGCTGCCTCAAGCGTACAATGCGGCCAGTCACCTGCCCTGGCCCCAGCGAGCGGTCTTGGGGCTCAGCAGGGCAGCGGGCACAAAGCTCTTTGGGAGCGGAGACTCGGGAGCCCTTGCTGGTCCCTCTCTCTGAGCTGGCAGCCGCCTCTGGTACAGCGAGTGTCCTGCAGCAGAGTCCACAGGGCCACGGGCACAGTGGAAGCCCCAGCCCCCCTGGACTTTGCCAATGCCCCCAAGGACACCTGCCTCCCCACCTGGCACCACCATGGCCACGGCTGAGCCATTGCCAGAGCCAACGTCTATGACTCCAACACAAAGTCAAGCCTGGCCTCTTAATTTTAACTGAAAAGCACAATTTTTATGAAAAATAAAATAAATGTGATACCCACCGAAATGAGCATGGTGGTGATGGCCAGTGTGGATCGGAGCCACAAATCTGGAACATTCTTACTCAAAGTGATTATTTGGAATGTTCCTTTTTAAACAAGCCCTTCAGTGGGCGTGTCAGGATAAGGGTGATTCGCTTATTTACTAGCAACTTCTTAAAATGTGCTGGCATTGATCTCATTAATGTGAAAATGAAAACAGTGACGCAGACACATGGACATAAGTGGACAGACAGACGTGTCACAGGGTAAGTGACGGACAGCCACGCCTCCGCTACCGCGGCTGTCGCCGGCTCTCTGTGTGTCTTTCCTGAGACGCGTCTGCCACTCTGAGACCAGATGACGGAATCAGGCTGACTCGAGGGTTCGAGCAAAACAGCAAGAAGCGGCAGAATGACTTGCATTTTCTACCTGACCCTTCTGGTCCTTAAAAAATTAATGAGCACTTCTTATTCCGCACACATGCAAATCAAAACAGCACATTTAACAAAAAAGAAAGAAGATCCATTAAGAAAAACCTATTGGAAGCCACCAGCAGCGGGGGAGGCAGCCTCACCCGCACGGAGGCCGGGGCTGGGGTCTCTCTGGCCCCTCGGAGCTCCTGGTCCTGCTGCCAGCACCCTTCATCCACAAACTCTGGTCCAGCCCGGGAGACCCAGGGACCTGCAGCTCCTTCCCCCAAGACCCCGGCGCTACTGGCGGCAGCGGCTTCAGCCTACAGGCGGTGCAGCTGACCGCCTAAATGCAGAGAGTGGCCGCACACGGTCCTCTGCAGCCCCCTGGCAGGCGCTGGACTCCGGCCACTCCAGCCCGTCCCAGCTGGGACCCTCCCCCGGGGCTCGGGGACCTAGCGTCAGCGGCCCTGCATGTGTCCCGGAGCAGGCACCGACTCAGGACACACAACAGACAAAGCAATGGCAAGGGGACCGAGCCCCGTAGAAAACCCTGGTCCTCAAAGCTCTGGGAATACCGTGCCCGAGTTCTCTGCCCGCAGACGACAGCCTCTGCCACTCTCCCCCTCTCCCCGAGGGGCGCAGAAGGGTTTCCACGTCAGCTGCACATGCATCAGTTCCATCGGAACTGGTTGCAGGTGCCCCAACACCGCCATCGACATAGCTCCAGCAACGGCTCCAGGCCAGCGAGGCCACGGGGCACCGGTGAGGCCAGACAGCCTGGCCTCGGGGCACGGCTCGGGAATCTCCTGGACCTCACTGTCACCACCAGTTAAATGGGACAGTAGGCGAGCGTGCCTCACGGAATCCTGTGTTTAAAGTCATTGAGATCCCTAGGACGGGGTCACACGGGGAAAGCGTGTGGCTGATTCCTAACAATCCAACGTTATCAGTCCAGCTGGTTACTAAAATCCAACACTACCGATCAGGCTTCTTACTGATAACCCATCATTATCAGTCAGGCTTATCACTAATAACCCGCGTCCCCACCAATGAGCAAGGGAAAAAGCAAAGGGCACTTGTTCTCTTAGTACCAAGGAAAGAAGGAAAAACAAAAACAAAAATAAATACAAAAAAAAAAAAAAGAAACAATTAAGAAATAACAGACAGGGCTCTCGGGTTCTAGGAGGGGGAAAAAAAAGGCTTAGCAGCCTGAAATGAGAAGGGAAGTAGCAGAAAGAAAAACTCAACATTTCAGGGCTCAAGAGTTGGCCCCCCAAAACGAGGGCAAACGGGGCATCTTCCTCCCAGCTGCCAAGTCCCAGACGCCAGCGCATGTCCCCGAGTCCTTTCCCGGTGCTGGCCTTTGGAGGCGAAGCCCTGCCTCTGGGCAGCCGGCTTTGTCTTCCCGGAAGCACTGGGTTCCTGGGTGTCCCCCGTCTCCACCCGGCCCCCATCACCCGCAGGGAAACCTCTTCTTCCTTCAATGCCCGCTCTGCTGGGTGGGGCTCTTTCTAGAAACGGCATTGCGGGCAGCTGAGATGACGGCCAGTTCTTCCGGGACTGAAGCAAGCCAGGCGGCTGCCCTGCAGATGAGGTGTGAGCCGGTCCGGCCAGAGGCAAAACCTGCGCAACCGCTCTGGCCGCTGCCTGGGCCCAGGAAGCTCTTGCCCTGGTCTCTGTCTTCAGAGCCGGGTTTGTGTCTGCGGCCACGCTTAGAGCGCCCCAGTAGATTCTGCCTACTATTTTCTTCCCATTGGTTTTTGGCAGGCAATGGGTTACTGTTATGAAACGTAAGTAGCAGGAAGATTAAGAACACAGTTCGAGGGCCAGTGCTGTGGAGCAGTGGGTTACGGTGCCGGCTCCCGATGCCGGCATTGCTTATCAAGCGCTGGTTCGAGTCCCGGCTGCTCCACCTCTGATCCAGCTCCCTGCTAAGGCACCTGGGAAAGCAGCAGAGGATGGCCCAAGTGCTCGGGCCCCTGCCACTCACATGGAGACCCCAACAGAGTTCCAGGCTCCAGGTTTTGGTTTGGCCCAGCCCTGGCCCATGCAGTCGTTTGGGGAGAGAACCAGGTACATGGAAGATCTCGCTTTTTCTCTCCCTCTCTCCTTGTCACTATGCCTTTAAAATAAATCTTAAAAAAAAAAAAAAGAGAGAGAGAGAGATCACATCAACGGTCCCTCTCCTTGGCTCACTCACACTCACACTCAGAACAGACAGTAGATTTACTCCAGAGATGAGCAGGGCGTGGGCCGGGGGAGCCACAGGATGCCTGGTGCGGGCCCCCACAGGAGCTCTGGACCCCGGCCCTGCTGTGAGGGGGTCACTTGGACTCCGGGCACAGTTTACCCAAGAACTGACAGCGCGACAAAATGGTCGGAGAAAATGGCCACCATGAAGAATGTGCCCACGTTCAATTACGGAAAGCAAAATCGGGATATTTGATGGTCCCCTAAATACGGCAAGCTTGCTAATTCTGTACGAGCCCACACAGCCAGTCTGGTGAGTATCTACCTGCATCCCATACGATATAACACAGATGTCAGCACATACGGGGGACTTCAAAAAGTTCATGGAAAATGGAACTAAAAGAGGTGTTTATTTTGGGGCAAAAATGCATAGTGTTATCATCCTGTGTTTCCCATGACCCTCAATTACAGATATTCCTATCTATGACGAGATCCTGGTCCCCAGTATGCACTGAGATTCATGCTCGGATGCGGGTGAGCTTGTTTTCCCAATCCTATCCACTCAGATTCCTCTCCCCGAGAGGCCCTCCCGCCAGCTCGTCCCCTGACACTTCATTTCGTTTGTTAGCATTTCCCGGCTCTGTCCAGCTTCCAGGCGGGGGGCGGGACTGCCCCGTGACAGGGCACTCGATTCCCTGTGTCTGCCCGGGGCCGGGAGCACTCTTGCCAAAACAAAGCAGGTATTCTGGCTGTCTGCTGTGCTCATGTGTGTGTGTGTGTGTGTGTGTGTGTGTGTGTGTGAGGGAGGGAGGGGTGGGGTAGGGGTGCGCCCTCTGCATGGCTGTGTCAGGACAACCAACGAGGAGTGTGTGAGAATGAGGGTGTGAGTGGGGTGGGGGAGGGTCTGAGGGGTTCCCCTGCACCTAAAGCTGACGCTAGGAGGTGGGCGGCCCAATCCGACCCTCACGGCACCCCACGGCTGTCCCACCTCTCTTGAACCCCTGTCTGGGAGCTGCTCACTTTTCCTTACCCCCCACTTTACAGCCTTCCAGGGACCACTGCTCAGCTGGGCTCCACTTCCTGGTTGTACCAAGCCCAGACAGTGGCTTCCTGCTGCCAGCCCCGGGGAGAGTCCCTGGGGCCTGGTTACTGGGGAGCAGACAGACCCCAGGCCCGGAAGCTCCTAGGCCAGGGTGCCCCTTGGGGCTGAGAGCCTGAAGCCCTGAATCCCAGGGAGACAACGGAGGAGGACCATTGGGAAATCATTCCCCCAAACAACTCTGCTCCGCCCCAGTCACCTCCCTCCCCGACCCGAGTCCCCGTACAGCCCAGCGCCGGCCTGGGGCAGCTTCCCCACTCCTGAGCGTGCGCCCCACACTTGCTCTGCGCCCTGGCTTCACGTGCATCCTGAGTTTTGCTGCCGCCGCCCATGCGTTTGCTATCGGGAGCACCTGCTTTGCCCATCCTCCTCTTAAACCCTCCCAGGCTCACCCTGGCTCAGCCCTCACCCCCGTCCAAAGCCTCCTGAACACCTTTCACAGCAGGAAGCGGTATTTCCTAACACACCCCCTGCCCCACCCAAAGGCCCCTCCAGGGCTGCTGAGGGACCTGTGCCCAGCGAGTGTTTGTCTGCACACTGTAAATAATCCGCGTAATCGCACACTTCTCCCATGTTGTGGGGTGAGGATGAAATACAGCGGTGCCCAGCCAGTGTCGGGGAGGAGCCTGCACGCAGCGAGCTACCGCAGAGCCAGGAGGGCAGATCCTCTTGTCCTCGGTGCCCCAGCTGTGTGCCAGGAGGGACAGCATGCAGCCAGCCCCACGCCCTCTCTCCCACCCCAAGTGCACTGCCTGCGCCGTCTTCCCCAGCTGCTCCCCTGTGTCCCTCTGACCTCCGCGCTCCGCTGATAACCAGGGACCGCGCCAGTGAAACGCTCATGACGTCCGCCATGGCATAAAGGGGCTGGCGTCGTGGCGTAGCAGGCAAAGCTGCCGCTTGGGATGCCGGCATCCCATGTGCGCGCTCCACTTCCAGTCCAGCTCCCTGCTAATGGCCTGGGAAAGCAGTGGAGAGACCCGGAAGAAGCTCCTGGCTTTGGCCTGGCCCATCGCTGGCTGTCATGGCCATCTGGGGGAGTGAGCCAATCAATCACAGATGTCTCCCTCTCCCCCTCTCTCTCTGTAACTCTTTCAAAATAAATGAATAAATAGATGTATTTAAAAAAAAAAAAAAGGTAGGGGAGTTCCATTCAGCCTGATATGCAGCCAAAAGACTCCCACGGAAGGGCCCGGCCCTGGAGATCACGGTGCCTGGGCCTCAGCCCCACAGCCTAGGCAGGGCCAGCTGGACCACCACCAATGCCCCTGAGCCACGGTGATCTCTGGTCACAGACGCCTCGTACTGGGTGCCTCCCCCCCCAACACACCTCAATGGCCTTGTAGAAGATGCTGGTGCCAATCTGGACCACCTCTAGGTTCTGTTCCTGCTCATTCCGGGCGCACTTGATGTAGGTCATCCAGCTCCGGTGGTCCTCCTGGCTCGCGTCGATGAAGTAGCGCACGGTGCCGTCCTCATTGAACACCTGGGGGCAGGTACCAAGGGGCCTGGCTGAGGCTGGGGTGGCTGTGGCCCCGGCCAGGCCCCGTGCGGGGTGTGTGGATGCACGCGTGCACACACACACACACTCCGTCCTCACAACAGTGCCCAGAATTGGAGAAGGCCACTGTGGCTGCAGCTCCAGTTTCCGGCTGAGAAAAAGGTGCTACAGCGACTGTCGGAGCCCACCCCGCGGGAAGGGGCTCACAAGGAGTCAGTGTGCAGGGCTCCACATCTGCTGTGTCCTTCCCACCCCGCGACACAAAGGGCCTCCCAGGATCGCGACAGCGGCCTCTCCCAGGATGCAGCGATGCTTCCCAGAGCAGTGGGGAACACCCGCCAGGAACTCAGAGGGGGCACACGGGAGCCCCTGTGTGGGAGCTGCCAAGGGCGCCCAGAGGTCAAACTAGACCTCGACGTCCGCACCCAGAGATCAAACTAGACCTCGACGTCCTAACCCAGCAACAACTGGAGAAGGTAACCACTGGCCCAGGCATTCAAGGGAGGATGAAGCGGTTAGGAGAGACCTCTGGGCCACTGTCCTGTTCCCTTCCTCCTGCTCCTGGGACAAGCTGCTGGGTTTGTCACGTTGAGCTCCCAGGAGACAGTCAGCAGGAGCAGCCCGGGGCAGGAGGAGACTAGGAAGAGGGCTGGGTTTCTGCAAGGCGAGGGTCCCAGGAGGGGGGGGGGGCTGCAGGAGTGGCTTTGTGCAGAGGGTGACCCTCCCTGGCATGGGGCACTGTGGGGGCAGGGTGGAAGCCTGAGTCCCTGTCCTTTGGAAAATGGGGCTGAGAAATCCCAGGGACTGCAGATGGGGAACTGGGGTGGGGACAGCAATGCCACCCCAGCGAGGGCGACTGTTTTTTTCCCTGGTGTTGGGGGGGGAAATGCATGGCTCCCTCCGTCCCCTCTTTATTCCAGCTGTCCCCCACCCCAGGTCAGGGCCAGCCCTGAGGGTCTTCTCCTGCTAGGAAAAGAAAGCTGGGGGGCAAGAGGTGGCCCTGGAGATGGCTCCCGGACCCTGGACGAGAGACTACAGGTCTCAGCTCCGCTCTCTCTCTCTCTGGGGTTGGCTGGAAGAAAGGGGAGGAGGCATCAGACTTTTCGGAACAGCTGCCTCCCAGCAGTGGGAGGGCAGACTTCCAGCGGTCCAGGTCCCCTCGGGTCCAGCCTGGGGCAGGGCAGCCGGGCGCCGACGGGGAAGAAGGCAGAGCGCCCGGCCGGCGGCGGCGGCGGCGGCGAGCTCCTCGCCCGAGCCCCCCGCGGCGCCTACCTCCCACATGAGGTTGTTGTTTTTGCAGATGTCCACGTGCTCGGGTGCCAGCACGCGCCCGGTGAAGGGGCCCATCTCCGTGCCCGCCTTGATCCACGTCTTGGAGAAGATGCCGAGGCCCTCGCCGGGGATGGAGCTCTGCGCGATGATCACTTCGGCCGGCAGCACCAGACTGGACAGCTTCTGCACCTCTGCGAAGTGGGGCGCCAGCGCGGTCAGGGCCCCGATCCCGACTCGCTGCGGAGGGGAGCGGCGCCGGGCGGAGGCTCGGCTGCCGGCTTCCTCCGTGCGTAACGGGGGCCCCTGTGCTCCCGACCCCCGCAGCCCAGGGTAACCGGGGCTGCTTTCCAGGAGCGAGTTTTCAGTCTCCCCGCGAAGCTCCCATACCCTCCTCGGCCCTCCGCCCGGGGAAAAGTTCGGGACCCAGTGCGTCGAGCAGGCGGAGAAACGGAGCGCAGGTCCTCCGAGGAAGTGACGGCTAACCCAAGACTCTTTCGCCCAGGCGCCCCCCTGCGCGTCGGGAATCGGGGCGCTGCCCCGGGGGCAGTCAGCGCGGGGTGGGGGGACAGGGCCCGGGCCGCGCCAGGCGGCGGAGGTGCAGGAGAGACGCGGCCGGTGGCACGGCGGCCCCGCGTTCGCTGTGCGACCCCGAGCGCGCCTTCTCCGCTCGCGGGTTCCGGGGCCCCTTGCAGTCCTGGCGAGGCGGATCCCGGGCGGCCCCCGAGGCGCGCGGAGGTCCCCCTTGGCCGGAGTGGGGGCGGCCTCCTGGTCTTACAAGGTTTCGGTCTAAGCTACCTGGGAAAGTCCCCGGCGAGCGGGCCGGAGGGAAGGGGGGTCACACGGCGTCCACCGCGGCGCGGCCGGCAATTTGTCACGCTGTTAAAGCGGTCGCATTCACTGGGCTCCATTCGAAAGAAATGGCTAATTCTAAATTCATTAGCCCTGCAAGAATGCTGTAGCAGTAAATTGTAACTCCATGCGGAGCGGACTTGTTTAAAAGGGGCCGAGGAATCCTCTTTTACAAAAAGGGGGGATTAGATGGTTGACATAGCGTGAATGGGGCTGGAATTAGGCGTCACGGTAAATTAGGGGAGGAACAGAGATCTTCCAGGGGGAGAGAGCCGGCCCGGCGCAGCGATGCCAGCGCCCGGCAGATATTGTTTGCGGGTTGATGAATGAGGAGTGAGAACTTGAGACACCTTAAAGAAAAGAAACTTCTCGCTCTCCCTCGCTCTCCCCGCGGCTTTCTCTCCGGGCCGTCCGCCCTCCGCCCCCTCCCCAGCCCCCGCCGCCTTTTAAAGTCCTTGGTTTAAGTGGGAACTTTCGCGGGTCAAGCCCGAGTTAACTAAATGAATTTAAAACCCCTTCTTTTTGAGTCAACTGCTATTACACGCCTAGTAAGGCTTTAAATGCCGGGGACCGCCGACTCAAAGGGTGTGTGTGGCTGGGGGTGGGGAGGGGGCGGCGGGCGCCGGGATCCGGGACTGGAGCCGCGCCTGGTGCGGGGCTGCCACCGCCCGCCTCCGACCCCCGCGCGCCGAGCCCTAGCGTGGCTGCCGAAGCCCCGGTTCTGCCACGCGAGGAAGCCGGGGCGCACCGCGCGCCGCGGGGCCGGGGGCTCCGAGGTCTGCGGGCGCAGGGGACGCGACGAGCCCCGACGGCGCGACTCACCGCCGGAGAAGGACTGCGCCAGGACCTCGGCGGTGAAGGCCGTCTTGGGGCTGGCGTGGTGGCCCTTGTCCTCGAAGAGCTGCTCGCCCAGCACGTTGCGCCAGCGGCCGTACAGGAAGCTGTGCAGGATGTCGGAGGTGATGACCTCCGCCAGCGCCAGCCCCGGCGCCTTCAGCCCCGTCTTGAGCACCAGGGCCTCCGCCGGGAGCACGGAGCCCATCATGGGCGGCCCGGGGCTCGCCGGCGCCGGGGAAGGACGCACGGACGGACGGACGGACGGCCGGGCCGACGCGGGGGAGGCGCGCAGGCGAGGAGGGGAGCCGCGGAGGGAGAGGAGACGGCTGTGATGGAGGAGGAGAGGGAAGCGGAGCAGGGGAGGCCGCGGCGGCGGAGGGCGCGGGAGGGAGCGGGAGGCGAGGGGGTGGCTGGGCGGCGAGTGAGCCTGGGGAGAGGCAGGCGGGCGCGGAGGGGAGAGTCTGCAGAGGCGGCAGAGGCGGCGCGAGGAGCTGAAGGCGCGGGTGGAGGCAGAGGCGGTGCGGGGGCTGCGGGGCGGGCGGGGGGCGGGCGGCTGCGGAGAAACGGCGGCTGCTGGGGGCTCTCGGACGCGCGCAGGCCTCTCGCACACCCGGCCGGGACCGTCTTCCCCTTGGCAAAAAACCTCAGCGCCTTTATAGGAGCCGCAGTGACCCTCCTAATTGGTTATTAATGACCCCCCTGACGTCGGAGGAGACTTGTTGTACCCGGCCCGGCTGGAGCAGCTCTCGCCGCCCGCCGGAGCGCGAGGGGCGGGGGCGCGCGGACCGCTCGGAACAGCCCCCTTCACTCCTCCCTCCGCTCCCGGCTCTTCCTCCCCCCCTCCTCCTCTTCCTCCTCCTCTCCCCGTGGGAAGCGCCGGGCAGGGAGGGACGCTCAGCCGGCGGCGGGAAGAGGAGGGATGGAGCAGGGGAGGGGGCGCGGCGAGGCCCGGACTCCAGGGACCCCGTCAGGCAGGAGGGGACTCCTGGCCTTCGGCCCCCGCGGGCCCCAGCGCACCTCCTGTCCCAGGCAAGAATCCACGCTCGCCAGAGCCCCTCGGCAGGGCTTTCCCATCCCCCGCACCGCCGGGCCGACCGCGCCCCGGCCCTCCCGCGCCCCGCGCTCCTTGGGGCTCCACGCCCCAGGCGGCGGTGCTCGCCCCGAAGCCGGCCGCCTGCAGCCCCAGCTCCCGCCGCACTCATCTCTCCGGAGCAGACGGCGCTGCCGAAGCCGGCGCTTCGCTTCAAACGGGCCGCGCCGGCCGCCCTGCTCGCTTCGCGCAGCCGGGTGCGAAGCTCGCGCGGTGGCGCAGAGGGGGCTGCCGGGGCCGGGCCGCGGCCGCCGTCGAGGCCGGGCGGGCCTGAGCCGGCTTCGCGGACAGCCGGGTTCCGGGTGCGAGGGGCGCTAGGTCGGGGGTCGGTCGAAGGGCGGCCCGAATCCGCGCTGGCCACCAGTCGCTCAAGAAAGGCTTTCCCGCGGGCCACGGCGGGGATGAAGGGAGCCTGGACCTGCGTGGGAGCGGTCCGCCTCGGGAACTGCGGGCAGCCCCTGCCAGGCCGGGGCGCGGCTCGGCCCTCCGGGCTCCTGGGTCCCTCCCGGCCTCCTGCCCTTTCTCTCCTGGCCTCGCTCTGCCCTGCTCTCCGCTCCTCTCCCAACAGACTTTCCGCACTGCGCTTCCGAGGCACCTCGCGCTGTCCCTCTCCAAACGCCCGCGGAGCCGCTGATCGGGAGCCGCCGCTGACAGCCCGGCGCTGTCTGCCGCTGCTGCCGCCTAAGCCCCCGACCGCAGCCCCAGACACACCTGCCTTACTCCACCCCACGCTGCAGGGGCTTCGAGGCAGGTGGCAGCCCGGAGAGGTGTTCCAGGGCCCTGAGCGTTGGGCTCCAGGGCCACTTCTCTGCTGGACTCTGGGACTTCGAAAGTCTTGCGGTGGAGAGGCAGAGGGGCAGCGACTTAGCGTCCTTAAGCGAAACCCCACTTGATCGCTCCTTGGCAAAGAGCCCCCTCGGCTGCTGGGCCTCCCACCTGGCGCCGACGGGTCCCCGGCCCTTGCTCCCCCACTTCGGGCCAATGGTCTGGGGCATCCCTGCTGGCACCCGGTTGTACAGGAAGGAGCCAGCCCTCCCTGAGACCCGGAGCCCAGATCTGCCCCAGGCTGGAGTGGGGCAGCCTGCAGGACCGTGGGGGCACCGCGCCAGCAGAGGGCAGCGCTGCGGAGGAGCCAGAGGGTGCGGGAACCTCCATCGGATTCTGGATGCGATGGCCAGTCACACCCGCTCTGCCTGGGACTTCCTGAGGGAGGAGGCGTCTGGTGTGGGGGCTCCTGGGCCTTGGCTTCTGCCGAGAGCAGGTGGAGAGGAGAGTGCGCCCAGGCAGGGGAGGCTGAGACCCGCAGTTCAGCAGGGACACCTACCTGAGCGCCCTCAGGAGACCACAGGACCACGGACGGCTGTGCGTCCCTTATTCCTGCTGGACCTTGGTGTGCCTGCCCGCCCATTGGCTCCAGTTAGGTTTTGTGACCTGAGCTCTCTTTCTGCTTTCTCTTTGGGTCACTGTCCCCACCCAGGCCCCCAAAGGTTCTACCAACTCCCGGGTCGCATTCCATGGAGAAAAGCCCTGGAGTCCGTGTGTCCGTCCATCGCAGGGTGCGGCATCCGGGTCCCGAACCCCAAGCTTGGAGTCAGAAGATACAGGACCCCACGGCTAGGACAGCGGCCACGGAGCTACACTCCTTTCTCGGAACCGCAAAGCTGCAGATTGGTGTTGTGCGCAGGAGATTTGGGGAGCCCAAAACAGCCCCCAAGCTGGGTGCCCGGGGACCCGGGGCGTCTGCACCGATCGCTGGTGTCCTGCGCCTCAGGCCCAGCCAAGACCCAACCTGACTCGCCCCCCAGGAAGGGGGGCTCTTGGGGCGCGCTCAGTCTCGGGCCCTTGGAATTGGGGAGCAAGACCCCTTGGCTCGAGTTTCCTGGCCGACCCACCGCGGCGGTTTTCGTGGGGCCCGGGGCACCGGAGTCCCCTCCCCTGGGCCCAGCAGGGCCCAGCTCACGGGCACCGCCCCTCCCTCGCGCCCCAGGGCCGCTGCTCGGCTCCGTCTTTAATATTCATGGGCGTTAATAGAGAGGCCCCCAGTATATCGGCCCATTGTGGGCGGCTCGTAGGGCTTGAATAGGCCCTGGCCCCCTTTCTTCCTCCGAGGGGCCGGGCCAGGAGTGAATGGCCCCGCTTCCCGCTCCGCGCTCCCTCCCCCTTTCAGGGAGAACATCTTTATCCCCGCCGCCGCCGCCGCCCGGGCCCCTTTCGCGCGGCCCGGCTCCGGGCGGAACGAATCAATCGGCCGCGGCTCCTCGGAGGTCACCCTCGCCGCCCCGGGTCCCTCCTTGCGCCGAGCCCACGGGCGTGGAGAGCGGGAGACGGCGGCGCCGTCGGATGCTCGGATCCACGGGCGCAGGAGCTGCGGCGTCGTGGAGGGCCAGGGCGAAGGCAGGGCGGGCCGGGTGGGGCTCAGGCTCCGGTTCCGATTTTGTGCGGGTGCGGGGCGGAGCGCCGAGGGGCCGGGGGCTGCGGTCCGAGCCCAGAGAACTGTCCTGCTTTCCCCCGCGTCGGGCCCGGCGGCCGCACCCGCAAGACCTGGGGCGCGAGGAGTAGCCCAGGGCGCCCCAGGCCCCACGGCCCGGCCCGCAGATCCCTTTCGTACCCGGAGACGCGGCGCGGCTCGGCCCCGGACCCCGACGGTGCACTGCAGCCGGCTTTTGGGTGGGAAGCCCGGCGGCCCCAGCCCCCGCGCAGGCGTCCGGGAGCCGCTCAGGCGGGGCCGGGGCGCACGGGTCCCCACCCTCCCGCCTCGCTGGCCCTCGGAGGCACAGAAAGAAGCCCATTGTCCGCCAAGAAATACATTTTTTGGGCGCCGAGTGAAAGCCTGCCTTTCTTGTGAACTTTAGTCCCAGTCCCCTGCCCCCGGCGGTGGATTCGTCTCCCTCCCGGGGCCCCCGCGCGCCGCCTCCTCCCGGAACATCTGCCCGGGAGAATCCGCCCTGGAGGGCAGGCCGCGCCGGCTTTAAGCCCCGCGAACTCATTAAAAAGATATTAGCGTCGGGGGCAGGTCCCGCGCAGGTATCGATCGGCCGGCATGGGCCCGGGAAGAAAAGGAGACGATGGCCCCGGCGAGCCCCCACCCCTGCGCCCGGGCCGTGGCAGGAGCGGGGCCCCGCGCCGCGCCGCCCCGCACAGCCGCGTCCCGCGCTGTCCCCGCCCCACGGCCGCTGCGCTCGCTCCGGTCCCCGGCGCGCTCCTCACCGCGCTTGGCCCCCTCTCCGGTTGCCTCCCACCCTCCCTATTTCCTCCTCCCGGCCCCTCGACCGCTCGCTGGCTCGCTCTCTCAGTCTCCATCTTTCTCGTCCCCCGCAACGCGCCCGAGCCCAGGCGGCTCCTTCCTCTCGGGGCGGGGGTGGTGGTCCTGTACCGCCCCCCACCCCGAGTTCCAAACCCGTTCACGAAGGAAGGTTCAGAGCTCCAGGGCGCCCCCGCGACGCGTGCGGCGGAAGCAGAGTGGCGGGCGCTCACCGCACGGGCAGGGTCCACCGACGGGACTCCGGGCGCACCTGTACTAGGCTGGTGGGCGGAGAAGCGGCCCCGGCGTGGTGAAGCAGGGCGTCAGACACCCCTTTCGGACACCCCCTGCCCAATCTAGCCTCTGAGGCCGGCGAGGGACAAGGCTGCCCAGGCCGGGGTGGATGGGCCCTCCCCTCCCCTCCCCCGCGCCTCCCAGACGCCCCCACCCATCGCTCAGGCTGCCTCCCCCGAGCTGGCGGCCTCGGGGCATCAAGGTGGCGGGACCGAGGGCAGCAGCAGCGTGGGAGAGCCTCCGACCTCAGGAGAGGCCAGTCTTCCGGATGCAGGGGGGATGGAGATGAGGGAAACTGAGGCAGAGAGAGGCTGGCGGGGAGGGATGCAAAGTCAGAGCCCAGACCTGGGGATGGGATGCCAAAGAGATGGATGGAGCGGGGCGATGGGGCACCAGCGCCCAGGTCTGGGAGAGGGCAGTGAGGAGGAAGACAGGGCGGGGGGCGGGGTGGGGGGTGGCAAGCGAAAGCAGGAGGCGGGATGAAGACAGCCGGAGGCTGGGTGGGGGTGCTGCTGCCCCCTGCCCGGCCTTCCCTAGCCCCTCTGGCCTCCATCCCTCACCCTCACCAGCTGCCTGCCACATCTCAGGGTCCCTGGACGGGCAGAAGGGGCCCACCCCCACTCACTCTTACTCCCTTCCTCCCCCTCCCCAGCTTTCCTGGGAGATGGCTCCAGCCACAGCTTCCTGCTCCCCAGCTCCTGCACCTGCCCACCGTGTCCCAGAGCAGAGAGAGCTGCGGCAGCTGCTTGAGCCGAGACTCCTGGACTGCACCTGCTCCCATGCAGACCGTCTGCTGCCTCTCCGGGATCCTGGAGGCTCCCGCGTACAGTAAATATTTATTGAGCCCTGGCTGGGTGCTAGGTCCCATTCAGGTGCCTGGGGGCACCATGGTGACCAGGGCAGGCCCTGTCCTTGCCTTCTTGGGCTGGGGGCACCTAGGCTAGCCTGTGGCTCCATGAGGGCTCTTGTCCAAGAAGCTCAAGGTCACCTGTAAAGTGGAGAATGGTGCCTGGCTCACACAGCTGCCGTGGCAGGTGCCCGAGCTACTGTTCAGTCGCAGAGAGCTCCAGAGAGTGAGGCTGTCGTCCCTGCCACCGGCCCCCGCCACAGCCCACTCGGCCCCCATGTGTGCAAGTCCTGGGTCCTGTGGGCCCACCAGGCTAAATGCAGCTGCAAGGCTGGCTCCAGCTGGTGCCAAGGCCCCCCCTTCCCCTCTCTGAGTGTCAGTTTCTTCACCTGCAAACTGGGGATGACACCCCCCCCCCCCCGCTGTGGAGGAGGATCAAAGACTATGTATGGAAATCCTATTTGATGTGTGCAAAAATATCCACAATGCCATTAAACAAAATCATGCACACTCATGCTGAAAGTGCAAATACGGTGGCACAGAGGTGGGTCACAAATGTCACCCACAAAGAGGCACTGAGGGCCAAGCCACGTGCCGTGGACGTGGACAGGATGCCAGGGCGTCCGTGGTCCTGCTCTGTTAGAGTGGCTGGAGTGAAAGCAGCACCGTCGGCTCGGCGCTGAGTCCCAGCTGCTGTTTCTCCACATGCGGCGTCTGGACCCGTCCTCACGCCAGCTCCCGGAGCCAGCGGCTAAGATGATCTCCACTCCCAGAGGGGGAAGCCAAGCCTGGTGGGGGGTGTCGAAGTATCTCAGCCGGAACACCGTGGCCCCAAACCACAGTGAACCTGACCTCAAAGACTCCTGCAATCACAAGGAGTTACTTTTCTCACACACCGGGCCTTGGCTCAGCAGCCCTGGGATGACAGGTGTGAGATTCCCTCTGTCCTCAGGGTCCCAGAAGGGCTGCTTGAGCCTTGCCATTGCACTGCAGCCTCGGGGCTACCGATGCTCAAGTCAGGGTTACCTGGGTCAGGAATCCACGCGTGACCTGCCGGCCCTACGAGGCTGTTCCCGTGCAGCTCCCACGGACTGCGGTGGGACTTGGCACACAGCTAGCAGAGGGGAGCCCCACAGCCCCTTCCGACCTATCCCGGGATAGAGCTACTTAGGGTCCTTAGTATCCAGGGCCTGGTCCAGAGTGGTGCTCGGTGAGTGGCAGCGCGAGCAGGCTCTGCAGACTGGGGCCTCTGGCTCTGTCTCCCATCTCCGGGGACTGCACTGTTCTAGAAAGTGTGGTATCTGCTAGCACCGCTGGAAGCCAGGCAGCGAGATCGGCAGAACCCGGGGCCTCGCGGGGACGTGGGAGGAGCTGCTGAGCCCAGCGCCAAGTGCCCCAAAGGCCCCGGAGCCAGAGTGGAGGGACCGGACGTGGCGCCTGCTCCCGGCCCTCTGCACCTGCCTCCTGCCTCTGTCCCAGCCATGCCGCCAGTCCCCTCTCATCGTCACTGCCCCGCCTCCAAAGCTGGTCCCTGCTCCCAGGAAAAGGCAGCAAGGGCCCTGGCCCTCTGAGAGTTCCTTGCTCCAGTGCCTGGAGCAACTCGGTGGGCTAAGGCCCATTTCACAGAGGCAGCCACTGAGGCACAGCATTGCTTCCACCCAGAGAATGAAATCCCTGGTGTGGGGGTGTCTTCATGGCACTGTACCGCCTACCTCCCCTACCCCCAGCAAGGCCAATGTTCTCAACACTGAGAACACTTGAAGCAGGCACTGACGTGGGATCCACCCCCAGTAATGCAAAGTGCATGTCCACAATAGGCCAGGCCAGACCTGGAGCTGGGGGCACTGAGCAGGGGCCCAGCCTGGCTGCTGTCCGTTCCAGGAGACGTTCGTGAAAGGAGGACTCCCGGCACCAACTGCGAGCTTGCACCGTGCCGGTCCGGTCCAAGCAGGGAGAGCCCAGGGAGGACCTGGCTGGCTCTGTCTGGGAGGCACTGATATTCCCCGAGCAAGCTGTGCAGGTGCACGGAGCCCAGGCCACGCCGAGGGATGCCAGCTGGGGCCTTGGAACCCGCCACGGATTTCCAGGAGAAAGGCTTTGTCCTCCAGCTGGGACGCAGCCCCCCTGTGCCCCACAGCATCCTGGGAAAAGGTGCCGTGAGCGACCCCGCACATTCACATCTGCAGGTCCACGGGAACTCAAATACGTGTTGAGTGGCGAAACACCTTCTCCCACCGGAAGAAGGCGTCTAACTTGGAAAACAGACCCAGCGCTTCCAAGGTCAGCTCTGTCACAAAAGGCCTTGGAAATCATCGCTCTCCTCCTTACAAGAGGAAGCTGCCCAGGAGCAGGTGTGTAGCGGCTGAGACACCTGTGTCGCACATCTGAGGTCCTGGGTTCGATTCTCAGCTGTGGCTCCTGCTCCAACTTCCTGCCAGGGTGGCCCCGGGAGGCAGCAGGAATGACTCAAGCAATTGGGCTCCTGGTACCCACGTGGGAGACCTGGATGGAGTTCTGGGCTCTTGGCTTCAGCCTTGTCCAGCCCTAGTTATTGTGGGCATGTGGGAATGTGAGTGGAGCCGCAGGCTGGTGGTGGTGGCACTTCAAGGGCAGCTTCCAGAGGCCTTCCGTGACCTGGCACCAGAGGGAGAAAGTCTTGGGGACCACAGTCCAGGGCTCTCCAGCAGGGGAGGGGGAGAGAAGGGAGGAGGAGGCAGGGGACAAAGGGCCGCCTCACAGGGTCACTGGTGCAGGTCATAGCCCTGGCACCTGGGCCTGCAGGGAGACTGACTCTTCCCCAGGAGACGGCAGGGCGAGGGTTTGGTGTAGGCATCCCACATCTGAGTGTCAGGGTTTGAGTCTCGGCTCTGCTCCCATTCCAGCTTCCTGCTAATGCAGACCCTGGGAGGCAGCAGGTGCCACCCAGGTGGGAGACACAGTTGGAGTTCTTGGTACCTGGCTTTGGCCTGGCCCAGCTTCTACTGCTATAAGCACTGGGGGAGTGAACCAGCAGGTGGGAGAGCTCTGTCTGTCTCTTTGCCTTTCAAAAGTGTTAATTAACTGATTTTAAAAAATGCCAGCGGCTCCCCACCCTCCATACCTCAGCTGTAGGAACAGAGTTGTAGCAGTCACAGGATCACAGCTCCAGGGAGGACAGCTTAGAAAAGTCCAAAGCCACCATGGAGACAAAAGCAGGTTCGGGAGAGAACCGGACAGTGCTGGCTCCTCCAGCCACTGAGAGCACAAGGCACAGCCTTGCACTGAAGGCTGGAGCATAGAACTCGATCCGAGTCTCCCCTGTGGGCACTTTTGCCATCCTCCACTGCTTTCTCAGGCACATTAGCAGGGAGCTGGATCAGAAGTGGAGCCACAGGGACTCGAACCAATGCCTGTATGGGATGCTGGAGTTGCAAGCAGCAGCTTAACCCGCTACGCCACAGCTCCAGCCCCAGCACATCTAGTTTTCAACAAAGAATTGCAAACCATGCCGAAAGGCAAGGGGCAGCAGACCTGGGAGAGGCAACACAGTGATGTGAACCAGCCTCAGATGTGACACCAGGGCTGGAATGCAGGGCAGTGGCGGTGCAGGCTAAGGGCTCTGGCGGAGAAAGCAGACACATACAAGAAGAGCTGCGTGACAAAAGCGGAGACGGGTCCGAGAAAGAATCAGGGAAATGCTCAGAGTCAAAGACATGGAACAGAGACGGCGATAGATGGGGCCAGTGCTGTGGCGTACTGGGTAAATAAGTGAGAAAACAGGATTCTCACACCTGCAGTGTGGGCATCCCATAGGGTCACTGGCTCGAGTCCCGGCTGCTCCACTTCCTATCCAGCTGCCTGCTAATGCACCTCAGAAAGCAGTGGAGGATGGCTCAAGTCCTTGGGCCCCTGCACCCACATGGGAGACCCGGAAGAAGCTCCTGGCTTCTGGCTCTGGCTTTGGATAGGCGCAGCTCTGGCCGTTGCAGCCAATTGGTGAGTGAACCAGCGGATAGAAGACCTCTCTCTCTCTGCCTCTCCTTCTCTCTTTGTGTAACTCTGACTTTCAAATAAATAAATCTTTTTTTTAAAAAAGAGCTAATAAGTGAATTTAAGCAAAGTCATTGAAATCAAGGTTAACATATAAAAATAAATTATAGTTCTGTAACTGGCAAGAAATAAAAAAATGCAGTCAAGTGCAGGAACAAATGGAAGAAAACATGTGTACTCCCTCTATACTGATAAACACACAAAACAGAGAAAAGGCAAAGAAAACTAAACCAAAGAAGGGACATACCATGTTCATGGATTGGAGACTCAGTATTCCCAAGTTGATCTGTGGACTTAATGCAATGCCAACCCAAATTCCAGCAAGTTATCAAGTATTTCTGATGGGGGATGGAGGAACAACAATCTGATTCTAAAATTTACATAGAACCACAAGGGACTGGGCGGAGCCAAGCCAACTTTGAGTTATAACAAAGCTGCAGGGCTTGCCCTGACTGTCCAGTCATTGACACAACATTGGGTTGGCACATGCACAAGGACAAGGATTGGTGACATGGACATGCCTCATATAATGTCCTTGAGTGTATGTCTTAAAAACTATAATAAAACCGTTTAAATGTATTTTATTGAAATTTGAATCAAATAACTTGGGAACCGTTGGCTCCAGCCTAACACGACTTGGAAATGCACTTGTGTGTGTAGTATAGTCTCAAGGAAGAGAGAGTGAGACTGACAGATATGACCTGCTCAAGTCACACACTAATTGGCTGTCCCGGTCTTGTTCCCTGCCCTTGACACAAGAGGAGGCAGCACTGGAGAAGAACCGTTGAACACCCGCACGTGGACAGGTGACCCCGTGGGAGGATGACAGAGCTGAGAACAAAGTCATCCTTCCCTCCTGCCACCACCCGGTCTTCATTGTTCTCTTTCTCTTAAACCAAGAGCTGCAGCCCAGAGCTCCTGACTGCACCCCCCAGGAACAGAAGGTCCATGGGAGTTGGGGCTTACAGTGGACTTGGCAGAATGGCTGGCAGTGAGTGACAGCTGGACAGTTGGAGGTTCTGGGTCTCCGGTCAAGGGCCAAGGCACCTATTCCTCGGGGAAGTCAAGGTTAGACAATCTGATGCAAGGTGGGAGAGACCCAAAGGCCACAGACTCCTTTATAAAGTGCCCAAGGGAGGACGCCCCTCAGTGTCCTGGGTGGCCAAAATTGCATAACCTTGACCCGCCCAGCCCCTGGCCTCACGTCTATCGCACACAGCAGCATATGGGGTCCCAGAGCTGCCTCCCCTGCCAGCTGGGGCTGTTCCTTCCTGATGGCTTAGCTTCTGTGACTCCAGGGGAGAGCCTGGCCTCACGGCGGAGCGGAAGCCACACAGCAGTCCGGGCTCACTCACCGCTGCCAGCAGCCTCTCTGAGCGCCCTTCAGCTGTGCACCGGCCGGGGTTATGATCCCCCAACCTGTGGCAGAGGGTGGGGGCGGGGATCGGGAGCTACGGGGGGCCTGGGGCGTTGAACACCTCACCTTCGTTCACGGGGGAGCTCCTGCGGGGCAGAGGCTCAGACCCAGGCCTGATTGTCCACACAGCCACACCTTGTCTCCTGCTGCCCCTGCCGAGTTGAACCTGCTGGGTGTCCCGGGCACCTGCCTTGCTCGGCAAATTTCCTTATCTCTGCCACAGACGAGAACAACCCTGTCCTCAAAGGGACGGAGGAGACAGGGACCCTGGCTCTTCGTGGAGGTGACTTTGGACAGTCTCTGAGAAGACACACTCCGTGAACGCTAAAGCTTTGCTCCTGAGGCAAGCCCAGCCTGTTCTCTGTTGCTGTCGCAGAACATTGGCACTGCCTGAGTTAGAGAACAGAAGGCGGGGCTGGTGCTGGGCACAGCAGGCAAAACTGCCGCCCGCAGCGCCAGCTTCTCATACGGGTGGGCGCCAGTTTGAGTCCCGGCTGCTCCTTGCTAATGCGCCTGGGAAAGCAGCAGAAGGTGGCCCAAGTGCTCGGGCCCCTGCACCTGTGTAGAAGACCCGGAGGAAACTCCTGGCTCCGGGCTTTGGATTGGCTCAGCTCCAGCCATTGCAGCCATCTGGGGAGTGAACCAGCAGATGGAAGACCTCTCTCTACCTCTCTCTCTCTCCCTCCCTCTCTCAACTCTACCTTTCAAGTAAATTAAAAAAAAAAATAGAAGATGGTGCATGGGGTTTAAGTCACTGCTCGGGATGCCCGCAGCCCATGTCCAAGTGTCAGGGTTCGAGTCCCGGCTTTGCTTCCAATTCCAGCTCTCTGCTAATGCACGCCCTGGAAACAGCAGATGATGGCTCAAGGACATGGGTCCCTGCCACCCTCGTGGGAGACCCGGGTGGAGCTCCTGGCTCCTGGCCTTGGCCTGGCCCAGCCCTGGCTGTTGTGGGTAGTTGGGGGAATGAACCAGCAGATGGGAGATCTCTCTCAGTCTGTCTCTCTGCCTTTCAAAAAAAAAAAAAAAAAAAAAAAGACTAGAAATTCATTTTGACTCCCGGTTCCGGGGGCTGGGAAGTCCAAGGACAGGGCACTGACTCCGGGTCTCACGAGGGGTCAAGAAGACACGGAGTGGGAGGAGCTGCCTGTCGTGCCTTATCACAAGCAGCTTCCCGAGGAGGATGACCCCTCGTGCTGACCTGGATGACCCCTCGTGCTGACCTGGATGACCCCCTCGTGCTGACCTGGATGACCCTCCGTGCTGACCTGGATGACCCCTCGTGCTGACCTGGTCCCTCCTAAGCATCCCACCCCCCACACCACGCGGTGGCACTGGACTTCCACGCGGTGTCAGCAGGGACCCAGCAGAGCAGCGAGACCCGAGGTCAGGCTCCTGCCAGCCAGGGCTGCCGTGTGGAACGTTTGGTGTGCGCTTCTGGTAAAACAACAAAAAGAAAAACCTTCTTTAAGTGTCCTTTGAAAAATGGAGAGAAACTCAGAGAGCGCTTCCATCTGCTGGTTTGCTCCCCAGGTGCCCGCAACAGACGGGACTGAGCCAGGAGCCAGGAACTCCGCCCTAGTCCCCCACGTGGGTGGCAGGGACCCAGTCCCTGGAGCCGTCACCGCTGCCTCCCAGGGTGTGCATTTGCAAGGAAGCTGGAGTCAGGAGCCAGGGCCGGGGATCGAACCCAGGCGCTCAGGAGCTGAACCGTGAGGCTACACAGCTGCCGCTTCCTTCCCCTGTATTTATGGTTCTTTCACTTTAAGCTGACGTCCAGTGGCTCTGTGATTTCGGCCTGGACTCAGGAGTGCCCCATGCCCAGGGTCCTGAGTTCTCACCAGCCATGCCCCGAACTGCAGAAAACGTGGCGCTGAGTAGCCACGTGGACCCTTGGTTACTGCAGGAAAGCCGAGTTGGGCAGGCGGAGCGGGCCGCCTGCTTGGCTGCAGCCGGGAGTGTGTGCATTGGGCGCCAGGCCGCTTCTAGCCCTAGATGACCATGAAAGCCCCCCCACCCCCGTCTGAATTCTGGGGTTACCCCTAAGCTGCCGTGAGTAGAACTGCCAAGTACGGAACGGGAGCACCTGCAGGCCCGGTGTGGGTGGCCACGGAAGACCGAGCTCCCTGTGGGCGGCGGCCCCCGGCCGCACGGAACCCCCAATGAGCAGCGCGGAACTTGGCCCGGAACCGGCCCTGCACACTTGCGTGAGTGCGAAAGGGCAGGGCCCAGTCTCTGACCGAGGGGGAGAAGAGGGCTGTCCCCCCTCCAGGGTGCAGAGCTGCCTGGGTAGGGCCTGGCCACCTGCGGCAGCTGCTCGAGGCAGGCCCTGAGACGGAGGCCAGCGTGCTCACTCCACTTCCTCTGCACTGCAGCGCACGGGCAGGCCGGCAGCCCCTGCGGAATCGAGTGCCGAGCCACTTTCTGGCCATTAATCTCCAAGAGTCTATCAGGACCATTTGCATTAGCCCATCTGAAAAACCCCAGCTGGGCCCACGGGCTCGAAGCTGTGGCTCCGTGGTGTCCGGTGCCCCCTCGGACCAGGCTCCCCCAGGGTCCCCACTCGGGACGGACACGGGAGACAGGCAGGCCTCCGGCCTGACTCGAGGCTGGCGTTATGGACGGAGGCTGGTTGGTTAGAGAAGCCTGCAAGCCAGGGACAAGCTTTAGGGTGGGAGCGGCCTTGCTGGACACGGAGCGGCCAGCCCCGCCCCGCCCCGCACACAGCCAGCCCTCTCGGTGATGACCACGCAGCTTTCTTAATGGAACGCGACCGCCGAGCCGGGTTCCTTGCAAGCACTTCAACCTTGCAGGACATCAGACTGCTGAGGAAAACCTCTTCCGCAGGCGCCATGGTAATGAGAGGCCAGATTTCAGCCGCTTGCAAACTTTCCCCCGCCTCCTGGCCAGCACCCCCCACCCCCCCAATAAAAGACTGCATCAGAGAGCGAGCGAGCGAGATTTCCATAATTTATAGTATGGGCATTTCACTGGGGACAGCGCTAATCTGTACTTACCGATACATTTAAGAAAATGCATCCTCCCGCAAGCCCGTGTGCCATTTATGACTCTTGGCACAAACCGCAAAGCTCAGTCTTCAATTAAGGGACACCTTAGGGTTCATTATCACACAATCGCTCCCTGTGAACCATGCCAAATGCTGTTTTGGCACGGAGCTTGGAAGATGAATTAGAAGGAAGTCCTCCCCGTAATGCCCTCTCCCCGCTCCCATTACCGCCATCAGCGAGCGCGGCCTGCCTGGCCCGGCCCCCACCCATGGCTTTCACTGTTCAATTTCTCAACGTCAAACTCGATTCTCTAGAGGTGTAGTTAAAGATGCCA
Source organism: Oryctolagus cuniculus (assembly GCF_964237555.1). Taxonomy (NCBI): domain Eukaryota; kingdom Metazoa; phylum Chordata; class Mammalia; order Lagomorpha; family Leporidae; genus Oryctolagus; species Oryctolagus cuniculus. The sequence continues at coordinate 233,309,068 of NC_091432.1, read as the reverse complement.
CATCTCCTGCCTGTCTTCCGGCTCCCGACAGGCCCGCGGCGGCCGCAGCTGGGCCGCCCTGCTCGCCCCTTTTGGGCCTCCAGGAGCCACTGATCTGTTTTGCCTCCCCGCAGTGTCGGGACCCAGGCGGGGCTGTGTCTCTCAGCTCACACACGCACACGCATGCATGTACGCGTGAGGCCAAAGGAGAAGGCGGGCCAGGCTCGGGAGCTGGAGGGGGAGGAGAGAGAAGTAGGGGCTGACCTCTACTCCTCCACACCTCTCCAGGCCTGGGCCCTGTTGTGTGTGTCCCGAAACCACAGGACTCCCCGAACTTAAAGCCTGTGGACAAGGACACCCTGCTTCCACCACGGGCTGGCTCCGCCCAGCTCTCCTAGCGACACAGTTCCCCGTTGTGGGCACAGGACCACACCACACCACCGTGGCAGCCACAGGTGAGTGCTGGGGCCGGGGCCGGGGGCGCCCAGCCAGGGGCACACAGGCCAGGCTGAGAGGATGCACCTGCACGCGCCAGGGAAGGGGTCAGGGACACGCCACGGACTTGTCACTGGGCACGGTGCCGGCCTGGCCGCGCTCCCTCCAAACCCTCCTCCAGCTCCACCTGGTGCCGGCGTCTCTGCTCCAGGGCAGAGCGTGGGCCGGGCCACCCACCGAGGGCCACCGAGAGAAACCCAGAGGCCGGTGGGGACACGGAGCGGAGTCCCCGCAGGGGCTCCGAGGGGCCAGCGGAAACGAGCAAACGCAGAGACGGGAAATACTTGGCCCACAGACGGCTTGTGGGAATTTTATTATATAGAGTGTAAAATGAATTGTCAGTCAAATAAAAAGAACACTTTTAAAACAACATGCATAACATTTTCCCAACTGCCATTTTTAATAGTTAGACATTTCAAGCATTATAAGGAAAACAAGGAGAAAACCCAGCACGTCTCAAACGGAATGTTGTTCCCTCAGGTCAATGAAAAATCCAAGAAAAAATAGCTTCAGTTCCGTTTTTTCCTTTAAAAATACATGTTATCTGTACAAGAACACTACAGTAAACACTGGAAATCATATCCCTTTTATTAAATCAAAAATTATTTAATTCATACTGTGGTTAATACTAGATTTATTTATTCATCTAGTTAATCTGACAAATATTAAGAAAATATTTAAAAGGAAGAAGCAAAGAAACACCTTGGAATTAAAAAATAGTTACTACATTTTATACGGTTTAAGGTTCCACAGTGTCTGTTAAAAGTTATATTGAATTTCTTTTTAATATTAAAAATAACAGTATTTATACTTCTGAGAGAATAGAGGAAGGTTTCTGTTTTGTTTCTAACACAAGCTTGGAGGTCTTAGATACACAACTGCAACCGGCCACGGAGACACGGGAACAACGCACGCAGCGGGGACGCACTGACACCACCGCCTCACGGCGCCGCGAAGTCTGCAAACCCAGAAGACGCCCCGCCCATGGACAGCGCTACAATGATCTGTCTCGATTCAGAATTCACATAATTAATTACAATACATAATAGTTCAGTTTTTAAAAAATGCAATAAAACCAGACAGCCAAGATACAAGAAATTAGAAGTAAAACATTTAATGAATTTACACATTTAAGAATATTTAAATACTGCTTAAAAATTTTTAAAAAAGAATTTGTTACATACCACCTAAGACTTCCAAGCCACTTTCTGTTGCAACAGAAAAAAACTGTAAATAAAAAGACGGGAAAGAAACCGAAACGAGACAAAAAACACCATCCTGAAATGTCCCGCGGAGGCCCAGGGCACCGGCGCAGGCACCGCCCTGCGGGAGCCGCGCTCACGCGCTCGACGGCAAACAAAATGATGACACAGAAATTATCAGCAATTTTTAGTAGCTAATTTTCTCGATTTTTAGAAAAATTCTGTTAATCTAAATATAGTGTTTCACAGAAGAAAACAAAGGTTCTTCATCAAAAGGTTTGCAAATCTGAAAACCTCTGTGGCAAACAGGCTTTCACACTGATTCCGGGGAGAAGCCAGGCAGGGCGCCCCTCTACTGCTCCTGCGGGAGGAAGGGGAGCAGCCGTGAGCCAGCGCCCGGCCCACCCTCATCCCGTCCCCGGCCCCGGCCAGCACCGCCCCCGGGGCGCAGGGCACGGCATCTGCCTGGGCCAAACCCCTTGGAGGGCAGGCCTGGGGCCTTTCTTCCTGCCGGGGACACTGGGCAGGGGGCCGGGAGGGGCGTGAGCCACACTCGTCCCGGTCACTGCCAGCCCGACCCACGGAAGTTTCCACCAAGGGGCAGAGGGAAGCGGCTGTCCCTGGGGACCTGGCCGGCATCCGTCACCTGAAACACGCCTGTGGGGACACTGGGCTCTCCCCACTTCAATGGACTCTCACCGGACAGGGCGCCCTACTCCATCTTGCCCTGCCCAGCCGCAGGCACGGCCTCGCCCGCCCGCTGCCCCCCGCTGCCCGGGGCAGCACTAGCCTGTCCAGAGAGGCGGCCGCATGCTGGGGACGGGCTACAGACCTGGCTGTGGGCCTGAGCTTGCCCTAGCGTCTGCCCGTAGAAGGCGACCTGCTGTCTGTAGTACTCTGCCCAGGCCATCGTGTAGTCTGGCGGGGAGCTGGCCTGCGGAGCGGTGCTGGCTGCGTGACCTGGTGACACAGGAGAAACGCGTTACTCGGGAGCGGCGGCCCCCGACGGGCAGCTGCCGGCGCGGCCGGGCCCTCTGCGCCCTGGAGACTCCTCCTCCGCTCGCCTTCCCTGCTTCTGCCTGCCCGGCCCGCTGCTCCCAGGCTCGGCCTAAATCCGCGGGCGGCTCCCTCCTCAGGCCCGCATGCCCACACCCTGCACACACAGGCCCTGCGCGCCCCTGAAGCTGGCCCAGCTCCGACAGCCTGGTCGGAAGCCAGCCACCGGCGTCACCGCGGCCTCGGGTGCGCTCCCGAGGGCCACGGCTTCCCTTGGGAGCCGGACCGTGGCCCACGCCCCTCGGGGCCAAGCCTGCCTCCACCACAGCAGTGGGGAGGGGACGGAGGTAAGCGGGTTTGGTCACACAGGAAGGCGATGCAGAGCCGAGAGCCAAGGCTGGCGCCGGGCACTCACTCTGCTTTTTGTAATAGTCCTCCCAGGCCTTGCTGTAGTCGGGCTGGCTGCTCTGCGGCTGGCTCGGCTGGCCTGTGTGAATACAAGAGCAGTCAGGCCCCCGGCTTCCTCACCGCCTGGGCCCCATGCGACCGCACCCTGCAGCAGCCCAGGGAAGGCGGCAAGGCTGGCCCGAGCGCCCAGCCCCCTCAGAGAGAGAGGCGAGCGGCAGGCCAGCTGGGTGCCCCGGGCCCCTCGGACGGGCCTGCGACTGGAGAGGGTGCTCCCGGCCCTCGGATCCAGGGCGACGGCTGGGCCTCTGCACCAGCAGGGTGGCAGGGAACAGGCAGGGCGACTGTGTGCACTGCAGCCACGGTGGGGGCCACGGCGGGAAGGTGAGGCCCCCAGAGCAGGGGCCGACAGCACCTCACCCCCAAGCGGCTGCGGGCTTCCTCAGGCAGGGACAGGCGGCCCAGTGCCGAGACCTGGGGTGGGCGGCAGCCCATGAGGGTCAGGACCCTTCCTTGTGCCAAGGCCACGGCTGGCCCACAAACGCCCTCCGATGTCTGCTTCCCTTAGAGCCGCCGTCGGCAGCAGGAGGCAGGACGGGCTGCTCTCAATACAGCTCCTGGCAGAGGCTGGCTCTGAGGACGGGGTGGGGGGAGTCGTCAGCCCCCACGCTGGGGGCCAGGGAGGAAGCGTGGAGAGGGAAGCCCCGAAGGAGGGGCTGGCACAGAGTAGGCTGAAAGACCAGGATGAGCAAGGGGCGGGGGCGGCACCAACTCTGACACGGGCAGCGGGCAGGAGGCCCCCGGAATACACAGAGCAACGCTCACAAGGCGCAGGTGCGTCCCGACGGGCCGCTCTGGACTCAACCCCTGCCAATGCCCTCCGATCCCAACAGCGCCTGGCGCTCTGGCACTGACCCTGCGCTGTGAGCACGCCACCCTCGGGGAGCGAGGAGTGAGGCGGAGCCGGAGGGGCCACAGCCGCACAGCGGCGCGTGCAAGATGTCCCACCGAGAATCCTGGACACCCACCCTAAGCCCACCCCTGCCAGCAGAGGAGGGAAGGTGCCTGAAGCTCAGGCAGACGGCTCAGGAGGGTGGGAGAAGCCCAGAGACACGGGCGGTGGCGTCCACTTCACTGACAGCGCAGCCTGAGACCCCCAGGACCCCCAGAGCTCGACGGGGACGGGGACAGGGAGCAGGGCGAGGGCTTGAGCCCAGCATTCCTGGCGGTACTGCTCGGCAGAGCCAACTCCGCTTTCTGGGAAGTTCGGAGCAGAGACCCCTGTTTGAGGAGACGCTGGGAGAGCAGGGCGCGGCGGGACACAGCTCCAGCCAGGCAGAGGCCGCAGCACCCCGACATCTCTGCGGCGGACACTTCCTACTGGCCAGGCCTCCCGGGAGGGTGTGCACACCCATCCTCCCGAGTCACTTACTTGGGACCTGCTGTGTGGGCTGCTGCCACGCCTGGTAGGTGCTGCCCCAGCCCTGCGTCAGGAAGGCCGGAGGACCACTGTGGACGACAGAGAGTCACTCACTCCAGCATGGGACAAGTCCCCCCCACCTCCCTCCGGGCCCGCCACACACAGCGCCCCTGCCTGCGGGTGCAGAGGGCTCACCTACCTCACGGGGGCGCTGTGCGGGTTTCCGTTCACTTTAGCAGCCATGTTTGGAAAGCACCCTGAGCTCCTGGGAGGGAAGGAGCTGAGAGACGAAAAGAAACCGGAGTCGGCCGGGAGCCCAGGCCTCCGCAGGACGCCCCTCCACCCGGGGGGACCAGGCCAGCGAGCTGCAGGCCCCGGCGAGGGGAGACCCTGCGTCCCGCCCGCTGGAGAGGAGGCGGAGACTCTCCGGAGGAGTGAGCTCCTCCACACACGTGCAAGGGACTCACTTCTGGTGGGGCGCGGTGGGCGGCTGGCCGAACGGGCTCTGTCCGAAGGCTCCTGGTGCTCCGAGACTGGTACCCTGCACGGGCACAGAGAGGGCCCTCACTTCCTGCCGGACGCACGCACCTCTGCCCTCTGCCCGGCCCCGCCCCAGGCCGACTCCAGCTTCCGGGGAGATGAAGGCGAGGCGGGAAGAGGCCTCGCACTCACGCTAGCCTTCCTTCCCGCGGCGGAGGGGTCTGCAGAGGCGGCTCCGCCCCCGCCGCGGCCCTGGCGCGCCACCCTGGGCGAGGGACCAACCTGCTGACTCTCCGTCAACTCAGGCTGGCCCAAGGCTCTTTCTGCCATTCTACGTCCCCCTTGAGGTGAGCAGTGGCCAATCTGTGCTCCATCAACACTCCCTTTCTTTATCTGCTTTGAGGCGCCTGAAACTAAAGCCAGAGTCAGTGAGCCCTGCCTGCGGGGGCGCCGGGTGGGCGTGGGGAGGCTCTGCCCTGCTCATCTAAGCCTGCGGGGCGCGGGCGGGGCCCACAGCTCCTGCCAGAGCTGCTCTGGCCGCTCCGGAGCCGGGCCTGGCCTTCCTGGGTCTCCTGCCTGCCCCCTGCCACAGCGTGGCGGGGCGGGGGTGTGTGTGCGGCCCTCATGCAACACGAGCACAGGAAGGCACAGAAGTACAGGGCTCTGGGGAGCACAGGCACCTCGGACGTGCAAGAGAAAGCGCGGCGACGGTCAAGGCGGCTGGGGAGGGCCCTGTACGTACGCCCACTTTCTCGTCGATGAGGTGTCTGGCCGCCTCGATCTGCTGGGGGACGCCCCGGATGGTGAAGACCCGCAGGGTGGGGTCCGTGTTGGGAGGGGGGTTTCGCTGAAGCTCCACGTGTGCCCCCGACTGCTGGTTGATGCTTTTGATGTTCTCACCCCCTGGAGGCCGAACAGAGGAGGTGTAAGTGGCAACCGAAGCTTGGGTGGGTCCTCTGGGGCCATCAGCACCGGCCACCGGCTACAGCTGGCTCTCGCCAGGAGCAGGGCACTCTCGCTTGCAAAAGCAGCTGTGTGGCGTGCCGCTGGCCTCGCCCAGAGCCAGGCTGCGCTTGGACACCACGTGGCAGCCACAGGCTGTGTGCTCCCCAGGGCCAGGGCCCGAGAGCTTTCTCAGCACAAGAACGGCAACCGGACGGCCCCTCCCTGGCACAACGGAGGCCTTCACTGGGCACAGGCCAGGGCGCTCTGCCCCTCTACGTGGTCAGACAGCCAGCCACCGGCCCGGCCCCAACAATGCCCAGAGTCCTCTCTGTGGGAGGGGTGAGGGGTGGCTCTAGACAGGCCTGGGTGGGCCGTGCTCTTTGAAAAACCTGCAGGAGTTCCAGTCTCTTAATGAAATTTGTGTCACAAAAGCTTCCCTGGGGTAACAATGGTCTGCTGCTTCTTGTGAAATTCACACACGTTACAGATCAGCTCTGCTCAGCTGGGTAGGGGCAGAGGGAGGAAAACTTAAGAGCACCGGACACTTGCGAGACCAAAAAATGAAAATCAGTCACACCTGGGACAGGGCAGCAGGCGTGCCAGGCGAGGGCCTGTGGGGGGCTGGCCCTCCCTGCACGCCGGGAACACCCCCTCAACCCTGCCACACCCCCACGGCTGAAAAGCTGCACCTACACGGCCCACCAAAAGACATCCTCAAAGGACGCCGGCCTCCTACAGGGGCCCAGCCTGGGTGTGCTCGTGCCCAGAAGGCAGCACCAGCCAGTGAGTGGGGCGGGGGCGGGGGCGGGCACACACAGCATCTAAACATGGCTCTGCTCAGGGTCAGCTGGGGCGGTGTGTTGGCTTTAGTTCACCGAGGTTTTCAATTTAAAGGCCAATCAGAAGAGCAGGCTGCCTCCTCCACCCTGCCAGACAGGCGTGTCTTGGGGACAGCACACGCCCAGCGCCTCTCTGGCCCTTCACTAAGATGTCACAGCCTCACCATTCCTGTCCCAGGCCAAGCGAGCAGCTTCGCCCCTGGGCAACAGAACAAAGTGTGGATGAGCCACTGCCACAGCACACCCAGCCCTCAGATGCCACCTGTCTGCAGGCAGGAGCAGAGGGCGCCGGCCTCCCGCCCCTCCAGCACGGGACTGGCAGCCCCGAGGCCCTCTGCCTGGAGGCCTTGGGAGCATGCTAATAAGGCGAGGAGGCGCCACAGAACCACATGGGGCCGGAAGGAGTTAATTTAAGTTCATCTTCCTTCAAAATGAGGTCACCAGCTTGGCACATGGTGGCTGTCCACAGACCCATTCAGCAGCCTGCTCCATTCTTCCACCTGACGGGGGGCAGAGGCGACCCACCAGGGGCCCCCGGCTAGACGTGAAATCGTAAAGCAATTAATCAAATCTGCTAAAAGGCCTGGCTGACAAGAGCAGGGCTGGCCACGCTATCTGTCAATGTTACTGTGTTTATCATGGAAATCCAGCAGGGGCCCGGGGAGGCTGCGTGTCTGTCCGAGGCCAGAGTCGGGAGAGAGGGGCCTGACCGTGTGCGGCTGCCTCTCTCTCCTTCATCCACAGACTCTACCAAGAAAAGCGAAGACCTCGCAGCCTGGGGTGCGTGCGGCAGCCACGGGGAGGTCATCCCCACGCACTTCTGAGGCCGCGATTAGTGTCTAGGGACAGGTCAGCGGCTGCTGGCCTCTAGGCTCCACGCGGGGTGACGGCGGAGGACACGCTGGGAGGGGCTGGCCTGCGAGCACCGGGGGTCCCCTGGGAAGCGGCACAGTGGAGCTGGTGAGGCTGCGGCAGCCTCGACATAAGGCGCGCTCTCAAGCGAAAACCTTCAACACCAACGGCTTCCAAAGACCAAGGGAGGTGTCGGCTGGATCCCGGCTCAGGGCAGTCCAGGGGAGGGCCAGCGGCACGTGGCGTGGCATGGCGTGGCCCAGAGCAGCTTGCAACGGATGCCCACCAGAGAAGCAAAAAACCCGCCTAGCTCCTGCCAGCGGCAAGCGGTCACCTTGATGAGGACCCGGCGCCAGGAGAGGCAGAAGGGGAGGGAAACTGCCCCGGCCCGCCGAGGACAGGCTGCGACCACCTCGCGTCTCTCGTGGACACCCCCAAATCGTGTTCCCTGTAATACTAGCACCCCTCAAGTAGCGGAGAGAAGATGGGCTGTGTTTCCTCCAAGTGCTTACAAGCAGGCAATGCAGGCCAACACAAACCCAGCTCCCGGCGGGGCCGCCCTTCCCACTGCAGGACAGAAAGTGCTCCCGCCCAGGGCCTCAACCCGGACGCCACCACGGGCACGTGCGCAGGACCAAGGCCAGCAAGACCAAGGGGGACACCAGAGCTGTCCCCAGTGAGTCTGTCACGACCCGCCGGGCCGCTCGCCTCCCGCAGGACGCCCAGCAGCTGGAGCTGCTCCAGCGGGTCCTGCTTTACGGCCTCTTCATCCTGGCGGCAGGGTGAGCGCAGCCTCGGAGGAGAGCCAGGCGCCAACAGGCCCCTTGGTGCTGGGCTGCGCGGGGGTGGGCGTGACCTGTCACCCCCCCCCCAGTCCCCAGCTACGACAGCGGGAGGTGCTGCGCGCTGGCAGAGGCGCTCACCTTTGCCTATGACGAGCCCACACTTATCTGCCGGCACCGTGTACGTTATCTCCTGGATGCTGCCCGGGGTTCCCATGCTCCAGTCTGCTCGGCCGCGGCCTCTTCCCCTGGCTACCGCCAGGCCGCCAAAGCCATCTCTCTCCTGGGAAGGAAGCAATGAGGTCTGGGGACGACTCCACCGGCACTACCCCCGGCGCTGCGTCGCAGGCGTCATGGCTGCCACACACTGAAGCCAAGCACTCGCCCACGCTTCCGACTCGGGAGCGCTCTCTCACACCAGGATTAACGCCGATCACAGGTGCTCCGAGGAGAGCGCGAGCGGATCCCCCACGTGGATGTGGATCTACACTGAGGAGGGCACGAGCGGATCCCCCGCGTGGATGTGGATCTACACTGAGGAGGGCACGAGCGGATCCCCCGTGTGGATGTGGATCTATACTGAGGAGGGCACGAGCGGATCCACCACGTGGATGTGGATCTACACTGAGGAGGGCACGAGCGGATCCCCCGTGTGGATGTGGACCTACACTGAGGAGGGCACGAGCGGATCCCCCGTGTGGATGTGGATCTACACTGAGGAGGGCACGAGCGGATCCCCCGCGTGGATGTGGATCTACACTGAGGAGGGCACGAGCGGATCCACCACGTGGATGTGGATCTACCCTGTGAGCACGAGCGGATCCCCCGTGTGGATGTGGACCTACACTGAGGAGGGCACGAGTGGATCCCCCGCGTGGATGTGGATCTACACTGAGGAGGGCACGAGCGGATCCCCCGTGTGGATGTGGATCTACACTGAGGAGGGCACGAGCGGATCCCCCGTGTGGATGTGGACCTACACTGAGGAGGGCACGAGCGGATCCCCCGCGTGGATGTGGATCTACACTGAGGAGGGCACGAGCGGATCCCCCATGTGGATGTGGATCTACACTGAGGAGGGCACGAGCGGATCCCCCGCGTGGATGTGGATCTACACTGAGGAGGGATGAGCGGATCCCCCGTGTGGATGTGGACCTACACTGAGGAGGGCACGAGCGGATCCCCTGTGTGGATGTGGATCTACACTGAGGAGGGCACGAGCGGATCCCCCGCGTGGATGTGGATCTACACTGAGGAGGGCACGAGCGGATCCCCCGCGTGGATGTGGATCTACACTGAGGAGGGCACGAGCGGATCCCCCGTGTGGATGTGGATCTATACTGAGGAGGGCACGAGCGGATCCACCACGTGGATGTGGATCTACACTGAGGAGGGATGAGCGGATCCCCCGTGTGGATGTGGACCTACACTGAGGAGGGCACGAGCGGATCCCCCGCGTGGATGTGGATCTACACTGAGGAGGGCACGAGCGGATCCCCCGCGTGGATGTGGATCTACACTGAGGAGGGCACGAGCGGATCCACCACGTGGATGTGGATCTACACTGAGGAGGGCACGAGCAGATCCACCACGTGGATGTGGATCTACACTGAGGAGGGATGAGTGGATCCCCCGTGTGGATGTGGATCTACACTGAGGAGGGATGAGTGGATCCCCCGTGTGGATGTGGATCTACACTGAGGAGGGCACGAGCGGATCCCCCGCGTGGATGTGGATCTACACTGAGGAGGGCACGAGCGGATCCACCACGTGGATGTGGATCTACACTGAGGAGAGCGCGAGCGGATCCCCCGTGTGGATGTGGATCTATACTGAGGAGGGCACGAGCGGATCCCCCGCGTGGATGTGGATCTACACTGAGGAGGGATGAGTGGATCCCCCGTGTGGATGTGGACCTACACTGAGGAGGGCACGAGCGGATCCCCCGCGTGGATGTGGATCTACACTGAGGAGGGCACGAGCGGATCCCCCGCGTGGATGTGGATCTACACTGAGGAGGGCACGAGCGGATCCCCCGCGTGGATGTGGATCTACACTGAGGAGGGCACGAGCGGATCCCCCGCGTGGATGTGGATCTACACTGAGGAGGGCACGAGCGGATCCCCCGTGTGGATGTGGACCTACACTGAGGAGGGCACGAGCGGATCCCCCGTGTGGATGTGGATCTACACTGAGGAGGGCACGAGCGGATCCCCCGCGTGGATGTGGATCTACACTGAGGAGGGCACGAGCGGATCCACCACGTGGATGTGGACCTACACTGAGGAGGGCACGAGCGGATCCCCCGTGTGGATGTGGATCTACACTGAGGAGGGCACGAGCGGATCCCCCGTGTGGATGTGGATCTACACTGAGGAGGGCACGAGCGGATCCCCCGTGTGGATGTGGATCTACACTGAGGAGGGCACGAGCGGATCCCCCGTGTGGATGTGGATCTACACTGAGGAGGGCACGAGCGGATCCCCCGTGTGGATGTGGATCTACACTGAGGAGGGCACGAGCGGATCCCCCGTGTGGATGTGGATCTACACTGAGGAGGGCACGAGCGGATCCCCCGTGTGGATCTGATCTACACAAACAGTGCAAGATTCCCACTGAGATGGGTGGGCAGGCAGGAACCCCACGTAGAGGCCCTCAACCTTTTCTCTCTTTTTTTTAAAGTTCAGAACTTCGTGCTCCAATCTTTTTTTTTTTTTTTTTTTAAAGATTTATTTATTTACTTGAAAGAAAGATTTACAAAAAGGCAGAGGCAGAGAGAGAGAGGTCTTCCATCTGCTGGTTCACTCCCCAGATGGCTGCAATGGCCAGAGCTGCACCGATCTGAAGCCAGGGGCCAGGAGCTTCTTCCGGGTCTCCCTCATGGGTGCAGGGGCCCAAGGACTTGGGGCATCCTCCACTGCTTTCCCAGGCCGTAGCAAAGGGCTGGATCGGAAGTAGAGCAGCCGGGAGAGGAACTGGCGCCCATATGGGATGCCGGTGCTGCAGGCAGCGGCTTTACCCGCCACAGCGCAGGCCCCCTTTCTCTTTAGGGCCTTAGAGTGCAGGCCAGGCTACTCCTTCCGGTGGCCAACACACGCTGCACCAAGGTTCTGGGCCAGCGCGCATCGGGCACCTCATTAGGTGTCACAAACAGCCATGGCCAGGTGTGGCTTCTGACCTTAAGTAAACTGAGAAACAGAGAAGCTGACGCTGCGTGTGTCAGCACCCCTCACACTCAGGCCAACAGAGGACAAAAGGACGGTGAAGAACACCTGCTTGTCAGGCCCCAAAAGCAGCAGAATCATGTTTAACAGTGACTGCTTGGGCCCAGCGCTGTGGCTGCCGCAGCCTTGCTGGCTCCACTGCGCCGGTTCAAGTCCTGACCACTCCACTTCCGATCTGGCTCCTTGCTAACGAGCCTGGGAAAGCAATGGAAGATGGCCCGAGTCCTTGGGCCCATGCCACCCCGGTGGGAGGCCCGGATGGAGTTCCGGGCTCCTGGCTTCAGCCTGGCCCAACTCCGACGACGGTGTGAGTGAACCAGTGAATGGAAGATCTCTCTATCTGTAACTTTAAAGAAACTCTACTTTAAGACAAAAAGAGTGAGTCCCTGGAGCCCCCGTGCAGTGCCGAGTGCCAGACCCACCTGTGCCGTGAGAACCAGCTCGCTGATGACGTGGGCCGCGTGCTGACAGCGCTCCGGAGGGCCCACCACCTGCGCCGCCCTCTCTGGGCTGACGCCGTCATCTGTGGAAGTAGGCGAGTCGGGATTAGGACAAAGCCTTCACCGGAGGGACCCAGAGAGGCCGGCCAGAGGGGCTGGGTCTGTGGCCCCTCCCACGTAGGCAGAACGTCCCTCACAAGCAGGCTGCCGGCTGTGGCTGGAACGCCCATCTCCAGGCCGCTCCCCCAACAGCTCCTGGTGCTGCACGTGTGACTGACTTTGCAGCCTTAAACCACACCTTCAAGTTAATTGCCATCTTCCACCCAGAGCTCGCAGAGGGGGCCGAGCCCCTAAGGAGACAGTCTCCAGGAGACACCCCCCCCCCCCCCCCCCGCTGCTATCTCCTTGAGCCCCAAGCCAATTAACACACCTATGTGAAACTCCTGTCTGATGGACGCCCCCACAGAATGATCCAATGAAAAAACAGTAATGCCTTAAAAACTAGGGACACTTCCTCAGAGCCAGTGTCCGCTCGGGCACTCCCCCTGGGCTCCTCTCTGATCAGACGCTTTCTCTGTCGCTTGCCAATCAAGTACAAGTTTCTGCCTCTTTGCGAAATGTTTCCTGGCTTTTCATGTCTGTACTAAGCTGAGGGAAAGAACCCACGAGACTCGCTCCGGCACCGCGCTCCCCCTTCCCTGTGCCAGTTCACACACAGGGCAGTCTGTCTGCACCGGGTGCGATGGGCGGTGAGGATGCCGCCAGCCCACGGGGCCCTGCGGCGTGGCTGGGCTCACACACACACACCCTCCCGATGCCCGGACAATACTCACTTCTCACAGAAACACCCAGCTTTAAAAAGACGCCATTAAAGAAATCAAACAAAAGTGAAGAACGAGAGTCTAGCTATGGTGATATTTTCCAAAAAGTAGCCCAAGGTATGCTCTCCTGTCTTTAAAGAGACGAGGAAAACAGAGTGCAGGACTGTACACTAAAGGTCAATTTATAAAATCTATTATAAAATGCTTGTCCTTTTTTGATTTCAAATGGCCTCTACTTATATAAAACAGAATGTGCAGGTGGTGTATTTTTAGAAACATCCTCTAACACTGAACGGGGCACAAGCTGGAACCACGCTGCTTCCCCTCCGCTCCCACAGTCCAGGAGAAAAGACAGCGTGGGACGCCGGGGCGAAGGATTCTGGCCACAGAAAGGCTACGAAGGCAGCAGAATTCAGAGACAAGAGCCAGAAGACACCTGGACACGGATCATGAAAGTTACACGAGGACTTCAAAGACACACTGCAGCAAAATAAGCAGCTAACTGCATCCCCGGGCCCCGGTGTGCGCGGTGTGACGCAGGCCCTGGTCTCCGGCAGAGGCCCAGGGCTTCTGAGACCCGCGGCAGCCAACCTGGTCTAAACTGGATCCTCACGCCGGCGTCGCTCTGGATCTTCTTGATCGTCTCGCCGTTCCTTCCTATGACAATCCCGACAGCAAACCTCGGCACGGACACCTCGGCACAGACAGACAAACCCGTCAGAGCTTCCCATGACTCTGCTCGTCTCTAAAGGTCACATTAAGATGAGACGGTGTGCATTCCTCAAACGATATGATACAGCACAGTTCTTCCTCTGAGGAACAGTAGTGTGATCAGTGACTGCTGTTGTTGCCATTTAATGTTGATTTATTTTATTTGAAGGTCAGAGTTAGAGAGACAGAAAGAGAGACATCGTCCATCCCGCTGTTCACTCCCCGTCAGGCCAGGCCAAAGCCAGGAGCCTGCAACTCCATCTGGACGTGGGTGCAGGGACAAGCACTGGGCCACATCCGCTGCTCTCCTAGGCAACAGCAGGGATCTGGACTGAAAGTAGAGCAGCGCTCACACGGGATGTCGGCATCACAGGCAGTGGCTTACCCTGTGGTGCCCCGAGGCTGGCCCTGACAGCTGCACAGTCTTGACTATGAAACGCGACTAGTAAGCCTGAGGTTTGATCAAAATAGTGAAAGATGAAGTCAAGAATAAGTCACAGGGCCAGCGCTGTGGCGTAGTGGGTTCAGTCTCCACCTGTGGTGCCTGCATCCCATATGGGTGCCAGTTTAAGTCCCAGCTGCTCCACTTCTGATCCAGCTCTCTGCTGTGACCTGAGAAAGCAGTGGAAGATGGCCCAGGTCACTGAGGCTCCTGCACCCATGTGGGAGACCTGGAAGAAGCTCCCAGCTCCTGGCTTCAGATTGGCCCAGCTCTGACCATTGCAGCCATCTGGGGAGTGAACCAGTGGATGGAAGAACCTCTCTCTCTCTGCCTCTCAAACAAATAAATAAACATTAAAAAAAAAAAAAAAAAAAAAGAAGAAGAAGGAAGGTTTTGCAGACAAGACAAGACTACTTGCTCAGGGCTGCAGGGCAGACACAGGATGGCCCGCACCCTCGCTGAACCCAGTCTGCCCCAGGCGGGGGCGCAGGCATACCTCCATGCTGCCGCCTCCTAGCCGCGAGCTGAAGTCGCCGCGGACACCTCGGAAGTCAGCTGGGTCTTTTTCTCGGATGATCTCCAGCACCATCTCTCTCGCTTGCTGCACAAACACAAGTACAAGGCATTATGGAAAACATGCACACACGAGATGAGGACACGGGTGACATTTCGAGAGGAAACTCTCCCAGCGAGGCTCGCTCACTGCGGGGCAGGCAGCTGGGCAGCAGGAGCTGAGCTGGCTGCTGGAGAAGCAGGCACGCGGCACGCGGCACGCACCAGTTGGAAATGTGCGCGCTGCACTGCCCAGAATGCACCACAGGGCGGGGTCAGCAGCGGTGCCCACTGCCCTCAGGTGCTTTCTGCCGCCATCCATTCCAGCAGGGCGGTTGTCTGAGCTCCAGTTACAGAGAGCTGCACGAGACGGACGCCTCCACCAAGGCCTCACTCCACATGGCCGCTCCAGAGGGGGACGGAACAGCTTCTAGCGCTCAGAATTCTTATTTCTTAGCTAAAAGATTTCAGTGACCACTGGACTGCCTCGTGCATCCTCACCCCCGCCAGGCCACCCCCGTCCCATTCCTGGCAGGGTCTGCAACCGGGGCCAACTACAGCTAACAGCCCAAGGCAACGTGGGAGCGAAGACCAAATCCTGGCTGCGGAAAGAACACTAAACCCACCACCAAACAGCACCGACAGTCACCGGGTATCCGGAGGGGTCCGACCAGACACTGACGGACTCCCGCAAGATTTCTCAGGCCTGGTTATTCTTAGGAGACGTGTGCTGATGAGCCACGCTCCCGCTCGGGCTCTCTCCCCGACTCTCACGCCAGCGTCCAATGTGCGGCGGGGGGAGAACGGGGGAGGGGTCCGATGCTCCCTGAGTGGCTCAGCTGTGGACGGCACCTGCTCACCAAGGCGCATGGCCCTGGCGCTGGGCAGGCCGCTGACGTGGCAGGAAGACCGGCGTCCGTAGCTCCCTGAGAACAGACGCCGCTGCCCACTGCACCAGCAGGAGGTGGGCCACCCCCGCTGACGAAACTCAGCCCTCACTGCTTCCAGCACGTGGGCCTCCTCCCAGGCAGCCCACACGCAGGGTGCAGGCTCAGGGCACTCCAGCCTGTGTGGCTCTGGAACCTGTGCCCCCTCCAGCCCCAGCCAAGGGCTTGCAAAACGGCTGACAGAGCGAGACGCACAACAGCCAATGCAGGCCAGACGGCGTGCACCAGAGCCGACGACAGGTCAGCATATCAAACGCGCCTGATGAGTGCCACCCACAGACTCTCTGCACCCGGGAGGCATTCCGTGCCGCTGCCCAGGGTGCTGCTCCCGAGCACCTGGGATATGGCCAGCATCCACGAGGGCTGACTTCTCATTTAATCGGAATGAACTTAACACAGGCAGGTTCATCACCAAACCTGGTTTAGGAGCACAGCCTACCCTAAAGAAAGGAACATCCAGTTTCAGAGTTCCTTCAGTAAGACGCAAGCTCCGGGTTACCACGTGACACCTCGCATCCTCTTTCCTACCTGCACTTTAAAGGGGTCTCCGGTGATGCGAAGAGGCTTGTCCGCCCCCGTGGGCAGCGGGCCGTCCTGGATCATGACCATTTTCACACGAGTCCGCTCCTGGGGGAACACAGCAGCACAGCCCTCAGTGTGGCGAGGGAGGAGGTCGGGTCCAGGAGGCTGGGTGGAGGCACAGACCTTCGGCCTAGTGCTAACACGCCACTTGGGACGCCTGGATCCCACACTGCAATCCCTGGGTTCAAGTTCCGGCTCGGTTCCAAATTCCAGCTCCCTGCCAACCTGCACCCTAGGAAGCAGCAGGTATGGCTCAAGCAGTTGGGTCCCTGTCACCCACGAAGAGGATCTGGGTTGAGTCCCTGGCTTCTACTTTGGTTTGGTCCAGCCCTGGCCACTGAAGGCATTGTAGGCATTTGAGGGAGTAAACCAGAGGATGGGCTCTCTCTCTCTCTCTCATGGCTCAGGTATGTCCACAGTA
Source organism: Oryctolagus cuniculus (assembly GCF_964237555.1). Lineage (NCBI taxonomy): Eukaryota > Metazoa > Chordata > Mammalia > Lagomorpha > Leporidae > Oryctolagus > Oryctolagus cuniculus. Next base: position 233,292,533 of record NC_091432.1, on the reverse strand, counting down.
AGCCAAACCCCACTGTGGCCCGGCACCGGCTTCTGACCAGGACCACAAAGATGGCGTCTGGGAATGCAGAGCTATGGGCCACGCCAGACGCTGTCTGCACACAGCGCAGGAAGCTGCCACTCCCGGTCCTCTTGTTCTGGTCCTAGGACATCTGGACATCAACGACCTGTTTTTACAGGATGTTACCCACCACTCCAAGTGCTCCAAGACATCCGATTAGAATTCCCCCATGACTGTAGGGGAAGCGCTACCTTCTTCCCACTCCACAGACCAAGGGCACTCTGCCAGCAGCTGGGCTGCCCCGGTTCCACAGCTAACAAGAGATGCACTGAAACGCGGCTCCTGGGACCACCAACCCTGAACTGTGAGATTCTGCAGTGGAGTCTACGCTAGGCCATCACTTACAATCCAAGGCCCATGTCAGGAGAGAATGACAGACAGGCCCCAACCTCACCTGCAGCTGTAAAAATAAAATAAAATACAAAGCCCCCCACTCAGAGCTACAGGTCTGTTCATAACTCATCTGGCAGCAGAGCTGAGCTCATGGGAGCGGACTTCCAGTCCTCCTCCAGTGGAGTGGCTGTTCCCACATTCACCTATGGAAACGTGCGTTTGAGGAGAGGTGCAGCTGGTGCTTCCTGAGGGTGTTAAATGGGCCCCAAGCATCTCAGACAAGGGATTCTGGAGCTAACAGCGGGCAGCATTCATGGAGCATGAATGTCCCGTCAGGACAACAGGCGCGCACTCTCCCTCTCACAGGCAAGGCTCCTGACCCTTGGGAAAGTGAGCGAGCACACCCGAGACTGTACAGCGAAGGCAGGGCCCCGCCTCTGCACACTACACCGTCTACTGTAAGAGCACCCGCAGTGAGCTGCCAGTGGCTGCACACTTGCCCTGGCACCTGGCCTCAGCCCCGTCATGCTCAGGAACAAGGTGGAAGCCCCTGGGCACAGGCCCGAGCCCGCAGCTCGCGTACCTGCAGCTGCTTTATGGTCTCCCCTCCTTTGCCGATGACCAGACCCACTTTAGACGCAGGGATGAGAACCTCCTGGATCGTGCTGTTGCCATCTACGTCGTTATGAAAGCCGGGGCCGTTCCGACAGCGATCCACGATCTGCCCCAGGAGCCGCTTGGCTTGTCTTTGGGGAGAAGAACCACAGAGAGGCGGCGTTAAAGGACCGCTGCAGGCGCAGGGGAGGGAGCCAGCAGCGAGGGGCACGGCGTCAAGGCAGCCCTGCGTCCAGTTCCAGCTCCTGCCCCCACAACCCGAGGGGCCTTCCGCCACCTGCCGCGCTGTGGGCTGGATTCAAAAGCAGCACACAGACGCGAGGGCACGTCCCAACACGGAGCCTCAGCGGGGCTGCTGCGGGGCCCCGCCCACTCACAGGGTTACACAGGCTTGTGAGGGAAGAGCAGGAGAGAGCAGTGAGGAGGAGGAGGAGAAAGCGAGCGCGGGTTAGTAGCCGTCGTTTCGACTCCCCAACTCCAGGTTTCTTCTCCACAACCAGCCGACTGCTCTGACTCTGAGGTGAGGCTGCCGTCAGCACCCGCGTGCCGGAGGCGCCGGGGGAGGCAGTGCCCGCGGCGGCTGCGCACGCACAGGCACCTACCTGCTCTGGGCTGCTCGCGTCAGCCGGGCAGGACCCTGCACGCCACGTGCCGAGCCCTTCGTGCCGATTTATTTGGGTGGGGAAGGCAGAGCGAGAGGCTGTGGCGGTGAAGGCAGCCGCCAGCGCCGTCTGCCGGGCCGGTTTCCTTTTCTGCACCAGAATCCCCCTGCCTGCCGTCCGCCGCGCTCCCGCGCGCACTCGCTATGTGCAGCCTATGTTTCGGTTCCCCTGCCGGACAGGAATTCAGCCACTCGACAGGCTGGCTGTACTGCGCAGAGGAAAACGAACATTTCCTCCTCAAGGTACACTCCCACTGCCTTGACTCTTCGGGCAGACACGAAGCAGGAATGGTTAGAAGAACAGGAGAAAAAGAAAGGCAGGACACAGATGTTGCCTCGTGCAGTTTGCACAGAATCAGCTCCAGGTATCTTCTCAGTCACAGCAGCTTTTTAACATTTTGCCCGTGTGCTAGATCGACCTCTGTTGGGAGGAAAATGCCTGGAGTCCAGCGAGGCCGCGCTGGCCCTGGCCCTGGCCCGCACACCTGGCGGCAGCGTCTGTTCCGGTACACCGCTCGTGGGGCTGAGCTCAGCCAGGCTGCCTGACACAGGGAAACAGAACGCCCACCTGTCTCCTGAGCTGGCCAGAGCCTGGCGCCCTGTGCCCCGACACAAGGCCACGGAGCAGACTGGAAAAGGAAAGCAGGTCAAGCCACTCGAGTGCGTCCGGGACACGGCTCCGAGCACACGGGCGGCGGGGTGGGCGACAACGCGGTCCAAAGGCTGCTGTCCAAGGGCCCCGCTGGCCGGTCCGTCCTGCCCCTTCTGAGTGCAGCCAGGCCGGGAAGGGGGAGTCGCTTGGTCCACAAAGACCAGACGGACAGGGGATTGGCCTCAGGCAAAACACACGGTCTGAGGACTCAGCGGCTCAGAGCGACAGCCTTACTAATCCAGTCCTGCTCAGGTGAAGGAGGCGTGACCAGGAAGAAGTAGGGTGATTAGAGTACTGGGGGTGAAGGCACACTCCTGAAGGCTGGCTCACAGAGACAGATGTTGTGACAGCTGTGAGACACTCTGGAGGGTTTGGAGAGAAGACGGGACCTCGTGGATTACAGGAACAAAAGCTGCCTGGCGTGGCCCCCGTCTGTCCTCTAGCATCTGCCCGTGTGCCAGACTGCAGACAGCCGGTGTTCAGTGACAGTTCTGCCCTGCCGTTTCTCCCCACTTGGGGAAGAAGGAAGAAGAGTGAAAGGAAAAAGTAAATAAAATAAACTTACTCAATACTTTCTGGGGTTCCGGTAAGTACACAGGGCCTCTCTGGAATCCCAGAACTCTCTACAAGAAGAATCAAGAAGATGAGGTGTGTTGGTGGGCACCAGGCGACGGTGCACCGACTGTCCCTTACAGCCGCCAGCCTCCCAGAACACGGCTGCGCCTGCGCCTGCGCCTGCTCGCAGCGTGGCACTGAGCAGGGGCTCTGCCTAGGTTCTCCAGGTGGAAACAGGCCCCGTGGGGGAGGCTGGAGCACGCAGCGGACATTTGTAAGCTGGCTGCATTGGGACCCGTCCACGTGCCAGTGACTGCAAGTCGCCGTATCCTGCCAGTCCTCCGTTCCACGTTTGCAGAGCACTTGAACGGTCAGGTCTGCAAGCAGCGCTGTGGTGCACGAGTAAGGAATTTAGGGTCCTCACCTAGTGACGGTGGGAACATCCCAAGAGACCTGTGACAACTATGTGCAACTGGTTCTGGGCCATGTGACAAGAGGAAAAAAGTCTTACTTTCCAACACCACACAACACGCTTTACTGTGTTCCTGAGAAAGCTGCTTCTTGAAACCCTTCTTTAAAAAACAAAAACAAAAACCACGAGAGGGAAAGAGCCAACAGCAGCTACTGCCTTCGAGACGCTCCACTCAGCGTCCTTTAAATGACAAGTGTTTACTAGTCCAGGGTCCCACAGACCTCTGCTGTCACGACACACGGAGGTCAGGCTGCAGTGAGATGATCAAACTGTAAATCGAATCAAAACCGCACTTCAGTCGGTCTCTCCCCATTGCACTGTGAAAACAGAGCCCGCTGGAAGAGGCCCATTTGAAACGTGCTCCCCACACTCTAGCTCAGCGCGAACCCCAAATGTCCTCTCTCTACAGAGAGACGGGCTGGTCCTGTCCAGGGAGCTGCTGTGCGGTCCCTGGGGCGATCTGAAGCCACAGGGCTCCTGCAGGCCCCGCGCTGTCTGCCATAGCATTCTGGTGCAGAAAACACAGGCCCTAGAGAGGCAGGTGTTGGGCAGGGGCCCCGCCTGGCCACAGAACTGTGGGAGGGTCCACACTGGAAGCCAGACGGAGTCTCCGACTCTGGGCGGCTTCTGCTCCAGTCTTTCTGGAGCTCATCTGAGAGCCCAATTCCAGAAGTGCGAGGACGACAAATTGCATATACTTACCCACACCCCTAAACATCTAAGCAACAAGCCAAGGGACAGAAACCAGGAAACCTCACAAAACACTGACTTCTATCAAACAGATCTGTGAAAGAAGGAAATCCTTACCTGAAGCAATCTGAATTTTGCAACCAGATTCGGCCTGAATCCGTGAGATCTGCTCACCTCCCCTGCCGATAACTGCAACAGATTGAAATGGGTCAGAATCTGCCTTCTGCTCCCCACGTAACCGTGCGTGAATGGCTTAATTAATTCAATAAACATTACACTTGGCTCACAGCACCACCAGTCAAGCTGGCCCCCTCAAGTCTCTGGGCACCACGGCAGCAGTAGCTGCGTGTTAAGTACAGCAGATAGGCACAGGGCATTCTGGCTGATGGGGGGTGCCGAGAAGGGTAGGGTCCTGGCCCAACACTCCGGTCTCTCTCAGCCAGGAGAGGGACCGGCAGCATCTCGGGCTGCAGAGAACACACGTGAAGAGCGCTCTGCTACAGGGGACGCCCCGACCGGAGGTCACGACAGAAAGGACAGACAGGAACCGGGGGAGGAGCGGGTGAGGCAGATACTTACTAAATCCTACCATTTTATCAGGCACTTTGAATTCTTCTGTTATTACTGCCCTAAAAACAAAGAACATTTTGGAGAAATTACAGAATACAGGATTTCCCAAACTCCCCATCCTGCCAGTGTTGCAAGATCAAGGCTTGCAAGAAATCACGCCAATCTGGCCAAAAAATCCACCCGCACCTGCAGTGCCACTCCCTCCCTCCCTGGAAAGATCCAAGCCTCCTCTCTCCTTGCGCCTCAGGAAGAACCCGCCAATCTTTCACTAAACCATCAACTCCTCTAGCAGCTGCCTTTCCCCACGCGGCTCCTCCCAGCATCCCTTCTAGCCCGCAGTCCTCTCTTGGGCACGGGCCGTCAGTCCCAGGACCCACGGGGACACTGTGGGGCTTGGGGAGATGCTCAGACTCCATCTCAATGCCTCCTCTCGGGGACGAGGCAGACTCGCGACTGCTCTCCGACATGCCTTGCTTCCCAATCCTACTACCGTGACTTCTGGCCTGTCTCCAAATTACCCACCTATCTACCAGGGTACGATGCCCCCAGTGGCACCAGCATCCAACAAAGGCCTAATCAGCGCCAAGCAGGACACAGCGACGGACGCAGTGAGCCTGCAGGGCAGTTCTGGGTAATGCTGCCCCATGCATCATGTCCCTTTCTTTAAAACAACTACTGTACTGGCTCTCTCAAACCTTTGAATTTGCCATAGTGTATTGTGGACAAGATCCAATTTGTCCGACACCCCAGAAAGCAATTAAATCTAAACATTTACCTTAGGAGGAAACTAAATGCAAGCAGTTAAAAAAAAAAAAAACAAGCAAGCATTTTTAAACATCTTTCGCACAGCCGGACTTCTACCCACCGTGGGAAGGACTGAATAAAGCACGTTTTTAGGGCAAGTGCGAAGTGCAGTGCTTGGAAGAAACGCAACAGCAGAGACAGCACTCGCCACGGCTTCGTGTTCATGGGAGCAGCTTCCTGGGGGCTCACAACTCAGCGTACAGGCGAGGAGGGATTCTCAGTCTCTTAGATATACGTGGTCACCCCCAAACCAGGCCTTTCCTGGCCTCCTACCCACACGACAACGATCTAACGCCAACGCTCGCTGGCCTTCCTGTCCCCTGCGAGGGCAGCTGCAGCTCTGGACATGCAGCCACGAGGTGCTGCTCCCATCACGTGCCCCATAGTCGCTCCTGCTCTGGGACCCACGTGACCATGCGAATCAAGGTGCCAGGAGGCGCTCCGGGCTTCCGGGAGGAAAGGCCCTGCTCTCAACACAAGCCTGCGACTCACCACATGCACGCAGTCCAGACACCTGGAGACAAGAGCCCGGCACCTGTGGCCTCAGGGACCACTAGCAGGCAAACCCAGAAACCGGCTTCTTTCCATTTTCATTTATTAACAAACAAAACGGAGCAAACAAGGAAAGAACTAGGAGAGAAGCCAGGAGAGCTCTTCCGGGTCATGGCTGCTTGGTGGTTACCAGGGCTGTGTCACTGCGAGTGAGGTGAGGAACGCGTTACGGGAGCCAGCCGTACGCAGGAGGACTCGGCACAACTCCCAGTGCACTGTTCCCTTTTCCACGGAGGACTCGGGACCACAAACCTCCGATCTCCTGGACTGGCCTATCTCTGAATTCCCAACGTGCAGAGGAAGGTCCCGAGGGACGCAGAGGCAGAGAATCCGGGGGCACCCGGCGAGCTTCTCTGGCAGGTCCCCTCGTGGCCCACACTGCCCTGCCCCGACAGCATCTGGTCAGGGCCGGCACCTGGTGCTTCAGAACATCTCTTCGCGAGAAGAGGCTAAGGATTCCCAAGAAACTGAGGACCCCTAAGCCAGGAGGAACAGTTCACATTCTTTCCCTCTAGTTAAACGTACGTCAGAAGAAAGACCGACTCCGCTCCCCTCCGAGTCTGCATGTGCAAGTCTGTCTGGCGTTGATCCCTTGTGTCGGTTTGTTCCTTGAGCTTACACGGTCTTGGAAGGGGCTAGCAAAAACCTCGAGTCTTAAAGAAATCTAGCCCGTGGTTTTCCACACTCCCAACCTCTGACTTTCTAACACTCTAGTACAGATGGTGGATCAATAAACAATTAGAAATGATCAATAAATAATAAAACATAACCCACTGCTTACCTTTGATGTACCAGGGCCCCTAACTGGTTACCTACTGTGGCAAAGAGAAAGAGAAAAGAAAAATCAAAGCATTAGCACGGATAAACTAACTTCATCTTTATATGAGTTCTTACCACTTCGGGGGAAGAAAAGGCAGAAAGAAAGAAAGCAAACAGTAATTTAGGCTCAGTGGCTGAGATGAATGCGTTACATGATACGAAACAGGAGGGGACGTCTTGATCAACAGTCTCTAACCCAGTGTCCAGCTGAACGCAGGATAAAAAATTGATCTGTGTGTGCACATGCTGAGAGGCCTGGGAGAAAATCCTGCTTGCCTAAATCCCTCTAACTTCCTGCCTCCCTCCCGCTCTGGATCCAAACTCAGTGAGAGCTCCCCCCTCTTTTAAAAACAAATGAGAAGCTCCAACCCCCTCGGCAGCATTGTCCGGGGCTCTGCGGCAGCTGCGGCCGCTAAGAACGGGCACATATGTTCTGCTGGACGCAGCCGGGGACGCCCCAGCAGCAGAGCATCTCCACCAGAGCCTCCGGCCGCCTCCAGCCCGGGCCGTCGTGGACACGAGAGCGAGCCACTGCCTCCCAAGCCCGGTCAGAGACAACGGGGCCCAACAGCCTCTTAGCAATCACAGCCCCACACAGCCACTGTCGCCACGCTTTTCGTTCCAGCTTCTCCTCTCCTAGACGCTGATGAACGTCTCCTTCACCAGCCCTCAGCAAAATGAGGCATCGCTCTTCAGGAAACACAGCCAGCGAACGAGTGTGAACCCTAAAGACATTAGGGCGGACTGCAGGACTCCGACAAGACGCTACAAAGCGCTCTGAAAACACGTCTCTGGCAGAACTTATCCTAAGGACAGATAGAGATGAGTAGGGAAGGATCCATTCCACCACTTTCGGACAGTGACATGGTCTGATGTCTGACACACACAGCTTCAACCTCTTTCTGTTCAAATTCAACCCTACCTTCCTCTGTCGACAGCAGCTAGTCATGAAGAGACAAGGGAGAGAAACCAGATCATGATATTCTAAGGAGAGAAAATGCATAGGGAAACAATGCTAGCAAAAAGTAAAAGTGAGTGGAGCTACTGAGTCAATAAGTATTATTCCTTCTGGATCAATAGCAAGATAACGTTCTGCAGCCACAGTATTGACACGGTACTATCAACCTGCTTATCTTGGGGATAAGAGATTGTTTTGTATTGAATCTTCAAAATTTCCCTCCTGCACGTCCAGCTGGAATGTGACACACGCTCTCGTATGGGTCAGGCAGCTCAGGGAGGGCTCAGCCCTGAATGACCCAAAGAGGACGTCCACTGCGGGAGCCCGCGGGGAGGAGCAGGAGCCCGTCGCTGACGCAGCGCCCACGAGTCTGGGCAGCCGTCCTCGTTCCAGGCGGGAATCCCTCTCTCAGTGAGTGCAGAGCCCACTGGAGACAGAGCAACAGAGCTGTCTCGCAGTGACCACGGAGGAGACAGGCTTGTTCCCAAAAGACCAAGGAGGCAGGGCTGCGGCACCTGGTTCCCTGTGCTGCTGGGCCAGTGACATAAAAAGGCTGACGATGGGAGAAGTGCTTGGCGTACTGGCTAAGCTGCTGCTCGGGAGTGGCTGAGACCAAGTCCCACCTCTGATGCCAGCGCTGCCCCTGCACACACACCTGGGGAGGCAGCCCGATGGCTGAAGTTCCCGGGTCCCTGACAGCCACCCGGGGACCCGGCTGTAGTATCAGACTCTTGGTTTCGGCCTGGCACAGCCCCAGCTGCTGTGGTTATTTAGGGAGTGAACCAGTGGATGGAAGATCTTTTTTCTGTCTCTCTGCCTTTAAAATAACAAAGAAAGTAAATAATTAAAAAAAAAAATAAAATAAGCCGGTGCCGCGGCTCACTAGGCTAATCCTCCACCTTGCGGCGCCGGCACACCGGGTTCTAGTCCCGGTCGGGGCGCCGGATTCTGTCCCGGTTGGACCTCTTCCAGGCCAGCTCTCTGCTGTGGCCAGGGAGTGCAGTGGAGGATGGCCCAAGTGCTTGGGCCCTGCACCCCATGGGAGACCAGGAGAAGTACCTGGCTCCTGCTATCGGATCAGCACGGTGCGCCGGCCGCAGCGCGCCAGCCGCGGCGGCCGTTGGAGGGTGAACCAACGGCAAAGGAAGACCTTTCTCTCTCTCTCTCTCTCACTGTCCACTCTGTCAAAAACTAAAAAATAAAATAAAAACACACACACACACACACACAAAAAAACAACTCCCAGAAAATTTCTACTAAGGAAAAAAAAAAAAAAAAGCTGGCTGATGATCTTCCAGTGTTTCTGTCTGAGCCAGGAGAGCCACTGAGACAGGGAAAGGGATGATGCTACCATAAAGGACGCCGTGAGACTTGCAAGCATGGTCACAGGGCTTCTGTTCAAGCCATTCACGATCCTGCTCATCAGAAACATGGACAGCCCCGTGTGACGGCAGAGCGTGTGGCACAGGTGCCAAGCACACGGCACCACTTCTGCCGGCCGGCTGCTTTGCTGACAAGGGGAGTGCCCACACAGGCACACACTGAAAGCGCTCACGCCATCATCCCAGAGGAGCCGTGCTGTGAGGAATGAAATCAAATTCAAATCCAGTGTCAACTCTGAGCTGGTGGACCCCTAAGAAGGCCAACCTGTCTCCCTCCTCCATGCCAGTGCTGCAGCCCAAGGCTGTAATGCATGACCTAAAGTTTCATTCCCTTGGGAAACAGTCCCATTCGGTACCTGAAAATGAAAACCAGCAGTTAGACGGCGCTCAGAAGCAAACCACCATGTCTGACTCCAGAAAGGGAGACCGCTCCCGTCTTCCTGGCCAGGAGGGTTCCCGAGGAGGCAGATGGGGACACCGATCAAGCTCAATTTAATGGTAACTGCAGTCATTTTACTGTGAAAAAGGGAAAATGCTGAATAAAATCACTCCAATTTCCCGTTACTGGTGCACACTGGCCAGCAATGCACCCCCTTGCTTCCCAAGTTCCCCTCAGCTCAACTCCAGCGCACGCGCACACACAGGTGTGGGTCTCATTTGCTCTGCACACTCTGTAATACACAGCCGCCTGGGCCACGGACGGAAAAATGACCTTCTCACAAGGCGAGTCGTCCCACGATATGAGACAGTCTTCCTGCCCGGTAATACTCTGCCAATTGCAATAATCGTCTTAAAAAAAATCAGGGGGCCAGATAGATTTTTTTTTCTATTAACATGGAGGAAAAGTCTTCATTTTGTTCCTCCAAAGAAATGCCAACAAAACACCACAGGGAAACATGCCCGTCTTCCTGATAGGAATCCATTTTAACAGTCACGCCCACCCCCCAAAGCCCAAGGAAGCACTAAGGAGCCCTCACGAAGCCGAAGCCCGGGCTGGCGCACGGGCAGCAGTGGGAGGCAGGGAGGGAACCATGCCCTCAGTTTTTATAGGACTGGCAGAAACAAACAAACAAACGGAAACTTCCTCTTCAGATTGTGAAAACAATCGTCCCCATCCTCCTTTGGAATCCGGCCTCTTCCGACTCTTTCCGAGCCCCTAAGGTCAGTAACACACAGAGTTAGCTGTGCAGATTCAAAGCATTTTTAAAAAGCTTTTCTCCCAGGGTCAATACAAAGGCTTCCTGTGTTCTAGGCAGCCAGGCTCGCCCCTGGGCCACAGAACACTGATATGCTGCCTGTAGCCCAGAGGCCCTTGGAAAGTAATCTGTTATCAAGTTTGCAAGTTACTTTTTTTTAAGTAAGAGTAAATTCAAACTTATCTTAAAAATGCCACTCTGACTTTGTAGCTTGCTGTGGTTTTGGGAGTGGCAAAGCCCGGCATCAGCAGCCACACTGGGACCTCATCTGCTCACTCATGCAGTCCCACAGGAGACCAACGGGGAGGGGGCACCTAGACCCCCATTCCCACTCTGAGGAGGAGAAAGGCACAGTCCCATCTAGGTGAGGGGTTTGTGCTGCACCCAAGTGAATGCCCCACCCACCCTGCCTCCCCACCCTTGGCCTTGGGGTTTCAACACTTCCACTCTTCAGCGCTGCTGAAGGTACTAAGTTGCTGTGCTAAGTTCCAGCGATAAAATCCAACAAGACAAGCTTTGTCCTCAAAGAGCTTGGAGTCTAGAGGAGAGAGCAAAGAACCGGGCGATCAGGACAGTGAACCTGGGCTCCAGGGGTAGAGGGCTCATTGGGACCTGTGCCTCACCCACACACACAGTACCTGTCCAAGAGCAACAGAGCGACATTAAGAAGAAAAGTAATCTAAGGCACTATATTCTCAGCATCATGCCTTATTTTCATTTAAGCAGTGGTCATAAAATCCATGGCGGGGTCATTGGATGCAGGGGCCCAAGGACTTGGGCCACCTTCCACTGCTTTCCCAGGCCAGAGCAGAGAGCTGGATCAGAAGTGGAGCAGCCAGGACTCGAACTGGCGCCCATAGGGGATGCCGGCACTGCAGGTGGTGCCTTTATCCGCCACGCCACAGTGCCAGCCCCAGGATCTAAGTACTGGAACCATCATCTGCACCTCCCAAGATGCACAGTAGCAGGAAACTGGCCTGGAAGTAGCGTAGCTGGGACTTGGAAGCAGGCATCCCAGAGCCACTTAGCTGCTGAGCCAAACTCCTGGCAATACCAGTATTTTTCATACTGTGAATTTTTTTTTTTTTTAAAGATTTATTTATGTGAAAGGTGGGGTTACACAGAGACAGAGGCAGGCGGGGGTGGGGGGAGGAGAGAATGAATCTTCTACCTGCTGGTTCATTTCCCAAATGGGCACAACGGTCAGGGCTGGACCAGATCAAAGTCAGGAGCTTCATCCAGGTCTCCCACGTGGGTGCAGGGGCCCGAGCACTTGGGCCATCTTCTGCTGCTTTCCCAGGTGCATTAGCAGGGAGCTGGATTGGAAGTGGAGCAGCTGGGACTCAAGCCGGTGCCCATGTGGGATGCTGATGCTGCAGGTGATGGCTTAATCCACTAAGCCACAGCGCCAGCCCCTGTATTCACTGATGTATTTGAAAGGCTGAACAACAGGGAGGGAGTGAAAAGAAGGGAGGAGGGGAAGTGAGGGAGACAGAGAATAAGATCAAATTGTTTATTTTTTTTTTAAAGATTTATTTATTTGTTTGAAAGGCAGTTATAGAGAGGCAGAGGCAGAGGCAGAGAGAGAGGTCTTCCATCCGCTGGTTCACTCCCCAGATGGCTGCAATGGCCAGAACTGTGGTGGTCTGAAGCCAGGAGTCAGGAGCTTCTTCTGGGTCTCCCATGCGGTGCAGGGACCCAAGCGCTCAGGCCATCTTCTATTCTTTCCCAGGCCACAGTAGAGAAGTGGAGCAGCCGGGACTTGAACCAGTACCCATATGGCTTTATCCACTACGCCAGTGTCAGCCCCAAGATCAAATCTTCTATCTGCTGGTTCCTCCCCTAAATGCCTGTAATAGCCAGGGTCAGGCCAGGTTGAAGCCAGGAGCCAGGAACTCCTCCTGGGTAGCAGGAACCCAAGTGCCTGGGTCATTGCTTGCCGCCTCCCAGATGCACTAGCAGGAAGCTGGATCAGAAATGGAGGCGGGACTCAATCCTGGGCACTCTGACACGAGACGCATGTGTTCCCAATGACAGCTTTATCTGCTGTGCCATATGCCTGGCTCTGTGATATTCTGAACTTTGAAAATGTAATTCTTAACGAAAATCTCATAATGTAGGCACTATTAGTTCCAGTTCACAGGGAAGAAGACAGAGGCTGGGAGATGGTGAGCAACCTTCCTGGAGTCAGATGGCCAACAGCTGGCAGAGCTGGATTCTCACTTGGATCAGATCTGAGTCCACATTTCCTGCACGACACTGTTACAGCGTAAGAGTGCCAGGTTCAGGCCTCCCTCCTGTCAGCACTCAGGTACGCGGCTTTCCAGACACCACCTACCTCTCCTGACACTAGTTTCCTCATCTATACGTAAGGAGTTTCAACCTCAAGTTCCCTTCTAGTGGCGATCTTGTGTTCTATCCAGGACTCCCCACCCCAGCACTTAATCCCTAAGCCCTGGCAACCACGAATCTGTTCTCCATTCCAAAAACAATATAGAAAGGGGATCAGAGCATGTAATCTTTTGGAATCTGCTTTTTATCTAATTTCCCAGCAATGTTATCGCAATGGTTACACGTGTAAGCAGTTGGTTCCTCTGTACTGCTGAGTAATATTCCACAGGATGGATGAGCCGCCGTTTGCTCAAGCATCCACCTGCTGAGGGACACCTAGGCTGTTCTGAATTGGGGCTGACAGAGGTGAAGACGCGTGAACGAGGTTCTCACCTCCCGGGAGCAGATGTTGAGGAGAGCAGCTGGGGCTGGAAGGAAAGTGCAGGTGGCTCCACAAGACTGCAGAGCTGTTTTGCGGAGAGGTTGCACTACCAAGATGAGCTCTGAAAAGCTCCCTGAGTGAACCCCGGATGCCCCGTCAGGGTGCCAAGCCACGTTGGCTAGCACGTGCCTTACAAGAACTTGGAAAGCACTTGACGACTCAGTCTTTTCCTCAGGTCAACAGTAGCAAAGAATGAAAGAGGCGCTGACTATATGAGTTTGGTCACAACATGGACACTGCAAATTTACAGCATTCATTTCTGGGAACATGTCTACTCTTCCACCAAGGCTAAGCTGTTACCAACTGGCCCATCAGATCACACTCAGCCCAGCCAAGAAAACTCTCGCCCCTTTTTTCCAACTCACACATACGTGAGTGGCCACGCGGCTACCGCTTCGCTTCTTTTCTAAGATTTATTTATTTGAAAGTTAGAGCAATGGACGGGGAAGAGATCTTCCACCCGCTGGTTCACCACCTGAATGCCTGCAATGGCTGAAGCAGAGCCAGGCTACGCCTGGAGCTCCATCTGGGCCTCCCACATGGTGGCAGGAACTCAGGGACTTGGACCATCGTCTTGCTGCCACCCAGGCACATCAGCAGGGAGCTGGACTGCAGGTGGAGGCGGGGCTTGAACCAGGCCCTTCTGTAAGAGATGCGGGTGTCCTGAGGAGCGGCTTACCCCACGGCACCACACTCTAGAATTACCCTGAAATGGAAAGATGGATGAGAGGGAGTGAGGAAGAAAGGAACAGGCAGCGAGGAGGTGGGAGGTTGTGGAGCCTTGGACGTAAGTTGTTGCCTGGATAAAATCAAGACTGGTCCCCTTCTGTGTTTCCTGCCAGCACTACGCTGCTTCCTTAGGCTCTCTCACCTGGAGATCCTGAGCCAGCAGCCCAGGGTGTACCACGAGAAACCAAACGAGGGGAGTCCGCGCACGGGGGCACAGCAAGGACACGGCCCCCCAGCACACACAGAGTTCTCAGGTCCACTTTAGGGAAGAAGTTGGACAGAATCAAAGAGCTGGGAAAGGAGTGCTCCAATCCACCAGCACCACTCACTCCTGCAGCCTGCTGCCGACAACACCCCCGGCTCGCTCCACCCACTGCCGAGAGCAGCTCCCATTCCGGCCGCTCCACTCTCGGGGATTTGCTCTGGTCTTGGCTTTTCACCCCAGCATCCCTCACTATCCTCCATTCAGGAAAGGACCAACATCTCCAAGAGCTGTTTTCCCTTCTCACCAAACAGCACACTCTGGTGCCCACTCAGCAGGAAGAACCTCGGCACTCAGCACCCAGCATCGGTGCCCCTCACCTCTCCTTTTTAAAGTCTGCAATTAAAAAACCTTTCCCTCCTCCTTGTTTTTCTCCTTCTCTCTGCCCCATGCCACACGTGCAGAAACATCTTCCTGTAAATGATTCACTGGATGGTACGAACACCCAAGAACGCTCCCTTCTCTCCAAAGGAACCCCCTGAAACTAAGGCTAGAAAGCCTGGCACTGGATCACCAAAGGTGAGTCTGGTAGGGAGGCAGGTGCAGCCTCCAGGTCACCGCAAGGCTGACGGCCCTGCGCCCCAGGGGCAGGAACTCCGCTTTCTTCAAAGTTCTGGTCCCAAGCTACCGTTTACAGAGGGGAGAGGAGTTTGGTTAACCGAAGCGGCACAGGGGTCCACGACTCCTATAACTCTGCCAAGTGGCAAACCAGAAAGGCTGAGCTCCTCGAGCTGTCGGTGGAGGGGAAGCGACAAAGTGGCTTCCACATGTGTCAGCCCGCTCTGGGCTAGCCTTGGGAAATGGCCCGTGTTGCCAGGCAGCCGAGGAGCGGGACGCGTGTTGAAGGAACAGAGCAAGCACAGGAAGGCAGTGTCGGGAGCAGTCGCCTGCGGCGGCTCACTTGGGACGGGGGCTGACGAACTCCTCCAAGGGCCAGCTGCCGGTTCTGGAGGCCAAGCACAACCGTGCTCAGTCGCTTGCGCACGCGCTGTCCCTGGCTACTTCTGCGCTCCAAGGCACAGCTGAGCATTTGGAACACAGGCCCTGCAAGCCTGAAATATTTACTGTGTGGTCCTTTAAGACAAGCGCTAACCCATGATTTAGATGAAATTTAAATTTGCACTTCTAAGCCATCCAACTAATGCCATTCTCTTTAATTTTTTGTTAAAAACTTTATTTTAAAGACGCAGAGACAGATGGGGGAGTGAAGGAAAGGAGTGAGAATGAGGGAGGGGGAGAGAGAGAGAGCTAGAGAGAGAAGTTCACTCCCAAGGAGCCAGGCATGGCTGGGACTGGGGACCCCAGGTCTCCTGGGCGGGCGGCAGAGATGCAACCACTGAGCCGTCACTGCTGCCTGCCAGGAAGCCAAAATGGGGAGCAGAGGCAGGACCTGAAATCAGTCGCTGCATTGTAGGACACAGGTGTCCCACACGGCCCTAACCACCAGGTCAAACACCTCCCCTCCCCCGCCCGCACCTAGTTCTCTCATTCTCTTAAACTTGAAGCTTATTCTCGAGGAAAGTTAACAAATGCTAATTGTAGGATACAAAGGAGAACTTCAGCGTGAAGAGAGTATTTAGTACCGAAAGCCCAAAGGGGACGAGCCATCTCTGCACACGGCACACAGCTAGCAGGAAAGGCAGACGTGGGTCCGGGGCCTGCACACAGCACAGGGGACTTTGCAGGCCTGGGAACTGCCCTTGTACAAAGGGGACAAACGACCACTCCAGAGGTTCAGAGCAGAGCATGACTGTCCTTCGCTGGTGGGCAGGGGTAGGACAAGGGAGATGGAGCAGAGGGAGGCAGGACAACAGCGAAGGGTGGGGCAGGCGTTGGGGTTAAGCTGGCTTCCCAGAGAGAAGCCGCAGTCCCACGGCTCCACTTCTGATCCCGCTCCCTGCTGATGCACACTGACGCAGCAGCCCAAGTCTGCGCCCTGCCACCCTGTGGGACACCCAGATGGAGTGCCTGCTCCTGGCTTCGGCTGTGGCCTTCTGGGGAATGAACCAGGGGATGGAAGATCTCTGTCTCTGCCTCTCTAAATCTTTTTAAAGGGGGAGGGGGAGAGTGAAGAGAGAGGCTGGTGGCACCGCAGCTGGACACCGAAGGGAGGGAACAGATGGGTGGAGACAGGGCTCTCTGAGAAGTCCCGCCAGTTCTCACTCGGCCCTCAAGGCCAAGTCCACGCTGCGATGGGGGGTGCAGTTCCGGAAGAGCAGGCAGGGAAGACCCGGAGTTCCTGGTCACCGGAACTGTCACTGGGCTTGGAGCAGAGGAACAGAACTGGTCAGACTGGCCCCAGCTGTGGCACGGGGAAAATTCCGGATGGAAAAGGCGCCACAGTTGAGAGCAGAGAGGGGTGCCAAGACTGTCAGAAAGCAGACTCACGCCGAAGACGCTGATGACTGATCCGAAAGACTGTCAGAAAGACTCACGCCGAAGACGCTAACGACTGATCCGAAAGACTGTCAGAAAGCACGGACTCACGCCGAAGACGCTGACGACTGATCCGAAAGACTGTCAGAAAGCAGACTCACGCCAAAGACGCTGACGACTGATCCGAAAGACTGTCAGAAAGCAGACTCACGCCGAAGATGCTAACGACTGATCCGAAAGACTGTCAGAAAGCACGGACTCACGCCGAAGACGCTGACGACTGATCCGAAGCTGCCAGGCAGCGGGGTGGCTGCTCTTCCCAGGCACCAGGCAGCCTGTGAAAGCCGGCTCGTGCCGGGTCCCACACAGGCCCGGGGACCAGCCACACGGCCACCCCCTGGCACTCAACTCACCAAAGCCTTTCTGCGCCAGGAACAATCTCCCCTAGGCTCAGCACTTAGCACGCTGTGTAGCGCTCCGTGCACATAGTCTCCATGTCTGGATAAACCCCATGTGAAGGGTCTTCTACTTCATTTCAGAGCTGCAGTATTTTTAAAGAGACCCAAGAAACACCTCCAAAAAGTTTCCAGGGGACTGAACTTTAACCGCCTGAAGGTTACAGAACTCTGCTTCGCAGGAAAGGTAGAGAGTTCACATTGCTAAAGAAGTGATCCGGTGAGTGTCTCTCAGAACACCCACGCCAAACCAAACAGACCCAACTGCCACGCGCTGGGGTGCCGGGCCTCGGGCCTCCTGTTCTGTAGCTGCTTTTCCAAGCAGGAGCAGCGAGACCGTGAGCGCTGGAGGGCGGTCAGGGAGCCAGGAGCACCTCTCCCTCGACAAGCTGCGCCCATTCATGTGTTCAGTTTCCGCAGAGAGCAAACCTGGCAGGGGGCAGGCGATGAGGCGAGGCTGTGGCAGCCCCAACCACCCGGGGATCGTGCTGAGCTCAACCCTGAACTCCACAGGCACAGAGAGAAAGGGAGGGCTTGCCCAACTCTGACAGTTACACAGGGCCCACGAGGAGAGAGGACGCGGCCGTGCTGGGGAGAGGCCTCGCGTGCTGTGGGGCAGGAGCGTGGGCACAGCACGCAAGGCGGCTGTTTGGCATTCCCCTACTGTCGGCCTTCAGAGCGAGTAGCACAAAGAGAAACCATGTTCATTTTCCGTTTCTAAGGATGTGAGTCCCCAAGGGCAAACAGGCAAAGACCTGTGGCTATCGAAACCAACTGACCTGGGGCCGGTGCTGTGGCGTAGCGGGTAAAGCCAACGCCTGCAGTGCCAGTATCCCATGTGGGCACGGTTCGAGTCCCAGCTGCTCCACTTCTGATCCAGCTCTCTGCTACAGCCTGGGAAAGCAGCAGAAGATGGCCCAAGTCTTTGGGCCCCTGCACCCGTGTGGGAGACCTAGAAGAAGCTCCTGGCCCTGGCTTTAGATCGGTGCAGCTCTGGCCATCGTGGCCAACTGGGGAGTGACCCATCAGATGGAAAATCTCTCTCTCTCTCTCTCTCTGCCTTTCCTTCTCTGTGTAACTCTTTCAAATAAATAAATAAATGAATGAATCTGAAAGAAAACAGCAGACTTGTGGACAACAGACTTGTGGATGAGCCTGGCTGAGGTGGCCCGCTGCCCAGTTCTCTCCAGTGAGCTCGGAGCCCCTGACTGATTTCTTTCGCAAGGGCGTGCGGAGGAGCGATGGCAGAGCACCCGCAGAGCGGCACTGGCTGGCAGCCCCCGCTCACTGCACACACACGCTCCAGCACTTCGACTCCATGCAGCAAAGGAAAGCAGCCTAAATGACTTGTGAAGCGTATTGATCGCTATTTCTGGAAACACCGGCCGCAGAGACACTGCCCATTAATAAGATCTGTGCTCAGAGCCAGACAACTTAGTTGCATTTTTACATTGAGGTCCCATAGGAGGAACCAAAAGCATGGCTGCCCTGAAAGGTAAAAAGGTTACTTCGCTTTACGGCTTTCTGATGAGGCAAAGACACAGACAGCACAGTCAGTCATATTTGGCCTAAGAAACCACTAACACCAGTCAAAAGCTTCGAGAGCACAGTTTTGGAGCAGCCGTTTTAAAGGTTACCTCGGTGTGTGATCAATGAACAGCTACTAGCAGACAAGAATATTTAAATGAGTGCTATCCCCTTAAAACAATTACTCCAAAAAGGCTTCCACATCTAAAAACAACAGTCAGCTCCTCTTGTAGAATTCCCAAAGTAATCAGAGAAATCAGTCATGTCAAATTCTGTTTTTCCTATGTGCACAGAATATGGGTTTTTTGTTACACAATTCTACAGTGAATTTTTCATTGCATGCCACAGAAATGTGTGCACACGTACACGACGGGGTGCTATGCTGGTGCACGGGAGAGGACAGCGGCCTGCTGGCCACGTGCACGTCACCGCGTGCCACAGTGACGCTCTGCAGGAGACGACACGCGACAGCCAGTCCCAGCTCTTCTAGAGGACTCAGACTCTCCGGGGACGCAGCAGTGTGTGCAAAGCAACCAACAAAACAATGAATGAATGAACAAACAGAAGCAAACGGATGCTTCTAAAAAGAACCTGTCGTAGACAGGACAGGCTGTGCAAAAGCCACTGTTCTCGTTGCCTTTTAGGGCAAGAGGCAGCCACCACATAGCTCTGCCTGGGAACGGGCGGGCGCTCCTACTCTCACACGTGCACCGGGGAACTGAGGCCAAGCCAAGCAGCGCTCTCCAGCAGGCCAGCTGACTTCCAAGCAGATGCTGGGGGCCAAGTCTTTACCTAACAGCCCAGGTGAAGCGCCTCCTGTGCTATCGCGGCAAACAGGAAGAAATGCTGGAGAACTGCTGAGGAAACCATTCTAATTCTTCCCCTCACTGTTCTCCTGAGCGACGTCTGAGAGGCTGTTAAGGAAATGGCTGACAGAGATTCAGAGCTAACTGGCAGGTTCAGCACCGTCTGAGAGGCAAAGATATTTACAGCAACTTACCTCCGTCGTCCACGGGCTTTTTCTGCACTCCATAGCCATACACTGAGGGGTCGACGAGAGGTGTGGAATTATTCAAGTGAGGAATGGAGTCAATTTTAGCAGCAATCTACAGAGAGAATCAGAAGTAAATACTCAGTAACAAATCACAGCTCTGTGTCCGGGGAAGACAAGCGTCCTGGCTGACGGGCGCTATCCCACTTTCCCGACCACAGCACAGCACGGCGACGTCACGACCAGACGAACGCTCCTCACTGCTCAGCGAGTCTTCCTTTGGCCTTCTAACTGCGTCTTTAGAATTAAATGCTCCCAAAGACACGCCTTGTACAGGCACAGGAGTGTTTCCCAGGAGTCACATCGCAGACAGCTGTGTCAAAGTGAAGGACGGGCAGGCCTGCTTCAGGAGAACTTTGTCCAAAGGGGTTCAGCTCCTTTTTTTTTAATTTAAAAAAAGATGATTTATTTATTCATTTGAAAGGCAGAGGTACAGAGAGGCGGAGGCAGAGAAAGAAAGGTCTTCCATCTGCTATTTCACTCCCCAAATGGCCGCAACGGCCGGAGCTGCACCCATCTGAAGCCAGGGTCAGGCGCTTCTTCTGCGTCTCCCATGCAGGCGCAGGGGCCCAAGGATTTGGGCCATCTTCCACTGCTTTCCCAGGCCATAGCAGGGAGCTGGATCAGAAGTGGAGCAGCCAGGACTCGAACCGTGCCCATATGCAGGTGGCAGCTTTACCCACTATACCACAGTGCCAGCCTCTCAGCTCCTTTTAAAAGTATTCCCTTAAGCCACAAATTCCCCCAAGAACACTGAAAAGGCTCTGTTTGCTCGAGAGTGACGACTCTCTAGGAATATACCCATCCTTGTGACTTTAACGTCCACAGATGATGTGACCTACAGAGACAGAAAATGGCAAGCTGCTTGTCATGGGAGTGTCCAAACCACGGCAGAACTGACTCTCGTACTGGAGAAGGGGAGATACCCCTTGGGAACTAGTTCAACCTTTAGTCTTTGCTACCAAAGATCTGAACATAGCTCTGAACTTCCCCCAAAAGCCCGATGGTTTGCAGGACCTAACTTACCCATCACTGTTTTTCTCACAGGAACTAAACGTCCCCCAGCTATGGTCAAAGACAGTGTATGTGGGGAGAGGGAGGGGTTGTCAAGGGGGCAGCCAACACAGCTGTCCCAAGAGCAAAGTCTCAGTGCTGGGGCTGAGGCCATCCAAATGTGTCTGGACACTTCAGAGGCTTTTTGACCAAAATAAAGCATCCTAAACAAATACCAAGCAAAGAAGATCATGACAGCAAACCAAACGCAGGCTTCAATCCATTTACTAGTCCTGCGATGATGGGCAGGTCTATTCTCTCTGCAGAAGGCCCCCAGGTATAACACCACTGGTTTCACAGTTTTTGACAGGATAATAAAAGATCCCAAATGCAAAGGGACTCTAAGATCAGAGAGCACTTCACAAATGCCAGGGTGTAACGCATGGAGATCTCCCCAGCCAGCACCAAGAACCCACTGCAGGGCTCTGGTCAAGGCACTGGGCAAGACAAGCAGGCCCTGCTCTCCTGGAGTCACAGGGCAAACAAGGCCATCAACGACCGGTCATCTCAGGTGCAAAAGCCCTGAGGCAGAAGCAAGCTCGGTAGGTATGAGCTTGGAAGGCAGAAGTCAACACTGCTGGAATGGAAGGAGCCGTGTGCAGTTGCTGTAGAGCTTGCGGGTCAGAGTCAGGAGCTGGACTTTGTGGAAAGGCTGACCTTCGGGGGGAGGGAGGAGGGTGCTGTGGCGCAGCAGGCAAAGCCGCTCCTGTGCTGCCAGCATTGCATATGGGCACTGGCGGAGTCCCGGCTGCTCCACTTCTGACCCAGCTCCCTGCTAATGTGCCCGGGGAAGCAGCGGAAGACGGCTCAAGTGCTTGGGCCCCTGCACCTATGTGGGAGACCCAGAAGCCACAATACATCACAAAGCCAGCCCTGACCACTGGCTTTTGTAATGAAGGCACTGTTGGCAAGTCACCATACTGGCCGTGGTGGCCTCTGCACGTCCACAGCGCAGCTGAGAGCTACCCAGAGGACACAGTGCCAAGGCCTACGTGCAACACCTCCTGCGTGGACCGTGAAAGACAGCCTGCCCACCCCCTCGACAGGGCTCGAGAGGACACAGCCTGGACGGGTGCTGCAGAAACCCGTTTTATTCTTCTAGTAAATAATTCTAAGCTGGCCTGCTGTAGAAACCCACCTCCCCTGTGCACGCCTCAGGGCAAGGATTCACTTGCTCTAAAACAGAACACGGCACACATCTTGCCAAACAGCCTTCTCCGAGGACCTGCGATGCTGCCCGTCTGTCCTGGATGAGCCTGCGGGGCTGGCTACTGACTTTACTTGCAAAAGCTGCCCTGCAGGGTACAGCTGGTGAGGGGCAGACCCTTCCAGCACGAGGGCTTCCAGCAGCACTGGCCAGCTGCTTATTAAAGATGACCCGAACACTCCTAGCAGACAGCGAAGACGACTCAAAGAGGTGGGTAAAGGGGCTTATGATTCCCAGTGGAGTCTCCAACCGCTGTGTATCACAAACTCCGCTCCTAAGCATGACCCCACCCCACCCCCCACCCCCGCCTTCTGATGACGCTTCTGGCCTTCCAGACTCTTCCCTTTCCTTCTAAAGGAGCTAAAATGCACTTGAGTCCTGGGCCTCCCTCACAATTTACATGATAGTCTCCTATCTTGCTGGGATGTCACTTTTTCCCAAAGCCAAGGTGCTGGAAGTATTAAAACAGCCCCTCCGTGCCCCGAATAAATCAACAGGAAACCTTGAGATGAGACTGAGGCTTTCAGCAATGTTCTTTTCCTTTTCTCTCTTCCTTCCTTCCTTTCTTTTTAAAAGATTTATTTTATTTAATTCAAAGAGTTACAGAGAGAGGTAGAGACAGAGAGAGTTCTTCCATCTGCTGGTTCTCTCCCCAAATAACTGCAATGGTCAGAGCTGCGCCAATCCAAAGCCAGGAGCCAGGAGCTTCTTCCAGGTTTCTCACCAGGGTGCAGGGGCCCAAGGACTTGGGCCATCCTCTGCTGATATCCCAGGCACATTAGCAGGGAGCTGGACTGGAAGTAGAACCGGGACTCAAACTGGCTTTAACCCACTGTGCCACAGTGTCAGCCCCCAGGGATGGTCTTAATTCATGCTTATTTCAGTCATTCAGTCATCTCTAATTTGGGAAAAATCTCCAGGAGGGGTAGCACTGCAGGCAGCCAACTGCATTGGAAGGCTGGCTACAGAATGTTACTAAGCTACCCTTACCACATACACACCATGTACACTGACACTACAGGATACATTATGTTACAGTCTACTCTAAGAAAAAATGCATGCCTTTACCCTTACAAATGCAACTTTGTTCCAGGAAATCATTTTAAATATGTGAGAATTAAAACTGAACAAGTGCTTACCGTGTGCGAGGCTCTGTGCTAAGTGTCTTTTAAATATGCTATATGCTATTCTTTATAATGATCCTCTAGGAGGGTGGTATTATTTCCATTAATATTTTAAAATTTACTTATTTATTTGCAAGGCAGAGTGTCAGACAAAGAAACAGAGAATGCACTCCTATCTGCTGTTTCACTTGTTCAATGCCTGTAATGGCCAGGGTCGGGAGTCAGGAATTCAATCTAGGTCTCCCACGTGGGTGGCAGGTACCCAAATACTTGATCCACCACCTGCTGTCTCCCAGGCTGTGCGTCATCAGGAAGCTAGAACTGGGACATTGCTGGGACTCCAACACAGGCATTCTGACATAGGATACAGGTGTCCCAACCAGTGTCTTCAACTGCTGGGCCAAACACCCACCCATCTACACTTCTTGCAAGTTTGTTTGTTTTTATTTGAAAGGCAGAGACAGTCAGCAAGCATATTCCAGACATTCGTTCTACCCCCCCCCCACACACACCCAAATACCCACAGCAGCTGGGGCTGAGCCAGGCCTGGCAGAAGCCAGCAACTCCACCCAGGGCCCCTGCGTGGGTGGCAAGGACTTGAGCCATCACTGGCAACCTCACAAGATGCTCATTAGCAGGATCACAGCTGGGTCTGGGTTGGAAGCAGGACTGCTTTTGGATGCAGGTGTCTCAAGGGCCGCTTGACTCAGGCCCCCTGACCCTCTAGTTACATATCAAGACAAGCAAAATAGGCCCAGGGAAGCCTGTTGTGCCCAGTCACTTTCTTGGTTTGTTTTAAAGACTTATTTATTTGAAAAGCAAAGTTACAGAGAGTGATAGAGATAAGGAGGGAGGGAGGGAAAGAAGGAGAGAGGGAGGGAGGGGAAGGGGGGAGAGAAAGGAGGGAGGGAGGGAGGGAGGGAGAGAAAGGAGGGAGCTGGATTAGAAGCTGAGCAGCCAGGATTCTAACCAGCACCCATATGGATGCTGGCATGCTGGGAGGCAGCTCAACCCACTGTGCCACAACACTGGCCCCAGTCACCCATTTTCCAAGTGGCAGAAACAGTATTTAAACCTAGGCACCCCTGGGCTGGTGCTGTGGCGAAGCGGGTGAAACTGCCGCCTACAGTGCCGGCATCCCATTTGGGTTCCCGTTCGAGTCCCAGCTGCTCCACTTCTGATCCAGCTCTCAGCTATGACCTGGGAAGGCAGTAAATGATGGCCCAACTCCTTGGGGCCCCGCACCTGCATGGGAAGCCCAGAAGAGGCTCCTGGCTTTGGAACGGCCCACCTCTGGCCATTGTGGCCATTTAGGGAGTAAACCAGCGGATGTAAGAGCTCTCTCGCTCTCTCCGACTCTGTATAACTCTGCCTTTCCATAAATAAATAAATCTTACAAAAAAACAAAAACAAAAACAAACAAAAAATAAACCGAGGCCCCTGACTAGAGCACATGCTCTTAACTACTAAGCAAACGCCCCTTCCTCCACCAATGGGTTCATGTCTCAGTTCCCAAGGCCTTACACTTACTGGCGAGTGATTCCCGGAATCCTACACGGCAGCTGCTCATGGGAAGGAAGATACTATCCTCAGTCCCTAATGGCGTGGGCCCAAGACAAGCGTCACGAGGCCAGGCTGCTGCACAGAGCCAAGGCCACTGCAGCACGACCTGGAGGGGACTCCAGCGCAGATTTTCCCCCACAAGACTCACTCCCTTCCCTTCTGAGGGTAGGCAAATGGGTTATCTCACTACCTGTGCTATTTTAAGCACACTGATAGAGATGGAAAATAAATCCACGCCACAGACACTTAGCCTCCACTGCCAGAAGTTAGCAAAAACGGGGAGGGGGAGGGGAGCACTGAGCCAGGGATCAGTCAGAGTCCTGGTCTCCAGCCAGCTCTTCCAGTGGGTGACCTTGGACAAGACCCTCAAGGACCCTGCTCTTTGGTGTCTTCACCTGCGAAGCGCGAGGGCAGACAAGCCCCGTGTCTCCGAGGAAGGACACACGGGCAGCCTGGGGCTGAGCACGTTTAAACTTGCACATCCGCCCGCTGTCCTCACGGTTAGCTTTTTTTGTTTGTTTTTGACAGGCAGAGTGGACAGTGAGAGAGAGAGACAGAAAGGTCTTCCCTTGCCGTTGGTTCACCCTCCAATGGCCACCACAGCCGGTGTGCTGCGGCCGGCGCACCGTGCTGATCCGAAGCCAGGAGCCACGTGCTTCTCCTGGTCTCCCATGGGGTGCAGGGCCCAAGCACTTGGGCCATCCTCCACTGCACTCCCGGGCCACAGCAGAGAGCTGGCCTGGAAGAGGGGCAACCGGGACAGAATCCGGCACCCCGACCGGGACTAGAACCCGGTGTGCCGGCGCCGCAAGGTGGAGGATTAGCCTAGTGAGCAGCGGCGCTGGCCCACGGTTATATTCTATGTAGGCAGTTTTCCACTTAGGAGCCTGGCTTAGTTTCTTTTTTTTTTTTTTTTTTTTTTGACAGGCAGAGTTAGACAGTGAGAGAGACAGAGAGAAAGGTCTTCCTTCTGTTGGTTCACCCCCCAAATGGCCACTACAGCTGTCGTGCTGCGCTGATCCGAAGCCAGGAGCCAGGTGCTTCTCCTGGTCTCCCATGGGGTGCAGGGCCCAAGCACTTGGGCCATCCTCCACTGCACTCCCGGGCCACAGCAGAGAGCTGGCCTGGAAGAGGGGCAACTGGGACAGAATCTGGCGCCCCAACCAGGACTAGAACCTGAGGTGCCAGTGCCGCAGGCGGAGGATTAGCCTAGTGAGCTGCAGCGCCGGCCGTGGCTTAGTTTCCTTTTAAAAATTACTCTAAACATATGTACATTTTATAAGGTTAAGCAAATAGTAAACTGAGGGTTTACTGGTATGGCAAGGAAAGATCATAGAGCTGGTACACAAACCACAAGTTAGAAATTGAATTTTTCTCAGCGCACATTTTCAAGACTAAAATTCTCTGACAACAGGTTTTACCATCAAAGTAGTTAACTTCATAAATCCAAGAATGTCCCATTTATGGACACCCCGACATGGTCACACCTATTGTAATTTCGCACCAAGCGGAAGCAGACAAAGCCACCCGAACACCGTATTCTACCTGTGCCACTCTGGATCTCATACACTCGGCAAGGTCAACCCTCACCCCAGCACCCCCAGGGAGCAGGGGCCCAACTTTCCCAGAACGTGCGCTCTGCAGCCGCCAGAGAGGCTCCGCCAGGAGAACACACAAGTGGGACAGGAAGTTGGCTCCCCATGGCAGGAGGGGACGGCACGCGGCCAGGAGAGCAGAGGCCGGCAGCGAGGAGCAAGCCGCAGTCCCGGCCTGCTACCTAGCACGCCGCGCAGGGGACTGCGTTTTGTCAATGTGACGGCACCTAAGGGCCTGAGCCTCACTCCTGCGGGGTCTGGGGCAGGTCAGCCTAGAATTGTATCCACAAGGTCACCAAAGATAACAAATGTAACACACCCAGGACCACGGGGCACCAGTAAGAATGCAGAAATGCTTGCTATTTTAACCTTTCATTGAAGAACAACAACAACACAAGAAGGAACACGACCGGAGTTCACAGCTTGCTGCGATTCCATCAACTCCGATGCCTACACAACCAGCACCTGATGTCTGCCCCGCACCTCCTCGAGGGACCACCCCACCAAGGGTAACCCCCGAGTGTTTCATATCGAGCTACTGTTTGCAAAATTGCTACTATCATCCACAGATTCCACATCACAGACGATGAGATGAAGGTGAGGCTTCAAGTTAACTGTAACTGCCACCAGACGGCAGTACCCGCGGAGAACTCTGCGGCTGTCATCAGAGAGGACATAAATGAGAACCCTTGCTTGGCACCAGCACAACACGGGCTGAGTGAACGACAGCTATTGTCACCAGAGATGAGGCCCCGGCCGACTCTGCCCTAGTTGCTGGCATTCTCCGGAACAAGGAATTCTGTGACGGCTGAGCAAGAGGCCAGCTCTTCTCAGAAGCTGACCGCCTCACACTACCCGCGCTGGGGCACAACCAAGCGCTCCGTTTCTCACTGGAAAGTACTCTAGAAACCACCTCGAAACAGCATAACCTCACTGAGGAAGTCCCGTGTGTGACATCCACCTCCCTGCCTCCCGGAGTCTTGAGAGGTGGGCCTGTCTCAAGCATTCTGTACCCTTAAGACAAAAATTCCTTAAGAGGTCCATTTTCTTAAGAAGTAATTTTTTTTTTTTTTTTTTTTTTGATAGGCAGAGTTAGACAGTGAGAAAGAAAGAAAGAAAGGTCTTCCTTTTCCGTTGGTTCACCCTCCAATGGCCGCTGCAGCCGGCGCGCTGTGCCAATCCAAAGCCAGGAGCCAGGTGCTTTCTCCTGGTCTTCCATGCAGGTGCAGGGTCCAAGCACTTGGGCCATCCTCCACTGCACTCCCAGGCCACAGCAGAGAGCTGGACTGGAAGAGGAGCAACCGGGACAGAATCTGGCGCCCCAACTGGGACTAGACCCGGTGTGCCGGCGCTGCAGGTGGAGGATTAGCCTAGTGAGCCGTGGCGCTGGCCAAGAAGTAATGTTTTTTAAAGATTTATTTATTTGAAAAGCAGAGGTACACACACACACACACACACACACACAGAGAGAGAGAGGGAGAGAGAGAGAGAGAGAGAGAGAGAGAATCTTCCATCCGCTGGTTCACTCCCTCGAAGGCTGCAATGTCCGGGGCTGAGCCACGTCGAAGCCAGGAGCTTCACCCAGGTCTCCCAAGCACTTGGGCCGTCTTCACTGCTCCCCGGTACAGCGAGCAGGGGGCTGGCTCAGAAGCCGAGCAGCTGGGACTTGCCTGTCACTCATGGGATATCGCTGTCCATAGGTGGGGACTTTAACCTACTGAACCACAGCGCTGGCTCCACGGTCGTCTTTAAAAAGTCAAAGAAAAACTCCCCTCATGCATACCACAATGCTTGGCATACAGACGGTGCTCATTACACATTCACTACATCTAGAGCGGATGCAGAGAAGCCCATCTGCAGGCAAAGCTGCAGCGATGCGCTGAGCTCGCGGCGGCAGTGCTGGTCCAGGCGGGGTCCCCACCACAGGCCCTCCTGACGAGCTGCCCGTGGGCGTTACCTCCTGCGGTCCACTGAATCCCACCAGCGTCTCTTGGACATGTTGTTCAAGAATTCTGCTGCAGTGCCCCGCTGCGGGGGAACACTACTCCACCACCTCTGCAAAGGAACCAAGTCTGCAAAACGTGAACACGTCGGTTTGACAACTACCACACTAACCAGGCACGGCCCTCTCGGCAAATACCCCCTTTGGCTCGTTCTTTTAATAAGAAATGAGAATTATAGCCCATCTGGTTGCTGGGAGATCTAATTCTGAAACAAGGTGAAAACCAGCTTCAAACCAGTCTGATGCACCGTGCAGGGCCCAGCACCAAACCAAAGCCACGTGAACGCGGCAGTCCTCAGTGATGGAAGTGATCTGAACCGCAGCGCCACTCCACTCAGGTCCTGCAAATGGTTTCGTAGCATTTGGCACTGAAACAGAAGTGCAGTTCACGACTCCGAAAGACGCCCTGGCCAGTCTTTCCCAGGTGTCTCCATAACTGAAACCCCAGATGCACACATTCTCCACTGGGACCAGTGCCAAGGACTGCACAGCACAGCAGGGGCAGGGAGCCCGACTGGACGTCCACTGGGACAAGATGTGATCAGGCGGCAACAGAAGCAGCACCATCAAGCTTCTCCGGCGGTGGTGGCTAGCCTTGCACTCAGGACACCTGCACCCAACGTGCAACCTGGGTTTGAAGCCTCGCTGGTGCGGACTCGGGAGGCAGCAGTGACGGATGGCTCAAGCAAGTGGGTTCCTGCCACCACCTGGGAGACCTGGACTGCATTCTGGCTCCCAAGTCCCAGCTTGGTCCAGTCCCAGCCATCTGGGGACAGAACTGGCAGATGGAAGATCTATCAAATAAAAAACTCTGCAAAAATTCTAAAGCTCTAGTCAGGGGGTTGGTGCTGTGGCGTAGTGAGCTAAGCCTCTGCCTGTAGTGCCGGCATCATATATGGGTGCCGGTTCAAGTTCCGCCAGCTCCAATTCTGATCCAGCTCTCTGCTATGGCCTGAGAAAGCAGTAGAAGATGGGCCCCTGCACCCACATGAGAGACCTGGGAAAAACTCCTGGCTCTGAATCAGCGCAGCTCCAGTTGTTTGTGGCCATTTGGGGAGTGAACCAGCGGATGGAAGACCTTTCTCTCTGTAACTCTACCTCTTAAATGAATAAGTAATATCTTAAAAATTCCATGTTTTTAAAAAATATTTATTTTATTTATTTGAAAGCATTATAGACAGGCAGAGAAAGAGAGAGAGAAAGGTCTTCCATCCGCTGGTTCACTCCTCAGATGGTTGCAATGGCTGGAGCTGCACCAGTCTGAAGCTAGGAGCCAGGAGCTTCTTCTGGGTCTCTCATGTGGGTGTAGGGGCCCAAGGATCTGGGCCATCTTCTACTGTTTTCCCAGGCCATAGCAAAGAGCTGGATTGGAAGAGGAGCAGCCGGGACTCGAACCAGCGCCCATATGGGATGCCAGCACTTCAGGCCAGGGCTTTAACCCGCTGCACCACAGCGCCAGCATCCAAAAATTCTATTTAATAATAATAAAAAAAAATCTAGTCAGATGCAAATGCTGAATATTCATGGGTTTAAAGTGTTGCGACTGTCCACTTCCTCAAGTTTGACCCCTAGAATAAGACTCGGCTTCATGAACAGAGGGCACTGACTTCAGCCAGCTCACTTTTACTGAACCCTGCACTTACAAACTTGTTTGCCCAAGAGCTCCTCTTCATGGAGGACCTACCACAGCTTGCGATCAGAAGCTGGCAAAGGCCAACCTGGCCCAAGGTCATCCGGCCACCGGCAGGAGACACAGACCTCTGACTCTCCACCCAGACTTCTTTGCACTAGAATTAGATGATGGGCTCACAACTGGCAAAGAATCAGGACCAAAGCTGCTCATCGGGCATCCCAACCTTCACCAAGGAGGCGGGGTGAAGGCAGCCCAGAGTCAAGGCGCCTGTGCGGGCAGCAGCTACTCCTGCCCACCACCGCCACACAGGAAGTGGAAGCAGTGTGGCCACACCTTTTCTAGAAAAGCTGGAGTCTCAGTTTCCGCCAACCACTCTAGTTTCTGAGAGCTGGCACCGAGTGGGTCAAACAGAGGACGCCTGCAGACCCACTGTAACCCTGCTCCAGCCCACGGGCTACCAGTTAGGGAACTGTGGTGGAGGTATCTAACAAAACAGACTTCAAAGCAATCCAAAGTTTGCTAGCACCAATGGGCTGTCAGATGGTAAGAAGAGAAGTCTCAGCTACCGCCCAGGAAAGCCAGAGGCATCCAGCGGAATGCATAGCTCGTTTACTGTCTACTCTTCAATACCAAACACGAAATTCAGCATTAGCATGTGGTTCCCCAGGTGGGCTCAGTGGCACACCCAAAACTCTTTAACAAGGACTCGCCCTGTGCAGGGCGCTGTACTGGGTCCCACCACAGCAAAGCTCCGGGAGCAGCCCATGGGCCTCCTGCAGCCCCTGGCCGCCTTCAGGCGTCTGAGAAAGCTCACATGAGCCTGCAGGCAGACGTCGGCCCCTTGTGCCATGCTGAACTGGTCAACCCCTGCTTGTACACAACAGTCTCAGTGAGTGCAAACTAAGCATGTAGACCACCCAGCACGCTCACCTTTGCAGGAGTCAACAAACATTAACAAATGGGCAAAGGCACGAATCTCTCAAGGTGTAGCCAGCAGCCAATCAACGCAGGTTTTCTCCCCCACTGTTAATGGCAGACACACAGTGTTCTCCTAACACTGTGCTTGTATACAAAGCACCTCGCACTGCTGAAGTCCACACGGGCCCAGGGTATCCGACAATCATGCCAACTGCTCAGGTTCAAGGCGAGAGGCAGCAGCAGCGGAGGCGCCACACCAACCCCCATCCTCCCCCACTCCCAAATGCCAGCAAAGACAGGTTCCAGGCTGGAAAATCTGTCAAAAGGCCACTTCCTATTGACTCGGCAAGGACTTCCTCGTACCCACTAGGGGCTGAGCCACTGCGTGAAGCTCCATTCATACTTGATTCTAAGTGAACAGAATCCTCTGGCGTTGTGCAATGCAGAGGCGCTGGCTGGGCCTGGATCAACACAGCAGCTTACTGTCCTACAGAGCACTGGGGGCTGGCATCCTCTCCTCTCGAGGTAAGGCCTGGCGACCGCTGACCGGCTTGTGGAAGGCCGTCGGGACCAGCGATGCTCTGTGGTGGCACACGGACCTGTTCCCACGTGCCTGCTGGTACCTGGTGACAGACACAACTACACGAGCAGCAGACTTTCTTGGAACTTGCAAAAATACCTTTAGAAAAACTAAGCAAAACGAGCCACAGTTGTACCTACTCATCCATTATCGCAGTGGGATAGCCGCGACCCAGCCAGTCAGGAGGCAGGTGCAGAGGCCTACCTAACGCTGGGCACACGTCCCACCTGTACTAGGAGGACCCTGTTCCCTCTGCACGAGTTGAAGAAACACTTTACTTTTACTACCAAGCCTGTAACTCTGCAGAACTAGCCATGTCTTTACTTAACGTTTGTTCATTTTCATTTTATGTGGAAAGCAGACACACAGAGCGAGCTACCCCCATCTGGG
Organism: Oryctolagus cuniculus; assembly: GCF_964237555.1. Lineage (NCBI taxonomy): Eukaryota > Metazoa > Chordata > Mammalia > Lagomorpha > Leporidae > Oryctolagus > Oryctolagus cuniculus. Next base: position 233,260,976 of record NC_091432.1, on the reverse strand, counting down.
GGTTTACTCCTCAAATGCCCAAAACAGCCAGCGCTGCACCAGGCTGAAGCTGGGAACCAGGAACTCCAAGCGAATCTCCCAAATGGGCAGCAGGGACCCAACCACGTGAGCCACTATCTGCTGCCCCCCATACCGCACAGTGGCAGGAAGCTGGCCTGGGAAGCAGAGCTAGAACTTCAACCCAGGAGGCTGACGTGGGATGAGCATGTTCCAAGCGGCCCCCATCCCTGCATGCTTTTAACACGCAGCAGATTCAGCTCTTCGGCATTGGGACCGAGTCGGACCACAGTCCTGCTCCCTGCAGAACGGTGTCCATGACCCACGTGTGCCCAACACGAACTCGCTGGACTCCAGACTGCTGGGAAAACATTTAAAGCGTACACAACATCTTCCGAGATTCTCTTTTGATCAGAGGGACCTCACAGCAACAACTGATTCACTTTGCTGGAAAGAGGCCAAAGGCTACGCAAAAGGCTCCAGGGTGCCACAGGGACGCTCCGTGGATTAGCTGCTGGACGCCACGCGGCAGACTGGACAGACACTGCAGGTTCCAACTGCAGCAGGGGCCACTCAGACTCTGCCGGGATCTGCCGGACACACTGAGCACGCCGACGCCTCACTGCTCCCTAACAAACCTGTAAGGGCTCAAAGACTGTTTATGAAGACACGTAAGAGAAGAGAGAGCTTTGAAATCACTCACATAGAGAAACGCAGTCTTTTACTTCTATTTACGTGGGGGAAGTCACGTCTGTACAACATGCTGCGCACACAGCGGTGAAGCCGAGTTTCCTTAAAGATGTCCAAACGACACGGGAGCCTCTGGGTCAGCCCTACCATAAGGCACACAGTATCACAGATTTTAACACCCCACTCTTGTCCACGCAAATCTGTGGGCTACACCTAACGTTACACACAGACCTGTCTTCTCCTTCGGTCTTTAAAGGCCGTCCAGTCCTTGGAGAAGTGTGGACCTCTGGCTGCTAACACCAGAAGGCACACACCTACGGCCCTGTCTCCACCCAGCTGATTCCTGCTCCGGCCAACAGCATAGCTCAGAGCTGAGCACAATTCCGGGGAGGTTTTCACTGCTAACAGTAAACACCCCTGCTTCAGCAACCCACATGAGGCCAGCGTACGACAGAGGGGCTCCCTCCCGAGCAGGCTGTCCAAGAACACGAGTTTCACCACCAGCGCAGGGAACGCCGTCTTCTCAATGGTTCTAACCGCTCTCTACGTTCAACCACAGGACCCGGGCTCCTCAGGGCAGACTAGACTTCTTCCTGGACACAGCAGGCCAGCAAGGTGACTGTCACACATCAGCACAGAACTGCACACTTGTGTTACAGCCAGAGAACAGGTGCAGGGCCCTGTACCGCAGAGGAGCGGAGGGGGCACTGGAGGGCGTGTCTGTCCATCACAGCCCGCGGGCGGCCCTGGACACTCACTACCGCCCTGCTTGGCACCCAGGCAGTGAGGACCACTCATCAGGTAAGATTCCAGGCGGGACCACAGGCTCGAAGAGTTCTGGGATCCGACAGGACGTCTCGAGGAGCCGGGTATTCGGACCAACAGTGAGTATCTGGGAAACGGGTAGGGCTCCCTCCCTCGGACACTGGGAAGAGATGGAAGTGGAGAACTTCTTCTAGCACAGCGAGTCCTGCGGCTGTCTGTCGGGGATCCAGCAGTCAGTAGTTACAGCCCAACCCTTAATACCATCAGCGCACGCACAACCACACAGCAACGACAGTCAGATGCCAGTCAACAGAGCAAGTTCCGGTATCCCGGCTACCTGGTCGGTAAGCCTGACACGAGGCGAAGACGCCTGCCGGGAGGCAGGGAACCGCCGGCGGCAGGGCCCACGCTCGCTGTCCGGGGAAGCGTGCAGCCCCTTGCAACTCTGTCAAAATGCACGACCAAGCCCCACAGTCGGGATGAGCCCCTGTCCTGTTCTCGCCGGCACAGGAAAACGGCTGACACGCGGGACTTCCAGGGCCCGGGACCCCCCGCCTCCAGAGCACCCTCGGTTTCTCCCACTCCACCCTCCAAGCATGGTTAAGTCCAAAGACGGCATTTTCCGTGCCCGGACCCTCGGCGGGAGCTCCCCAGCCCCCTGCCCCCACGACCCTCAGCCCGGCCGCGGGGGCGCCCCGGGGCTCCTCTCCCAGCGGCTGCAGGCACCTGGGAGACCCGCCCGACGAGGGTGGGCCCGAGCCCCGCAGCGGCGCCTCGTCCCCTGGCTCCTCCCCGCCGCAGACGCCCCACAGCAAGGCCAGGCCCGGCTGAGGCGTCGGCCCCGGCTGCCTCCCGCCCCCAGGCCCGACCCCCTCTTCCCCGCCCGGCCCGGCCCGGCCCGGCCCGGCCCCGCCTCGGACTCTCGTGCTCCCGCCAGCCGGCCGCACCCGTACCTGCCGGACCCGGTGCAGGGCGTCCACGAAGCCCTCGGCCTTCATCCCCACCGGAGCACCTTGCCCCTGCACCAGCTCCGCCATTACCGCCCCCGCCGCCGCCGCCGCCGCCGCCTGTCGGCTCCCCGGTCCGGCCTCCCGCTCCGCTTGGGGACCCGTAGCCGGAAAGGGAAAAGCGCCCCACTTCCGGCGGAAGGGAGGCCGGGACGCCCGGTGCGAGGGGAGCCGCGTCTGCGGGGCGGGGTCTGCAGAGCACGTGACCGCGGCCCGGCCGCAGGCGGGGGCGGGGCCGCGGCGCGGGGGGCGGGGCTCCGGGCGCCCTCCGCGCCGGGTCGCGACCCCGCCCTGCCCCGGGTGCGAGCCGGTGCCGGGCGGACGGCGCTGTCGCCACAGGCCCCTGCGGCTCGGACGTGGGCCGGGGGCTGCCGGCCGCGGGCCGTGGAGACGCTCAGGGAGGAGTGACGGGGCTTTCCTCTGCAGGCCCCCCGAGGAGGCGAGGTTCACTGAAAACCCGACCCCTGGGGTTGCGCTGTGGGGAGCGGGCGCTTGGCACCGGCCGGGTGAGAGCAGAGTGAGGTATGGCGGGCGCGCGACGGCGCCACGAGGGGTTGGCGGCGGCCCGGGGGCTGCCTGGGGACCCCCGGGAGCCGGCCGATGGCCTCCGACACACGCCCCTGCGGTCGGGACCCTCACTGCGCCCGCGCCCCCTGGGTCGGAACGCATTGCGGGATTGCAGCAGGACGTCTTGCCTTAAGTAAATTTTTTTTTAAAGAGTGACTAGATACATATTTTTGATTTTATTTATTTGAAAGGGTTACAGAGACAGAAAAGGAAAGACAGAGGTCTTCCATCCGCTGGTTCCCTCCCTAGATGGCTGCAACGGCCGGAGCTGAGCCGACCCAAAGCCAGGAGCCAGGAGCCACGCGGGTGCAGGGGCCCAAGGACTTGAGCCATCCTCCACTGCTTTCCCAGGCGCGTTAGCAGGGAGCTGGATCAGAAGTGGAGCAGTTGGGACTTGAACCCGCGCCCATATTGGATGCAGGACTAGGGATTAACCCGCCACGCCACGGCACAGGTACAGAGTTTTTAAAGCAAAGTCCAGGACTACACTTGAGCCTTGGAAATGGTTCTTCTGGGGGTCGTCGCTGTGGCATAGCGGGTAAAGTGGCCGCCTACAGTGCCCGCTTCTCATATAGTATGGGCACCAGTTCAGGTCCCAGCTGCTCCACTCCCGATTCAGCTCTCTACTGTGGCCTGGGAAAGCAGTGGAGGATGGCCCAAGTCCTTGGGCCCCTGCACCCGCGTGGAAGACCTGGAAGAAGCTCCTGGCTCCTGGCTTCGGATCAGCGCAGCTCTGGCCATTGCAGCCATCTGGGGAGTGAACCAGTGGATGGAAGACCTCTCTCTCTCTCTCTCTCTCTCTCTCTCTGCCTCTGCCTCTCTAACTCTGCCTTTCATATAAAGTAAATATATTTTTTAAAAGTTGTTCTAAGTAAGAAAACAAAACCCAAGAGAAGTAGCAAGGCCTGGAGTTGGACACCCTGCTTGTTGGCAGCAAGTCCAAATTGGCCTGCCTGTCTGGGTTAACACAGTTGCTCACGTGTTTAACGTGTACCAAGCCCTCTGGTGCCAAGGGTTGGGTTTTATGAAGGGCTGAGTCGCTGAGTGTTTTATACCCGAGTTGAGTTGGGAAGGAAGATGGGCGCCAAGCTGAGGAGATGAGGAAGAGAATCCATTGACTTCTCTTGATGACCCCCACCCGCCGACACGGGGTGAGCTCCGGGCGGGGGAAGAAATCTGAGAAACTCCTGGCCGATCGCCAAAGTGCGCTTTTTGGTTGTTTTCATTAATGACTTCACTCTCGGACTGTGGATTTCTTTAGAGCAGACTTTCTCATTTTCCTCTGTAAAACACCGAGTTTGACACCTCGTAGATGCTTCCTTAGGACTGAAAAGTGCCAAGTTGGGACTGGCATCCTGTATGAGAATGACGGCTCACGGGTCCTGGCTTGCTGCTAATGTGCCCGGCAGGCACCAAAAAGATGGCCCAAGGCCTTGAACCTCTGCCACCCATGTAGGGAACCCAGAGGGAGTTCTAGGCTCCTGGCCTTGGCCTGGCCCAGCCCCAGTCATTCTGGCCATTTGAGGAGGACAGTGGATGGAAGATCTCTATCTTTGTCACTCCATCTTTCACACAAATAAATCTTTAAAAAGAAAAAGCAAGAAAAATGCCAATTGGAATGATTTCTAGATTATGGCATAATGAAAGAATTTGGCAAAACTGCGAGAGTGAAGATGATCAGTTTCAGGCAAATGTTTCAGCCCACCCAGTTGGCTGGGTGGTTGTTAACACGCTTCTATGAGGCAGGACCATAACAACACACATGTTTGTTGCCTGGTCTGGCATGTGGAGTGTTTTAGCTTTGTCGCTGTCAGGAATATTACATCAACCTTCACCAACAGGGAACACTGATGTAATTATCACCCAGTATCAGTGATATTTCTGTTTTAAGTGTTTTTTTTTTTTTAAGATTTATTTATTATTTACTTGAAAGTCAGAGTTATACAGAGAGAGAAGGAGAGGCAGAGAGAGAGAGAGAGAGGTCTTCCATCCGCTGGTTCACTCCTCAGGTGGCCGCAATGGCCGGAACTGCAGACCCGAAGCCAGGAGCCAGGAACTTCCTCTGGGTCTCCCACATGGGTGCAGGAGCCCAAGGACTTGGGCCATCTTCCATTGCTTTCTCAGGCCATAGCAGAGAGCTGGATCAGAAGAGGAGCAGCTGGGACCAGAACCAGCACCTGTGGGGAGCAACTCAGACTAGACTAAGTTACTGGAATTAAGACTTATTCTATGCATCTGCTCTCCCACAATATGGCGCTGAGAAGGGAGAAACAGCTTCTACACAGCTGCCTCCAGTTCAACCAATAAACTGTAGGACTTACTCCGGATTGGAGGAGAGCAGCATACTCGGCGTGTGGGTAGCAGAGTTGGGATTGGCGGAAGAGGACTATAAAGGAGGAGAGAGACAACATGCACCAGGAACATCTAAGGGGAACATCTATCTGAAGGAACACCTGTGCAGCCCCCGAGAGAGCCGGCCGGCGGTGTGCCGCTCCCCCGCGGAAGTGGGGAAAGTGGCTAGGGGGAACCGCCCTTCCACGGAGGTGGAAGGGACGGTAGCCAACCCGGGAAGAACCAGCAGCAAACCCGGGGAGGGCCGAGCAGACGAAAGAACAGCGCAGGGTCCTGTGTCGTTCCTCCACGAAGAGGGGGAGCGACAAGAAGAGGAGCAGCTGGGACCAGAACCAGCACCCATGTGGGATGCCAGCGCCTCAGGCCAGGGCTTTAACCTGCTGCACCACAGTGCCGGCCCCAAGTGGTTTTTTTTTTTTTTTTTTTAATAGTTTAGAGCTGAAGATGTTGGTTCCTCCATATTCCAGCTGGTTTTCCCATGAACATAAACAGTGTGAACAGGGTTCTTGGCCCAGGTGCGGGATACATTCCAAAGTTTGGTCCAGAGATCCGAGCACGGCTCCGTAGGAAGATACAGTTCTGCTTCCCCATCTTTTCCTGGACAAGGAGGCAGACCTGGTCAGGTTCACGGTTACGTGTTCACACACCCTGGGCGACATCATTGTTGCACTCCCCCTGTTGCCTGTAAGTCTCTGTGTAAGGATTTGCTTTTTTCTGGCTTTTCCTCGAGACTAAACCTCCCCTGAGGCGGGGCCGTGCTTACCTTGTTCATGGCCCGCTCAGCACCTAGCACAACGCCTGGCGCGTGATTTTTGCCTCCATATTTGTGAAATGAATGAATGAGAATGATTTTACCCAGAGAGGATAAGGAAAGGTTTTCAGAGGCTAAAAAGAAAATTCTGCATCCTGTGGTTATGACTGGCTCTGCTTATGAAGCCACCGCCTGCACGAAGGCTGGAGAGGATCACGGGAACTGATGACGCTGAAACGCCTCTCAGACGTCGCCAGCTGGGAGCTGTGTGCAGAGCAGTGCGGACGGCGCAGACCACGCGGCAGTAACAGATCTTGAAGTCCCTGCGCCTTCCAGTGTAGGCCGTGTCCCCTGCTGCGGGAGCATCTCTGTGCTTTGTGCCTCTGCCACGTGTGGTCTCTGCGCTTCGCCGACGGCTGACAGAGCTGCCCTTGGTCCTGTCCGGAACCTCAGACGTCAAGGAGAAAGAGACGAAGCGCGGACTGGCTGGTGGCGCTTCTGCCTCCGTGGTGGGCACTGCTCACTTTCCCTGGCCGCAGGACGCCGTGTGGCCACACCTGCTGTCTGTAGAATGCAGAAGGAGGAAGCACGCGGTGGCTTTTGAAGCTATTGCAAGGAAATGACTCGTGGAGCCTCATCTTGTATCTGTCTGGCCAAAGTGAGCCCTGGCCAAGCACCACCCGGGGGGCCGAGAAACGGAACCCACCTCCCGGGAGACGCCAATGGTGTTGAACAGTAACGTCGTTTCCCAGGGAAGCGAAGAGGCTACCTGGGGCATGTTGTACAGTGGGGAAGACTTGCATCACTCAAGTCCTTGTGAGTGGAGTATTCTGTTCATTTAACTGAATTTTATTCATTTGAAAGATAGATAGATTTTCCATCTGTGTTTCACAGCTGGGGCTGGGGCTGGGGCTGGGCCAGGCCTAAGCCAGGAGCCCCCAATGCCACCTGGGTCTCCCATCTGGGTGGCGAGGACCCAAGTACTTGAGCTATCACTGCTGCCTCCCAGGGTGCACGCCAGCAGGAAGCCGGATCAGAAGTGGAGGCAGGACGTGACCCCAGGTGCTGTAATACGGGACGTGGGTGTCCCTAGAAGTGGCCTAACCGGCTGTGCCGACTGTGCCGAACGCCCGCCCCTGTTCTCCGTTTCGAGATGTTTGCAGCTCACCACTCCCAGTCTTTCCCGACGCCGGGCCTGCTGGGCTCTCCTTTTCAGACTAAAGAGCAGGTCAGCATATGACCTCCAAGTGTAAAAGCAGAGATTTATTAAGGATCTGCAACATGGCCAAGTGCTCAAGACACTCCCGGAGGATTGGAGTGATGTGATCATTAGCAAGTGATGATTTTATTTTTTAAGACTTATTTATTTATTTGAAAGAGAGAGAAAGAAAGAGAGAGGTCCATCTTCCATCTGCTGATTCACTCCCCAAATGGCCTCAACGGGTTGAGCCAGGCCAAAGAGGCGGCAGGAGCTTCTTCCAGGTCTCCCACGTGGGTGCAGGGGCCTGAGGACTTGAGCCATCTTCTGCTGCTTTCCTAGGTCATTAACAGGGAGCTGGACTGGAAGTGGAGCAGCCAGGACTTGAACTGGGATACTGGCACTTCAGACAGCAGTTTAACCCACTGAGCCACAGTGCCAGTCCCTGAAATGGCTATTTTAAATCTTACCCTAGGAGTGATAAGTTAGCAGCTACCTTTAATAGAGTATATATGTATATGTATATATAAATGGATACCCCAAAAAGTTTATGGAAAGTGGAATTAAAAGATATTTATTCTGGGGCCAGTGCTGCGGCTCACTAGGCCAATCCTCTGCCTGCGGCACTGGCACCCCGAGTTCTAGTCCCGGTTGGGGCACCAGATTCTGTCCCGGCTGCTCCTCTTCCAGTCCAGCTCTCTGCTGTGGCCCTGAGTGCAGTGGAGGATGGCCCAGGTGCTTGGGCCCTGCACCCCATGGGAGACCAGGAAAAGCACCTGGCTCCTGGCTTCGGATTGACGCAGCGCTCCGGCTGCAACTCACCAGCCGTAGCGGGTTGTGGGGTTAACCAACTGAAAAAGGAAGACCTTTCTGTCTGTCTCTCTCTCTCACTGTCCAACTCTACCTGTCCAAAAAAAAAAAAAAAAAAAAAAAAAAAAGATATTTATTCTGGTGCAAAGATTCTTGAAATTATGCATATGAAGGATTTTGAAATTATTATAGATTCCAAAATTTTTCACACCAAAATAAAATTGTGTTTTAATTCCATTTTCATGAACTTTTTGAGTCCCCTCATGTGTGTGAGTGTGTGTGTGTGAGAGAGAGAGGGAGAGAGAACCCCTGACTCCACTCCTGCCCCACTTCACAGAGGAGCACTACATGCGTATGGTAGCTCTGGGACCCGCAAGGAAGGAAGGCCTACACTTCCGGGAATGGAGAGTCCCTACCTGTACTTCCGGGGAAGAAAAGTCCTTGTCAAGGTCCCTGCGGGTGCCTAAAGGTCAACCAGTGAGGATCAGCCCCGCCTCCACCTTTAACCCCCAGGCCCTGAATCTATAAAAGGAGCTCTCCCAATCTGACGCGCGACTTCTCCTGCCCCCGCTCTGCTGCTCTGTTGGGACCGGTGAACCTCGCCCGGGAGCGGAGCCCCAACAAAAGCCTGTGAATTAATTGATTCGTCTGCCTGGGAAGATTTGTTACACGCCAGACACCTCGCAGCATAAGTCCCCAGGGAGGAACGTGGTGTATCAGGACCACGCTTGTCTCGTCTGTCCTCACGTTTGGTTCATGATGTAGCTGCGTGTAGAACCCTGGATTGTGCACCGTTCCACAGGACAGCACTGACGGCCTCGCCCGTGGTCTTCTAGCATCCAGTGTATTCTGGGGTGCTTTGTTGAGGAGACTGAGGTACAGTAAATGGCACATGTTGAAAGTGTGAGAACTCTCAGACTCCATGCACACCCATGTGTGCACACTGACACAGTGGGGGATTCAAAGAGGTCATGGAAAGTGGAATTAAAAGATACGTTTGTGGGGCAGTGGGTAAAGCCACCATCTGCGATGCTGGCATCCCATTTGGACACCGGTTTGGGTCCTGGCTGCTCCACTTCCAATACAGCTCCCTGCTAATGGCCTGGGAAAAGCAGTGGAGGATGGCCCAAGTGCATGACCCCTGCTACCCACATGGGAGATCTGGATGGAGCTCCTGGCTCAGCCCTGGCCACTGTGGCCATCTGGGGAGTGAATGAAAGAGCTCGCTCTATCTCTTGCTCTCTTTCTGTAACTCTGATATCAAATAAATAAATTTTTTTTTGACAGAGTGGACAGTGAGGGAGAGAGACACAGAGAAAGGTCTTCCTTTTCCGTTGGTTCACACCCCAATGGCCGCTGCAGCTGGCGCTGCGGCCGGTGCACCATGCTGATCTGAAGCCAGGAGCCAGGTGCTTCTCCTGGTCTCCCATGGGGTGCCGGGCCCAAGCACTTGGGCCATCCTCCATTGCACTCCCGGGCTACAGCAGAGAGCTGGCCTGGAAGAGGAGCAACCGGGACAGAATCCGGCGCCCCAGCCGGGACTAGAACCTGGGGTGCCGGCACCACAGGCAGAGGATTAGCCTATTGAGCCACGGTGTTGGCCAAATAAATAAATCTTTAAAAAATGTTTTGATGGGAAAAACTTTGAAATCCATGAAAAGTCTTTTTGAAGAAGTTCCAGAAAGTTCATGGAAATGTGTATTATGAAAAAACTGCATGATTTTCAATTTTTTTACATTGAAATAAAATTATCTCTTAATTCATTTTTTTCACCTTTAACTTTCTCTCTCTCTGTCTCTCTCTCTCTCTCTCTCTCTCTCTCAAATTCTGGTGCTCCTGGGGAGCCCCTGCCTCCTCCTGCAGGGCTCCCAAGCCCTCACTGTTCCCGTTGTGGTTGATGGACTGTTTCGTGTCGTTGTGGAATGCCAGGAAGGTCTTGACCTTGAACCAGGCACCAAGGCACGCCACCGAGGCTGTGAGCAATGAAAAGACATCCGGGCAGCTGGGGGCCGGGATCTGGCAGGCTAGAGGCAAGGCCCCTGCAGGTTGCCATCGGTGAAGATCGGGTTGCCTGAGACCACGGCCTGGCTTCCCTGGTTCCTGGACAGCAGGGGCTGAACAGGCTTCTGCGGCCCAGGCAACGCCTTCGTGTGGGCGCCCTTGCCTGCCTCTCCTTGGAGCAGTTGGGGGCCGTGTGTTCGTAGCCCACGTCCTCCACGCTGTCATTCCCGCCCTTGCCTGCCTCTCCTTGGAGCAGTAGGGGGCCGTGTGTTTGTAGCCCACGTCCTCCACGCTGTCATTCCCGTGTCCAGCAGGGCCGCCCGGAGCAGCAGCCCGGGTGACAGAGGATGGCACTGGACTGGGGCAGAGTGGGGTCTCCTCCTGACCTTGGGGAGCTGTCTGCACAGCAGAAGGCCTTGAGTGAGTCCTGCCACCGGGCCTGTGTGGTCAGCACCTCCTCCATCCAGCTCTGGCCCTGCTTGGCCAGCAGCACCCTGGAACTGGGAAGCAGACAGTGATGTAGGGAGATACGCAGGCCGCTGTGAACATACAGATCCAGTCCCGGCACTGCTCCCTCCATGAACTTCTTGGAGTACCCTCGTATACCCATGACGTCGTCGCTACTGTCCAGGTAATGACCCAGGCCTCCAGAGCCCTCTCTGGTAGCTCCTCCATCCTGCCCCTCACCCCAACTCCCCAGCCTCTCTCATTCACCTCCATTTGCAGACCACCACCCATCTGCTCTCTGCCTAGATCAGTTGGTTTCTCAAATTTTCTGTAAATGGGGGCACACCATAATACTCTTTGTCTGGGTTCTTTCACACACGTCGTTACTTCAAGATTCATCCACATTGTGCTTTCAATGGATCCCTCTTTCTTGCCTAGTAGTATTCCAGTGAGTGAGCTGCTTTATCCTTTACCTGTGGGTGTGTATTTCAGTCAATCCCTCTTTCTTGCCTAGTACTATTCCACTGAATGGACAGACCATGACTGCTTCATCCTTTACCTGTTGGTGTATATTTTTTTTGGTGTTTCAATTTTTGGCTATTTTAAATAAAGTTGCTTGCTATGAGTAGAAATCTTTACATGGACATAGGCTATTATTTTTCTTGGGTAAATACCTGGGAATAGGAAGTCAGCATTGTGGCATAGCAGGTTAAGTGCCACCTGTGACACTGGCATCCCATATGGGTACCAGTTAGTGTCCCGGCTGCCTGCTCATGGTCTGGAAAAATGGTGGAAGATGGTCCAAGTGCTTGGGCCCTGACACCCATGTGGGAGACCCAGAAGAAGCTCATAGCCCTTGGCTTCTGCCTGGTTCGGCCCTGGCTTCAGCCCTGGCCCAGCCCCAGCTGTTATGGAATAAACCAGTGGGTGGATAATTTCTCTCTGTCTCTTCCTTTCTCTCTGTCATTCTGCCTTTCAAATAAATAAAATAAATATTTAATTTTAAAAAGTCAAGTTTAGGGCCGGCGCCGTGGCTCACTTGGCTAATCCTCCGCCTGCGGCACCGGCACACCAAGTTCTAGTCCTGGTTGGGGGCCGGATTCTGTCCCGGTTGCTCCTCTTCCAGGCCAGCTCTCTGCTGTGGCCCGGGAAGGCAGTGGAGGATGGCCCGAGTGGTTGGGCCCTGCACCCACAAGGGAGACCTGGAGGAAGCACCTGGCTCCTGGCTTCGGATTGGTGCAGCATGTTGGCCGCAGCGGCCATTTGGGGGGTGAACCAACAGAAGGAAGACCTTTTTCTCTGTCTCTCTCTCACTAACTCTGCCTGTCAAAAAAAAAAAAAAAAAAGTCAAGTTTATTTTGATACAACGTTATTTGAGATCCATAGTATGCATTTTCCATGGTTTGTAGTGCTATTGGAAATGGAATTTATCAGAAAAAAACTGTTTTTAAAGGTTTATTTATTAATTTGAAAGAGTTACAGAGAGAGAGGGAGAGACAAAGGGAAGGAGATCTTCCATCTGCTGGTTCACTCCCCAGATGGCTGGGCCAGGCTGGAGCCAGGAGCCAGGAGCTTCTTCTGGGTCTCCCACGTGGGTAGCAGGGACCCGACATGCAGGCCATCTACCACTGCTTTCCCAGGCCATTAGCAGAGAGCTGGACTGGAAGTGGAGCAGCCGGGTCTCAAACCACTGCCCATATGGGATTACAGGCAGTGGCTTTACCCGCTATGCCACAGTACCACGCCCCGTTTTCAGAAAAGAGAGCAAAAAATTGAATTTAAGCCAAGATTTATTTATTTGAAAGGCAGAGTGACCAAGAGGGAGAGACAGAGAAACAAGTCTTCCATCCACTGTTTTCACTTCCCAAATGATTGCAACTGGCAGGGCTGGGCCAGATCAAAACCAGTGCTTGGAACTCCACCCTGGTCTCCCACGTGGGTGCAGGGACCCAAGTGCTTGGCTCATCTTCTGCTGCATTCCTAGGTACACTAGCAGGGAGCTGGATCGGAAGCAGAGCAGCCAGGACTTGAACTGGTATCCATATGGGATGCCGCTGTTGCAAGCGGAGGCTTAACCTGCCGTGCCACAGTGCTGGCCCCTCGTGTTGAACTTTTATCCCTAAACCTTGTCAGACTCGCTTATTGGTTCTGGTAGTTTCTGGGTCCGTTTCCCGAGATTTCCTAAGTAGACAATGACATCATCAGTAAGCAGAGGCACAGTATCTCTTCCTCTGTAACATGTGTGACTGTTACTTCTCTTTCTCGCCTCTTGCACTGGCTAGGCCTCCAAGATAGTGGCAATGGCAAATAGCAGTGGTGAGAGCGGCCATGCCAGGGATGTCCCTGATCCTGGGAGGGAGGCATTCCATCTCCTACCCTGTGTGCTGTTAGCTGTGGCCTCTCAGTGATCCACGTCAGCTTTATCAGGTGACAGATGTTCCCTTCCAAGTTACCACGAGTCTTTGTCTAGAACGAAGGCTGAGATTTGCCGAATGCTTTTCCTGTCTCTGTTGAGACGATGACGATTTTCGTTCTTTGGTCTGTGCCTGTGGTGAGTTACACTGATTCTCAGATGTTGAACCAGCCTTTCTTTTCCGTGGTAACCCCCACGGGGGCATGATGACTGTCCTTTCTGCTGGATCTGATTCGCCAAAGTCACGCTGAACAGTTGTGCATTCTCAGGGATGTGGGTCTGTAGTTTTCTTTGTCTGCAGTGTTTTTGGTGTCAGGGTAATGCTGGCCTCGTAGCATGAGTTGGGAGGTATTACTCCCTCTTCTACATTCTGGAAGAGTTTGTAGAGTTGCTTTCATGTCTGTCTCATGCATTTTGCTGTATTTTCTTTTTATTTTATTTTATTTATTTGAAAGAGTTACAGAGAGAGGTAGAGACAGAGAGAGAGGTCTTCCATCTGCTTTCACTCCCCAATTGGCTGCAACAGCTGGAGCTACGCCGATCCGAAGCCAGGAGCCAGGAGCTTCCTCTGGGTCTCCCACGCCGGTGCAGGGGCCCGAGCACATCTTCTACTGCTATCCCAGGCCATAGCAGAGAGCTGGATTGGAAGTAGAGCAGCCAGATCTTGAACCAGTGCCCATATGGGATGCCGGCGCCTCAGGCCAGGGCATTAACCCACTGTACCACAGCACCGGCCTCATTTTGCAGTATTTTCTAGTGGAGTCTCTGGGCCTCCAGGGTCATTGTTCGTTTGTTTTTCTTTTGTTGTTGCTGGAAGGTTTTAACAATTCAATTTCTCTAGTAAATATAAGATTATTCAGGAATTCTAAAATGGTGCCCAGAATTTATTTTAGTTGTATATTGTGAGACACAGACATAGAAATGACGGTGATGAAGGGGGAAAGTTATGCTCAGCTCCCTAGGAACAGAGAACAGGACACGGCACCCAGGGCCACCATGGCCAGGCAGGAGATGGGGCAAACCCGACCCTTTCCTTGGCTCTAATATCCCTCTTTATCCCCAGTGATACTGCTTTGAGGCTCTTGTGTCTAATGTTAAGGTAGTCCCTCCAGCTTTTAAAGTTATTATTGTATGCTTTGCATATCCTTATTCAGGCTGTACGGTTAGCCCATCCATGTCTCTATAATGAAACTGAGTTACTTATAGATGTCCTGTAACCAAGTCTTTAAAAAAAAATCTGGTCTGACCACATCTGTCTTTTATTTGGCATGTTTAGACCATTTGCATTTAATATCACTTTGGAGCTGGTTTGAGGTAGTGCTACCAATCTGTTGTTTGCATCTGTTTGTCTTAATCTGGTTTTGGTCATCTGTTCCTCTCTTCTGCTCTCTTCTGGATTATTTGATTTTTTTTTTTTTTTTTTTTTTTAGAATTCCATTTTAATTTATCTATTGGTTTGCTGGGTGTTTTCCTTTTATGAGTTTTTGGTGGTTAATCTAGGCATTAAAATATACATACCTTATTTTTCTTTGTAAAGGATTAAAACAATTTTATTTGAAAAGGCAGAGAGACAGAGATAGAAAGAGATCTATCCACTGGGTCATCCCTCCGCTGCCCACAATGGCCAGGGGAACTCAATCTGGGTGTCCCGTGTGGAGGGCAGGGACCCAGCTACTTGAGCCACCACCTGCTGTCTGTGAGATGCGCATTAACAGGAAGCTGGATCTGGGAGCAGAGCCCGGACCCAAACCTGGCATCCCGACCAGCATCTCAACCACTGCACCCAGCACCCACCCCACATGGTTGTCATAGGTATTACATGTGTGTACACAGGAAATCTCACCAGGTGATGTGCTGATTTTTTTTTTTTTTTTTTGACAGGCAGAGTGGACAGTGAGAGAGAGAGAGACAGAGACAAAGGTCTTCCTTTGCCGTTGGTTCACCCTCCAATGGCCGCCGTGGCCGGCGCACCGCGCTGATCCGATGGCAGGAGCCAGGAGCCAGGTGCTTCTCCTGGTCTCCCATGGGGTGCAGGGCCCAAGTACTTGGGCCATCCTCCACTGCACTCCCGGGCCACAGCAGAGGGCTGGCCTGGAAGAGGGGCAACCGGGACAGAATCCGGCGCCCCGACCGGGACTAGAACCGGGTGTGCCGGTGCCGCTAGGCGGAGGATTAGCCTAGTGAGCCGCGGCGCCGGCCGATGTGCTGATTTCTAAACTCAGCAGTTATACGTGTTCTAAAGAACTCACGGGGAGTATAATAGTCTTTATATTTGTTTTGAAAAATGCAGTATATGAAAACTGACTGTCAGACTAATGGGAGAGACAGACGAGTCCAGGATTAGACAGTGTAATGAGCACCAGTGCTCGGAGGCAGGCGGGTAAGGCTTTCACAGACAGAGACAGCCTTGGCGAACCGGAACCCCTGGGCTTTTTCCAGAAGCATAAACATTGTAGGAGTTGGATAAGAACTTCAGATAAGCCCAGCAGTTATCTTCATGATTTTGTTTACCCTACCACAGGGCTTGGAATGACCTCCAGGCTCACCTGGGACAGATGGAGGTCAGGCCCAAGGTGGGAGTAGTCAGGTCGCGGGCGTCCCTCCTTTTACTGCCTGACTTTCCGGTTTCCGTGTGGCAGCATTGTTTTCTTTTCCATCTAAAGAACTCCCTGTAGCTTTGCTTGTAGAGCAGCTCTGCTGCTGCTGAATTCTTTATTTTAAAAATGTGTCTATGGGGCCAGCGCTGGCATAGCAGGTAAAGCCATTGCCTGCAGTGCCAGCATCCCATATGGGCTCAGGTTCAAGTCCCGGCCACTCCACTTCCGATCCAGCTTTCTGCTATGGCCTGGGAAAAGAGTGGAAGATAGTCCAAGTCTTTGGGCCTCTGCACCCATGTGGGAGACCTGGAAGAAGTTCCTGGCTCTTGACTTTGGATTGGCATAGCTCCGGCCGTTGCAGCCACTTGGGGAGTGAACCAGAGGATGGAAGACCTCTCTCTCCCTCCCTCCCTCTCTCTCTCTCTCCTTCTCTCTTTCTCTCTCTGCCTCTCCTTCTCTTTCTGTGTAGCTGTGACTATCAAATAAGTAAATAAATAAATCTTTAAAAAAAAAAGTGTGTCTATTGGGGGTGGTGTTAGTAAAATGGTGCCATCTCCCTAAGCCCAGCCTGGCTCTCTAGAAGTGAGGTGACCCAGGAGCCCAACCACAGTGTCAGCTCCACCCCACCCTAACGGGATGTGGAGACCTGGGCTCCCAGTGCAGGCTGCTGGTCTCTCTGTGCACGGGGAAGCAGCCTGTTGGGTTCCCCCATTCGACAATAAACCTTTTCCCTTACTCTGGTGTTTTGTGGTGGCCTTTCCTTCAGGCAGTGCTGTGGCGTAGCGGGTAAAGCTGTGGCCTGCAGCTCCAGCATCCCATGTGGGTGCAAGTTCGAGTCCTGGCTGCTCCACTTCCAATCCCGCTCCCTGCTGATGCACCTGGAAAAGGAACAGAAGATGGCCCCTGCACCCACGTGAGAGACCCATATGAAGTTCCTGGCTCCTGGCTTTGGCCTGGTCTAGCCCTGGCCGTTGCAGCCATTTGGGGAGTGAAACAGTGGCTGGAAGATCTCTCTTTCTCTCTCTTTCCCTTTCTCTGTCTCTCTCTCTCTATGTGTCTGTAACTTTGCCTCAAATAAATAAAATAAGGTCTTAGGGCCGGCACCGTGGCTCACTTGGTTAATCCTCCGCCTGTGGCGCCAGCATCCCATATGGACGCTGGTTCTAGTCCCGGTTGCTCCTCTTCCAGTCCAGCTCTCTGCTGTGGCTTGGGAAGGCAGTGGAGGATGGCCCAAGTGCTTGAGTCCCTGCACCCACATGGGAGACCAGGAAGAAGCTCCTGGCTCCTGGCTTCAGATCGGCGCAGTGCCAGCCATAGTGGCCATTTGGGGGGTGAACCAATGGAAGGAAGACCTTTCTCTTTGTCTCTCTCTCACTGTCTGTAACTCTACCTGTCAAATAAATAAATAAAAAGAGAGGTATTCCATCCACTGGTTCACTCCCCAAATGGCTGCAACAGTCAGAGCTGAGCTGATCCAAAGCCAGCAGCCAAGAGCTTCCAGATCTCCCACTTGGGTTCAGTGGCCCAAACACTTGGGCCATCTTCCACTGCTTTCCCAGGCACATTAGCAGGCACCTGGATTCGAAGTGGAGCAGCTGGGACTTGAACTGGTGCCCCCAAGGGGTGCTAGCACCAGAGGGTGGTTTAACCTACTGCACCATAGCACCGGTCCCAATAGATAAATAAATAAATATGTTTATTTATTTGAAAGGCAGAGAGAGAGAAAGAGGGGAAGGGAGAGAGGGAATCTTCCATCCACTGGTTTGCTAAGCATATGGCTACAACAGCTGGAGCTGGGCCAGGTCCAAACCAGGAGCCAGGAACTCCATCTGGGTGGCAGGGGCACAGTACCTGGGTCATCATCTTCTTTCCCAGGCGCATTAGTAGGGGACTGGATTGGAAGTGGAGCAGCAGGGACTGAGGCACTGTGGTGTGGGATGCTATAGCCTTCTGAGTGGTGGCTTAGCTTACGGTGCCACAACGCCAGCTTCCGCTGAATTCTCCTAGCTTCCCCACACCAAGCATGGCTTCACTTCATCTTCACTCCTAAGCGAAGGTGTCTGCTCGATGCAGGATTCTCCGCTGGGAGGGTTTTGTTTTCTTTTTGGCCTTTCAAGCTGCTGTCCCCCCGTCCCCTGGCCTCTGGGGCCCGTGTTGAGAAATCTCACTTCCCTTTGCGGTACACTGGTTTTCTCTGACTTCTCTCGAGATCTTTTTTCCCATCTTGGATTTTCAGCAGCGTGATTATGGTGTGATTTTCTTTGAGTGTATCTGGTTTGGGGCTCACTGACCTTCTTGGATATGTAAATGTAGTTTTCCATCACCGTGATGTCTTTAGATGCTCGCTCTCTTCTCCAACCTGTTTTTTTCTTCTGCTCCTTCTGTGGCTTCAGGGACACCGTGTTTGACCTTTTGATGTTGTCACAGAAGTCCCCCGGGCTATGATCAGTTTCTCAAATCTTTTTTCCTCTCTGTCATTTGGAGCGTGTGATTTCTGTTGCTGTAACTTCAGGTTCACTGCTCCCTTCCTCCCTCCTCCCCAGTCCGTATTCAGCCCATCCAGTGAGTTTTTAGCTCAGATATTCTCCCGTCCATTAATCCAAATTTCCTTGTACCCAGAGAGCATCATTAGAATAGCTGCTGTACAGCCTCTCTTAATCCCCTCGCATGGGGACTGTCAGGGCAGCCATCTGTTGATTGTCTTTTCCCTGGAGGGTTGGTCGCTTTCCCTGGTTCTTTGTGTGCCTAGAGGTTACACTATGTCCTGGGCGTTGTGAATATTATGCACGCAGACTCTGGGTCCTGTCAGAATCCTCTGTTAAATGTTTAGTTATTTCTTTAGTAGACCACGAACTGATTTGCTTGCTTATTTATTTGAAAGACGGAGACAGAGCTCCTCCATCTCCTGGTTCATTAGCCCAAACACCCACAACCCGCTGCGGCTGGGCTGGGCTGGGCTAACTGGAAGTCAGGGGCCCAGAACTCTGCTGGAGTGATGCCGTGTCACAGAGGGTGTGCATCAGCCGGAGGATGGACTTGGGAGAACCAGGACTCGAGCCCAGGCACTTGATAAAAGGACATGGGTGTGTTGGGGCCAGCACTGTGGCGCAGCAGGTTAAAGTCCCGGCCTGCAGCACCAACGTCTCATGTGGCTGCCGATTCAAGTCCTGGCTGCTTCACTTTCAATCCAGCTTCCTACTAATGTACCTGAGAAAGCATTAGGATGGCCCAAGTGCTTGGGACCCTGCACCCACCTGGGAGACCTGGAAAAAGCTCTTGTCTCCTAGCTTTAATCGGCTCAGCTCTGGCCATTGCAGCCATTTGGAGAGTGAACCAGCGAATGGAAGACCTCTCTCTGTCTCTCTCTCTACCTCTCTCTGTAACTCTGTCTTGCAAATAAATAAATAAATCATAAAAAAAAGGACATGGTTGTCTTAACCACTTTTTTTTTATTAGACAGGCAGAGTTAGACAGTGAGAGAGGGAGACAGAGATAAAGGTCTTCCTTCCATTGGTTCACCCCTGAAATGGCTGCTACGGCCGGCTTAACCACTTTTAACTGCTAGGCCAGAAACCCACCCCGTCATGTTTTTACATGTGAGAAGTTCTTTGTTCTTTCAATATTCCTTTTATTTAAAATGGCATTCTGTTCTTGTTTTGTGGATGCAACACCTCCTTTTATTTCTCTGAGGATCGTAAAGATAGCTTTTGTTTTGCTTCTTTTTTTTAAATAGCAATGTAGTTTCTATTTCTTTTTTTTTTTTTTTTTTTTTTTTTTTTTGACAGGCAGAGTGGACAGTGAGAGAGAAAGACAGAGAGAAAGGTCTTCCTTTGCCATTGGTTCACCCTCCAATGGCCGCCGCGGCCAGCGCGTTGCGGCTGGCGCACTGCGCTGTTCCGATGGCAGGAGCCAGGAGCCAGGTGCTTTTCCTGGTCTCCCATGGGGTGCAGGGCCCAAGCACCTGGGCCATCCTCCACTGCACTCCCTGGCCACAGCAGAGGGCTGGCCTGGAAGAGGGGCAACCGGGACAGAATCCGGCGCCCCAACCGGGACTAGAACCCGGTGTGCCGGCGCTGCTAGGCGGAGGATTAGCCTAGTGAGCCATGGCGCCGGCCTATAGTTTCTATTTCTAAAAAAATTTTTAGGGCCAGCACCATGGCTCACTTGCTTAATCCTCCACCTCTAGTCCTGGTTGCTCTTCTTCCAGTCCAGCTCTCTGCTGTGGCCCGGGAGTGCAGTGGAGGATGGCCCAAGTGTTTGGGCCCTGCACCTGCATGGGAGACCAGGAGGAGGCACCTGGCTCCTGGCTTCGGATCAGCGCAGCACCGGCCATAGCAGCCATTTGGGGAGTGAACCAATGGGAGGAAGACCTTTCTCTCTGTCTCTCTCTCACTGTCTATAACTCTACCTGTCAAATAAAAAAATAAGTAAGTAAATAAATAAATAAAAAAGATCTAAGGAGTGTAACTGAGTATTGTCCTGGATGTGAGGCACACACAATAAGAACCTAAATATTAAATAAATAAATAAAAATTAAAAAATTACAAATTCATTTGATTTGAAAGAGAGATATCCTGTCTGCTGATTCATTCCCCAGATGCCCACAACAGCTGAGACTGGGCCAGGCTGAAGCCAGGAGCCTGGAATACAATCTGGGTCTCCCACACTGGGGGCAGGGACCCAAGTACCTGAGCCGTCCTCTGCTGCCTCCCAGGGTGCTCACTAGCAGGAGGCTGGATCCGAGGCAGCAGTGGCACTCACACAGGCACTCCTTTATGGTATGTGGGTGTCCCCAGTGGTGACTTGAGTGTGGCACCACACACCCGCCTTTGAAGATGGGTCACCGCCCGCAGTTGCTGTTGTATTCGCGTGTACAAATATGCATGCAGGCGTCAGTGGTTGTGGTCTCTCATGCTACAGATCTGCCTCAGATGACTGGGGATCCCTGACAGCTTCCTGCTGCTCGGGGACCCTGTCACTGTGGAATGGTCCAGTCAGACTGCTCCGTGGGCGTCCCCCAGTGTCAGTACTGTAAGTCATTCTTGGGTCAAAGACAAGTCTAGTCTCTGGCCTTGCCATCAGAGCACCTGATTTAGTTTTAGTTCTACGTTCCTTCACCTGATGCTTAGATTTTTGTTCTAGAGATAGACAGATGGAGCTTCCCTGCATTGACTCACTCCCCAGACACCCACAGCAGCCATTACTGGGTCAGGAGACTGAAGTTGGGAGCCAGGAACTCAATCCAGGTCTTGCATGTAGGTGGCAGGAACCCAGTTCCTGGAGCCGTCATCTCTGTATCCCAGCGTATGTGTTGGGTAGGAAGCTGCAATCCAGGGCAGAGGTGGGAATTGAACCTAGGTACTCTGATGTGGGATGCAGCATCTTAGTCAGTGTCTTAACCCCTAGGCCAACACCTGCCCCTCACACCTGTCTTCCAGCAAGACCATAAGCTTCTGACACAGAAGCCCTGTACCCACGCTGTCGCCCTGTACCCAGCCTCGAGCACGTAGGGTGTGCTCAACAATCATTTCAATAAATTAACGAGCTCTTTTGTCAGTATCCCATTGAATTCTTTTAATCTTGCTTATGTGTTGTTATGAGACATTTCAGACACATAAATAAGTGTGCGGGGTGTGTTGAACAGCCGTGTACCCAGTGCCCAGTGTCAGATACAAGCTCTGTCCTACCAGGGAATGACTCAGGTGACCTTTCACACCTCATTCTATTCTGGCTCCTCTGCACTGCCTTCTGCACTTAGGGTTCTTCTCACTGGTGCCAGCTCCTTCTGTCTCTCTCTCTCTGGCATGTTTTTACCTATTGCACAGACAGTATCCTGCCCTGTGCTTCAGTCTGAAATTGGAGGGGTGTTGTGGCCTGGGCTTGGTTGAGGTTGATGGAAGTTACATATGTAGCAATATTTCATTAATTTGGCTCCATGATCCCGTTGTGTAAACAAAGCAGCAACTGTGTTCTTTACCCTCCAAGTAACCATATAGATTGTAACTTTTTCTGTTACAAAGGGTGTTGCAACAAGCCTCCTTGAATTTGCCTCTCTGTGTGAGATTCTCCAGGATCCACGCCCAGGATGAGCTTGTGTGGGCGGGATGAGCAAGGGTAGTTGCCACTCAAACTTGCTGGACAAAGCCAGAGTGGTCTCCGAGTCGGCCAGTGGCTCCAGAGTAGGGCTCGGCATCTCACCAGCTGTGGATGAGCGTTCTTAGCCCTCATTTGTAAGACACTTGGTATTTTTCAGATTTCTATTTTTTTGAAATTGGACAGTTTTTGTTTTTTAAAACATAAAATTGACTTTCTCCATTGCCTCATTATTCCTTTCTTCTTTATTTCTGAGTAATGTTCCGTTGCATGGATGCGTCCCCTTCTGGCCACGCATTTACCCATCAGTGGGCGCTTGGGTTCTCCCACCTTGTTGGCTGTGGTGAACAGGGTCGATGTGACCATGACTGCATGAATCTACTGGAGTCCTGACTTTCTCTTCTTTTCTTTTTAAGTTTCATTCATTTTCTTGGGTCAGAGTTAGAGAGAGACAGACAGACACAGAGAGACAGAGAGAGATCTTCCATGCCTGGGTTCACTCCTCAGGTGGCCACAGTGTCTAGCACTGGGCCAGGCTGAAGCCAGGAGCCAGGCGCTTCATCTGGGCTTCCCATGTGGGTGGCAGGGGCCCAACTTTTGCTGCTTTTCTCAGACCACTAGCAGGGAGCTGGATTGAAAGTGGAGCAGATGGGACATGAACCGGCACCCGTAAGGGTTCTGGCATTGTGGCTTTACCTGCTACACCACAGCGCCGGCTCCTGGAGGCTCTACTTTCAATCTTGTTGAATTTTGCTTCACTCTTTCAGAGAACGAGCGGTGAGCGCCCAGGTCCTCGCTGTCCAGGAAGGTAAACCCCCTGCAGGCACCCTGCCACCCCACAGTGCTTTGTGTGCAGCGAGTACTCAGAAAACGGTGAGGCTCAGATTTCTGCCTTAGCCAGGGAGGCCCCGACATGGAATCTCCCCGGATGCCAGGCTCCTTCTAGCCATAGTTCCTCTATCAGCCCGAGGGTGTCCAGGGCTTGGTTCTTGCCTAATTCTGGCAAAGCAGTTGCCCGTTGAGACAGAAAGAGTTCTATCCATTGGAAGAGGGAGTCAGGGTGGAGCCCAGCTGCATACCAACCTTGAACCTTGGCCATGTGAATGTGAGAGCCAGGGTAGACAAGATCTGCTGGACAGCGGAGGGGCCGACTGTCCCAAGAACTGGTGTGGGAACGCTGCCCCTGCCCCGCCTCCCCGCTCGCTGAGTTGTTTCCCTGTTCTGAACGCTCCAGGAGAGGCGCCCGTTTCTTGTTCGGAATGTCCCTGGGACACGGGTGCTGGCTTCCTCCATCCAGAGACAGACACCGAGGCCCAGACAGGTGAGGGAACTGGCCGCAGTTGCCTGGCTTCCTCTTGTGGGGAGTACCCATCATGGGATGGGATTTGTTTTCATACTTGTGTCGTTGTGTACAAGCGGCCACAGATGCAGTCGCTTTGCATGACACAGCATTCCTGTCTTCTTGGGGGGTCCCACAGGCTGGAATCGAGGTGTCCCCTGGGCCCCAGGTTTCACTGAGCTCAGCTGGTTTTTGTTGTTTGTGGCTTGCTGGGTATTGGTGCCAACAGGAAGGCACCTGATGTGTCACCTTCTCTTAAAACCTCACCCTGGCCCATCCAGGATGGTCTTCCTTTTGGTCAGCTCAGAGCCAACTGCTGGGTGACCGCATGTGTCCGTCACGTCGCAGGCCTCACCTACACTCCAGGGAGGGAATTCTGCAGGGCACAGGAGACCTGGGGCCGCCGTACAGGTCTGCCCACCACAGAAACCACTGCAGGTTTCTTTTCACTGTGATGGAACAAGATGATCGGGGCTCAGAGGAGCGGGCAGCGGGGTAAGCAGCTGTTTGGGTTTGCCTGGGAATGTGGAACTTGCATACTAGATCCAGGACAGTCTGGAGAAACCGGGACAAGTCGGTTATGTGAGGAGCAGAAACTGTGGACCCAGAAGGGGCCGCCTCCTTACTCCCCAGCCGGCCACTGCAGCCAGTCCTGGGTGCTGCTCTGGGCTTTGCGGGACGGGGAGAGAATCAGAGGGGAGGAGAAGCCTGAGCAAAGTGGAGGAGGACAGCTGGAAGGACCCCAGGGGGAAAGGAGCCTGGATGCCATGCCTGAGGGAGCGGGGGTGGCGACGTTCGGGTGCGTGAAGACGGTACACACGCACCCTGCTTCGTTCATCCATCCTTTCATCCATTCGGTGAGTTTTAACCTTTTAATTTTTTTTTCACTGCATGCAGAAGCAATACCCACTTCTGTAGAGTTGCAAAAAAGAAAGGGAATTGAAATTCTCTGGGCTCCCACCTTGAGAAATCCAGACCTGTAGATTCTAGAGGTTACGTTATGTAATACCAAAATGAGGCCGACGCTGCAGCTCAGGTAAGTGAGGGCGGACCCCAGAGACACAGAGAATGGGCACAGAGCCCCTAGGTAGAGCCAGGTGGACAGCCCTGGCCTGGCTCTGCTGCCCCGGCTGGGTGGCCGGGGGCGCCCTCTTTCCCTCCCTGAGCCTCTGTGGCCTCCAGCTGAGCCCGCAGTGGTTCCCGGATGCTCGCTGGCAGCTCAGTGCTGTTTCAAGGCAAAACGAGGGGAATAGCTGTGAGCTGAGCGCTTGGCGGGGGGAGGGGGGATTTATCCCTGATTCGGCGACGCCGCGCTCCCCCTTTGGTGTGGAAGTCTCTCTTCCTCTGATGAAGTCAAGCTTGGTGTGATGGCAGCTTTCCAAACACCGTTGCTTGTCAAAGTAGAAAAAAGTAGCAACTTCGGGGGACTCTCCACGCTCAGCCGACTTGTTCTGAAGTGTGTGCACCACAGCCCAGAGCTAAGGGGTTCTTACTAAGAGACAGAGGGGCTGGTGCCACGGCTCACTAGGCTAATCCCCCACCTGCGGTGCTGGTACTCCGAGTTCTAGTCCCAGTTGGGGCGCTGGTTCTGTCCCGGCTGCTCCTCTTCCAGTCCAGCTCTCTGCTGTGGCCAGGGAGTGCAGTGGAGGATGGCTCAAGTGCTTGGGCCCTGCGCCTGCATGGGAGACCAGGAGGAGGCACTTGCCTCCTGGCTTCAGATCAGCACGGTGCCAGCCGTAGCGGCCATTTGGGGGGTGAACCAATGGAAGGAAGATCTTTCTCTCTGTCTCTCTCTCTCACTGTCCAACTCTGCCTGTCAAAAAATAAACAAATAAATCATACCAAGATGAGACATGGGTCCAGACGTGATGCAGTGTGACTTTTGTTAAAAAGCAGCCCTGCATTGTAGCATAACAGGCAAAGCTGGTGCCTGCAGCGCCTCAGTCCCATGAAGACACTGGTTTGAGACCTGGCTGCTCCACTTCTGATCCAGCTTCTTGCTAATGTGCCTGGGAAAGCAGTGGAGGGTGCCCCAAGTGCTTGGATCCCTGCACTCACAGGAGCTCCTGGCTCCTGGCTTTGTCCTGGCCCAGCCTTGGCCATTGCAGCCATTTGGGGAGTGAACCAGCAGATGGAAGATCTGTCTCTTTCTCTGTGTAACTCTGAATTTTAAATAAATAAATCTTTAAGAAAAAAAAGCAATGCATCATCTTTATAGTGCAAGGTTATAAATAATACAAAGAAAGACACCAAGAACAGGGACATTGAGATGGACACAGAAAGGCTGGCAGAGCTCAGAGCAGAGGTGGTGGGGAAGGCATATCCGGTGTGGCTGTGTGGACGCTCAGAGACTGGGCAGAGAGGCGCCCCTGCGGAGGGGGACAGCCTGGGCAAAGGCACGGGGGCAGGCTGTGCGAGCTCTACATGGGCAAGAGCCATGGGCAGGGCCCCAGTGCCCCCGGTGCCTGCCGTCTTTGTCTCCGATTCTACTCCCTGGCTGGGCACCAGCTCACGTTGGGTATCTATACATGCAGCAAGACAGACAGACACTGTGTCTAAGGCTCAGCCACCCACAGAGGGCCGGTGTCTGCCCTGGCTCCCTGGAAGATCACTCACTGGCACACAACTGAGTCGTGTACCCACCCTGGAAACAACCTCCATGGCCGTGACAACGAGATCTATGAGTTAGCATAGGCCCAGACCACATGCTCACCAAAAGACACCATTAAGAAAACAGGCAAACCATAGACTGGGAGAAACGGTCTGTACAACTCAGATTTGATGAAGGAACAGTGTCTGTTACATCTATATTTATGTATCTCCCAAACTGTGTAGGTAGATGACACAGAACCCAGCAAAATGGGCAAAAGAGATTTAGATGGCCATTCACAAAGGAAGAGAAATAATGGTCGACAAAGATAAGATATGCTCGGTATGATCACTCCACACCACCTGAGTGGCTAAAAGTAAAAAACCTGTTCACATGAAAGGTTGGCAAGGTTGTGGAGCAACTGGAATTAAAATATTGTCATGAGGATGTGAAGTGGTGCAACCATGGAAAAAGGGTGTGAAAGTTTCTTAAACTAAAAAACATACCCAGTCTATCATCTAACAGTCCTGTCCCTGCACAGTCACTCGGAAGAAATGAAAGCAGGCATCTGTAAAAGCAGGCTTACATTAAATTTCATAGCAGGCCATGTAACAGCCCGAAATCCCGAAATCGGAGGCAGCTCGGGGCAGCAAGTCAGCCAGCAGAGCGGGACTCGGCTGGAGAGAGGCAGGAAGGGACCCGGGGGTGATGGCAATATTCCATATGCAGGGGTTTGGGTTTGTATATTTTTAAAAATTTATTTGAAAGAGTTACAGAAGGGGAGAGATGAAAAAAGGTCTTGCACCCACTGGTTCACTCCCCGGATGGCCACGCTGAAGGTAAGCTTCCTCCAGGTCTCCCACATAGGAAGCAGGGGCCCAAGTACTTGAGCAATCCTCCGCTGCTTTTCCCAGCCACTTACGGGGGCTGGATCGTAAGTGGAGCAGCTGGGGCACGAACCAGTGGCCGTGTGAAATGCCAGCATCACAGGCAGCAGCTTTACACACTATGCCACAACACCTGCCCCTGCTATTTTATTTAATGTAATTTTTACAATAAAAGAAAAATGTAAACAAATATTTTAATCTAGCCAGTGGTACCTATGAAGTAGGAAGTGCACTGATGTCCAGAGTTTGCCTTGGAAGGCACCAAAAATTAGGTGTATTAATTATTTGATGAAGGGACAGATAGAGGGATAGACACGAGACAAAGTGGCATACATAGGTGGTGAGTTAATGGGTGCACATCATTAAATTCTTTCAACTTTCCTCTGTATTTGAAATGTTCATAATAATGTATTGGGAAGAAAAGATTCCATGATCCAGCTTCGAGGAAGAGAACTGAGCCACAGATCTCAAAGAGCCCAGAGATCCCAGAGCCATCCACCTTGAGAGAAGCCATGACTGTTACCAGAAGGAAAATGGGTGCCATGGAAGCACAGGAATCTCACCCACTCCTACTGGGGCCCCTGAACCGTCCTGGGGCACGGGGAGACGGCACAGGCCTGGGGAAGGAGGCTGTGTTTCAGTGGGCCATGCTCTCGCAGCACGCAGGACCAGGCAAGCTCCGCTCGGTGCACCCAGCTCCCTCGACCTCTCCTGCACAGTGGCCGTGGGACGGACACTGTGGCACAGCGTGTTGCAGCCTCCACTTGGGATACTCCTGTCCCACATCCCGTATCAGAGTGCCTGGGGTTGGGTCTCACCTCCGCTTCCTGCCCAGCTGCCTGCTGATGAACACCCTTGGAGGCAGCAGATGGTGGCTTAAGCACTTGGATCCCTGACACCCAGGTGGGAGATCCATATGGAGTTTCTGATTCCGGGGTTCAGCCTGGCTCAGTTGTTGTGGGAATTTGGGAAGTGGACCAAGGGATGGATTGTTGATCTCTCTCTGTCCTTGTTTCTCTGCCTTTCCAATAAATTAAAATAAATAAACACTAAAAAACATTGACAGAGTTACCTTCTTTCCTGGTTGGTCCAGTATAAGATTATTTGGTTGCCTATGAAAACTGTTTCCATTCCTTCTGAATAGAGAGTAAAAAATAACTACGAGGGATTTTTGCATTAAACACTCACCCAGCCATCTATCCATCCATGCATCCATTCGTCTGCTCACCTATCCATGGATGCATCCAGCCCTCCACCTAGCCATCAGCCCATCCATGTATCCCTCCATGCATCCACCCGTCCACCCCTCCACCTACCCACCCGCTATCCATCCTAGGCTAGGGCTAGGGTATAGATTGCACCATAGATAAAACTGCACCATTTTCCTAACAGGAGGACCTGCTGAAGTTTCCAGAACCATGACTGCCCAAACGTGCTTGTGTGCTCCGCTACCTAGAGGTTATGAGGTTTCTAGGGATTGTAACATCTCCTGCTTCCTGGTCCCCACACTTAGGGATGTGGTGAAAATTGCGCGTGTGGCAGGGGTGGTGGAGGGTGGGTCAGGTTAAGACTGGAGTGCCTGGAGTGGGTGAGGAGCAGGCAGGCTCCCCTCTCCTGGGCGCGCAGGGGCCCTGGGCCTGCCTCCTGTCCATCTGACAGGACAGCTCTGCTCTGTGGCTTCCTGTTGTGCCTGGCTGGGCTCCGGCCCTGGAGGCCACAGACAGAAACAATGGGTGCTTCAGCAGAACAAGGCTGCCACAAAGCCTGGAGAAGATTCTGCCCCTATGGCAGCAGGAAGTAACCTGGCTGCATGGGCACCAAAATGTCACTCCTGTTTAAAGCCAGCAGCTGCGCTTGCCCCGAGGGTGGAAAACCCCCCAAAGCCTGCCCTGCCCCGATCCTCTGCTGGTGCGCCTAGGTGACCTTTGACCCAGGGTTGAGACACAGGGATCTCGTAGTGCCCGGCATGGGTATTCTATGCCTTTCTGGTTTTTCTAGTTGATCGTCCTAGCTTCCAAAGAACTCTGAGTTCAAGAAAAGGGGGCCCTTGGCCGGCGCCACGGCTCACTAGGCTAATCCTCCGCCTGCGGCGCCGGCACCCCGCGTTCTAGTTCTGGTCAGGGCGCCGGTTCTGTCCTGGTTGCTCCTCTTCCTGTCCAGCTCTCTGGCCTGGGAGTGCAGTGGAGGATGGCCCAGGTCCTTGGGCCCTGCACCCGCATGGGAGACCAGGAGGAAGCACCTGGCTCCTGGCTTTGGATTGGCGCAGCGCGCCGGCCGGCGTTGCGGCCGTAGCGGCCACTTGGGGGGTGAACCAATGGAAAAAGGAAGACCTTTCTCTCTGTCTCTCTCTCTCACTGTCTAACTCTGCCTGTCAAAAAATAAAAAAAGAAAAAGGGCCCTGACCCCAGGCCAGCGCTGAGGACAGGCCCTGGGTCTCAGCCCCCTGTCTTTGTAATCTCCAAAAGCAGAAGTAAACAAGCCGCCCAGAGAGTCCCCCTTCCCGCTGGTGGGGCTCAGCAGTTATCTAGTCCAGATGGACAGGGAGACGTCTTCACGCATTAGAACCTGGGGCTGCACCAAAGGAAGGGGCGGGAGATTCAGACGGAGACCCCATTGTGGTTTGTTGGCAAAGATCAACCAGGTGAGCCACGGGCCGAGCACAGGTGAGGGTCCTGACGTTGAGCACCCTGGTGGGCTGACAAGAGCAGCCGGCCCTCCCCACCTGTGGGCTCCGCACCTGCGGGTTCAACCAACCGTGGATCAAAAGTATTTGAGTGGCGGGCACTGTGGTGCAGCAGGTTAAGCCGCCACCTGCAACAGTGGCATCCCATGTGAGTGCTGATAGGAGTCCCGGCTGCTCCACTTCTGATCCAGCTCCCTGCTAATGTGCCTGGGAAGGCAGTGGACGATGGTATTCCCTGGGCCCCTGCACTCACTTGGGCGACCCGGATGGAGTTCCAGGCTTCAGCCCAGCCCAGCCCTGGCTGTCGTGGCCACTTGGGGAGTGAATCAGTAGATGGAGGATCTCTCTCTCTCTCTCTCTCTTTCTCTCTTTCTCTGTAACTCTGCCTTTCAAACAAATAAATCTACAAATCTATGAAGTGTGTGGGAGGGTATGCATAGATTACAAATACTGCACCATTTAATGTGAGAGGCCTAGCAGCCACAGACTTGGGCATCCATAGCAAAGTCCTCTGACTGTAGCTTGTGGGTTGTGAGCATTTAGTCCTGAAGGTTGTCCAGTTTCCAGACCTGAGCAGCACCCCCCACCCCATCCCCCTTTCCTGTGTACTGACGTCGGTAAATCAATAGATGGATTCTTGCGTAAAAAGAGGACATGAATGATATGATCACTCCAGTGCCTACTTGTAAAAACAGATCAAAAGTGCCACACCCAGAAGTGCCACAGTTCACCTCAAAGCATGAAGACATATACATGCCAATGCATAGAAAAATGCCTGAGGCAGGTGTGGCCAAAATGATGACAGAACTGCGCTCTGGAGAGTGAGGGAGGGGGCACGCAGATTGGGGGGTGGGATGCGGAGCAGGCGTGAAGAGAGGACTTCAGTGCCTCGCATCTGGGTGCAAGTCCCGTCGTGGAGGGGTGATGAGACCAGCAGTGGGGGAGAGCCGGCAGAGGGCCCCTGGCCAGCGGCAGGTGGGGGGGATTTCAAACACGGCCACAAAGACCCACGAAGAAACAGGTTACACGTCCCTGTCCCTTGAATCTGGGTGGGCTTATGACTCCTTCAACCAATGCAGCGAAGCAGAAGTGACAGTGTGTGGCTGCTGCGTGATGTGAGGCCACAAAAGTCTACACAGGTGCCTGCCTTGTCCCCTGGGATTGTTAAATTAAAAAGTCAAGGAGTTCATTGCTTCAGATTAAACTCCTGCACTAGGACACAACAGGCTGAAATTCAAAACGGTGTTCCCTGGACTAACGATCTGCCTCAGGGGCTGGCGCTGTGGTGCAGTGGGCGCCTAACCACACCTGCAACCACAGTGCCCCATATCTGAGTGCCAGTTCAAGTCCCAGCTGCTCCAATTCCGATCCAGCTCCCTGCTAATGTGCCTGGGAAGGCAGTGGATGATGGCCCAAGACAGGGCTTGGCTCCTGGCTTCAGGCTGGCCCAGTCTTGGCTGTTGCAGCCACTTGGGGAGTGAACCAGAGGATGGAAGATCTCTCTCTCTCTCCCTCGCTCCCTCTCCTCTCTCTCTTGCTCTGCCTCTGAAATAAATAAATAAATAAATAAATAAATCTGAAAAGGCTCTGTATCACCAAACTGCTTACCTGAACTTCCAAGAGATCGGGATGGGATTGGCGAGATGACAATCTCATTTCCCAAGTCCTGTGTCCCGGGCCTGATGCTGAACTGCCCTCTGCCTCATCCTTGAATCTTTTTTTTTTTTTTTCATAATCTGAAACCATCTGATGATGACCCATCAGCTGTTTTCTGTGGTTGTGTCCCACCCTTGCAAGGAAACTCAACTTGGAAAAGCCCAGTCTGTTGTCTGCAGCCTTTGTCTATAAAGTCAGCCTCCCCTACTCAGGCTATAGGGACAACTTACTCTTTATTTATTTATTTATTTTTAATTTGACAGGCAGAGTGGACAGTGAGAGAGAGACACAGAGAGAAAGGTCTTCCTTTTGCTGTTGGTTCACCCTCCAATGGCCGCCGCAGGAGCCAGGTACTTATCCTGGTCTCCCATGGGGTGCAGGGCCCAAGCACTTGGGCCATCCCCCACTGCACTCCCTGGCCACAGCAGAGAGCTGGCCTGGAAGAGGGGCAACCAGGACAGAATCCGGCACCCCGACCAGGACTAGAACCCGGTGTGCCGGCGCCGCAAGGCAGAGTGCCGGCGCCACAAGGCGGAGGATTAGCCTAGTGAGCCGCGGCGCCGGCCTAGGGACAACTGACTGTTACAGAGGGAAGTATTGTCCAGTTCTAGAATGGAAAACAAGAAAAAATCAAGATCGTCCAACTGAACTGCTGTAATGTCCCACAATGGACCCCCAGTGCCCACGTTAGAAGCCTGACTTCCCTGAGGCCGCCATGCAGCCAGGAAGCCCAAGCTACACACAGAGGCCGTGGGCAGGAGCGCCAGTCCCCACCCCAGCCGCGGAGGGCCTGGCTCAGCGCAGACACGGAGCATGGCTGCCTCCACGTGGCTCCGGTCCTCAGGCCCTGAGCACCGAGCATCCCCAGCTGGAGCCCAAACACTGCAGGCAGAGCCAAGCCTCCCACCACGTGCTCTGCCCGAGTCCCATCCACGCAATTCTGTTGGTGTTTAAAACACCTGGTGAGTGCCGCTGAGTTTTGGAGTGCTCTGTCTGGCAGCAACAGTAACTGGAATCGGGGGAGGCTAGGGCCATATCTTTTCTTGGGGGGTCCTCTGATTCCCGCTGTGGGGCACCCACTGGACTGTCCCACCCCCACCCCCCGCCTCTCACGGTTCAAATCCCTGCTGGGGCATGAATTCCAGGGCACCACTGGCCTGCTCCTCTGGTGTGGACAGGGAGAGGAGGGGCACCCAGGCCAGCCAAGGCTGTGGGTAATAACCTCCTTGTCCAACAAGAGGCCAAGCTGGGAGGCTGCCCAGGGGTGGGGTCAGGCTTTGAACCACCTCCACCTCCAGGGAGCGCAGGGACACACACAGGACAGGAGACTCCAGCCTCAGGCTTTGGTGGTTCTGTGACATCTGCAACCATGAGCAAGGACCAGCCTGCACCAACACATCCAGGGACCTCCCTCTTCCCCTCCAAGAGCAGTCAGCTGCTAATCCCATCCCTGGCCAAGGCCATGAACGCAGGAAACAGACCAAGGTCACCTTCCAGGATGTGCTCTGCATGCTAGCTCTCTGGTCTGTGCCCCCAGCCAGGCCGGGCCAGGAGCTGGGGGCTTCCATCCCTGGGTGGCCCCCAGTGTGTACCCGTGCACCTGCTGTAGCCACTTTTCAGCGGCAGGAAGAAGAGCAGGCACCCAATGTCGTTTCATGAATCAAGGAAGCCTGCTCGGAGGCAGTGCAGGCTACGCAGCCCCCGCCCCAGGGATCTCAGCGTTTCACAAACTGCAAAAGGCAAATGGGCTCGGTTCTGGGCTGTGCCCGAGACGGCCGCGGCTTTGTGAACAGAAGGCGCCTGCTTCTCCACGAGATGCCTCACTGACATCTTTGTGCCCTGCTGGCACTGGTTTCTATGCGAAAATGCAGATTTTTTAAAAAGATGAATTCCTGATTTTCACACATGGTATGTTGTTAAGAAAAGTTAGAAATAGCTGTTGCCAAACTCTGGTTTTCTGAAAGTAATACACAAGGGCTTCAAATCACCAGAATTTAGTTCATGATTTTTTTTTTTAATTCAAGAGGCAGAGAGGCACAGAGATGCACAGGGAGCACGCTCCCTCCGCTGGTTCATCCTCCCAAACGCCTTCGATAGCCAGCACTGAGCCAGGCCACAGCCAGCCAGGACTGAGCCAGGCCACAGCCGGCCAGCACTGAGCCAGGTCTCCCGCAGGGCTGGAAGGGGCCCAAGTACTTGAGCTGTCAACACTGCCTCCCAGGCTCCACATTAGCAGGAAACCAGAAACCGGAGCCAGAGTCAGGCGTCGAGGCCACACAGCCCAACAGGGGATTCAGACATCTTGACCAGTGTCTTAACTGCTGCTCCCAGCACCCGCCCCTGTCTCGGGTGTTTTGCGTCTTCAATGAGAGGAAAGAGCGATCAGTGGTTTTATTTTTCTGCGCTGTCTCTGTTACATCTCATCAACGTGGTGATGCACATTTTGCAAGATGAACGGGAGCCTCCTTTCTTTTCTCTGCCATGGAGGGTTCGGATCCTGGGATCCACTCCGTGAATGAATGAAATGGAGTAGACGCCAGTCATCAGGGCCTGGAGATGTTCCCGGGAGGGCAGCTCCTGGAGAAAATCATCTACTTCTGTTGCAGTTTAATGCGTTCCTTGGCTTTCCACTCCTTTTAAAGGCGAGTTTGGTAATTTCTTGGAAATTGCAAACCATCCATGTCAGCCAGGCTGAAATTTTTTTATTAGCTAATATCTGTCCCTGGACTCCCTTGCACGTCTCTGAAACCTGCTCCAGGGCAGATCTGTTGTTCTCCTGGCTTCTTCCTCTTGGGTTGGCTTTTTAAAAGTTGACTTTGTTCTTAGTTTTAAAAAACTGAAGTCATAGTAAAATACAGGGAACATGAATTTTACTGTGTCAACCGCGCTGAAACGCAGTTTGGTGACATCAAGTACACCCGCAGTGTTGGGCAACCATCAACACAGCCCATCTCTGGAACCTTCTCATCGTGTGAAACCGAAGCTCCGCCCCCACCCCACGCCAACTCCCCCAGCGCCAGGCAAGCACCCTCTACCACCTGTCCTTGCAAAGTGACAACAGTAGGGCCCTCCTGTGGGTGGAATCCTACGTATTTGCCCTTTTGGAACCGGCTTGTTTTACTGAGCCTAAGTGTCTTCAAGGGGCAGAAATGCTCTTGAGGGCTGTGAGTACTCCTGCCTTGTGTGGCAGGATCGTAGCCTATCCATCCCACCCACCCGAGGCTGAGGGTACACACACAGCCTTATAGAAGCTGACTTTGAAGCCACTGTCATGGAGAGGACACGTTGAGAACGCCATCCCCGGTTGCTTGCTGGAGAGAGAAGGCTGCAAAAAACACAGATTGGCAAAGATTTTATCATCCCGTCCATGGGTGAGAAAATGAGGCAGAGAAGAAGTCACAGAGCCCCGAAGTGGAAGAGTCAGGATTTGAACTCGGGGCTGCTGTGTGCGGCTCGGCTCCCCGGCCTTGCAGCCACGCTATCCATGCCTCGTTCAGGCAGATGGTGCAAGTCCCCCGTCCACGCTGGTGCCCCTGCAGCGGCAGGCCTGTGGGTGACTCACAGGCGCCCCGGAGCAGGCAGCTGAATCCCGTTCTGTTCATTGCAAATGAGAAGCAGATGTGACCGCAAATGTGCGGCCTTGGCGGCCGGTGCCAGGTGGAGCGGGGCCCTGACGAGCAGTCGCAGCAAATAAAACATAAGATTTAGGCGCGACTGGGAGGCAGACAAGCTGGAAACATTGTTCACAGAAGGCCCCCTACACTCGGCTCCAAGCAGCCAACTCAGTGTCCCCAGGCTCACACGCGGATTCACATTTAGGGCAATTTCCCTCCTGGCTGTGCAGCTCCGTGAGGGGCTGGGCGTGTAGGGGAGCCGCGTCCTAGCGGAACGACTAGGGCGCAGGGCACGGGGCTGGCGGGCTTGGCTTCCTGAGCTCTCCCCCTTGCTGCTAGCTGAGATTCGGTCTCAGAAGCAGCTCCTCAGCACTCAGGACCTGTGGGAAGGGTGGGTGGGCAGAGCCCTGAGCCCATGCATTGTTGAGCACCTACTGTATGTGCCTTAGCCTGCAGGCTGGGGGTGAGAGCGTTACAGGGAAAACGGTGAGGAAGAAAGGCGACCTCAGTGCCTGTCTCACGTAGAAGAAGAATTTCCACGCAGACAAGGCAGTGAGCAAAGTGAGGTTTATTTGAGTCAGAAACCTCCTGGTGCAGCGGCCGGGAGGGGGGCGCCAAGAGAGGAAGACCCGAGAAACTGCCGGGAGTGGAGGCTTAGGCACAGTTTGGGGACAACAGAGGGCAGGGACAGAATCCCTCAGAAGGCTGGGATTGTCATCCTGTCCAGCCTGCTCAGGATGAAAAAGAAGGCCATCAGAAAGGTGGGAAGGCGACTTCTAGGAACTCGGGGGGGTGGGGGGTGGGACTGGCTCTTCTGTCTTCTGGGGAGAAGCCTGCATCTTGCCCACTCTTAGAGACTCCCAGCACCCCAGATTCTGTCCTGGTTGCTCCTCTTCCAGTCCAGCTCTCTGCTGTGGCCCGGGAGGGCAGTGGAGGATGGCCCAGGTCCTTGGGCCCTGCACCCACATGGGAGACCAGGGAGAAGCACCTGGCTCCTGGCTTCGGATCGGCGCAGCGCGCCAGCCGCAACACGCCGGCCATAGCAGCCATTTAGGGGGTGAACCAAGGGAAAAAAGGAAGACCTTTCTCTCTGTCTCTGTCTCTTACTACCTAACTCTGCCTGTCAAAAAAAAAAAAAAAAAAAAAAAAAAAAAAAAAAAAAAAAAAAAAGAGAGACAGAGAGAGAGAGAGAGGGAGAGAGACTCCCCCTCTTCTCACTCCAGCAGGGACCTGACCTGGCCGCCTACTCGCCCATCTGTCACAGGAGCAGCAGAGCAGGAGCCTGAGGCTCAGAGAGGTTAAGGCACATGTCCAAAGTCACATAGCTCTGACCAGGGCTTCTGTGACACCCAGCACTGGGCAGAGCACTCTGGAGAGACCCAGTCTTCAGGGCTCACGAGAGCTCTCGGGGCAGGGTGTTCATCAGAATGGGCCAGACTTCCATAACCACCCCCTCCCCGCAGTAGGAGCTTATTTCCCACTCAGACCGCAGTCCCCCGTTACGCAGGGCTGTCGCTGTCGAGTGGGGGTCTGCTCCACACGGTCACTCATGGGCTCAGGGCCCAGAGTATGAAGGTCCTACAGGAAGCTTAAGGAGCTGGGCCTGTAAGTGGTGACCTCACTTCCTCCTTGTATTCCATTGGCCAGAATGAAGTCCCATGGCCTGGCCCACCTGCAGGGGAGCCTGGGAGATGTAGTTCGGGTGTGTGCCCGCGAGGACAAGGGAGCCAGATGGACAGCGGCCAGGATTTGTGGCTGGTTGCAGCTACCAGTCTTCGAGTCTTGCAGCTGGGGGCACCGAGGCTTGGAGCGAGCAGGTGCTCAGCTGGGTGGGGTGGAGCTGCAGGTTCTCCCACCAGGCTGCCCTGTGTCCCTGGAAGTGAGTGGACATGGAGGACGTAGGCACGCCGTTCCCGCCGGGGCAGACCCATGCTTTGGGGCTGAGGGCTCTGGCCCCAGCTCCCAGGGTTTGCCTCTGCCTCTCACCAGCTGGGTGGCTTTGGGCAGGACAGACAACTGTGCTGCACCTCAGTTTCCCCTTCCATAAAGGGGGACAGTAACGACCTGGCAGACGGCCAGTGCTCATTCTTCTTGGCTCGATTTCCTGCCAGAAGCCAGGAACACGGTCATGACCTGGCCCGCCTCGGGTGTGCAGAGGGACACCCAGTGCCCTGAGAGCCCAGTGCTCACTCAGCTCCTCGTCCTAGCTGTCAGCTCCTGGGCTCCTGCACGGGCTCGGGTCTCTGCTCCCCCTCCCCTGCTCTCTCCCAGGCACAGCAGGGAGGACAGCAGGGTGCACAGGGGACTATCCAGCAGCTTTCATGGGAACCTCCTGGCTCAGACCCAGGAGGAAAGAGAGGAGAGGAAGCAGGGGCCCAGCCTGTGCTCGCGCACGAGGGTCCTTGTTCGGACCTCCATGCCTGAGTGGGTGAACTGTCACTCAGCTCCCTCATTTCAACAGAGCCTCCTCCAGGGCAGGGCGCAGCCATCTGTGCCACCTTCCACCGCCCCAGCTCTCCCTGGGATCCTGAAGATACAGCTCTCCCACTCCCAGGGGCTCCCGGGGAAGATGGCCCAAGTGCTTGAGCGCCTGCTCCCATGGGGGAGACCTGGATGGAGCTCCTGGCTTCAGTCTGGCCCAGCCCTGGTCATGGTAGCCATCTGGGGAGTGAACCAGTGGATGGAATATCTTTCTCTCTCTCCTCTCTACCTCTCAAATAAATAAATAATAAAATCTTAAAAATTTATTTATTTGAAAGGCAGAATTACAGAGAGGAAAGAGAGAGAGAGAGAGAGAGAGAGAGAGAGAGAGAGAGTTAGTTTCCATTCTGATTCACTTCCCAAATGGCTGCCATAGCCAGAGCTGAGCCAGTCTGAAGCCAGGAGCCTGGAATTTAATCCAGGTCTCCCAGGTGGGTGCAGGGGCCCAAGCCCTTGGGCCGTCTACTGCTGCCTTCCCAGGCACATTAGCAGGGAGCTGCATTGGAAGGGAAGCGACGGGGACTGGAATCGGCACTCTGATATGGAAGGCTGGTGTGGCAGGCAGTGGCGTAACCCTCTGTGCCGTGACGCCAGCCCTGAGATTCAGCTCCTTCTGAGGTCATGTGGGAGACTAAGCCGCAGGCCTGGCTGCCCTGCTGCTGGCTGTGGCTGGCCACCGTTGATGCTCCTTGGCCCGTAGACCCGAGCCCTGCCTTCGTCTGCACAGGATGCCCTTCTGTGTGTCTATCCACTTCTCCCTTTCTCTAGGGGCACCTGCTACATTGGGATTCACGCTCCTCCCTGCCCTACTGGGAGGTCACCTTAACGACCAACACCCGCAGTGACCAGGTCACATTCTGAGATCCTGGGCTTGGGACGCTGACGAGCTGATCTTGGCGGGGACAGAGCAACCCACCATGCCTGGCTTTGCCAGTGCAGCCCCCTGTGGCTGGCACTCGGTGCTGCACGCTGTCCAGCAGGCAAGCATCTGGTTACTTCTGGAAGTCAGCTCCAGGGCTGCTCCCCGGCCAAGATGGGTCTTTCCCGTGTGTGCTGCTGTTCACACCACAGCCCAGACAGGGAATTAGCTTCTCACAGTGCAGGAGGACGACCATCGAGATCCAGGTGCGGACTTCCATGCAGCGCCCTCACACGGCGGAAAGCAGAAGGGCACAAAGGGACGACAGACTCTGTCCAGCAGCCCCTGCACCAGGGCTCCTGATCCCACGGAGGAGGAGGAGGGAGGCACTCTCTGGCCCCAGCACCTGGGCCAGACCAGCATATGGGAGCAGCGCCCAGCACCCAGCGCCCAGCAGGAAAGGGGAGAAAGAGGTGGAGCCATTTCTGTTGCTGTCACAAAACCCTGAGTTGGGGTGATTCACAAATCTGGCTTCCTGTAACCCGCAGTTCTGCAGGCTGCTGAGTCCCAGATGAAGGTGCTGGCAGGATAGAGTGAGCGTGTGAAGTCAGCTCTCTCTCCCTCCACAGAGCCACCAACACCGTGGGGTCACGGGGGGCCCCAGCCTC
Organism: Oryctolagus cuniculus; assembly: GCF_964237555.1. Classification (NCBI taxonomy): domain Eukaryota; kingdom Metazoa; phylum Chordata; class Mammalia; order Lagomorpha; family Leporidae; genus Oryctolagus; species Oryctolagus cuniculus. Next base: position 233,222,511 of record NC_091432.1, on the reverse strand, counting down.
ATGACTGCCTCCCACCCTCATGGGCTCCCAAAGCCCCCCCCCCAATGCCATTAGCATAGGAATCTGGGGGTTCAGTTTCCAGCACAGGAGCTCCAGGGAACAGCACCCTGACCCTGGCAGACGGGGAGAGCGGAGAGAGTGGGGGGAGGGGCACAGCAGCGCCCGTGGAACCAGCCCGTGGCCCCCGAAGTCCTGATCTTCTCTTGCCCCCATGTTTCCCTGGTCCTTCTCCCAAGTTAATCACAAAGTCAGGTGCCTAAGACACCAGCTCATAAGTCATTTGTCCACCAGGCCAGCCTAAGTCAGTCTCAGCTGGTCGGAGGCTGACAGCTGGACCACGCCTGCCCTGAACGTGCTGTGGTGAGAGTGAGACTGGCTCCCACACCCAGGCAGCAGTTTGGGTTCCTGATGGGTGATGGGATGGGGGTGGGGGCTTGATCCAGTGGCTGGGTCTGACCCTGGGGACTTTGGGAGGTTGCTGGGGTGTCCAGTCTCCCCAGCCTTCAAAGGAGAGACCCCAGAGAGGGCAGGGGCAGAGCCAGCTCCCTGGGTCTCGGCTCCCGGCTTACCCTGGGGTCCCTCCTCTGCACCTGCCCTGCTCTTACCAGAGGCCGGACTGATGGAACCGCCGAGCTACAACCCCAAGTAAACCTTCCTCCCTGCACTGCTCCCGCAAGATGGCACCCCGAACCAAAGTGGCACCCCACCGCAGCACCAAACACTGGAAACAGACGACCACGCAGCTGTAGAAGCCGCGGTCACTCAGGGCGCAACACGCGCCGGCCGCACTGTTCCCCACCTGCATCCCGCAGGGCACAACAGCCGGGCCCCACATTATTCCTGCACGCATCCCGCAGGGCACAGCATGCGGAGGCTGCACATCTCCTTCCGTGCCTGCACCCACGCAAGGTCCCGCCGCGCCCCCCCCCCCCGCCGCCCCTTCCAGAAAGGCGCCATCAGCACGTCCGCATTCCCGCTTCCCTTGCCTGACCCCAGGAAACTTTCCCCAGTTGGGGGCCCGTTGTGGGTGTCACCCCTGCCCTGTTGCTAGCTGGACGAAGCAGCTGAAGCCTTTCTTTTCCCCCAAAGACCGGAGGGCTGGGCGGGGGACCCCTGCTGGCTCCAGCACCCCTTCCCCAGCCAGAAGCTGCCTCTCACCAAGGACAGGGCCCGGGGTCCTGCAGTTGGTGGGCGGGGCGGGCAGGAGTGAGTGGTGGGTGTGGCACGGGCTCTGGGGGGCAGGGGTGTAGGGGTGTATATGTGGGTGTGGGGGTGCAAAATGGGGAGGGGGAGCCCCAGCCGTTCCCCGGAAGCCAAGGACAGCCTTTAAACACTCCCCCAGACACATGCATGCTGCAAATCTGGTTTTGGAATAGTAACAATAATGAGAAATAAAAAGAGTGAGCGGATGATGCGAGAGGGAGGGAAAGGGGCCCAGCCAGGCCCCTCCCCTGGGCAGCCGAGGGGGGACGGGCACAGGGAGAAATTGAAATTAGTTGTGACAGCTGAAATTCTGTGCTCTGTGGACGACATCTGACAGGGTACTTAAAAAAATAATAAGAAAAGGGAAAGTGGTTTGGGTCGCCCGGGGGAGGGGGCACGGGGGATTTCAAGTGACACAAGACGCATAATTCGAGCTTCTTAGGCTGCGAAAGCTCCTCTTACCTAAGGGGCCTGCTGCCTTTATTTTTATCCAAATGGCTCAATTACCGCAAAGCCCCACAGAGAAAATTATGGATGTTTGCCTCTATTTTTCTCCTCTTGTCTCGACAACTGTAGATATTTTGTTTTCCTCCTCGCTCGTTCTCGCTCTCTCTCTCTTTTTTTTTTTTTTTTTTGGTAGTGGGGGGGGGTGAAGAGAGAAGGGGAGTGTTCAGAGGGGCCCAGGGGCCTGAAGCTCTGCAATTGCGCCCCAAAGCCTGCATCTCACACACCCCCACCCCGCAATCCGAGGCCGCACCCCGCGGCCGGTGCCTCCCGTGTGTCCTTGCTGTGTCCCTCTCCTGCGCCTGCTGCCCTCTCCCCGCCGGCTCTCCGGGGCCTGCGGCGTCCAGCCCCAGCCCCGGCCCCAGCCCCAGCAGCTCCGGCAGCACCCGCGGCAGCCTCCCTGGGCCCCTCGGCCTCCCAGCGGGCACCCCTCCTCGCCGCTCCCCTCTCCCCTGCCCTATTTCCGAAGCCTGAAATAGACGCGGGGAGGCGCGGAGGTGCCCATTTTCCAACCTTCCCGTGGGGTCTCCGCTTGTCATTTTCAGAATTGGCGCACCAGGGAGCCGGGCTGGCGGTGCTCCCACGCTCGCCCACTCTGCCAGGCGAGGGCCTCTGCCCTGGTGCCTGTCCTGGGCTCCAGGGGAGACCTCCGGGGCGGGGGTGGGGGCTGGGGCTCTGGGGAATGGTGTCTGAGCACCAGGCCCTGGGAGCCTGCCTGCAGGGGTGTGTGGGGAGGGGACTCCACCCTCTCCCTCCCCTTCCTCCCACCTCACCATCCTGCCAGGCCATGCCCTTTCCTTGCTTAAAGTCCCCCTTGGTCCATTGGCCTGGGTCGGGGGTGGCTCCTCCCTGGCCCCAGGGCAGAAGGCACAGGACTCACTGCCCCCTCCGCCCCCATCCTGAATTCTCTCATCTCATAGCTCCTTCCTGCGTGGGCCTTTTGCAGCTGTGGGTTCTTCGCCCAGGTCTCTCTCTCTCCCTCCCTCCCTCTCTCTCTCCCTCCCTCCCTCTCTCTTTCCTGTCTCTCTCCCTACACCCCTAACTCTCCCTCGGCCTCCAGCATCACTGAGCATCACCTCCCCGAGGAGCCTTCCCAGTGGGACCAGGCTCTCCCGACACCCGCGCAGCCACCATGGAAGGGCCCTGCCCCTCCCCCCTCCCCAGGCCACGTGGAGAGTCAGCAGACAGAACTATCTCACTGTGGTCCATGTTCACGCCTTCCGTATCCGTGGATCGCCTCCGCGGCTCCAACCAGCCGCGGGTAGGCTACGTCAGGGAACAAATGGCGCCCGTACTGAACCCGTGAGGGCTGTTACATTTTTCATTCCCCTGTGCGGCCACCTGCCCCAGCCCGCCATGGCCGCCAGCCAAGCACAAGCACCAGGGTGGAGCAGGACCCTGGCCAGGCACGCGGCATCAGGGTTTGGCTTCAGAGCCGAAGGCCTGGGTACAAATTCCAGGCTCAGTGTTCTCTCCTGCGTGACCCTGGGCCACTGGTGGCGCCCCGCTGAGCCTCAGTTCCCTCCTGCAAACGGGGGCGGGGGAAGGACTTACTTAACTTCCACACCTTGTGATGGGCCTGGAACCAGCCACTCGGATTATCTATCCCCTTGCCTTCCATGGCCCCGAGGGACCCCTCTTTGCCCCCTCACCCACCGGGCACTCAGCAGCCGGGACCCACACAGATGGTGTGTCTGCTCTTTTCCAGGTGTGCATGACCAGATGGGCCGCCTGCCCCTGGTGGCTGGCATGCCCACAGCACTCCCCACCCCCAACCCTGCAGGTGCCAGGCCACCCTGGGTGCTGTGATTGGACCCATCTGACATGGGGAACCCGAGGCTCAGAAGGCGTGAGTGACTGATAATGGGCGATGCTTCTTCTAAGTGCGCATCAGATGGGGCCACCCCTTCCCAGAATCCTAGGAGCTTCCAAACTGCTGAATGGGGCCCAGGGGGTCTACAGGGCCTGACTGCGTCTGTGTGTCCTCCTCCCCCTCTGCTGTGCCCCTTCGGTCCCTTCCCTCTGGCTGGGTGCCTCCCTGCAGCCCCGACCCTTCCACTGCCTCCAGTCCCCTTTTTGTCTCCCAGCCTTAGCACAGGCTGTTCCTCCCACCCCCAGCAAGGCCTTCCCTGCACCCCCCCCCACGTGGGCAAGGCTCCCCCGCCTCCGAGCTGTGTGACACACCTGGCCGATCAATCACCTGTCTCCAAGCCTGTGGCTCCGCCAGGCCTGTGGCTGCTGCACTTTTTCAGAATTATCCTCGGCAGACGCAAGAGGAGCTGGACTCACACCTGCTCTGTGGGCCACACAGACTGGGGCCTCCGCCCCCTCTTCTCACCCAGGCTCCACCGTGAGCAGCGGCCACGTGAACGCCGTGGACAGTCCACACGAGCCACGGAAACACCCAGCCCTGGCCACGGCAGGTATCTGGGAGTGAACCAGCTGATGGGCGCCTGTCTGGCAGCCTTTTTGCCTTTCAAAGAAGAAAGATTAGACTAAAAGAAAAAGTGTTTGAATAGTGTTTTTCCCCTTAAAAAGACGGGTGTGAGTGACTTGGGCATGAGCAGTGAACGCCCACGCAGAGCGAATGTCCCAGGAGAGCACTGGGGTCACCCCCTTGCCGGGAGACTGCAGAGCTGGGAGGCAGGGAGGCCCCCCCCCCCCCACGCATCGGGCCGCCTCCCGGCCGGGGCCAGAAGCAGGCGGGAGGGAGAGGGACGGACGGTTTCTCCAGCACAGCCCGGATGTAGGGCTCTAGATTGGCCTGCAGGGGTGGGGAGGCCGGGGTCTGGAACGGGGGGTGGTCTTGGGGGTCTGTGGGTCTCACTGAGCAGCTCCACAGTGGAGTTGGAAGATGCATGAAGGTGAGAGGCAGGCGGACCCAGCGCCCAGCTGCGTGGCCCACGGCCCCTGGACGCCGGCTCCCACCTTGCCCCCAGCGCCACCCGGCGCCTTCTGTTCCTGAGAAGGGGCTGCCGCCGCAGTCCACCTGTGAGTGGTGCTCACAGCCTGCCGTGGGCCCTCGCTGGGTGTGCCCACTCCCACCCCGGGAGGGTGCTGACTGCGGGTTCCTGAGCCAGGCCCAGGGGTGTGCCGAGTGTCTGACAAGTGACCTCGCGGCTTCCACCTGTGAAATGAGGGTTGCACAGGCTCCGTGAGAAGGCAGTGTCTGGCGCTGGAGCTGGTAATGGCTGCTATAGGCATTGTGGTCCTGTGTCTAACCTGGACAGCTCTGCCCTCGCTGGCCATGGCCCTGTGGGGTCAGCGCATGCGCCCTTCAGAGAATTGGCTGGGGGTAAAATTGTGCCTGGTTGTGGTCTCGCCACAGTTCAGGCCTGAGGCCAGGGCCAGAATCCTGACACCCAGAGAGGGGGAGATGGACGTGCAACTGCCCCCAGCGGCCCTGATGCTGGGTGGGGCCCAGGGTCCCCAAGGCCATGAACACACTCTCTCCAGAGCTTGGGGCAGGGAGGGGCTGAGGGCGGGGTGCAGCTCGGGTTTTTGAAGGCTTAAACTCCTGGCCTCATGAGACCGGTCAGGCGGCTCCTGGAGTCCCCAGGCCTGCACAAGCAGTTTCAGACACGTTCGCTGCAGAAGCCTGCGAATGAAACCCTGTGCCGAAGACCGGCCAATGAGAGCACGGCGAGGGGCGGGGCCTCCGGCTGCCACCACCTTCCCCTGGCTTACCTGCGGCCGGCAGGTGCTCAGGGGCCTGGGAAGAGCAAAGCGCTCAGGCTCGATCAGACAGCAGACGGCACGGCTCGGTGAGGCCAGCCGATCTCCCCACTCTGCTCCCCTCCCAAGTCTATCCCGTGCACCTCTACCTCTCAGAGTGGCCCTCGGATCTCCTGCCCTGGCTGACTCCTACCCGCAGCCGGCTCCCAGGCAACTTCCCGCCCCTCCACCCACAAACCTTTCTGCTTCTCTCCACTGGACCAACTCCTATACAGCCTTCAAAACCTGGTTGAGCCTCATCTCCCCCAGGGAGCCTCCCCAGTCCCCCCAGTTGGCCTTGTACAACCAATTGCGGTCCCAGGAGGGTACAATCCCATGTGGGAACTGGGGGCTCCGGCCTCAGCCTCAGCGACTCGCCTGCTCCGGCCCCGTGGGCCAGCCTGTCTGAACCCAAGGGCCTCATCTGCTACCTGGGGTTCGTAGCAACAGCATGCATACTCCATGGTCGCCCCCAGGTGCCCAGGAGGTCCCTCGTGGGAACCACTGATGCTGGGGACTTGGATACAGAGAGAGAGAGAGAGAGAGAGAGAGACCAAGAGTCTGCCCATAAGCACCTGACAGCATCGGCCAGGGGAGGATGCCTAGACGCGGGGCGGAACCCAGTAGAACCCGGGTGGGAGGGGATGAGCCCAGGGGCCCGATCCTGTGACTTGGCCCCAAGCAGCTGCTCAGTGAATGTTGAACCGAAAGGACCTGGGATCGCAGAGGGAGGGTCGTTCCACAGCCAGAGCTGGGGGGCTGGGAGGAGCACCCAGTTCTCTCTCCTACAAGCTACTCAAGGCTGCTGCAAAACCATTGTGCTGTGGTCCCCTCCCCGTCCACATGTTTTTCATAATGAGTGTGTATGACTCGGAAAATCAGCAAAAGCAATTAAGCTGTTTTCAAGCGCCAAGATTTTCTTTTAAAATCGTGCACACAAAAGACAGTCAAAGTTTACCCAGAGAAAGGGCAAATGAAGGGGGCGGTAATTATGCGGGGAACCCAGGCAGAGCGAGGGACTCCGAGGCACGGTGCACCTGGGTGCTGAGCTTCCCAAGACACTCAGAGCGAACAGGGAGACCTGTGGGCAGGCTTTGCGGGACGGGCAGGAGGCGCTGGGGAAGTGGGGAGGTGCCGGCAGAGGCACAGGCTGCCCGAGCGCCACCACGTCTGAGCCATCACGGCTCACAGGGTCGGAGCATCGCGTCCCATGTCTGGAAGCGGCAAGTGGCAGGGGTGGGCTCCACTCCTGGGCCGCTGTGCCTGTGGCTGTGACAGTGGCCGGCGGCCTGACAGCTGAGAGTCGCTGTCCTCCCTAAATGGAGTCCTGATACAGTGCGCAGCGCTGACAGTGGAGCCCAGAGATAGCAGGGTGCGTCGGCGCCTGTGTGACAGAAGGGACAGGCCACCAGCAAACCTGTAATCCTCTGATTTCTTCCAGGCTGAAGCGCTTAACCCCTGCATCTCCGGGCTGGGCAGTGGTCATTGGCCTGGGGCCAGTGCACGAGGGGCCCTGAGGAACCAGAGCAGGAGCACCTGCTGTGTTCCCTGCTCCGTCCAGGGGATGCTGGACTGCTTCTGCCAGCAGGGGGGCTGTGGGAACAGTGGAGGGGCAGGGAGGGAGAGTTCTCTGCGTCTGCTCTCGAACGCTGCCCTCCACCCTTTCCCCACCTGGAAGCTCTTTGACATAGAGGAATCTAGCCAGGTGCCTCCATGGCTGCTCAGTGTCCTAAAGGCACAGCCAAGCTCCTTACCGCGGCCAGCAGGGAAGGGGCCTTGTGACCCAGCCCTCGCCACCTCTCCAGCTCTTGCCTCTAGGCTCCTGGCCACACTGGCTTTCTTTCAGGTCCTCCAATTGAGCCCTGCCCCAGGGCTTTTGCACAGGCCACTCCCAGCCACTCTGATCCCTGCCTCCATCCACTCTCTGGGCCATCCTTGTTCTTACCCTCCAGGATCCAGCCTCACCCGCCCGGTTTCCAAGGCTGGGTCAGAGGCAGGAGAAGCCCAGTGCTCGCCGGCTCCCAGATCCACATGGGCACCACCATCTCAATTCTTGCAGCACCCCTGCCCCAGGGTGGCTACGACCTCGTTTTCCCAACAACTAATGCTCAGAGAGAATGAGGCCACACAGGCCCAATGGCCAGTGGGCAACAGAGCCAGGATTTGAACTCAGCTCTCTCTGAAGCTCTGGTGAGGAAGCTGAGGCAGGCAGTGGCTCCCCAGGGTGCCGGAGGGAGTTAGTGTGGGGGGTCGGGGGGAGAGGCTGCCTTCTGGGCCCCTACCTGGTGGGTGGAGTGGCCTCTTGTGTCCTGTGGGAGCAGAGGGGATCTAGTGGGGTGGGGGCAGCCATGGAGGGGCTTCTCCCAGGAGAGCAGCCGAGGGCCGACGGGCGCCCCCTCCCCATCCTGCCCTTGGCCCCACTGGCAGCTGCTCACCACAATTAGCCAACAAGTGGCTGTTTTGTGGAGTTACTGCTGATGTGTTTTAAGTGGCTTTCTAAGTGGGAAACGTTCGGGAGGACGGCAGGCAGACAAAGGGGAGCGAGCGAGTGCATTAGGTTTTATCGGTCTGTTTTGCACACGTCTGACATCACTCTCCAGCAAGCTCTGTTCGCCCCGGGAGAAGGATAAAGAGCCGGGAGGGGGACAGCGCGGGCAGGCAGGCAGGCACGCGCGCTCGCTCCGGCTTGCATGCATGCACGCAGAGTGCAGGTACAATGGCCACGACATCGGAGCAAACTGCCCAGCAGATGGGGCCTGCCCTGCTCCGAAGGCGAGGCCTGGCTGCAGGTGACACAGAAAGGCTAGAGTGGCGTCCATTGTGCGCTGAGAGGGCGGCGCGCCCGCCTCGGCCTAATGGCAGCCGCCACCAAGACAGATCCTCTTCTGGTCCAAGGACAAAAGTCACCCAGGATGGCAGGGGCAGGGGGAGGGGGACTCCGTCCCCAGGGCAGAGTCGTGGAGGAAAGTCACCTCCTCCAGCCTTGGCAAACAGCAGCAGCCAGGAGGTAGCCTGCTGTGGAGGGGGCGCGGGAAGGGATGTTGGGGGCCAGGGGTCCCGCGAGGGGCAGCCAGGCCGTGGGAACAAGAGGAAGATGGCGGCGTTCCTGCCTCTCCAGGCAATGCTGTGGTCAGGCCCCGTTCCCTCCAGGCCTCAGCTTCTGCCTCCATCTTGTGGCACCGAGGGTTCAGCCACCCCCTGAGACTCCAGCCTCCCATACTGGAGTGCAGGTTCCAGTCCCAGCTGCTCTGCCTCTGACCCAGCTCCCTGCTAACGTGCCTGGGAAAGCAGCAGGAAAAGGCCAGGTGCTTGGGCCCCTGCCACCACCACGGGGGACCTGGATGGAGTTCCAGGCTCCTGGCTTCAGCCTGGTTCAGGCTTAGCTGTTGCGGCCATTTGGGGAGTGAACCAGGAGGTGGAAGACCCCTCACCATGGTCTGTCACTCTGTCTTTCAAATAAATAAGTACTAACGGATTTGATTTAATCTGTTGCCCATTGGTCTGTCCTTGTACCCATCCATTCATCCATCCATCCACAATCACGCATGCATCCATCCACTGATCCACCCAGGTAGCCCCTCATTTGCTGTTCTCTTAGCAGGAAACGGTAGAGGCATTTTATTTGGCCGTGTGTCCAATTGCAAGGCGCTGGAGCTGCCTCCGCTCCTTCGTGCGTGGTGAGCCATCTCCCTGGCAACCCCATGCCCACCTTCAGTGACTGACGCCGTGTCTACTCTCGGAGTGTTTGCTGCACGCTCGCTCCTGGCTGGCACTTGTTCGGATTCGCCCGTCTCCATGGGATTTTCATGCTAAGTGATTGACTAAGGGTCTCAGGGCACCAGTTACGGGCCAGGCGTTCTGCTTGGCGCTGGGAATACAGAGGGATACAGACATTGCATGAAAAAGCCCTACGTGTGAGGAGAACACACGCCTGCAGCAGCCCCCAGAGTGCTGGAGGGTCTGGAGGCTCCTTGGGGTGGGCGTGCTGGGAGGAGGCAGGACGTGGGTTGAAGGTAGCCGGGATCACGGAGGCCGGAGGCGGGGCGGAACCTCAGGCAGGTTGGGGGGAGGAGGCAGCATTGAGGCTCTGGGGAGGAGGGGGAGGGAGGCCCGGGGGGGGGGCAGGCAGGGCTACGGTGAGGTGGGGGGAGGCCACAGGAGCCCAGCCCAGGGCTGAGACCCGCAAGGGGCCCTGTGCTCTGCGGCCCAGTGGCAGGGATGAGAGAGGTGACAATGGCAGTGCTTGCTGGGGACCCTGTCTGGGCTGAGGACCCAGTGGACAGGGAGCTGGATGCTGTTGTTACCCACACTCACCACCCAGGCCTGTGCTGGCCTCTGTCCCGCTCTGCCCATCCCCAAAGACTCTGGCCCGGGGCTGCAGGACAGGAAGGTTACACCCGAGGGAACAGTGAGTGGGAGGAAGAGGCTGCCACAGGTGGCAGGCAGAGTGGGACTCACTGTAAGAAATGCCTGAGGGAGATGGGGCCCAGAACTCCATCTGGGTCTCCTACGTGGGTGTGGGGGCCCAAGGACTTGGGCCATCTTCCGCTGCTTTCCTAGGAGCATCAGTAGGGAGTGGGATTGGAAGTGGAACAGCCGGGACTTGAACCGGCGCCCATACGGAATGCTGGTGTCACAGGTGGTGGCTTAGCCCACTGTACCACACCACTGGCCCCCAGCTCAGGGTAATTGTAATCTGTGGAAAAGCTGCAGACAGGAAAGAGCCCTCCTCCATTCCATCACCTGGTTTCTCTTACAGCTAACAGCTCCAACACCTGTTTCACATTTGCCAGCACTAAGAAATTAGCACTGGGGCTGGCGTGGCACAGCAGGTTAAGCTGCCGCCTGCGAATCCAGCATCCCATGTAGGTGCTTGTTGAAGTCCTGGCTGCTCCACTTCCAATCCAGCTCCTTATTAATGTGGCTGGGAAGGCGGTGGAGGAAGGCCCAAGTGCTTGGTCCCCTGCTACCCATGTGGGAGTCCTGGATGGAGCTCCTGGCTCCAGGCTCCAGTCTGGTCCAGCCTGGGCCATTGTGGCCATTTGGGGGAGTAAATCAGTGGATGGAAGAACTCTCTCTCAACTCTTTCAAATGAATAAAATGAATCTTAAAAAAAGAAGAAGAAGAAAGAGATAAATTAGCCTTGCTCCTCTGTTACTAAATGACAGGCTTCGATCTGATTTCTCCAGGGTGTCCCTTGGATCCTGGAGTCCCAGCCAGCATCCTACTTGCTAGCAGCTCTATTTCAAAAACCAGAAATGGAGAGCAACCCAAATATCCCTCCACAAAGAGTGGGTAAGTAGATGGAGGTTCATTCATTCGTTTGATTCAATACAGTGCAGCAGTGGGGAGAACTGAGTGATTCAGACGCCAAGTGAGACCCGAGGTTGGATGAGAGGAACCAGACACAATGAACCAACACCCTAATATGTGCATTGCCACGTGGATAAGTGGACTACACATGGAGGCCTGAGTCATCACTACCGGGGCTGGTGCTGTGGCTCAGCAGGTAAAGCCGCTGCCCGCTGCACCAGCATCCCATATGGGCACTGGTTTGAGTCCCGGCTGCTCCACTTCTGATTCGGCTCCCTGCTAGTGAGCCTGAGAAAGCAGCAGAAGATGGCCCAAGTGCTTGGGCCTCTGCACCCGTGTGTGAGACCCGGAAGAAGCTCCTGGCTCCTGGCTTCAGCCTGGCCCAGCCCTGGCCATTGCGGACGTCTGGATAGAAGATCCCCCCACCCCTCCTGCCCCACCCCTCTCTGTGCCTTTTGAATAAATAAATACATAAATATTTTAACAAGGGAAGAAGAGTCGTGGCCCTCTGTGCCCACACTGATTCCAGCAGACAGACAATGAGAATGCGGAGGGCCTCTGGGAACAGGGCCAAGATGCCAAGGCGGTTGACTTTAAGTCCGTGGGAAGGGCGGGCTTGACTCAAGTGGAACCGCCACAGAGAGACCCTTGCTGGCTGCTGGGAGCAGTGAGCCTCTGCGGCAGGGCTGATGCAGAGGAGTGCGGGTGGCCCAGGAGCCACTGGCTGACAACAGGCCCCGGCCCCGCAAGTGCAGGGGCCACACGGCGCCGACAACCATGGAACCTCGCAGGGAGACCAGGGTCCAAGGAGGAACACAGTCCCGCGGGCATTGGGACTGCTGCCTGCTAAGACCCCACGCGTAGGGCCAGCCAAGCTGGGCCCAGATGTCTGTGCTGTTTCCAGCTGCTCAGCTGTGGGATTTGTTCTGCAGCCACAGTGACCAACACCCCAGGGGAGGGCACCAGGGCTCCCGGGAAGCTGGCCATGTTCCGTTTGGATTTGGGCGATGCTTGTGCAGGTGCATCCATAAGTTATATTGTAACGGCACTGCGGATCCAGGCAGCTTGCACCAAAATGGGCACATACTCCAGCGTGGACACGATGGCGCAGCAGCCCTGGTTTTCCATCTCAGCCTCCGTCCCTGCCTCTCCCTCCCCCTTCTCTTAAGTATCTAGGCACTCAGCCCCGCCAAGGTCTCCTCTAAGCACCAGGCACCCCTCTCCCCTTCCCTGCTACTTGTCACTCGCACCTAAGGGGCAGTTCAGTTTCCGCCTGGGGATCTGCCCAACCCTCCTGGCTCATCTGGAGCCCGCTCTGTGGTGCTGCACCGAGCGAGGACACCTCTGTGGGCAGCCCACGCCACCCGCCCACCTGAAGCCTCCAGCTGCACTTGTGTCCATCCCGCGAGGTGTCACGTCCTGCTCTGGTCACTTTCTGGACACAGGCCTGGTATCCCGTCCCTCCTTCCTCATGTCCTTGTTCATCCCCAGCTCTTCCAGGAAAGATCTTAATGTAGGAGCTGGCATGGTGGCATCACGGATAAAGCCGCCACCATGACGCTAGCATCCCTTATGGACGCCGGTTCCCATCCCGGCTGCTCCACTTCCTATCCAGCTCTCTGCTTATGGCCTGGGAAAGGAATGGAAGATGTCCCAAGTGTTGGGCCCCTGCACTCATGTGGGAGACCAGGATGAAGCTCCTGGCTCCTGGCTTCAGCCTGACCCAGCCTTGGCCATTGTGGCCATCTGGGGAGTGAACCAGTGCATGGAAGCACTCTCTCTCTCTCTCTCTCTCTGTAACTCTTTCAAATAAATAACTACATCTGAAAAAGATCTCGCGGCTGGCACTGTGGCACAGTAGGTTAATCCTCTGCCTTCAGTGCCGGCATCCCATATGGGTGCTGTTTTGAGCCCCGGCTGCTCCACTTCCAATCCAGCTCTCTGCTGTGGCCTGGGAAAGCAGTGGAAGATGGCCCAGGCTTTTGGGCCCCTGCACGCACATGGGAGACCCAGAAGAAGTTCCTGGCCCCTGGCTTCGGATCAGCACAGCTCTGGCCGTTGCTGCCACTTGGGGAGTGAACCAGCGGATGCAAGACCTTTCTCTCTGTCTCTCCCTCTCACTGTCTGTAACTTTACCTCTCAAATAAATAAATAAATCTTAAAAAAAAAAAAACTTAATGTAAGTGGCACACACACACGCACACGCACCCCTCCTCTGGGAGGACCCGGACCTCAGGGGTGCTCAGACCTGGACTGCATGGGAACCAGCGGGGCTCGCATGAAAACACAGATCAGGGCCAGCAGGTGAGGGAGGGGCTTGCATCCCCCACCCTCGTGAGCTCCCTGCTGGCCCTGTTGGTCCCAGGGCCATCCAGGAGTAGCGCACCTGTGGTGCTCCTGCTCTTCCTGCTGCCCTGGGCTGGACTGCAGGTTGCATGAGGACCCAGGAAGACGTGGATCCAGGGTGCTCCTGCCCTCGTTAACCCTCCTTAGACAAAGGCTGCTGTTCTTTCCGGAGAGCAGGGGTGGGGGGTCTGAGGACCGGGCAGCCTGGTACCTCTGCCTCTGCCCTCGGCAGGGCTGGGCGGGGACGCCATCTTGAAGGTCTGGTTTCTGCTGCACGTGATGCCCAAGGCAGGGCGCTCACCCCAGCAGCCCACAGAGCCCACAGTGCTCCTGCCCCTGGCTGTGAGAAAGACGAACGTGGCTTTCTTCTCTTCTCTCTTTTAAAGATGTGTTTTTACTTATTTGAAAGGCAGAGAGAGAGAGAGAATCTGTCATCTGCTGGTTAGCTCCCCAAGTGGCTGGTCCTGGTTGAAGCCAGGAGCCTGAAACTCCATTAGGTCTCCAGGTGGCAGAGGTCCAAGCACTTGGCCGTCCTCAGCTGCTTTCCCGGCTGCAATAGCACGGAGCTGGATTGGACACAGAGCGGCCGGGACTGGGACAAGCACTCTGATACGGGACGCCAGCTCTGCGAGTGGCAGTTTAACCCATTGCAGCACAGCGCTGGCCCCAAGCACGGGTCTCTGTGGTGCCACCGACATCCCAGATACGACTGCTCTGCAAGGCTGGCCACTGCCGCCTTTGCCCACAGCAGGCAGAAGAGCTGGGCAGGGGGCGCCCCCCACGCAGAAGCTGGAGCACTCACAGTGACCTGGAGGAGCCCACTCACTCCCAGGGGGCGGGCTCAGGCATGCCTGCTCCTGGCTGGTGCCGGGGACATCCCTGTGGAACTGTGGCTGAGCCCAGTCCCTGCCCAGTGGCTTTTGGGCTGGGACTCCCAGTGGGGAGGTAGTGTCCTGCTGCCCTGGCTGGCCCACGTGGGGCTGTTTCTCCCGACACCATCGATCCAGCTAAACCAGCGAGGTCCATGACGGCCGTGGAGGCCAGGGGCCAGGGGCCCAGCTGGTAAATCGCCCGGCGGCAGTGTTTGAAAGCCAGGCCCTGTGTCCAGCTCCTTGGGGCTGGGGAGAAGCCACTGAAGTTTGATACGGCCCTGGGGGCCGGCGGGGGCAAAGGGCTCCTGCCCAGGGAGGGACAAATAGATCGATGGGAAACTGTCGTGACCTCATGACCTCAGAGGTGGCTTCAGACCTCCTTCTTCGCACGCCCTGGTGAATCTGGGCTGGAGCTCCTTCCCTAGGGACAGCCGCGAAAGGGAGCCACGGAGGGGGATCCCAGAGGGGTGAGGACCTGGGGCCTGCCCTCCCCCGCCGCGGCCAGGCTGACCCGCGTGTGCCATCCGTGCCAGAGCAGACTGGAACAGTGGGGAGACTGGGCTGGGACTTGGCCCTGACCCTTCTCCCTGGGCCTCAGTCTCCCCATTTGCACAATGACTGGCACTGCCCAAGCGCGGGGGCGCCCTGGGGGCCCAGAAGGTGACGTGGGATCCAGGTCGGCCCTGCTGCACCAGCGCAGCCTCCTCACCCTCTCCCTCCTCCTGCAAGATGTCGGGCGCACAGGCCTGGGCTCCGCTTCTCCCGAGTGCCTCTTCGGCCCCTTCACGCTCACTTCTGCCCTTTATGTTTGATCATTTAAAAAAAAAAAAAAAAAAAAACAACGGTGTAGTTGTGGTGAGATTCGCAGGAAGACTTGTTTATTTGAAAGGCAGAGTTACAAAGATAGAGATAGAAAGAACTTCTACCTACTGGTTCACTTCCCAGATGGCCACAGCAGCCAGGGCTGGGCCAGGCCAGAGCCTGGGACCGGGAGCTCCATCCAGATCTCCCACGTGGGTGCAGGGGCCCACACACTCGAGCCATCTTCTGCTACTTTCCCAGCTGCATTAACAGGGAGCTGGATTGGAAGTGGAGCAGGCAGGACTCAAGCCGGCAGCCACATGGGATGCCAGCATTGCAGGTGGTGGCTTAATCCACTGCACCACCACGCTGGCCCCCAAGCTGGCCCCTCTGAAGTGTACAATTCAGCAATGGGAATAGACTCACTGTCCAGGAAACGCCAGTCGGCAGGCACCAACAGCGAGCTGGGGCCCTGCGGGTGGCAGGTGACGTCTGGGGTGCCCAGGCCCCATCCCCAGGATGCCCGGAGCTGTCACAGGACTTCGGGACACACCTGCTGGCACAGACAGGCA
Organism: Oryctolagus cuniculus; assembly: GCF_964237555.1. Classification (NCBI taxonomy): domain Eukaryota; kingdom Metazoa; phylum Chordata; class Mammalia; order Lagomorpha; family Leporidae; genus Oryctolagus; species Oryctolagus cuniculus. The sequence goes on along the minus strand of NC_091432.1, from coordinate 233,207,186 downwards.
GACTCAGCTGGGCCAGGGGGCACGGTGTCCAGGGACCCGGCCTCTGGCCATCCTGAGTTGGAGCCCTGGCTCTGCCTCGCGGGAGCTGGGTGGCTTTGGGCAGGTGGCCCAATCTCTCTGGACTTCTCCGCTGTTGTGAAGTGGGCTGCTGTCATTGTCCCGGGCAATCAGAGCTAAACAGGGCTGGTCAAGGCCCAGCTGGGGGCCAACACCCCCATGTGCCCAGGAGCAGGGGCCCCCACCACCTTCAGCACCATACCCAGCAAAACGGGGCTCAGCTGCCCCCACCCGCCCAGTGCTCCCAGGAGCAGAGAAAGGGACGGGGAGCAGGCCCAGGAGACAGGGTTACAGGCGGTCTGAGTGCACCTGCCTCCTCCCACGCACGTTCGCTCTGGGGCTGCACTCAAGGCCTCCTTGTCACGGACCATGGCGGGGAGGCATGGGGATGGGGGCCTCGCGCAGTCCTCTTGTCCTCCTCGGGGCTCGGCTTTGACTGGCGGCTGCCCCAGGACCCCCCTTTGTCTATGGCTCTGGAGTCGGGGCGGTGGCTGCTGCCTGGCCCCTGGGCCAACCGGGGCCACCGGCTTCCCAGCACTGTGGCCTGGGACACAGATAAAGCCCCCTTTCAGGCGGTGGCAGAGGCCTGGGAGGGGCGCTGGGGTCTTCGGAACCACCAGACAAAGCCGCCTTGTTGGGAGGGTTTGGAGGGAAGGAACCCCTCTCCCTGGGCCGGCCGGCCCCTCAGCTGCCTGGGGGACAGGGAGCTCCAGGCACAGGAGCGCAGGCGGGGTGCGGTGGTGGGAGCAGGGCTGCTGGGTGCTGGCTGCTGCTGCCCTGGCTTTTCTCAGCCACACGAGGTACCCGCAGCTTCCTGGTGCTCGTGGAGGCGACGCAGGCCCGTTTCGCAGACCCGGATTCTGTCTCTTGAGAGCCTCTGTCCTCTGCGCACTCTGTTCCCACTGCCTGACCGCCCTTCCCTGCGCACCCACGTGGCCGCTGCCCTCCCTGGAGCACCCCTGATTCCCCACTTGTTGCCCCCCAGGACCCCCCACCCTGTTATCCCCTGTGGCACCCAGGGACCTTGTTGGCTTCCTGCCCCTCCAAGCACCTGCGAAGGCACTGTGGCAGCTGCAAAGGGAAAGTGAATGAGTGAACTCCCCCCAGCCCCCCAGGGGGAGTCGGGCCCCCGGAGCCACACAGTGAGGGGCAGAAGCGGCACCAGGGTCACACAGGGTCCATCTCAAGCTTTCCCAGAGCCTCTGATCCATCTCCCTCAGCTGCCGAGGGTCGCCTCGGGCACCCTGAGAAAGGGCCCTGTATCCTGACTTGGTCTCATCGCACACGCACCCTGCTCTACCCAAGGCTGCCTCATAGAGCCGCGGCCCAGGGAGTCTTCCGGGGCGGGTGAGGCCTGGGGAGGAGCAGTGGAGATGAGCAGGGTCCCCAGGGAGCGGCCGCAGCCTGCGCTCGGGGACTGCTCCGGGGTTTAACAGCCGTGGTGCACACGGCCAGCTCCCAGCCTTGGGAGGAGTCAGCCAGGGGCCGGATAGGGAGGCCTCCGGCTTCATAGCTGCTCAGTGCCCTCCTAACCCAGTGGCTGCTGGGTCCCTGTGAACCCTGGGTAGGGGGAGTTGATGCCATAATGAGTCAGAGTTGGTGCCTGCCCCCACCCCAGCGTCAGGGGCAGGGGAGGAATGGTGATCATTAGTAATAATAGGACAAAATCACTCATCTTACCAGCTGTTCAGCCTGTTTTAAGCTCCTTATGTGTGTAACTTATTCTTCAGAATGACATTCTAAGATAAGTACTAAATGGGCCCATTTTACAGATGAGAAAGCTGAGACTCAGAGAGATAAAGCCATTGGTAGGCTTTGCACTGCCTGAGTTTTCACCAGGTAGGACCCCATAGCCTCTTGGCTCCCAGGTTACCTGTGGCAGTGCAGGGGTATCTCCCCCGAGAGGCTGGTAAGTGTGGGCTTGTGGGGAGGGAAGCTGCGCCTGCACGGCGAGTCCTTGGGAAGCTCACAGGTGCTCGGCCCACCCAGAGCCCAGAGACCACGGTGGACAGGTTCATCCACACTCTGCTCTGTGAGTGTCGTCGGCTTGCATCTCCCAAGCCCGTGGTTTTTAAATTTCAGGGGGCATCCGAATCGCCTAGGAAGCTGGGAAAACAGGCGGACTTCCGGGCCCCTGACTCAGAGAGACCCTCCCCCCTGCAGTGCCGGCACCGCTGCGCTGTTTCGGAGCTCACAGAGTGGGGGCAGCCGGCTACTCTGCCACGTGAGACGCCTGCATCCGACATAGGAGCCCCGGTTCCAGTCCCAGCTGCTCCGCTTCCCATCCAGCTCCCTGCCTGTGTGGGGGATGGTCTCTGCACCCACCTGGGAGACCCAGATGCAGTTCCTGGCTCCTGGCTTCAGCCTGGTCCTCCCTCCCTGAGCTGTTCTGGCCATTTGGAAAGTGAATCAGCAGATAGAAGATCTCTCTCGCTCTCTCTCTGTCTCTCAGATAAATATGTCTTTTGAAGAAAAGTCCCAGAGGGATCAGCGGCAAGTCCTTTTGTGATGGCCTGCTTGTGCTGGTGCGGAATTCCGACAAGTGTGGCAGAACCAGGTTTGCAGTTCCGCCCCTGGTGCTCCAGGTCTCCCCAGCAGGGACCCGCGGAGAAGAACAATGGAGGAGATTTTGCACCGTCACCAGCTGTGACCAGAACCTCTGAAGAGGAAAGCCACCTGCCTATGTTAGAGGTCATTCAGTTCAAGGTCTTCTTCATTTGACATTTGGGCAAACTGAGGCTCCGCAGGGTTAAGACGTCCACCTCGGGTCACACGCAAGGCTGTGGCGGAGTGGGTTCAGCAGATCCCGGGACACCCAGCTGTGCGGGCGGACAGGTGTGAGGGGCGATGCTGTCCTGCTCCAGAGGACTCCAGCAGGGAGCTGCAGGCAGAGCGTCATGGGAGGGGCCTTGTGTGCGCGGCGCTGGGGGGTCCTGGTGCTGCGTGCACGGGGCCTGGCACGAAGCAGCTGCCCGGCCAATGCTCGCTGAAATGTGCATTGCACAGCAGGCGCAACTGTGGGCTACGGGACTCGCAGCTGGGGAGGCACCGTGGTCTGCAGGCCAGGACGAGGAAGACGGAGCAGGGGAGGCAGCCTGCTTCCTTCCTCCCCACCCTCACGCATGGAGACCTCAAGTTTAGTGATCCAAGGTCTGACGGGTGATGAAATGCAAGACGTTAGGGAGTGGTGGGGACTGTGGCCAAGGTTGAGGTCACTGGCGTTCTAATTCTTTCAGGAAGCTCTCAACCAGCAGCCAGTGCAGAAACCCTGATGCGGCCGGGGGCCAGGTTTGACCCAGGGCCACGGGTCTGCGGGCAGCATCGTGCGCGGGACTGGCTGGGAGTCTGAAGTCTTGTCCAGCAGAGGGGCGTGGCCTCCGTCTCCCCATCTGCTCTTGGGGGCACTGGGTCGGGGTCACCTCTCAGACTGTGTGCCGGGAGGATGAGGACCGACGCCAGCGTGCGCTGGGGCTGCTGTGGCTTTAAAAGTGCCTGGGACGCCCCGTGGCAGCAGTGACAGCAGCGGAGCCTGCCGGCGCGCGGGCCACCTGCGGAGTTGCGCACAGCTGGGAAGATTAGCCTCTTCCACTAGACAACACCCATTACCCTGCTCCGAGAGCCATCACTTCCGCTAGGAGAGCTGCAGATGAGATATCGATTGCGCTGACCCCAGGCCAGCCCTTTCCCCAGCCTGAGAGGTGTGCAGATCAGCTCTGTGCCGGCTGCCAGTCTGCAGCTCCCCGCTCTGGGTAGCCGAGGCCCGGTGGCCTCCTCCCCACTGCCGCAGCTTCAGAACCCACGTGGGCTGCCGGCGGCCCCAGCAGGTGGGCCGATCCGGGCTGGCTTCCCGGGCTCGCAGCAGGCTGGGGCCTGGCTCCGAGCCTGAATCCCAAGGGTGCTGATTCCAAGATGGGAGGTGTGTGTGTGTGGGGGGGGCGCATTTCAAGAGGGGTGGCCCCAAACGTGTGACAGGTGGGAAGGACAGGTTATGGGTGTGAGTGGAGCCTCAGGAAGTGGCATCTGGCTGTTTGTGGGGAGCGGGGACGGAGCCGTGGTCAGGGAGCCGGGCAGGTGGCCTGATCCCAGCACTGGGGTGACAGTGGCAGCTCAGGGCCAGGAGGTGGTGGTATCTCAGTGCCACCTTTGTCCTTTCTTTTTTTTTATTTATTTTTATTTTTTTTTTATTTTTATTTTTTTGACAGGCAGAGTGGACAGTGAGAGAGAGAGACAGAGAGAAAGGTCTTCCTTTGCCGTTGGTTCACCCTCCAATGGCCGCCGCGGCCGGCGCGCTGCGGCCGGCGCACTGTGCTGATCCGATGGCAGGAGCCAGGAGCCAGGTGCTTTTCCTGGTCTCCCATGGGGTGCAGGGCCCAAGCACCTGGGCCATCCTCCACTGCACTCCCTGGCCACAGCAGAGGGCTGGCCTGGAAGAGGGGCAACCGGGACAGAATCCGGCGCCCCGACCGGGACTAGAACCCGGTGTGCCGGCGCCGCTAGGCGGAGGATTAGCCTAGTGAGCCGCGGCGCCGGCCCCACCTTTGTCCTTTCTAAAAGTTTATTTATTTATTTGAAAGGTAGAGCGGCAGAGAGCGAGAGAGGGAGAGACACACAAGAAAGAAATCTTCTATCTGCCGGCCTCTCTCCAAATAGCCACAACAGCCACAGCTGGGCCAGGCTGGAGCCAGAAGCCAGGAGCTCCAACACGGTCTCCCATGCGGGTGCGGGGGCCCAAACACTTGGGCCGTCCTCTGCTGCTTTCCCAGGTGCATAGCAGGGAGCTGGGTGGGAAGTGGAGCAGCCGGGACTCATTCGGGATGCGGGCGCTGCAGGCGGCACCCACTGTGTCACGACAGGGGCCCCTCTTTTTCTTTCTTTAGCCCTATGATTGCAGGGTCTCGCCATGGCGCCTGGGAGCCTCCTGGAGCCCCGGAAGTGCCCCGAATCTCCCTGGGGTAGAGGCTACGCAGGAAAGATGGATCCAGCTGTGTGCCTACAAATTGTGCCCTTCGCTCCACGCGTGTGCGCATGGACATGTGTGTCACGCACATTTGCAGGCGTGTGCTGTGTCTGCCTGCACGTGCCCGTGTATGATCTGTGCGTGCAAAGAGAGAGAGAGAGAGAGCTCTTTCATCTTCTTGTTCCCTCCCCAAATGCCTGCAAACGCCAGGGCTGAGCCAGGCCAAAGCCAGGAGCCAGGAACTCCGTCTGGACCCAAGTGCTTGGGCCATCTTCTACTGCCTTCCCAGACGCGGGAGCAGGGAGCTGGGGGGGAGCTGGGGACAAAGCACAGAGCAGCCGGGACTCGAACTTGGGATGCATCAGAAGCAGCGGCTTAGTCGCCTGCCCCTCGAAGGCCTGGGTTCTTCCAAGGAGGCAGGAGGGACTGGGAGGAGGAGTCTGGCGGGCGGCTTTGACCTCTTCTGCTCTCCCTAGGTGTTGAAGGGCAGAGTGAAGGTCACCGGGCTTTTCCAGTTTCTGGAGCCATGGTGGGGCAGGGCGGGAGGGGGCAGAGCATGTGACCCAGCATCCCACATCCGAGTGCTAGTCCCACCCCCACCCCCACCCCCACTTTTTTTTTTTTTCTGACAGGCAGAGTGGACAGTGAGAGAGAGAGAGAGAGAGAAAGGTCTTCCCTTGCCATTGGTTCACCCTCCAATGGCCGCCGTGGCCGGTGCACCGCGCTGATCCAATGGCAGGAGCCAGGTGCTTTTCCTGGTCTCCCATGGGGTGCAGGGCCCAAGCACTTGGGCCATCCTCCACTGCACTCCCTGGCCACAGCAGAGAGCTGGCCTGGAAGAGGGGCAACCGGGACAGAATCCGGCACTCCAACCGGGACTAGAACCCGGTGTGCCGGCGCCACAAGGCGGAGGATTAGCCTAGTGAGCCGCGGCGCCGGCCCCACCCCCACTTCTGATCCAGCTCCCTGCTAATGCACCTGGGAGACAGCAGGTGCGGGCCCAAGTACCTGGGCCCCTGCCACCCAAGTGGGAGACCCGGGTGGGGTTCCTGGCTCCTGGCTTTGGCCTGGCTCAGCCCTGGCTGTTGCGGGCATTTGGGAGAGTGAACCAGCGGATGAGAGATCTCTCTCCCCCTTCTTTCTCTGTTGCTCTGCCTTTCTTTAAGAGATTTATTGTTATTCATTTGAAAGTCAGGGTTACAGACAGAGGGGGAGAAACAGAGAGAGAGGTCTTCCATCCACCAGGGGCGGTGCAGCAGTGCTTGTCAAGAGGGGGTGGACCTGTAAGAGGCGGGGCTGCCCTCCCTTGTGGGGCATCAGTGCTGCTGGGTGGGGCAGGACTGGGCGCTTACCCAAGGCCACGCCTCCAGCCCCCCACTCCTGCTTCTGCTCTCTCCCCCTCTTCTCTCTCCCCCTCTTCTCTCCCTCTCTTCTTTCTCCCCCCCCCCCCGCTACTTGATGCCACCTGCCACACTGTGAGGCAGCCAGGGCACCCGGCCGACGGGGCCCCTGCAACCACCTGTCTTTTGCCCACTGCCCAGCCTCAGTGCCCAGCCTCAGCAAGGCAAAGCGGACTGAGACGGGAGCCCAGGTCCCACACACAGGTCCCGAGCTCCTTTTTTTTTTTTTTTTGGACAGGCAGAGTGGACAGTGAGAGAGACAGAGAGAAAGGTCTTCCTTTGCCGTTGGTTCATCCTCCAATGGCCGCTGCGGCCGGTGCACTGTGGCCAGTGCACCGCGCTGATCCGATGGCAGGAGCCAAGTGCTTCTCCTGGTCTCCCATGGGGTGCAGGGCCCAAGCACTTGGGCCATCCTCCACTGCACTCCCTGGCCACAGCAGAGAGCTGGCCTGGAAGAGGGGTAACCGGGACAGAATCCGGCGCCCTGACTGGGACTAGAACCCGGTGTGCCGGCGCCACAAGGCGGAGGATTAGCCTAGTGAGCCGCGGCGCCGGCCCGAGCTCCTTCTGCCCTGGCTTCCTTCCTGGCTGGGTGGGGGGCGCCTCTGCCCCCCGCTGTGTTCTTGGTGGGAGGAGGGGCTCAGGCTCCAGCAAGGGTGGCCCCTGACGCTGTCCCACCAGACCACAGCACTCTGGGGGTCAGCCCGGCCCCTCTCTTCCTAACAGTTGGCGACTGAACGCTCTTATTCCTCCCCCCATATTTCCATCTGACTCTTCCCCTCCCAGAGCGGCACTCGAATGCCTGTGATTGCAATGAGAAGTCGTACCCACCACCTCGCCCTGTGACACCCACGGGCGCCTAATTGCCGCAAATGTTGTCTCATTTTCACGGAAATAAAGTTCCTCCTAATGACAATGATTAGTGCATAATCAGTCAGAGCTGTTGCCGATGAGATAAAGGATATTAACCAGCAAAGGTAAACTCCGTGGCAAATGAGTCTCCCCGGGGGCGTGGCTGAGGCCGGCCCCTGCCATGGTTGCAGCTTCAGGGGTCAGCACCCCACCCCAGAGGAGTCTGGACTTCCCACTGCTTCCAGTGCCGGCGGGGGGGGGGTACTGGGGCGCTCGCCGCAGCTCCTGTGGGACCACCGGGGAGAATGCACAGAGGCCTGAACCGGGAGATGCACCCAGCCGGAGCTGGCCCGGTGTCCCGGGGAGCAGCTTCCCTGCCCCTCCCCCAGCCCCCTCGCCCCAGAGCTCAAGCCTTGTCCTGGACTTCACCCAGTTCTGTGTCTGTTACTGCCCCCCAGTTCAGTTCAATAGCCGTCCAGATGTTTTGGTTCCCTCACCTGCCCCAGACACGACCCAGCACCACCACCCCGGGCCAGGCCACCATGGCCCCCCAGCTGTCTCCCCGTCTCCTCTCTTGTCCCCTGACACCCTTGGCACACAGGGGTCTTTTCAAAAACACAAACCAGATCTTATCTTTATCTCTTGCAACCCACCTGTAGTTCGTTGATTGCCGTCCCAAACCTGGCCAAGCTGACCGGTGCCTCCCCTTTGGACACACCAACCTTGTGTTGGCTGCTCAGGGAGGCCCTGGCACTTCTGCCCCAGGACCTTTGCACGAGCTATCTGTCCTGACAGCTCACACAAGGCACTCCTGGGCCTTTCTGGCTGCAGCACAGGTGCTCCTGCAGCTCCCCTCCCCCGCCCGGCCCCACTGAAACACCAGCTCCAGGAGGCAGGGAGCTGACCCAGTGGTTCCCAGCTGTGCCCCCAACATGGGACAGAGTCTGTACCACCCCCCCAGGCAGCAGAGGTGTATCTGGAGGGAAGAGGGGGAAGGGGAGAGGCAGGAGGAGGGGGGGGAGGGGCCCAGTGACAGCCCCCAGCACCTGGGAGCCCCCGTTTAGGCGTTGCTGCCCTGCTGTGGGGCCAGGAGCTCCCAGCTTCCTCCCATCCCCGACAGCCTGGGGCCCGGCATTTTCACTCCTTGGTAAGCATTGGTTTTAATTTGTCCCTCCCCCCAAAGCTGACCCTGAGACAGAACCTGGCATGGACAGTGCTCTGGGGACAGGGTCCAGGGAGCCCAGGCAGGGACAACGAGGCAGGAAGGGGGCAAAGCCAAGTGGCGCGACCCACCGGTCAGCTCAGGCCTAGGACGGGGCTTTTCACGAGGCCCCGTGCGTGGTCGCACCGTGAGCGCAGGCAGCCTGGTGCTGCCCAGCCCCTCGCCAACTCCCTGCTCCCCAGGAGGGGCCCGGGCAGGTGCTGGGAGCCGGGACTTTCGGGGCCTCCTCCTTGATGGGACCAATTCCCTCCTACTTCTTCTCCCTGTGGGTGCAGGGGCCCACAGCTCCAAGCACCTGGGCCATCTTCCGCTTTCCCAGGGGTGTTAGCCATCACGGGCGACGCCAGCTTCCCACATCTGAGCGCCCGTTTGGGTCCTGGCTGCTCCACTTCTGATTCAACTCCCCGCTCATGCTCCTGGGAAAGCAGTAGAATATGGCCCAAGTGCTCAGGCCCCTGCACCTGCGTGGGAGACCCGGAAGAAGCTCCTGGCTCCTGGCTTCAGCCTGACCCAGCCCCAGCTGTCATGGCCGTTTGGGGAGTGACCCAGCGGACGGAAGACCTCTGTCTCTCTCTGTCTCTCTCCTTTTGAAATAAATCTTAGCCTGCGGGCAGGGGGTCTGGGTTCTCCTGAGGTTGGGAGCGACCCTGAGAGAAGGCAGAGTCCCCACTGAGGAGCTGAGCCCTGCAGTGGGGTTGAGAGCCGGGAGGCCGGGTGGTCCCTGGGGCAGCAGGGCTGGCGGAGGACCTGCGGCCACACTGTGTGTCCAGGAACAGGAAGAGCTGAGCTCTGACATCTCGTTGTCCCAGCGACCACGCTCCAGACCCTGGAGGTGGCCTTCCCCCCCTCCCCCGCCCCGCCACACTCCTTGGAGCTGGGGTCAGAGCCGGAGCAGGCGGTGTCCATGGTGGGGCAGGGCTTAGGCAGAGTGGCAGGAGGGGCGAGGACGGAGGGAAGGCAGGTCCTGGGCTGTGGCGTGAGGACTGGCCTGGAGCAGCTCTGAAGTCTTTAGGGGTCCCTCCAGGGGCTCCCAGGCAGGGACAAGCCCGCGGTGGGAGGGAAGTAGGTGTCCCTGAACTAACAAAGACCGGATGGCTAGTTACCCGTTCTGCAAATACGGACTGAGCACCTCTGATGGGCGGGGCACACAGCTGTGAGCAAGACAGACACAGCCCCTCCTCCCGCGGGGCGCCCTCTAGGGGGAGGGGCGCCCACAATCCCCAGCAGGCAATAGAAGGTGACTAGCCACAGACAGGACGTGCGACATGGACTGCCAGGGTGCTGGGTGCTCCGCTGGAGAAAGAGGCGGGCCGGGAGCATCGCAAGTGCCAGCTGGGGCTGCAGTGGGTGAGCCTGTGGCTGTTTGGAGGAGGCGCCCCCGGCCCGGCTGCACAGAAGGCAGTGGACTGGATCCGAGACAGGGAATGGGAAGGCGGCTGGGGTCAGGCCACGGTAAGTGCGTTAATTACCCGTTACAGCCCCCCAACGTAGTGCGCTGGAGCCAAACTTCATTCTTTCTCTTGAGTCCGTCAGGGCGGCCCTGCGCGGGGGCCGGTTGGTGCCGGCTGTCCGGGGGCCGGGTGGTGCTGGCTGTCCCTGGGGCTTTGGAGCCTAAGCTGAGTGAGGCAGGAGCCGGGGTGGGGGGTGTTGCTTCAGCAAGGGTGAGACGCTCTGTGACATGGGTGAGACGCGCCGGGCCAGTTGGATCACATTACGGCTGTACTGGACAACGTATACCTCCGCTCCACAATTATGCTCCTGCTGTAAGCAACAGGAGACTGCACAAAACACAGGCGACAGCGGATGCCTGGGAGCAGCGCTCAGACACAGCAAGCCCCGCCCTGGGCAGCTTCGCCCCCCCCATCCCCCAACTCCCCCAGCCCCCTCGTCCCTGGGCGAAGCAGTACCCGGGGCCCCGCAGAGCAAAGGAGACAGAGATGGGGCCAGGGAGGCCGAGGCAGCTGGAACTGGAGAAAGAATTCCGGCCATCTTTTTTTTTTTTTTTTTTTTTTAAAGATTTATTTGTTTATTTGAAAAGCAGAGTGACAGAGAGGGAGAGAGACAGACAGGCACATAGAGAGACAGACCAAGGTCTTTCATCCACTGGGTCACTCCCCAGATGGCCGCAATGCCCAGGGCTGGGCCAGGCCGAAGCCAGGAGCCAGGAGCTCCTTCTGGGCCTCCCACATGGTGCAGGGGCCCAAGCACTTGGGCCATCTTCCCCTGCTTTCCCAGGGAGCTGGATGGGAAGTGGAGCAGCCGGGACTCGAACCGCTACTGTGACGTGACGTGAGCATCTTCGTACGCGTCCGGCTGAGGCTCTGGGGGCGCGATCTGGTCCTGCACAGAGAGGACGTCCTGGGGGCCAACACGGACAGATCCCAAGGACAGGAAATGCCTGGGAGCCCCTGCAAGGCTGGGGACCTTGTGTTTGCCACCCAGAGAGGGGAGACCTGGCTTAGCACAGCCAGCATCGAGATAACGCCCAGCTGATCACAGCCGAGACGCGGAGTGACAGTCCATCTAGAATAAAGACAGCACGGCCCTAAGGAGTTAAAAATAAATCTCAAGGGGGCAGCACTGTGGTGTACTGGGCTAAGCCTCTGGCTGCGGCGCCCATAGGGGCACCTGTTTGTGTCCTGGCTGCTCCACTTCCGATCCAGCTCCCTGCTAATGAGCCTGGGAAAGCAGTGGAAGATGACCCAAGTGCTTGGGCCCCTGCACTCGCGTGGGAGACCCAGAGGAAGCTCCTGGCTTCAGATCAGCACAGCTCCAGCCATTGTGGCCATTTGGGGAGTGAACCAGCAGATAAAAGATTTTCTTTCTCTCTCTCTCTCTCTCTCTCTCGCTGTAACTCTGCCTCTCAAATAAATAAATAAATCTTAAAAAAAAAATCTCAGAAAGACTGAACTAATATATAAGTGACTGAACTGCCTCCCAAGAGAAGGCTGAGGGCTGGCGCTGTGGCACAGTGGGCTAAGCCACCACCTGCAGCTCCGGCAACCGTTATGGGCGCCAGTTTAAGTCCTGCTGCTCCACTTCCAACCCAGGGAGACCCAGACAGAGCTTCTGGCTCCTGGCTTCAGCCTGGCCCAGCTCTGGCCATTGTGGCCGGTTGGGGCGTGAACCAGCGGATGGAAAACCTCTCTCTCGGCCGGCGCCGCGGCTCACTAGGCTAATCCTCCGCCTTGTGGCGCCGGCACACCGGGTTCTAGTCCCGGTCGGGGCGCCGGATTCTGTCCCGGTTGCCCCTCTTCCAGGCCAGCTCTCTGCTGTGGCCAGGGAGTGCAGTGGAGGATGGCCCAAGTGGTTGGGCCCTGCACCCCATGGGAGACCAGGAAAAGCACCTGGCTCCTGGCTCCTGCCATCGGATCAGCGCGGTGCGCCGGTCGCATCGCGCTGGCCGCGGCGGCCATTGGAGGGTGAACCAACGGCAAAGGAAGACCTTTCTCTCTGTCTCTCTCTCTCTCACTGTCCACTCTGCCTGTCAAAAAAAAAAAAAAGAAAAAAGAAAACCTCTCTCTCTCTATATATATATATATATCTCTCTCTGTAACTCTGACTTTCAAATAAAGCAAATACATTTTTTAAGGAAATAAAGCTCAGACCGAGAACAGACCACACGAGAGAGGAGGAGGAAGGATGAAGGACTGAGCCTCTGACTCCCAGGACAGTGCAAGGGGCCTGTGGCACTGTGGAATTCAGGTGCCAGCAACGGGGAGGGGAGTCAGAGACCATTCTGCCAGAAAATGTTCCAAATCCAATAAAAACCCACAGTCCCAACTCCACAAACCATGAACAGAGTAGTCGGGAGAAGACGACGCCCGGAGTGAGCGCACCTGACGGCTGGGTCGGCGGCAGCGCGAGGGAGGCTCGGGCGGGTGCTGGCCTGGAGGTTAAAGTGCGGTGCCCGCTCCCCACATCAGAGCGCCTGGGCGTGGCTGTGGGCGCCAGCTGCTGGCTCCAGCTTCCTTCCAAGGCAGACCCTAGATGCGGCCATGATGCAGCGCCTGCCACCCACACCACGGGCCTGGACGGGGTCCTGGATTATGGCTTTGTCCTGGTCCAGCCCTGGCTGCTGTGGCCATCTGGGGAATAAACCAGTGGTTGACAGCTCTCTCTGTCTGTCTCTTTGTCTCCCTGTCTCTCAAATGAGAGAGAGAGAGAGAGAGAGAGAGAGAGAGAGTCTTCCATCCACTGGTTCACTCCCCAGTTGGCCACAATGGCTGAAGCTGCGCTGATCCGAAGCCAGGAGCCAGGAGCTTCTTCCGGGTCTCCCACGCGGGTACAGGGGCCCAAGCACTTGGGCCATCCTCCACTGCCTTCCGGGGCCACAGCAGGGAGCTGGATCAGAAGTGGAGCAGCCGAGTCTCCAACCGGCGCCCATATGGGATGCTGGCGCTTCAGGCCAGGGCATTAACCTGCTGCGCCCCAGCGCCTGACCCTATAGCACATTTTAATGGGAAATCAAATGAAACCTAAACCACTGGTGAGCTGTGCTGTGTTCCTGAATTGCAAGACGACAGTTCTCAAACTGATCTGTCGCCTGGATGCAGTCCCGGTGAAGAGCCCGAGCAGACTGTGCAGAGACCGACGATGTCTTCGACGTCTACGTGGGGAGGCTCAGCGCCCGGACCACCACGGCAGCTCTGGAGGAGAGTGAGGCTGGGCTCGCCTGCCACTTCACGGCTCCCAAAGGCTGTGGGAGTCACGGCAGGGTGTGTTCTGGGGGTACGACAGACAAGAAGAGCAATGAAGTGGAATACAGTCCAAAACAGCCCATTCTCAGACGAGAAGTCGGTCTGCATGCAAATGCTGCCGGGAGTCAATGGGAAGAGACAGATTTTTCAACAAACGTACTGGAATAACTAAACATCAGTCTAAAAAATGAACTTCGACCCTTAGTCACAAACCTACAACCCCCCCATCGGAGGAATGGACCATGAATCTGATTGCATTTGTTTACTTAAGAGGCAGAGTGATGAGATCGATCCATCTGGTCTACTCCCCAATCGCCTCAATACTTGGAGCTGGGCCAGGAACTCCAGCCAGGTCTCCAGGCACTTGGACCCTCATCTGCTGCCTCCCAGGTGCTTCAGCAGGGAGCTGGATCAGGGGGCAGAGGGCGGACTTGCTCCCAGCCCCTCTGATATGGGACGTGGGCGTCTGGTGGCATAGCTATATCTATCTATCTATCTATCTATCTATCTATCTATCTATCTATATATATATACTATATATATAGCTATATATAGTATTTTTAAAAGTTCTTCCATAGGCTGGCGCCGAGGCTCACTAGGCTAATCCTCTGCCTGAGGCACCGGCACCCCAGGTTCTAGTCCCGATCAGGGTGCTGGATTCTGTCCCAGTTGCTCCTCCTCCAGGCCAACTCTCTGCTGTGGCCCTGGAGTGCAGTGGAGGATGGCCCAAGTGCTTGGGCCCTGCACCCCATGGGAGACCAGGAGAAGTACCTGGCTCCTGGCTTCGGATCAGCGCAGCACCGGCCGTAGCGGCCATTTGGGGGGGTGAATTAATGGAAAAAGGAAGACCTTTTTCTCTGTCTCTCTCACTGTCTAACTTTGCCTATCAAAAATAAATAAATAAATAAGTTCTTCCATAAAAGGAAAATGATAGAGACTTCCATTTGTGCAGTGGAATGAAATATATGGACACACACACACACACATATATGTATAAAACACATTCTTTAAAAAGACATTTCTTTAGTGATTTTTTTTTTTTTGACAGGCAGAGTGGACAGTGAGAGAGAGAGATAGAGAGAAAGGTCTTCCTTTGCCGGTGGTTCACTCTCCAATGGCCGCCGCAGCCGGTGCACCGCACCTATCCGAAGGCAGGAGCCAGGTGCTTCTCCTGGTCTCCCATGGGGTGCAGGGCCCAAGCACTTGGGCCATCCTTCACTGCACTCCCTGGCCACAGCAGAGAGCTGGCCTGGAAGAGGGGCAACTGGGACAGAATCCGGCACCCCGACCGGGACTAGAACCCGGTGTGCCGGTGCCACTAGGCGGAGGATTAACCTGTTGAGCCGCGGCGCCAGCTTATTTAGTGATTTTCATCGAGTTGAAGGGCTCCCATGTGGGTTCAAGCACTTGGGCCATCATCTGCTGCCTCCCAGGTGCCTCAGCAGGGAGCCGGATCGGGAGCAGAGGTGCCGGGACTGGATGAGCATGAAGGGCAGACCAAGCAATGACCTGGCCCACGCACCGTGACACGCACCCCACATTCCTGTTTTTAATCTTTCAAAAATGGTATTTAGCAGGGCCAGCGCTGTGGCGAAGCGGATAAAGCCACCACGTGCAGTGCCAGCTTCCCATATAGGTGCTTGTTCAAGTCCCAGCTGTTCCTCTTCCGATCCAGCTCTCTGCTGTGGCCTGGGAAAGCAGTGGAAGATGCCCAAGTCCTCAGGCCCCTGCACCTGTGGGAGATTGGAAGGAAGCTCCCGGCTCCTGGCTTCGGATTGGCACAGCTCCGGCCATTGCAGCCAACTGGGGAGTGAGCCAGTGGATGGAAGACCTCTCTCCCCCCCCCCCCCCCACCTCTGCCTCTCCTCTGTGTAACTCTGACTTTCAAATAAACACATAAACAAATCTTTGAAAAAAAAAAAAAAGCCTGTAGTTTCACAATGGTGACACACACACACCCAGCGTAGGGGGTTGGTCAAGCTGGGCTCTGTCTCTGGCAGGGCCTTGGTAAGGTGGTTCCCAGAGACAGGTCTGCAGGTTGAACATTCTCGCAGCTTGCCACCTCAACTCTCCCTGGTTCCCTGGCGCAGGCCACGGGGACACACAGCTGGTGACAAAACCCCAGGCTCTGAGCCAGGGTCCCCAGGGGCACCTCTAGATTGCTAGTTTGGGATGGAGGGAGAGGGGTCAGTCCCTAGGTTCTCTGGCCAACGGGGTCTTTGGCAAGCCTGAAATCAGAAAACACAAGGATCAGGCTAGGGAAAGCGTGATTGACACCCCCCAGGCAATACACACGTGTGCATTCACACATACACACATGTGTTCACACACACGTGCAATGCACTCACAATACACACATGCATATACTATATACACATGCACATGCATGCACACACATGCACACACGTGCACACATGTGCACACACACACACCCCTCAGGGGAATAAAGAAACAACAGACTAATGTGTCTTTTCTTAGCTGTCATTTTATGGCTTCCCACGGCAGCAGCCCCCCATGACCACTTTCGCAGCCTACGGGGGACCAAGGAACAGAGCCGGAGCCAGGCAGCCCCACGACGCTGCGGGCGGGGAGAGCGCGTCACCGTCGACGCCGTCACTGCCACCGGGACAATGGGTGCGGGCGGCCGGCGGAGGCCCTGGCCCCGCATTGTCAGCCCCTCTATTTGGCGGTGACCTTGCTCTGAAGACGGTGATACTCCTTCAGTCTGTGAACCAGATTCAAAACAAAGGAAAATGCGAATGAACAATAGCGACACGCACTCTGTTCAATTAATTCTGGCGCAAGCGGGGCAGCTGCTCCGGCGATGTCTGCCTCTGCCTTTCTCTCTTCGCTCTCCGGCCGGGCCCCTCCCGCCCTCCAATCAGGATAATGTAATTAATTTACCTTGGGGGGGGGCATTGTTTGCCATTGTTGCAGACAAAGCATTTAACTGGCAATGGGACCAATGGAGAAACCATTATGAAAACCCAGTGTGTCCTGGGCCATTTAAAAGGGTTTAGAGAGTCGTAAAACACAAACAGGGGGCCAGGTGGGGGGGCAGGCAGTCGGGCTGGGGTCCGAGGAGGCTCCAGGGATGGAGACTGGCTCTGGGAAAAGGGATGGATCTGTGCCAAGGACAAGGAAACAGGCTTGCTTCTTCTTGCACACCCCAAGAGAGGGGGCCTGCGGATGAGCTGGAAGGAGAGGCTCTCTGACTCAGCTCCACCACTTCCCAGCTGTGTGACCCTGGGCAAGTCACTTAACCACTCTGGGCCTGGTTCTGGTGGTCACTGCTGACGAATGGCCACCCTAGCTCAGGCTGCAGGCAGGAGCCCCGACAGGCTCCCACGAAGCATTTACTGCCCCTGTGAGCAGGTGCAGGGCTACTCTGGGAGCCTGGGAGGGGTCGTCAGAAGTAGGACTTGACCCCAGGACTGAGAGCGGACAGACAGCATGAGCCACCCCCAGGGCCACGTGGGACCTACAGCTCAGGGACGTGACCCGAACACCTGCCCGGAGCCCCTACAGCTGGAGGGCACGGAGGTGAGTGAGGGTCAGCCCTGGGGACGCGGGCCCAAATGCTCAGGACCCTCCGTGGTGCTGCCGAGGGTGCAGAGCAGGGGCGGGGGATGGGCAGGCAGAGGGACAGGCACACGGCTCAGCGAGGGCAGGGTGGCGGCAGAGGTCCAGGTGGCATCAGAGCCTGTGTGCCACCCCGGGGGCCCCGGGCTTCTCACCTGAGTGAGTTGATGTTGATGAAGCCGGTGGCATCGATGGGCTCATAATCTCCCTGCACGTTCATGCTGTGAGGAGAGACGGGCGGGCGTGGGAAGGAGCCCCGAGGCTGGGGACAGTGCCCTCGCAGCCGCCCAGGCCATCCCCTACAGCCCCACACGGGGCGCCACCGAGCCCCGCCCACACTTGGCCTTGCGTTTCTGTCCAGCTCAGGAGCACTGGACCGGGACGGCCCCACGGGAATCCCCAGCAATCTGCAGTTGGTGCCCAGGTTGGCCCTGGCTCAGCTGGCACAAGCCAGCACGTGCCATCTGGACCAGTTCTGCCCTCGGGCCTGTGGTGGGCTCAGAGAGGAGGGTCCAGGACCAGCCCTTCTGAGTGCCCTGGCCTGGAGGGTCGAGAGGCACCAGGCGCGTGGGTTGCAGTGGCCAGATGGCGCTGTCCACCCGCACAGCAGCCCCAGCTCCCAGTGCACGAGTGCCCCACAGGGTCACCAGGAGCCGTCTCCGGGGCAGCTGCTGCTGCCCCCAGCAGGACAATCACTCCCACTCTCCAGGCACCGCAGCCTTCGCCTGCTGGGCTCTTCCCACTGAGCTGCCCCACCCCTGCAATCCCTCAAGCCTTGGGTCTGAGCTCGGCCTTCCCCATTGCAGCGCCTAGGGGGTGAGTGGGCATGCCCAGGACATCCGTCTGACCTCTGGGGACCAGGGCTCTGAGGTCATCATTGGCTCCACCCGCATCATCCATTCATCATTTATTCCGGCATGTGCCAAGCGCCTGCTACCTGCCGCCCAGGCCCTAGCAGGTGCAGAGGGGAGCAGGGACAAGACCAGACAAGCAGGCCACAGCCCACTGGCTCTGCTGCTGCTGCGGGTGCCAGCACCCAGGGCCTGTGGTTGCAGGTGCCCTCACTCTGGGCCTCTGAGTGTGAGGAGGGGTCCCTCATCACATCCTGCTCTCAATCAGCCCCTTGTCTTCGTCCAGCCTGGGGACAAAGCAGTCTCGAGGTTCTCCATGACAAAGAGCTGGCCTGTCCCCCGGAGCCCTCCCCAGAGAGGTGAGATGGGGCAGGGCGGGGCTGCTCTTTCCCTGGCCCCGAGGCTGGCCTCTGCCTGTGCTTTCACAGACTCTGGACTTCTCACAAGAATAATGGGGTCTTGGCCCCTGCCCCCACGGCCTGGCCCTGACCTTCATCTGGCCTTGAAGCTGAGCGTGCAGCCACCCCCAGCCCCCGCTGCTCCTCCCCCTCCAGGGCTCAGGCACTCCGGCCACCCATAGCCAAGCGCCAGCGACTTCCTCCAGGTACAGCAGGCGCTTAGGGAAGGCTGGGTCTAACAGAACTTGCTGTGGGCGGCAGAGTTGGGGGGGACATAAGGCTTAACATGACCCCCACACAAACCATCCAACAGGCTTTGGAACCCAGCCTCACCCCCCGGCTTGCAAGGGCCCCGTCCTGGCCCAGGGAGAAGGCAGGTGCGCCCCCCGCCCCCATCCCGGGTGTCACCGTCAGAGCCGGCTCCCCCGGGCTGTCCTCCAGGTCGGCCCTTGCAGCTGCCCCAGCAGCGCCTGCCGACGCCAGCCAAGGCACAGACGAGCGCCCCGAGGCCGGCGAGCGGCGCGAGGGGCTTTCTCAGGAAGCGGAAAAGGTGGTTTTAAAAGTGAGCTCTGGGGTGGGGGAGAAGGTGGGTACCGAGCTCACAATGATTTTTTTTTTTACCTCCCCTGACGGTCTGCAGAGAACTCTGTGCTTTTATTTTTGCTCATTCGAGTGGCTCTGACCTGCTCTATAATTACGTTACTTTCTACCTACTGTGCCACGGCATTTCCAGTTCTGCCACCTCGAGAGGCTTCCTCGCTGGTCCCTGTGACGCTGCCACTCAAGGGCTTTCAAGTCAGCGATGTAGAAATCAGAAAGAAAGGGAAATGGTCGGAGACGCAGTGAGAATAAATGCTCCCGCTTTTCTCTCCTTTCCCCCCATTCCCTTTTTACTTTATTCATTTAATCTCCCCGAGGGAGACTGCGAGGCTTAATGAAGGGTTGGACGGATTATTAGAGGCTGCTGATTTGGAGGGGGAGGGCAGGGAGAGCCAGAGAGAGAAAGAGAGAAGATAATTTGACATTTACCCCGACTGATCTAAACTGATTCGGTGATATTTATGGCTTAGAAAGTGTTTGGAAAGATGGAAGCGCCGAGAGAAGGCAAAGGAAAAAAAATAATATTGACTGCCAAACAAAACTCGTACTTGAATTCCCAGCTGGTCTCGGCCTGAGCGAGGCCGGGCCCAGGCCCCCTGCCCCCACCTCTTGTGGGGTCAGGTAACCTCCCCAGGAGACACCCCACTGCACTGTCTCCGATGTAGACCCAGGTGAGGCTGATACGCAACCGCGACCGCGACCTTGACCCCACCCACAGGGGCGGGGCCCTCCACGCTCACCGGGCACTCATACGGCCCCGCACACGCCCTCTGCATCCCCCCCCCCCCCAGGCTGTCCCCACCTGTGCCTCTCTAGCACCTTCAACCCTGGGCGCTCCTCCACTCGTGAGCTCAACGGCCGATTGGACGGCTCTCCTGGGAAAACCCAGAGGACGCTCCCGAACACAGCGGCCGTGCCCACGCCCCCAAGCCCAGGGTGATTCAGGGCCTGTCTCCCCCTCCCACACCTGAGCCCTCCCAAGTCCTCCCGTTTGTCAAATCTGCCTGCTTGAGTCCCAGAACCTGCAGCCTGCTCCCACTGGGCGCCCTGCGTCCCACCCTGCCGGCTCCCACCCTGACCCAGCCCGACCTCAGGACTGAAAACGCACACGGGGTCTTGTCCTGTCCTTTAAGGCTGGGCCCTCCTCCCCACCCCCACCCTCTGCAGTGCCTGGGATGTGCCAGCCTCTCCCGTGCCTCCTCCCCACCCATTCACGCCTCCTACCAAGGTCCGATGCAAAGCAGTGCCTCCTCCATCCCCTGATTATTATACCCAGCTGGAGTATCCGCCCTCGGCCCTCCCCCACGTACTGTTGCCACCTTTCCTAACCCACGTCCCGGGGGCACTGGAGGCGTATCTTTCTCCCCAGATAGCCAAACTCTCCATGACTGTCTCCCCACGATGGGCCCGACAGGTGCTCAGTCAGAAGACTGGCTGTGAGGCGCGGGCCGAGCTGGAGGACAGGACGAGGGGCAGGGGCACCTACCTCACCAGCTCCTCGTTGTAGAGAGACAGGGGGGACTCGCGGCCAAGGATGTACACCTGGCCCTTGAAGACAGACACCTGCACTTTGCCTTCCACCCGCTCCTGGGACTTGGCGATGCAGTAGCGGACGAACTCACACTCGGGGCTGTGCCAGAAGCCTGTGGGGAGGAAAGGTGAGGGTGTGGGAAGGCTTCCCCACCCCACCCCCAGCACCCGGGTTACAGTGGAACGTCCTGCCTCCCCCGAGCCGGGGCCTCTGGAAGGGCTCGTTCCCGCATGAGCTCCCGCACACACGCACTCGCAAACGATCCGTCCTGCAGCCTTGCAGGGGGCCTGTGGGCCAGGAGGAGGGGACGGGCCCACTGCTTCAGCGGGGGGGGTGGTGCCACAGGTCAGAGGACACAGCAATGAAGGGGCCCCTCCCTGGCCCAGGGAGGGGGAGACACTGATATGGGGGGGAGGCAGGAAGGACTGAGACGCAAAGTGCCCGGGGCTGAGCAGTGTGGGTGCCCGGGATGGGCAGTGGGAGAGTGGCCTGCCCTGGACCTCAGCTTCCCACGGCAACCTCCGTGCTTCACCCTCAGTGGGGCTGGGACGCCGCAGGTGGGCGGCTGGAAGAGCCTGGGAAACGTGCTCATCCCTTCTCCCCTCACCCTTGTCCCCCAGAGCCCTAAAGGCCAGGAGGGGGTAGGTGCCCAGTCCCCAGGCTGCTCAGGGCCTTGGAGACAAGGGACAGCTGTCGCCTTCCTCTCCGGTCTCTGCTGAAGGAGGCCGCAGCCAGGGCTGGGGGAGGGGCAGCGCCCGGCATAGGGTTTCTGTGAAACGGAGCCGGGAAGGTGAGCCCACCTGGGCAGCTGCAGGGCCAGATGGTGCTCGATCCCTTGCCCTGATAAAGGGCAGGGTCGCGGCTATTGTTGGCGGCCCAGGCCTCCGGGGACACCTGCTGAGGCTGCCCGTGGGAAAGGAGACAGCCCGGGGTCCTGGGCTTGCAGGGGCGGGGAGGGCCGGGCAGGGAGAGGAGAGGTTGGATCCTCCCTCTTCAGCATCCCACCACGTGAGTTGCTACCCCAGCCCTGACAGTGGCAGAATCTCCCAGCCCCTCCATTTGCCTGAGGAGCTCACGGCACCGGCAGCTTTCCCGGCAGGCCGTGCGGCGTGCCTTGCGTCTGCAGCTTGGATGCCGGCTCTCACCGTCAGAGAGGGAAAGAGCCTATCCGAAGTCACACAGCGGGGTCTCGGAAGACCCTAGGGTGGAGTGCTCCTAACTCAGCCCAGGGCTTCTCCCGGCACACAACGGAGACCCCATCCCCACCCCGGGCGGGGACACTGACGTCCCTCTTCGACCCCCAGCCCCCAGCATCCTGGGCTTGGCCATCTTCGGAAGTTGGGATAATGAGCCCATTAAGTTCCCAGGCTGGGAGATGGAGGTAGCGATAAGGACAGGGATGCCGGGACCTGAGCTTTATCTCCGGATCTGCTGCCCCCTCTGCGGTCTTCTGCTCAGGTTTCTTTTCCCAGTGGGCCCGGCCTGGCCAGGGGACAGGAAGCCCACCTGACTGTGGGGGGTAGGCCCCCGCAGGTCCCCAGGCTGCTGCAGAGGTGCAGTGGGCAGGGCCCAGGGCGGAGCTAGAGGGACGCCCCGCCCCCCACCCATGCTGCAAGGCTGGCGGGGCACTCTGCACCCATCCTTTCAGACAATCTCCTTGGGATCTGTGCTCCAGGCTTGCATTACTGCTGGACAAACTGGGCGGGGACCAAGCAGAACTGCGGCCCCATAGGAGCCACTCCATGGAGCCCCTATAGGGTCCTGCAATCAGGGTCCCACCAGGCTGCTCCTGGAGGAGGGGTGTGTCTGACCCCCATTCAGCCAGACCCGGACATGTGGGCATGCAGGAAGGGGAGAGAGGAGGAAGCCAGGGCAGCAGGGTGCAGGTCGGGGGGGGGCTTCCTCGTGCCTCAGTCTCCCCAGCTGTGCCCTGGGGCCCCCAGGCACTGCAGCCTAGTGGAGAGCTCTGAACCAGAAGAGCCACATGGCACTGGGTGGACCCGAGCCTGGGCCCTGCCACTGACAGGAGGGGGAGACTGAGGCTCAGCCAAGGCGAGACCCCCACTCCTGACCCGCCCTGGGGACCCTGCAGGTGGGTAGCCCTCTCTGGGAGACGGCTCTCTGCGCCAAGCCCCCTCCCAGGAGCTCGGCCAGCGTCCGCTCACTCAGTCCCCACCGAGGGGCAGGTTGTTGCTGTCCCCAGTCTTCAGATGAGAAAACTGAGGCACAGGGGGCTACATAAAGTGCTGAGGGCAGGGCACGGTCAGGTCTCCCTTGGGTGACAAGTCGCATCTGTCAGGGACAGGCAGCTGCTGTCCAGGGGCCTGGCCAGGTTAACGGAGCCACAGCTCTGCCCACGCCTCACTGCCTCCCTCTCCCTGAGGTTGGAATCCCTCTGAAGTTGCCCAAGCCCTGTTTCTCACTTGGGACCGGAGGACACAGCTCCAGCAGCCAGGACACCCAGCGCCCCCAGGGCACCCCCGTCCTGGGCTCGAAGCTGCCTCTCACCAGCCACGAAATCCTGGATGAGCATCTCCACCCGCACGGGCAGCTGAGATGGAGGACGCGGGCCAGGTGCAGGCTCTGGGCCTGGCAGCGAGGGAGCAGGGGAGGCGGCGGCCTCTACCCCGACGCCTGGTGCCGAGCCGCCGGCCAGGTGCTCCCTCTGCGCGGCAGCCTGCTCTGCCTTAGCGATGCTCCCACTCTGTAACCCAAATCCAGCTTTCAGCGCGAGATCCCGCCGCGCTCCCGGCCCGCGGGGGACAATGGTATTTAAACACCTGTCTGTACGTGGGAAGGGGGCTCGGCTCTCCAAAGCTGCCAGCAACAAAGGCGGCAGCGAGGAACCACCCAGCCTCTGGAAGCCCTCAGAGGAGTTAGAGGGGAGGGGGTTTGATGGGAGGAAAGAGCCTCGGCCTCCAGACCCCCAGAGGTGTCGGGGTGTCCTTGGGCAGCTGCTGCCCCTCCCCCCACAGTCGGAGGGGCCGTCTGACATTTCCTATAATTTTCGCATGTCACAATTTTGTTTTCCTTCTGCAATCTTTTTAAAAGTCTAAGAATGATTCTTAGCTCACGGCAAGCTGAAGGCAAAGAGGCGAGAGGCTAGACCGGGCTCGGGGCCTGCCGTGTGGGGGCCCACAGGTGACAGCTGCATGTGGTCAGGAGGTCTGGACGCCATCTCTGTGACAACACGTGGTGGTGCGCAGGCTCGGTCTCCACGCCTGGAAGATGAGCAGCCGCCCACCAGGGTCCTCACGCCACCTGCCAACTGCTCCTCGTGGTGCACTGGGCACGCGGCTGGGCTCAGGCCCTGTGCTCGCCTGGTGGTCTCACGGCCAACATCTGGCTCATGCCAGGCTCAGGGGCGGGGCTGGGTTCACGCACTGGGAGACAGCCCAATCCCGAGTCAGACCCTGCTGGGCTCTTCTCCTCTGAGCCTCAGTCTTCTCATCTGTGAAATGAGCTGCGGGGCCCCTAGGAGGTTGTGGGGGGACCCCGAGGGATGGCGCACAGCACCACCAAGCAGCCAGCCCTGGCAGGTGCGGGGCTGGAGCGGGCTTCGGGACGACCACCCCAGGCCATATGCAGTGGGACGACACCTTCAGCCTGCATCTTGGCGGGGGTGGGTGGGGACCTCACAGAGACCGGCCAGGGATGGAATGCGGCGGCGGGGGTGGGGGGGAGGCAGGAGGGTCTCACGCACCGGTGTACACCAGCTCGGCGAATTTCAGGCCCAGGCCCTGTTTGATTCTGCGCACTTCGCGGTCCATGGTGAAGGCCTCAATGTCTAAATGAGCGTGGTACAGGATGGTCCCTGCTGGGGTCTCGTAGATACCTAGCCATTTTTCCAGGCAGGGGGAAAGGGAGAAAAAAGAGAGAAACGCATGAGACCCAAACTGTCAGCAAATGACAAAAAAAAAAAAAAATAATAATGACTCGTCTGACAGGAGACAAGCCGGTCGGACCCATTCACTCCCAGCTTGCTGCAAAATGCATCTGTCATTATGTTCACGCTGGGGCCACGACAGTCCACTCTGCGGCTTGCGGGGAAAATGTCTAGATGCCCCCTTTGAAGAGGCCCTCCAACGCCGGAAAATGACAGGGTTTCCGAGCGGCCCGCCCCTCCCCGGTGCATGCCCACCGGCCCGCGGCTGAAAACCTGTAATTAAACCGACTTCGGTGGATCCCAGGCCCCAAATATCCCTTCCTCCCTCCCTCCGGGGAGCTGGGGGAGGGGGCGGCCGTGCACACACATGCACATGGGTGTACACGTGTGTGCACGCGTGCTGCCTTTGGCGGTGGTCCCTCCCTGCCCCACCGGCAGCCGTGTCTCTGCAGAGACCGCGCAGGGTGGGGCTGGGGTTGGGTCATCACCTGGGCTGACGCTGGGAGCATCTCAGGGATGGGGATGTGTCCCAGGGGATGCTGGGAACTGCCCCAAGCCCGCTGAGTCGCTGACCAGTGCTGTCTGCAGCCCACGGAGGCCCAAACCCAGAAGGTGAAGGAGGGGCTTTTGCTACCCCCCCGCCCCCCCGCAAACAATCTGCTCAGACCGGCTGGTGTTGGAGAGATGCCGGCCCTGGGCCAAGCCTGGTCCCTCTCAGAGGACCGGCAGGCGAGGGTGCTGAAGGGCCAGGAGGGAGGGTGCCCACGCCCACCCGGGCCCGGCCCCCGCGTGCCCCAGCCTGCAGCTGGAACGAGGGAACGCTGAGTGTCAGCTGGCAGGTTTTTGGTTCTCTTCCTGTGATCCTGAAAACAGACCAGGACTGTCTTTCCATGCTGGCAGCTAAGAAACCAACAGATCAGAAAGCACACCTGTGTCTCCAGGGCACCATCCGCGAGAGCCAAAAGGTGAAGCGACCCACGTGTCCATCCAGAGGGGCCTGGTGCAGGACGTGGGCACCCGCCATAGTGGACTGTTACCCGGCCTTGAGGTGGGTGGAGCCACGAGCGCTTAAGACCCACACCAGGAGCCTGTGGATTCAACTTCCATCTCTGCGCCCGATTCCAGCTCCCTGCTGCGCCGGGCCCTGGAGGCAGCAGGGTGGCGCAAACGAGTGGGTTCCTGCCACTCACGGGGAGACCTCGGTTCTGCTCCTGGCCCTGGCCCTGACCTAGCCCTGGCTGCTGTGGGCGTCTGGGGAGTGAATCAGTGGATACGGGCTCTGTCTCTGCCTCTCAAATGAAATAAAAATAATTAAAAAAAAAACCACGAAGATACATGAAGACATCACAATGTGGTGGACCTTGAGGACTTGCTGTGTGGGGGAAGCTGGTCACAAAAGGGACTGGGTGGGGCCAGCGCTGTGGCGAATCGGGTTAAGCCATTGCCTGCAACACCACATCCCACATGGGCACCAGTCGATTCCTGGCTGCCTCACTTTTGATCCAATTTCCTGCTAAGGCACCTGGGAAAGCAGTGGAAGATGGCTCAAGTGCTTGGGCCCCTGCACCCACATGGGAGACCTGGAAGAAGCTCCTGGCTCCTGGCTTCAGCCTGGCCCTGCTCTGGCCATTGCAGCCATTTGGGGGAGTGAACCAGCGGCTGGAAGATCTCCATCTTGGTAACTCTGCCTCTCAAAAAAGTTTAAAAAAATTTTAAAGGGACTTCTGTAGGTCCCCTGAGTAGTTAGATTCAGAGTCGGAGATAGAGGAGAGGGTGCCGGGGCTGGGGGGGGACAAGCACTCTGAGGGGGTGCAGTTTCAGTTTTGCAAGATGAAAATGCTTTGTGGCCGGGTGGTGGCGACGGCCTCCCTGCAATGACCATCTTTTGAGTGCCACCGAACGGCACACTTAGCCACGGTGACGATGTGTACATCACAATATCTTTGACCACAATTAAAAAAAAAATGCTCTAGGCCGGCGTCGCGGCTCACTAGGCTAATCCTCCGCCTGCGGCACCGGCACACCAGGTTCTAGTCCCGGTCACAGTGCCGGATTCTGTCCCGGTTGCCCCTCTTCCAGGCCAGCTCTCTGCTGTGGCCCGGGAGTGCAGTGGAGGATGGCCCAAGTGCTTGGGCCCTGCACCCCATGGGAGACCAGGAGAAGCACTTGGCTCCTGCCATCGGATCGGCGCGGTGCGCTGGCCGCAGCGCGCCGGCCGCGGCAGCCATTGGAGGGTGAACCAACGGCAAAAGGAAGACCTTTCTCTCTGTCTCTCTCTCTCACTGTCCACTCTGCCTATCAAAAAAAAAAAAAAAAAGCTCTAAAAACCCAAACCAGAATGGAGATTGCTTTTGGCCCTGTAGCCCCACCGAGACCCGGGGTAGGTGAAGTCTGTCATTCACCAGGGGCCTCCTCCTCTGGGAACCCCTCCAGGCTTGGATCTGCAAGTCTGGGACGCAGCCGCGTTAGCGCCCGTGGGAAGCGCCCTGGACACAGTGCTCTGCCCTTTTAGCTGCAAGCCTGACCCTCAGACAGACGGGAGCCCTGCACCGAGGAGAGAGCCGAGGCAAACCCTGGGCTCTACCGAGCAGTCCTTCAATACCAACACGCCGATTTTACAGACGGCAAGACTGAGACCTGTGGAAGGGATCGGCTTGCCCAAGGTCACCCCACCAACTAGAAGGGGGACGCGGCCAATCCCCGGGCCTCTGTCGCAGCCCCAGCTTGCCACTCGAGGGCTTTGGCACAGTCACCTGGAACGAGGTATGGCTGTTGTCCTCAGTGTGGCTCCGAGAGGAGAATGTCCCCCCACCGCCTCCAGGTTCACGCACAAACAAGGCCCAGGCCTCAGTTCCCGGGGCAGGGAACCGCCTCGTGGTTGTCCACCCTCTGGGCACTGCAGAAGGTTCCCCAGTAAGAAGAAAAGCCACGAAACACAGCCCACATCTACAGCCCCTGATCCTGTTCTCACGAGAGTTAAGGTTGTGTTGGAACGTAAAGCTGTGTTCATGTCGCTGCTGCCATGTGTCTGTGCATGCGCACAGGCGTGCAAACGTGTGTTTTTGCACCATGTGCATAGGGTGCAGGGCATGTGTGTTCACACACGTGCAGGAATACACACACCCATATTGTACATGGGCGTGGTGCACACATGCAGGCAGGTGTGTGCCCACACATGTGTCCGTGTGTGTGCGTGTATGCGTGTGTTTTAAGGATCCTCCCTCTCTCCACAGGGTAGGGGTAGAGGGTTTCTGTGTATCTCCTCTTGAGTAGAGGACTTAAAAGAAGCGGATGACAGAAACCTGATGCTGAAAGACTGGATTCAGGGCTTTTGACAGTCGGCACACAAACCACTGAGCCAAGAGAAGGAGGAGGTGACAGCTGCGTCTCTGTGCCGCTGTGGAGGAGACAAGACATCTCCGAGTGACACGCACAGCAGCTCCGAGTGTCTATTTTCATCTCCTCGTGTTTACAGGAAAAAGACAGCGTGTCAGCCAGGGCTCCACGAGCCGCTTCAATCACACCGCAATTACCGCGGGAGCGGGCGAGGACCGCGGAGGAAGGGGCGGGGCCCACAGCTGTGATGGCTTAAATTCTTCTCATCTTGTTCCCCGGCGACCTGAACCGAGTGGGAACCGGGTGGGATCCGCCAACTCGGCCGGGGGGCCGCCTGGACCGGTGGCTCTGGGCCTCCAGGAAGGCAGGAACCAGAGAAAGAACCTGCAGGAGGGAGGTTGGCCGGAGCCCAAAGGCTCCCGTCTTAGGTACCAGGGCCAAGGCTGGAGGCGGTTGCCATGGTGATGGGGAGGCGAGTCAGGGCCGGCCTCTCGCCATCCTCAGCCCAGCAGGCCCTGTCCCGGGAAGTCAGAGAGGACCTCGGAGCTGCCACCCCAGGCCTGCGGGCCTGAGGGCCCCTCCGCTACATGGGTCTCCATCTGGAAGGTTCCATCTGAACAGAGGTTTGGCAGGACTGGCCAGGTGTGTGGGCAGGTAGGACAGGTGGTGACGGGCAGCCCCGGTTCCTAACTCCTAAGAAAGTGGAGGAGGAAGGGAGAGATGGGGAGGGGGCGGAGAAACAGAGAGGAGCAGGGAGCAAGGCCGGAGGAGGCAGAGGTGAGGCGGGCAGGGAGGGAGGAGAGCTGGCCAGTGTGGGGCCGAGAGGGAAGGTGAGTGGAAGGACAAGGACGCGCGCGGGAGCCGAGCAGCCCCCCTTCTCCTCCCACTGAGTTCATTTACTCCACTTAATTAGCCCCCCTCCAGCGTTAAAAAGATAATGTGATAATGACAATGCGGCAACAGCCACAATACCGCAAAAGCCACTCCATCTGCAGCTTCTGCAGCCCCGGACCCTGACCCCACGGCCCCCGGTGCCCCCGACCAGGCCACTCTGGACCCAGGGCCCTGCCCGACGCTGCCCAACGCCCTGTCCCCTCCCCCCCTCCCCAGACAGCAACAAGCCCTCCTTGCCGTCCAATTACGAGCTCTGTAAAATCAGTGCAAGTGACGGAGGCGGACCAGAGCACCCCCGACCTCCGCCCTCCCTCTCACAGCCAGATATTTGGAGTAGGGCAATTCACCGGGCTGCTTTCTCCCCTCACCACCCAGCCCAGGCGGCAGAACGAGCAGTTGGAACAGCTGGTGCCCAGAGAGGGAAAAGAGCCCACCTGATGGCCCACAGCAAGTCCTTTCCCAAAGACTGCGGAACTCCAACTAAACTCCAGGTCTTTAGGGACAGCACCTGGAGGCACACACAGCACTGGGCACAGAGAAGAGGGGCTCCAGCAGCCTCATCCCGCGGGGCGGGGAGGCCACGGGATCGGAGCAGGTGGGGCTGTCATGGCTCTGCCTTTCTCAGCTCGGGACTGAGACACAGGCAGCAAGTCCACCATGCAGACTTAGCATTCGATCCACACAACCACCCATTTCACAGGTGGGGCTGTTGAGGCTCAGGGCGGGCAAAGCCTGGACCCTGACGCCAGCTCCTCCCCAGTGCCCCCAGGGCCAGCCTCCTCCAGATCCAATAGGTCGCCTGGGGTGCCCCCTACCGTTCTGCCCCGCCCCACAGAATGGTCCCACCCTACCCTCTCTGTTCCATGTGAGGCCGCCACCTCTTCCAGGATGTCCACCCAGACAGCGCAGGCCAGGCCTTCATCACTACCTGCCCGCCCAGCGGGGTGCTCTTTCCCACGCTGACCCTGCTCTTTGAAGAGGCGAGCACTTGACATTCGCCACACCAGCCGCCCTGATCGACTGGGAATGCCTGCCAGCAGCCAGCCGCAATCACCTAGCACTGTCTGCCTGGACGGGGA
The DNA here is from genome assembly GCF_964237555.1 of Oryctolagus cuniculus. Lineage (NCBI taxonomy): Eukaryota > Metazoa > Chordata > Mammalia > Lagomorpha > Leporidae > Oryctolagus > Oryctolagus cuniculus. The sequence goes on along the minus strand of NC_091432.1, from coordinate 233,177,841 downwards.
GAAGGCTGGACAAGCGCTGGACCAGCAGGCTGCCTCCTAGGGGTGGGGGGTGCACACCTGGGGTCAGCCCTCTCCGGAGACCCTGCTCTTGGCCTCCTCTCCAGGCCCTCCGACCAGGCCCTGCCTCCCAGTCTGGGAGGGCTCATTGTGCTGACTCCCAAGGGCAGGGGACAAAGGCGCATTGAGTCAGACCTTGGTGTAGGTAAGAGACAGAGGTAGGCCGGGATAAAGGGAAGGTAATTAGCATTATTGTTCTCCGAGAGGCCTTCCCGGGCTTTCAGTCCTGTTGTTAGTCAGGACAATAGTGGAGGAGGAAAGAGCCCCAGGAAGGAGGCAGAGCGGCTGCAAGCCCCCCCCCCCCCATATCCAGATAATTCCAAAGAGGCCACATCACATCACACCTGGGGACACAGGTGACAAGTCCAAGGTCGCGAGGCCCAGCAGGGCAGACCTCCCAGACCAACAGGTGACATCTGGTGACCTTGGATTTCAGAATCTTCATAAAAACACTGGGAAGGGGCCGGGGTTGTGGGACAGAGGATGCAGCAGGCGCCCACACTCCCAGATCGGAGCGCCCATTCTAGTCCCAGCTGCTCCACTTCCTGTCCAGCTCCTACTAACGTGCCCGGGAGGCAGCAGAAGGCGGCCCCAGTGCCCTGTGGGAGATGGGGACGGAGCTCCCGTTATAGCCATCTGGGGACTGAACCAGCAGATAGAAGTATGTCTGTCCCTTCCCTCTGCCACTTAAATACACAAATCTTAAAGCGAAACTCTCCTCTAGGACCAAGGGCTGAGCTACACTCAGCTGAGCTGTATTGGGCTGTCGCTCCAAATCGGCCCCAAGCAGGGCAGAGACCCCGCCCGGAGCACCAGAGTTCAGAAGTTCAAGGGCCCGACCCAGGGGCTCTCACTGCAGGGACCTTGCCCTCTCCCTCCCTGCACCCCACCACCACCCGCCAAGAACCCAGCCTTGCTTTTCCCACGCTGCAAGACCCTTGGACTCCTGAGGTTCCCTTGTAGGCCAGGCAGGGAAACCGAGGCCCAGAGCGTGGTGTGGCTGAGGGACCGGTTGCCCGGAGAAGACGGAGGTGCCTGCCTGGGGACCGGCCCCCGTTTCCCCGCCCCAGGCCCAGCAGAGGTGGGTACAGGGCCAGGTGGCCTACAGGACACAGCAGAGGAAGGTCCCAGCTGTCCCTGGAGAAAGGGCCTGTGCCCAAGGCCCCGCCGGCACACAGGGTGCACCCCCGACCAGATCCCCGCTTTGCCCTGCCTCCTCCTCTCTGGGCGCTGAGCAGCAAACAGAAGGCACGTCCGTCCCTTGGAGCTGCTGTGTGTGCAGGGCCTGGCCCAGGGCTCCCCCCAGGGGCCCACTTCCCTGCGAGCCCCACTCTGTGCCCTCCCCGCCCCCGCGGCTGACGGGGCTCTCTGCTTCTGCTCCTCAGGCCAACATCGGCCAGAAGGAAGACTTCGAGGAGGCCAGGAAGAAGGCCCTGAAGCTCGGGGCCAAGAAGGTACCAAGTGGGCGGCGGGGTTGGGGCCAGACGCAGGCCTGGATCTGCAAGGGGCTCCGGGGCTCCTGTGTCGCCCACCGCAGCCTCCTGCCCCCAGTGTGACCCAGCCCTGCAGATGTGCATCGCCATCCTCTCCCTGCCCTCCTGGCCACTCTGCTACCCACTCCCCACCCACCTATCCCATCCCCATCCATCCGCCTCCCTTCTCCCATCTGCCCATTCCTCTTTTATCTCTCTGTCCATCCACCCATCCATCCCTCCATGTATCCATCTGTCCATCAACCCATCCACCCATTCACCCACCCATCCATCCACCCATCCATCTATCCATGTGTCCGTCTGTCCATCCATCCATCCATCCATCCAATCATCCATCCATCCATCCATCTATCCATCCATCCACCTGTCCACTCACCCATCCACCCACCCATCCCATCCATCCCATCCACCCATCCACCCATCCGTCTATCCATCCCTCCATGTGTCCGTCTGTCCATCCATCCACCCATCCACTCACCCATCCACCCACCCATCCCATCCATCCACCCACCCGTCTATCCATCTATCCATGTGTCCGTCTGTCCATCCATCCATCCATCCAATCATCCATCCATCCACCTGTCCACTCACCCATCCACCCACCCATCCCATCCATCCATCCACCCACCCATCCCGTCCATCCATCCACCCATCCGTCTATCCATCCCTCCATGTATCCATCCATCAGCCCATCCATCCACTCATCCGTCTGTCCCTGCTCTGCCTCCAAACCCAGCAGAAGCCACCCAGTGTCCTCTAGCCTGGCCCTGGCTCCCCGCTCCCGAGTCCCTCTCAGAGCCCCGGCCCTGCCACAGCTCCCCATGTGAAACCTCACAAGCCAGCGGCCAGGTCGTGGTCTCTCCCGTCATGGAGAGGACACAGCAGTCTGGTGGGGGAAGAGGCCTCGCCCGAGGCCCTGCACGCAGCACGCAGTGTGTGAGTGGGTGGGGGTCCCGGGCGACCGGGGCGGGGCTGAGCCCACTCACCTCGGGACTTCATCCCGATGAAGCGGTTCTCCACGATGTCGATACGGCCCACGCCGTGCTTGCCCCTAAGGACAAACGGTCACTGAGGTTCAGGCGTTGCCACCAGGCTTGGGGTCACAGCCGCCACCCACCCAGCTGGGCTCCTGGCTGCAGGCTGCGCCCCTCCCAGAGCCACAGAGCAGGGCGCTAGGTTCCACCTCGGGCTCCAACTCTGAGAGGACATCCAAGCCAGGTCACCTGCACCGTGTACCCATTGTACAGGTGGGGACACTGAGGCCCAGCTAGAGAAAGGATTTCCTGGTTTGCTCCCTTCGGTTAGCTCTGTCCTGGGGCCTTGCCTGGCCCCAGCCACGTTCCTCCTCCCTTCTCTCTGGGTCGCCCGGCTCTGCCCGGGGAGGCGGCTGAGCTCCTGGAGTTATTCTCTTCCAAGGCTGACAAGGACCCCAGGGCCCCTCCTGCAGAGTTGAGGCCTCGGCCCAGGGGGTCAGGGTCTAGGGGGCGGGCACCCTGGATGGCAGGGGTGCAGGAGCGCCCACCCGGGAGGCCCAGCAGTGCCGCGGGCACTCACGCGACTTCATTCAAGTAGGTGAAGAGCTCCAGGGAGGTTTGGTGCGTGGTGCCGTCCTTGACGTTGGTCACCTTCACGGGGACCCCTAGGGCAGGAGGAGAGGGCGCTGGGCCTCGGGCTGGGCTCCCGCCGCCCCGCCCCGCCCTCTCCCACCGCCCCGCAATGCCTTAAATGGATGTGACAGATATGGAGTCGCTGGGACTCCTTCAAAAGCCCGGAGCAGGTTGAGGCCTGCTGGGGGGAGGGAAGGGGCGAGCGAGCCCGCAGAATGAAAGGGGAAATGCAATAAAAACGCTCTCCCCCACCCTCCCATTCTCCTGGCCCCCTTTGCATTTAGGGGCTGTGAAATTGGAACCAGGCCCTGAACTAATTCAATTTCACGCTCCACCATTGTCTTAGGCAGGAATACCTTCTGTCCACCAGTCGCCCGGGCCGCCTGGCCGGGGCGCGCGCGCACACTCAGCCCCGCCCCCCCCCACGTCTGTCAGGTGCACCCCAAACCCCGGCTCCACACGCAGCCCTGGGCCGGGCGTGGATCCTGAGAAGCGGGGTCTGGGGTGGCAGCAGGGCCCGGAGAGGCGCCGGCGGGGGGGGGGAATGAGGGGGTGGCAGCGCGGTGGGGGGGGCTGGTGGGTGGGTTCGGGGCTGACTTTGAATAGGGAGCGGTGTGAAATGAGCAATAAATGTATTAGGGGCTAACAAGAGAGCCGTAACAGTGACAAAGAAAAGCTGTTCAAAGTTGGAGACTAATCCCCACCCATCTGCCCGGCTCATTACCATGTAGGGAGCCACCGGGTGCCAATCAGGCTTCAATAGCCGCCTTCCAGTCTTTATTAGCCGGGCGCCGCTCGGAGGGCTGTGCTGAAGGTGCTGTCAGCCGCGCCATTCTTAACCCCCATTTCCAGGGGTTTTATAACTTGGTTGTAAATTGCTATTAAATGTAAGTCTGCCCAATAATGAACCTTAAGCCCCTCTCGCCACCCCCCCGCCCCTGCCCGCTCCCTTTCTCTCTCCCTGCCCGGCCCCTATTATGGGCCTCGGACGGGGCCTGCCCGGAGAAAGCCTCTTAGCCTTTAAAATAGTTAATAATTAGATTAAAACTTCAAATAAATTAACTAGAGAGTGAATGGGGGGCTAGGCAGGGGAGGGGCCGCCCGTCTTTTCCCTTCCACACAATCCCCGGATCATCACAATGGACGCCTCTTCTGCCCGGTCCCCGGAGAAGGCTGCTGCAGCCTTGTGCCCGGGACCCTCCGCCGCCTGTGGCCCCCTCCCCTACCCGCCCGGCTCTGCCTGCCCGGGAGGCGGGGAGGGGCTGCTTGCTTGGTCCCTGTCTCTCTGGGGCGCGCAGGGCAGAGTGGGCATGAGCTGGGCTTGGGCTCCAGCTGCCCCCGGCTGGCAGGAAACCCGAGGGGGGCAGCCGATCGAGGGGCACGGTGGGGATGCCCGCTGGCTTGGCCGGGCTCCTGGAAAGGCCTGGAAGAGGCGCGTTGGTGAAGCTCGGAGAGCCGGCACCTGTTTTAGGAGCTCTAGGGGCGAAGGTGCTGTCGAGGTCGCCCCGGCCAGGGGGAGAGGGGTTCGAGCCTCTGCGTCCCACACCGGCCTGCTCTTGCCCTGGGCATCCTGGGAAGGCCACGCTGCAGGGCCCTCCCGCTGTCTCCCTGCACCCATGCAGGAAACTGCTTTGTGGATGTCCAGGCCTGCGATGCCCTTGTGCCCCCTTCTTGGCTCCTCCAGCTCCTGCCCAACACCTCCTCCTCCAGGAAGCCTCCCTGATCTCTGTAGCCTTCCTGGGTCCCCAGGGCCCTCAACTCCGACCAGGCAGGCGCCTTCCCACCTTCCCCTGGGATGAGAGACGGCTGGGCACCCGGGCCAGGCCTGCAAATACTTCATGTTGAGAGCAGTGAGGATGGGGGGAGACCAGGGTGCTCCCCAGCACCAAGGAGAGGAGAGGGGGGCAGCTTTGGACTGGAGGGTGGGGGCGGCGAGGCAGCTAAGGTCCCAGATGTGGATCAGAGGGGGTTACTGGGGCTGGGTCTTCCCAGGCACACCTCACTCTGCACCGGAAACACAGCAGGTCCTCGACCCTCACCCCAATTCGACGGAGGAGATGGAGGCTTGAGAAAGTGGAATGACTCCCTGCTGGCTGCTCAGAGGACTGGAGCACCTGCAGTCCAGACCTGGTGCCCGGGGCCCGCACGTCGGGCAGCCGAGAGCGTGCGCCTCGCTCGGCGCTGAGTGCTCCGGGCAAGCGGGTTCCTGGGGGCCCGTGCAGCCCCTGCCCGGGTCTGGGCTCCAGAGGCCCGAGGCTCCCAGGCAGGACGCCGGGGGCTGCGAGGAGGGCACGTACCTTTCTTGAACTCGATCTCAAGGACGTCGGGGCTGTTGGGGGCTTTAGCTGGGTCCTCGGTCTTGGTGTAGAGCCCTGGAGGTGCTTGGTTCTGTGGAGAGACGGCAGGAGGTTAGCAGCGCGGGGTGTCCAGACCCGGGCCAGGACGCCCCGCACCCCTCGGCCCCGCAGGACCCAGCCACGGCGGCGGGCGCCTCCCCACCAGCCCCCAGCCCGGAGCCGGCCCCCGCTTGCCAGGGCCCTGGGAAACAAAGGGCTGGAGAAATCAGACAATTTTTCCCCTCAACTTGATCTCATCTTTCTCTTCGACGCCCCCACAGCTGGGGGTAGAATAGCGGGAGAGGAACAAGTCAGGCAGGAGGAAGTGGGACTTTGGAGGGGCGAGGGAGGCCCGCTCGCTCTCGCCCGCGCCGGGAATTGGGGTTTATTCTGCAAAGCTAATGACTGCGCGTGACCCCAGCAGGTGCTCTGGCGAGCAGAGCCGTCCCCCGGGTGTCCGAGGTTAATACTCACAGGAAGAAAAGAGAAGAGGAAAGCAAAAACCCATTTGAAAACACATCAACCTTTATGCACATTTTCTTTCTGGAGCGTGTTGGGAAATGGGCCTCTCGCCTCGGCGCGGTGGCGGGGGGCTGCTGTGCGCCTCCCCCGCTCCCCCAGGCTGTGGCTTGGACACTTGCCACCGTGGGGCTGGGGGCCTCTGGGGCCTGACTGCTCGGGTCCCTGCTGCGGGCATCCCGAGGCCAGCTGTTCCGTCCACCTGCCGACACCCTGGGAACCGCAGGCCCTGAAATCGTCCCTTGGTGGGCACGTCCCCACCTCACTTTCCCCCACAGCTGCTTCTGGGTTCTCGGCGGCCCGAGCGCCTTGAGCCCCATCTACAGATGAGGAAGTCGAGGCTGAGGAGTGGGCTGGCTTGCAAGGCGCAAGTTCCCTGTAGGCCGGGATCTGTGTGTCTTACTCCCCGTCTGTCGCCCAGCGCCGGGACACGTGGGCAGGGTTTTCAAAAAGCTCACGGGAGAATAATGCTACTGAAGAAACCACGCGAGGATTTCACTGGTGTTATCTTTCAATTTCATTTTTTACACACTTTTTAAAGTGCCCTCGGAGGTGTGGGACTTTGGGTGTGAAGGAAAATACCCCCGAGCCAGGAGTCAGGGTCTCAGCCGGTGGGGCTTTGGGCAGGCTGCCTTACCTCCTCGAGCCTCAGTTTTCCCACCTGTGAAATGGGGGACTTGAGACTTGCCCTTGACGGGCTTAGAGTGTAAGTGCACAGGCAGTTTGTTTCTGGATGTGAAAACGCCAGGCAGGGTGCACGCAGTGTGGGGCTGTGCTGGCGCCCGGGACAGCAGGTGCCTGGAGCTCTGCTGAGCTCAGACAGGGCCCGCAGGTGAGCCTCACCTCCAACAGCTGTGCGGCTGGGCCACCTGCTTCCTGCGGCCGTGGGCCAGCAGAGGTCTTACTGATCCCAGGCCTGATGGCCCTGTGTACCAGGAGGAAAACCAAGGCACTGGGCAGAGGTCCGACTCGGTCCTCTTCCCGACCCCTTCCTGTCTCAGCTGCTATGGAGCCCAGGCTGGGGGCCAGTGAGAGGCTTGGGGTGGGAGAGAGGTGGCACCGTAAGCTTGGGGTGGGCATCTGGGCTGGTTTCTGGGAAACAGCAGGCTCCTCTGGTCTCATGGGCTCTGGGAAGCCACTTTCCCCGGGCACAGACAGAGGGCAAAAAGAGCAGGGGTGGGCCTCCAGCAGGCTGGGGACAACGCTGCCACCGTCCTCTCCCGACCCACCCGGGACTGCCCCAGCCCAGGTCTCACTCAAGCCAGGGCCCCAGCGCTGGGGTCCCCGCCCTCACCTCACCCAGGCCCACCTCCACCTGCAGAGCCAAGCAGGAGGAGGTGTGCATTGGGAAGACAGCCCCCCCTCCCCGGCTGGGTGGTGGGCACCTTGCGGCAGCGATTAAATAACATAACTAAATAAAAATAAAATGACATTTGCTTTGCATTCCGAGGTGGCCTGGGCGCCTGCCTTCTTTTTTACTCTCTCTCCTAAAAGCCCAGTTCAAATGACAAATAGTTTGTTGGTGAGTATCAATGCCATCTATTTTTCCCTCCCAGCAGGAGGGCTCACTTCCAATGTCATTGGGGGGGGGGGGGGGGCGGCGCTGCCGCAGGGAGGGGCGAGCGAAGAAAGAGAGAGAGAGAGAGAGAGAGAGAGAGAGTGGGGGGGGGGAGGGCAAAAGAAAGCATGAAACAGGGCCGGAGAAGGAGAAATTGGCAGCAAATGGCCCATGCGCTAAACCATGATGTGCAGGCATGATCGATGCCGCGCGGGGCTCATTCACCCAGCATCTCTGGCGGGCCGGCGCCTGAATGAACTCTTTCACTGCGGCCGTATGAAGTTAAAGCAAGTAAATGTCTATCTTTCTTCGCATTAGCTGCCTCATTGCCCTTCAATCAGCCCTCATGGAGGCAGAAAATGGCCCAGCCATCTGCCTTGAAGCCCTCCCTTCCGCAGGCCGGGGGGCTTTTTTGGGAGAGGGGGAGGGGCACCGGCTCCACTGGATGGGTCCACGCACACGAGAGCAGGGCAGAGATGTTGCTGTGGCCACGGCGGCCGGGGGGTCCTGGCGTGCAGCCCCCAGCTTGGGCCCCCCGCGAGGGTCCCTGTGGCCAGGCTTGCCAGGGCGGCTGGGCCCTGGGTGCCCCCTCCACTCGCACCCAGCCCCGCCCAGCCTGTCTGAGAAGGAGCGGGGTCCTTGAGGGGTCCTCTAAGGATCTCAGCCTGAGGAGGGGGCCTTGCCACCTGGCACACAAGGCTCAGAGGGGCTGAGTAACGTGCCCAAGCTTGCACAGCAACAGGAAGCAAGATGGACAGAGGGTGTGGGCCAGCCCGGGCCCTCATCAGGCAGGAGGCCTTGGAGGGGCCGGACCTGCCCACAGCAGTCTCAGGATGTCCTCCCGCCTCCACTCTGCTCGGCTCCCCGGCCTGCCCCTTCCCGGGGTTCCTTCTGTCTGGTGACGGGAGGGCCTTGGCTGCCTGGAGAGGCGTGGGGAGTGGGCCCCCTGCCTGGCCGCGCGGCCCCCCTCGGTGCTGACTGACTGGCTAATTAGGAGGGGCTGGCCTAAGTGTCTCGGGGTCAGCAGAGCGTGAACTGGAAAAACCTGTGGCCAGCAGGCGGCAGCCCCCGGGGGGCAAGGGTGCCGCTGTCCCGAGTGCCACGTTCCACGGTCGCTCGCTTGGACCCCGCAGGGCAGTGCAGGGCAGCCGGCACCCTGGGCTGGGCACTGGTCCCCGCCCCCCGCAGCCCACACCCAAGGCCAAGCCCCCCAGAAGCGCTGGCTGGAACTCAGGCTGGCACGGCCTGGGCCGCCCACGTCGGTGAAAGTCTGAGGCACCAGACCCCGGGGGACCAACCTGGGGTCCCGTGCAGGGCTCCGGCCTGCTCTACCCTCGCCCGCACCCCCGCACCTCCTCCTATCCAGCTGCTCTTCTGGGATCCCCAGAAGCAGCCACCCCGGGGTGGGTAGGGCTGGGCCAGGGGGACACAGTCCCTCCCTCGGGGACAAAGAGATTTTTCTCTTCGGTGATAGATTTCGCTCCCCCACTCACGGTGGGCAGGGGGAGACACAAAGAAACCCCCCGGAGAGAGAAACCCTAAACTTCAAACAGGGCTGAGGGCCCAGCTCGGGTCCTGGGGCTCTGACTCCCTCCCCCGCCCCCCATCGCAGGCCAGGCCCACCCACAAGTGTCTCATCTGCCTAATTACTTCTTTATTGTCTCACAATCACACACACACTCTCTCTCTGCTGCCCTCAAAAAACCTCCTTCCCCTTCATCCAGCAGCAATTAGGAAAAGAGGGGGCTGGGTGGGGAGGGGCGGGATACAGGCAGGGCTCCCACCCAGCTCTGAGCCCGCCCCGTGAAATTTCAAATTAGGCTCCCAGTGCCTAGGACAGCGTTGGCAGGGAGCAGCTACCAGCAAAGACGGAGGGGGACGCGCAGTTACCTTGGGGTTCTCCAGGATTCCAGCCTCGTAGCTATGTCGGGAGAAGGAAGGGGGCGGGGGTCAGTATATGGGGGCCACAGCCAGGCCACCCACCCCCGCCACGTCCTGCTGGGCCCGCGGTCTCAGTGGTTTTTTCCTCTTTGCCCAAGCGACTGCCACCAGCCCTTTCCTGCCCATCCTGCTGGCTACGGCAGAAGCCGTCCACCCCGGGGCTCCACCCGTGGGGCGCCTGCTCCCCGTGGCCTGGCTGAGGCCCCTCACGCCACCAGGCAGAGGGGCAGTGAGGGCAGACGGAGCTGGGGGCCTCTCCGCCCCCACAGGGCGGGGCCGCGGCGGGGGTGCACTCGTGGGGCTGACCCACCTGATGTGCATGAGGTTCTCATCCATGCTCCACGGGTTCTTGGGGGTGACCGGGATGGGGATTCCGTGTTGCTGCAGGTGAGAGACAACACAGGGCAGCCGTGAGGGGCTCTCAAGGTGGCGACTGCCCCAGACTCCGCCCCACTCCTGCCCCTGGCTAGCCTGCCCCGGGGAGGGAGTGAGGGTCTCACTGACGGACATAAGCATGTAGAAACTGTAAGATCATGCATCTGGAGGACAGCGCTCTCAGAGGTTCCTTCTAGAACATTCTACGAGTGCACACAGTGCTGAGCGTGTCCCTGAACCAGCTCACTAACTCCTACCACGAGCCCGTCAGCTGGACGCTAGGACGGCCTGAGCTCCCACCGAGGACCCAGGGCCAGGTGACGGCAGGGGCCCCCGCCACGCTGTCCAGCATCACGTGGCTGGCAGCCCCGGGAGCCGCCCCTCCCTGGGCCTGGCGTCACTCACATACCCTGCGGCAGGAGCACCCCAGGCAGCCCCAGCCCCAGTGGCTTGGGGCCCAGTGGCACTCTGAGTCCCAGAGGGACCACTGCTCCGTTGAGGGGGAACACAGGTTTCCACCGTGACCTCGGGCTACAGGCCGGTGGACGCCGTCATCGGAGGCCCCCTACTCAGCCTCCAGGAAGCCACCGTGGTCTCTTCATGCAATCTTAGGAGGAGGCCCCCCACCCCGGGGTCCTAATGGTTCTGGGAGTGAGCGCTGGAGCCGGAGAGAGGAGGCTGGCCTGGGAGATGCTGCCAGCGGGGGGCGGGCCACTCACTGCACTCGGCAGGGGGTGGAGCACCTGGGCCGGCCTGGGCTCCAGTTCCATGTCGGCATGGAACTGTGGTCTTTAGGCTTTGCCAGGAGACCTGACTCGTAAGTCGCTGTCCACTCTATAATTTGTCCACGCTTCCACTTGAACCTCGTGGGCAAATCCGGACACGGAATTTCCAGGGGAGGGGCTTGGTGTGGGGGTCGAGAGCCCGCCAGGTTCCCCGCAGCTGCCTCTGATTTGGGGGCAGTGTGGGGTCAGCTCTGCCCTCTCTCTGCCCACCTAGTGGCATGGAGAGGTGAGGAGGGGAGGGGCAGGGCAAATGGGACAGCGGCAGGGACAGTCCTCAGCCTGAAGAGGTGGCCAAGCCCCTGTGCCCGGGACCCCCCGCCCTGCACGCACGGAGGGTGCTCTGGTCCCCGCGCCTGGCCTCGCCTTGGGGTTCCGGCTTGGTTTGTTTTGTTTTTTAAAAATGACTTCCAGGGGCAACAGGAGGGAGAGGTTCTGAGTGTGCCTGCCTTGGGCGATGGGTTTGGGGGTAACATGGCACCTGCCCGAGCGGCCTTTGGCTTCGGCCACCTCTGGGTGTCGAGAGCAGGGTTCTGCGAGCCTTGTTGGGTTCTGCCTCCCGTCTCAGCCCCCGCGGGGCTCTGAACGTGGGACAAAGCCTGAGGCTGCTCTGGTATCCTGGACATGTCCTGGGTGCCCTGCCACCCCTCCCTCCCCAGAACGTGTAGGATCGCCCACAACTCATTCTGGACCTCCCCCTGCCCCACCTCCAGAAAGAGGGAGGGCAGCCCAGGGGGCAGCGCTCCCTGCTGGACAGGTTATTCCTGGGGACAGCTAAGCGCTTGTCCCCCAGATCAGGGCGGGGCAGGCCACAAGGCAGTGGTGGCTGCTGGGAAAGCCAGCGCCGTGGAACCGAGTGGAGACCAAGGCGTGGCGGCCCGACTGGAGGCGTGAGGGTGGACGGGGCAGCGCTCACGAACCATTTTTCTTAAAAACGAGATGCACGCCCCATTCCGTGTCATCGAGGAGACGTCGGGTGGGGGTGGGGGGCTAGCCAGCCCCAGCTCCCTTAATAGCTCTGCTCCTTGACAATTTGTTTGGCAACATATGGTCTTGCCCTTGTAAATTCCCCCCTTAATAATCAAACAACAGATGGTGGAGAAAGTCCTTCCTCCCAGCGCTCCCGGCCCTAATGGGATGCTGGCTGCAGGGGCAGGGCGCGTCCCCCACCACGCGGCACCTCTCGGCCGGCCGCGAGCGCGCGCACAGCCAGCCGCGGCGCCTGCTATTTAGAAACCTGAGCAATTTTCTGGTGTGTGCACCGGGCCGCCTTCCTCCGTCTGATTGATTGAGGCTGTTTGTCAAGAGCTGCCATGGAGTCGCTAAAAAGAAAGGTGCCCCGGGGAGCGGCTCCGACTCTTGATGCAAAACTTCTAATGTGTTTTATTGCAACTTGTACCTCAACAGGGGCTGCCGCCACCGACGGCTTTGTCCACTGCAGGCCCCTCCGAGCGCCTACCTGCTCCCCGGAAAGCAACTGGGCGGGCACGGGGGAGTGCGGGGAACCCCACCCCCACCAGGGAACAGGGGCTGGAGGAGCGGGACCCCCCCCCGGGAGTGCCCAGCCCAGGACGCGGGCAGGGTGGGGGAAGGCGTGGCCTACCTTGGCGTAGTCCATCAGGTCGCTGCGGCCCTGGAACCGGTTGTAAAACTCGGGCATCCTCCAGGGAGCAATGACCTAGGCACAGGGCAGAGGTCAGGACCGGGGCGGGCAGAGCTGCCGGCTCCCCCTGGACCTTTCACGGCACAGCTGGCCCCTGTCCCTCCGAGAGGATGGGGTCCATGACGTGCGGCCTGGAGTCCCCGTTACACGGGGGAGAATGGAGCCTGTCCCGTGGGGGCGGCGCTCCCGGGCAGAGCGGCTGTGTCCCCTTCGGGCCTCAAGGCCACTGCTGGTGGGCGGTGGGGTCCAGAGGTGACCCACCCCGCCCCCGCCCCAGCTACCCCAGGGAGTCGGACAGAGCCTGGCAGGGACCGCACTCACTCCACTTGGGGCCAGCTGGCCAGAGAGGGGCGGGGATGGGTCCCTGAGAGGAGCCCCCACGCCCGCCCCCACCCAGGGAGACAGGCAGGCCCCAGCAGTAGGCAGGCGGGCTGGGGTAGGGCACCCCGGGGTGGGGGCGGTGTTCAGCCCCCAGGCCAGGCTCAGCACTGGGCACACCCTGTCCCCGTCCCCTCTGCCGGCTCCTGCCCCCAGCCCCTCTCAGCCCTCGGGGCTTGGCGGGTGCAGACAAAGGCCCAGAAACTGGACACCCTGGCCCCCAACGCTGCGGTGGGAACCAGAGGAGGGCAGGCCCGGGGGCCAGTCGCCAAGCGGCCGCTCTGCAGCGCCTCCCAGCGGCCTGGTGGGCGGGGTCCCGACAGACCTCAGAGCTCAGCCACGCACACCCCCAGGCACCAACAGATCGTCCGCTTAAAGGGGAAAAATGGAGACCCCCAGAGCCCCCTGGGGTTCCACGAGGGAGCAGACCCTCGGCAGCTTTAGCCAAAGTGGCTGCAAAGAGGATCAAATCCAGGTCTGCGCTGGCTGCCACTGTGGAGACCCCCACCGCCAGGCGCCCACCAGAGTCTGGGCGGGCAGGAGGCTGGGGGGCGTGGCCTCACTCCGGCTCCCTAGGTGGACGGGTGCATCTTGGGCGCAGGTGTTGAGTAAGAGACGCAGGGACTGAGACGTGGCTATCAGAGGAATCAGAAATGGCCCACAGGGCTGGCCTTTCCTCGCTCCACTCCACTCTGGCCCAGGAGCCCCGGCCTGACGCCCCCACAGTAGACACTGGAGGAGTGGCTGGCCGGCTGGGTGGACCAGGCCCAGGCCCACGGGCAGGCGCAGGGGCGGGGCGGTGGCTGGCAGGACAGGGCCGTGGGTGATTCCCTGTCCAGGACCCGGTGTGAGACGGGGCAGCCAGGCAGGATTCAGGGCACAGCTTGGTGGCTGCGAGGGGCTCAGAAATCGGTGGCCAGTGCCAGCGCCGTGCCAGCCTGCGGCCAGGAAGGCCAAGGGCAGGCCCCTGGACCACACCTCCAGGAAGAACGAAAGGGCAGGCAGGACGTGGCCGCCCCAGGGCTGGTGTGAGATGTAGGAGCCCCGTAGATCGGAGCCCGCGCTGTCCACGGGCACCGTGGGCACCGTCCCTGTCCTGTAGATCCTCCTACAACCCGCGGTGGCTCCTCCCGGGGCCGCCCCCCGACCCCTCCCCAGGGAGGCAGCTGCGTCTCACCTTGATCTGGGGCGCCAGCGAGTAGCAGGTGAGCTCGAAGCGGACCTGGTCATTCCCCTGCAACAGACGGGGCCGGTCAGGGCCACGGGGCTGAGGCTGCTTGAGCACCCCCAGGGACCCCGCTGCCGCCGGGCAGCTCCAGCCGGGGCTCCGGTGGAGGCTGAGGGCCCAGCTCCCGCCCGGCAGTGCCCCCAAGACTCGATCCCCGTGAGCACGCGGCACGTGCAGGACCCCACGCGCCCAGCGCGTGTGCCAGGCTGTGGGTGTCCTGACTGCTGTGCGGTCCAGGGGGGGGTGTGAGCTGGGGGGGCCCAGGATGTTAGCACATCTGAGTGCAGGGGTGCGACCCCTCGGCGGGGCTGGCACATTGAGGGGTGTGTGCAGTAGGATCATGTATGTGGGCATGTGGCCAAGTACACAGTGTGTGTGCGCGTCACCACACGTGTGCAGTGCAGTGTGCATGTGTGTTATATGTGTGCACAGTGCAACCTGTGTGGGCCCCATCACATGTGTGCATGTGTGTCATCATATGTGTGCACTGTGCGGAGTGTACGTGTGCCATCATGTGTGTGCACTGCTCGGGGAGTCCCATCATGTGCGTGCACGCATGTCATCACGTGTGTGCACTGTGCAGTGTGTGGGTGTGTGCCAGCACGTGTGTCCACCATGCAGAGTGTGCATGTGAGTCCCATCACGTGTGTGCACCGTGTGTTCAAGTGCCACACGTGTGTTGCGGGCAGTGCAGGGGACGTCTGCCCAGGGGCCACAGCCGAGACTCCAGCTGGGAGAGGCCTGGGGGGCCCTCTCCAGGCAGCCCCTGAGCCGCCCACGCCACAGACCGGGTCGGGGGTCCTGGTCCCGGGGCGGCCTCATCTCCGCCAAGCTGGGGGAGGAGATGGAGCCGGGAGTCCACAGGGGGCCCCTTGCGTCTCAGCTCAGAGCAGGAGGGGGCTCATCCCCGGGCCCCCGGCACCCCCCCGCCGTGGGCTGAGGAGGAGGAGGAGCGGGAGGGGGAGGCAGGCTGCTGGCTCCGGCCAGCCCAGCCCAGGCTGCTGCCGCGTCCTGCCCGCTTCCCCACGGGCTGGCGGCGCGGGGCCCCGCGAGGAAATAACAGAGCGACCTTTCGCCTACTGTGAAAACTGCACGGGCGAGCGGCGCAGGCAGCGGCTGCAGAATAACATGTTATTTTCCAGAGCTTGTCAGGTGGCGCGGAAACCCAGCTCCAGGCTCTCGCCGCGCAGCCGGGGGCCTCGGAGGGGGCGGGGGGGGGGGTCCGGGCTGCCCCACGGATGCCGCCTGGGGCCTGGGTGGGGGGTCCCTCGTCAGCCAGCTCCTGCGCCCTGCACACGGCGCCTCCGTGAGCACACAGCAAAGCCTGCTGCCCCTTGGGCCGCAGGACTTCCAGCTGCTTTGCAGACGACAAGGTGAAGTTCAGAGAGGCGAGGCCACTTGCCTGGGGTCACACAGCAAACACGGCCATCCTGACCGTTCACGCACGGGCAGCTGGCTGACTGCCCCGATGAGCTCAGGAGCCCTTCTACCACCCGGCCGTGGGGACAAGGGGACCAGGGGGGAGGGGCCGCACCACGCCCGGAGCAAGCGGCTCTCACTGGCAGACTCACCGCCCGGGGTCCTGTCAGCCCCTCTCCTCCCCACCACGGCTTCAGGTTTCCCCAGCACAAAGGCATCGAGGCTGCCACGGGGACCCCCCATCTGTTCAGGAGCTGGAGCTCCTCTGAGAAGCCACACACACAGGTCCCCCATGCTCAGCCTGTCCGGGGCAGAGCCGGGGGCCCGTGTGGCTCTCCCCCAACCCCGGGACCCCCAGCAGTGGAGCAGCACCCCCCGGTCTCCCATCTGCCCCCGAGACAGCCATACAGATGGCGTCACTGACACAAGCCCTGCCTCCCCGCACCCGTGCCGGGTTTCCAGGCCCCTCTTCCAAACCTGGGCTCAGCCCGGCTTCTGGGCGGGCAGGGAGCAGGCTGGCAGCAGGGGCTGAACGCAGCTGGTGTCTGTCTGTGCGGGCTGCTCCGGCCGCCCCACGCCCCTCCCCCTACAGCACTCCCCCCCATCTACCCCCTGAGCCCCTGCTGGGCTCCTGGGCCTCAGCCCCGCCCCACGCCTCTACCAGGCCAGCAGGTCAGTGAGGCTGGAACAAGGACCCCCACGGCCTGCATCAGGAGCCAGGGGCCGGGGAGATGCTCAGAAGGGCCGGCCCCCCAGCTAGAACCGCCCCCGGCGCACCCCCCGTCACCTGCTTACGCCCCAGCCCCTCCTCCTGCCTGCCCAGCCCTGGTCGTGACTCCTGCAGCCCCACAGCCTCCCTCTTGCTTGATCATGGAACCCACACAAAGGACACCCACCACCCGCGACCACTGGCGCCCAACCCTCGGCCCACCAGACACTGAACCCACGCGGCAAGGCCGTCCCGGTGCTCCCCCGCAGGCACCCCCGGTTCTTGGAAATTGTCTTTGGGGGTGCAGTGGGCTTGGTTCATGGGCTGCCGGGCCTTCCAGCGTTCAGTCATAAGGGGAAACTGAGGCACGGGAGTGCGCCTGGCACCCCCGCTGCTCTCAGAGATCCCTCACTGTGTCTCAGGTCAGACTTCCTCCTTCAAGGGCCTCTGACTGTGAACTTCCGGGATGAGCCCAGGGCCCCAAGTGGCCGCGGGATCTTGGCAGAAGGGTTCTCTGCACCCTAACCCTGCAGAGCCAGGACTGGCACCACGGCAGCCCAGCCACCTCCTCCCCAAGGAAAGCCTCAAACCCAGGCCTCTGGCGCCCTCTGGTGGCCGTGTGGAGGAGCAGCACACCGCTGGCGGCTACTCCCAGCCCTCGGTGGGTTGGCATAGGCTGCAGGGGGGCTGCCTCCCTGGCCAGCGCCAGACCCACCCACTCCCTCCACCAGCCCTGACAGCGCCTCGTTGAATCCTGATGGTGCCTTTCCCACCTGGGATCCTGCTCTCCTGGCCGGATCTTCCTTCCTTCCAAAGGAGCCAGCATTGCAGTCCAGCCTCACTCCCTAACCCCCCTGTTGGCCCCAGCCTCGCGTTGGCCCCACCGCTTCTCCCACGGCCACAGCTCCTGCTCCTAGCCAGACAGCTGCTCAGGGCCTCTCGTCTTTAGGCCTTTGCACAGGCTGTTCCCTCCGCCTGGCACACTGTTCCCTGTCCACACTCTTGCCTTGGTCCCTTGCCCACGGCTCCTGTCTGCAGGCCCCCAGCTGCCAGATCACACACCTCCTCCACCAGGACCTGGGCCCCCCTCACCACCTCCACCCCCCCCAGCCCCCGGCACTGCTGCAGGGCTTGGCAGCCAGGTCCTGTTCCGGCCCCCTAACCAAGCACTCACAACTCAGGGCCATGAGGACGGACGGCCTGGCGGGCGGCGCACCCACAGCTTTCCTTCGGGCTGCACTGCACCCCCAAAGACAGGTCCGAGTCTTAGCGACTCTCAGTGGAGGGCTGGGGTCGCCGTCGCCAGCCTCCTGCTGGGATCTTGGCCCCAGCCTGGAACCGCCAGGGCCACCCCCCTGGCTGCCTCCATCCATTCACAGGCCCCGCCCCCTCTCCCTCTGCCCAGGCCCCACCCCTTGTCCTTGTCCTCACCTTGCCGGTGGCGCCGTGAGACACGTACTTGGCGCCCTCGCGCTGGGCGATCTCCACCTGCTTGCGGGCAATGCAGGGCCTGGCCAGGGACGTGCCCAGCAGGTAGCGGTCCTCATACATGGCGCCAGCCTGCACAGCCGGCCAGATAAACTCCTCCACGAACTCCCTGCTGACGTCCTCGATGAACACCTGGGGGGACGAGGCCGTGAGCGGGGTCTCGGCCGGGACGGGGCTCAGGCCAGGCGCCCCCATTCCCCTTCTGCCTGCCACTGCAGCAGCCATCGCTAGTTGATTCCAGCACACCGCACTGTTACTCTCCCCCTGCACTCACGTTAGACATTACCAATCAATCCTGATACACTCCATTTGGCCAAATCTGGAGACACTTTGGGCCATCCCACCTGCCAGGCTGGGGGACGTGGTGCTGGCATCTTGTGGGGGAGGGCCAGTGCTGAGGCCGGCAGCCCCGACCTCAAGCAGCGTCCTCAACATGCAGAGGCCGGGGCTCCCGTGGCCCCTCAGGGAGGGGTCCTCTGACACTCGGCCTCTCACTGCCGACCTTCACATTGACCTTCACATCGACCGTGGCACGAAAGCAAGGGGGCAGTGGGGACGGTGCCTCTGCAACCCCAGAGCAGACAACCACGCTGGGCTCGGCCACGGATGCTTCACGTCGCACCCGCACGGCGCCTGCCACACTCAGGGTGGCCGTGGCCGGGGGCTGGTGTGATGGGCTGAGCTGTGGCTTCCCACGCCTGCGTCCCAGATCAGAGTGCAGGTTCGAGTCCCAGCTGCTCCAACTCCAATCCAGCTCTCTGCCAATGCACCTGGGAAGCAGCAGGTGACGGCCCAAGGCCTTGGGCCCCTGCACCCACGTGGGAGACCCGGATGGAGCTCCTGGCTCCTGGCTTTGGCCTGGCCCAGACCTGGCTGTTGCAGCCATTTGGGAAGTGAACCAACAGATGGAAAATTCTGTCTGTCCCCCTGTTGCTCTGCCTTTCAAGTAAATAAATAAATAATAATAATAATAAAAAGGAACAGTAGTGATGGAACAGGGAGAGAACTGAGGCCACATCTGGTGCAATCAACCAAGCATGGACTGAAAACAGCCAGTGACAAAGACCAGGGTCTGTGGCGAGCATGTCCAGGCTTTGTCCTTGTCACCAGTCCCTGACCACCCGGGACAGCAGCTGTCAACGTGGAACTGACTGTGGGATCAGTGGCACAGGTCACCCAGAGGCGACTTAACGCGCCCGGCAGGCTGCCACGGGAGCCACGCAGCTGCCTCGCCGATTCGTAGGAGGCACGGGAGCATCTGCGGATTTCGGGACCTTGTGTGGGAGTGGGGGAGGGGCGGTTTCCAGAACTAATCCCCCAGGGCCACCAAGGGCTGCCTGACCTTGTGCTGAATCTCAACCCTCAAGCTGACGCTGTGGCCTGGTGGGCTAAGCCTCTGCCTGAGGTGCTGGAATCCCAAATGGGCGCTGGTTCAAGTCCCAGCCACTCCACTTCCGATCCAGCTCTCTGCTGTGGCCTGGGAAAGCAGTGGAGGATGGCCCAAGTACTTGGGCCCTGCACCCACATGGGAGACCCGGAAGAAGCTCCTGGCTCCTGGCTTTGGTCTGGCCCAGCTTTGCCTATTGTGGCCATCTGGGGAGTGAACCAGAGGATGGAAGACCTCTCTCTCTCTCTCTCTCTCTCTCTCTCTCTCTCTCTAACTCTGTCTTTCAAATAAATGAATAAATCCTTAAGTATGAATCTCCACACACTTTCCCAAGTGCCCTCACATTGTTCAAGTGAGTTGATATTTTTAAGATTTTCAGCCGCGACTTCGGCTGTGACGAGGAGCAGCGGATAGAATTCCAGCAGCTCTCACGAGGCCTCGGGCATTTTTAAGACAGGGAAATTTTTTTTTTTTGGTTTCTTTCTGCAACTTCTTGAAAGTCCATTATAACTCTTTTTTAAGATTATAAAAAATGTAAGGTGATATTTAAAAATAAAGCAATAGGGACTCTATTCTAGCGCTACACGCACAAAAATAAATCTAAAAACTGCAAGTAGGGGCGGGGCTTTGGCCTGGTGGTTAAGACCCCAGTAAGATGCCTGCGTCCCATAGGGGGGCGCGTGGGCTTCCCCCCAGCCCGGCTCCAACACCAGCTTCCTGCCAATGCAGACCCTGGGAGGGGCAGCGTTGGTGCAAGGACTGGGCCCGCCACCCACGTGGGAGACCTGGGCGGGGCTCCCGGCTCCGGGCTTCTGCTGGCCCCGCCCCGGCCGCGGTGGGCCTTCGGGGGGTGAACCAGCGGAGGGCAGCTCTTTCTGCCCCCCTGTCTCTCAGATAAATGCTTTTTAAATGACCACTGGGTCACTAAGCACGCAGAGGCCTGCGTATCCGGCTGGATCGGAACGAAGCGCCCCTGCCTCACCATTCAGGGTGCCTTTCCCGCCTCCTGGGCTCAGACCACACCCCCACCCCACCGCCAGACTGGGTGGGGACCCGCTCATTCCAGGCCAACGGCCAGTGGGTGACTTGGGACCCACGTCCACTCCCAGGGCTCACTGAGCGCTGACCTGTGCCCGGCACGCTGTCGGGCCTGGCGAGCTCGCAGAGGACTGCTCAGTTCCGGGGACTGGCCAGGCGGGGCTGCTGACCCTTCCCCCTCTCCTGCCGTGGCCTCTGCTCACTCCTCCGTGGGGAGGGGTACGAGCGGCAGTGACTTCCCCAGGGGGACGTCACACGCTTCACTGTGGGGCCATGTCGGCTCCCTCCATCCTATTTCCCGGGCTGTACCCAGCACGGGCTGCCACAGAACCCGTGCGCGGAGCTCAGCTGGAGCTGTTTGCTTCCGTTGAGTGGTGATGGACGGACGGAGGGGTGGGTGGCTAGATGAACGGGTGGGTGAGTGGACAGATGGCTGGGTGGGTGAACAGGTGGAGGGACGGGTAGGTAGATGGACAGATGGATGGGTAAATGAAGAGGGGGAGGGATGATAGATATGAATGCACCAATTGATGAGTGGGTGGATGGATGAGTGGATGGACAGACAGATGGACACATGGATGGGTGGATGGATGGGTGAGTGGACAGGTAGATGGATGGATGGATGAGTGGATGGATGGGTGGATGGACAGATGGATACATGGAGGGATGGATGGGTGGGTGGGTGGGTGGGTGAATGGGTGGATGGATGGGGATGGGATAGGTGGGTGGGGAGTGGGTAGCAGAGTGGCCAGGAGGGCAGGGAGAGGATGGCGATGCACATCTGCAGGGCTGGGTCACACTGGGGGCAGGAGGCTGCGGTGGGCGACACAGGAGCCCCGGAGCCCCTCGCAGATCCAGGCCTGCGTCTGGCCCCAACCCCGCCGCCCACTTGGTACCTTCTTGGCCCCGAGCTTCAGGGCCTTCTTCCTGGCCTCCTCGAAGTCTTCCTTCTGGCCGATGTTGGCCTGAGGAGCAGAAGCAGAGAGCCCCGTCAGCCGCGGGGGCGGGGAGGGCACAGAGCGGGGCTCGCGGGGAAGTGGGCCCCTGGGGGGAGCCCTGGGCCAGGCCCTGCACACACAGCAGCTCCAAGGGACGGACGTGCCTTCTGTTTGCTGCTCAGCGCCCAGAGAGGAGGAGGCAGGGCAGAGGGGGTCTGGCGAGGCGGGGTGCCTGCACCAGCTCCCACCTGGGGCTGGACTGCGGGTCCTGCTTCCCTGGGCGGAAGGGCTGGCCCGGCCGCTTCCCAGGCACACAGGCTACGGGACGAGCGGTTTCCCTCACTGACTGCAGGTCTGTCTCCTGCCCCCAGCTATGTCTTCCAGCAAATTCTCCTGAGCCAGTGCAAAGGTCAGCCCGAATCAACTGCTTCCAGCTGGCTTCCCAGCCGGGGGGGGGGGGGGGGGGGCGTGGCCCCGGCTGGGCATGTGAGCGGGCGGGGGCAGAGAGGCCCTGTCTGGACGCTGGCATGCTCTCTGCCCCTGGCCACGGCCCTTATTTCTTTCATTCTGCTCACCAGACTGGAATCTTCCCAGAGCCCGGCAGCAGGTGTTTGCCCGAGGCCGTACCCGGCTTTCAAATCTTCCAGGTCTGCATGGCCGGGGCCGCCCCTCCAGATGGGGGCTCAGAGCTGTGCCTCTCGCACGCCAGGTGACTGGGAGCAAAGCACTCACCCCCGCGCCCCCCGCCCAGGCCTGGACGAGGAGACTGGACGCTGAGTTCTGGGCACAGAACCTTCTTTGCACGGAGGTGCAGGGGAGCAGACCACGCCTTCTGCTCGCCGTAGGAGCAGCCGGTGACTCACACCTACTGCCTTCACACGGCCACAACAGCTCCTGCAGCGTGGGCAGGGGCTCAGGCCAGAGACATCTCCCTGGCCCTGCCGGCAGAGCCCTGGGACTGCCAGGCTACGGTGGCCAGTGTGGACCTGCTGCCAGTCTTGCCTGCCCTGCCCAGAGGCCATGAAGGAAGCCAGAGGGCACTGGGCACAGGCGTGGGTGAGCTCCCACACCAGGCTCGCCCGAGGCCCTCACAGCCCCGGACTTCTGCCGGGAGTGAGCTGAGAACCGCTGGGCTGTTTCCGCTGAAGCTGGCTTGCCTTCACTTCTGGGGTTTGCAACAGTGTTTCCGGAAGAGCACAGCCCTGGAGAAAGATCCAGGGACCGTGTCCAGGGTCATGGGAAGCAGGGCTGCTTTGGTTAGGGGTCACGGCCAGCGACCCTGGATGGGGGGCAGTGCACCTGCCCTGCCACCGCTGATCTATTGGCCATCCTGGAACCAGGGCTCTCCCAGGCCCTGCCAGCCCAGGACTCCACAGTCTTTGCTGGTGGGGGACTCTGGACAGGGAGTTGTGTGCCTGCCCACAGCCTTCAGCCGGACAAGCAACCTGGCCAAGGTCACCTCCGTGCCTCCCGCCCTCTGCTGTCGCCAGCTCCGGAGGCATCTCCAGGTCGGCCATCTCACAGAGAGTGAGGCGAGCCACCCGGCACAGGCTGGCAGGCAGTGGGACGCGCAGGCACCTCCTCACCAGGTAGGCGATGACATCATAGCCTTGCTCCTTCAGCCACACCAGGATGCAGGAGGTGTCCAGGCCGCCGCTGTAGGCCAGGACCACGGAGCCTTTGCTAGCCATCTTGTCTGCAGGGAGTGGAAGGAGCCCGTGAGACCCAGGCCAGGGTCCCTGCCTGCCCCCCCTGCCAACAGTGACCTGCCCCGCTGCACGGCTTTGGCCTTGGGCGGCCTCAGCCTGCGGGGGGATGTGACCAGCACCCTCCCACCCTGCCCAGGGACCCTGACCCTGCACGCTCTGTACTCTCGTCCCACCCCAGAGCCTGGGCCAGGGCAGGAGCTCACAGCAGAGTTAGGGCCTGCAGGGGAGGGCGTGGCTTGAAGCCAGTGCCCCGCCCCTAGAGAGGACCTTTGAGGTGTGCGGAGGGCAGGCAATGTGGAGGCCTGGGCGCTGAGCCTCTGGCAGCTGACACGCCCCTTTCATGGCCACACACAGACAGAGCCATCCCCTGTCCCCCTGTCCCCAGAAGGGAAGGAGGCGGGGCCTCTGTGTCACCCATGGGTCCTTTCTCAGAAGCAGGTGCCTAGCTCTGTACCCTAGCTCTGTACCCCCCTTCCCAGCTACTGGGGAGCTTCTGGAAGGCCCGAGGAGCCCGCCCCCAGCCCCTGTGGCCACCGCCCCTGGAGGCTCTCCCCAGCCCTCTTGCCCGCCCCGCCAGCTCTGTCGCGTGGTCCTGAGTGCAGGTGTCGCTGCAACCCCGCAGGGCAGAGGGGAAAGATGTGGGTCAGCAGGCAGCAGGGCCAGACTTGGACCCAATGCCCGCCTCTGTGGACACCTGGCCCCAGTGTGCCACCCCCGTGCGTCTGACAGGTGCGCCAGGCCGCTACTGTCACATGACCTCTGAGAGAAGCAGCTCCTGGGACAGAGCAGCCGGGGCAGGGGCCGGCCATGACCGGTGCCCACTGCTCTCCTCTCCATGGGGCACTCAACCAGCCACCAGGCCCTGTCCCTGGATGCAGGGCTGGACTGCTGGTGACTCAGCAGGCCTTGACCCTGGAGCCAGCAGGCAGTACCCATGGCAACCGTAGCTGGGCCACTGGCCTCCAACGATGGCAAGGACTCCGCGGGGACATACCTGAGTTAGACGTACGGGTTCCTCGAGTCTAGAATCTGTTTTCACTGCTCGGCCAAGCACGCTGCAGAAGCAAAGCTGACGTCAGCCGCTGGGCGTGGCAGCCCGGGCAATGGCAGGGGCCCTGGACTTGGCCTCTGCCGCCATCCAGGTCCCCTGGGAGCCACCTGGGCTGCACTCGGGGAACGCAGGTGCCTGCAGGCTGTGTGTGGGGCGTGACGGTGCTGGGGGAGTATCCCATGGTGCACTTTTTTTTTTTTTTTTGACAGGCAGAGTGGACAGTGAGAGAGAGAGACAGAGAGAAAGGTCTTCCTTTTGCCGTTGGTTCACCCTCCAATGGCCACCGCGGCCGGCGCACCGCGCTGATCCGACAGCAGGAGCCAGGTACTTCTCCTGGTCTCCCATGGGGTGCAGGGCCCAAGGACTTGGGCCATCCTCCAGTGCACTCCCGGGCCACAGCAGAGAGCTGGCCTGGAAGAGGGGCAACCGGGACAGAATCCGACGCCCCGACTGGGACTAGAACCTGGTGTGCCGGCACCGCTAGGTGGAGGATTAGCCTAGTGAGCCGCGGCGCCGGCCCCCATGGTGCACTTTTAAAGCTGCTCTGTTAAGGTAGCACTATCACGCAGTAAAAGGCGCGCACTCTTGAGGGCCCAGCGTAGCAGGCCCTGGCCCTCGAGCGCCCCTGGGAAACCATCGCTGCCGACCCGGTAAGGGGCACCCGCCGCTCAGGCCGCGCCCCTCCACTGGGGCTGCTCCCATTTCATAGACAAGGAAACCAAGACTTGGGCAAAGGAGCTTGCCCAAGGCCTTGCTCGGCAGGTGCGTGGTCAGAGCCAGGAGTTAAACCCTGATCGGTTGGGCTCCGCGATCCCTGCTCACAGTACAAAGCCACACCTTCCTCAGAGGCCCAGGGAAGGGAAGTGCGGGGCCAGGCGTGGTCTGGGAGCCGCAGGGGCCAGGTTACGCAGTTCTTAGGGCTACTGCTGCTTCTCCCCTCCCAAAGGCTCCTGGAGCCCAGAGGGTGGGGACAGGAGCCAGGAGCAGGGGCGGCTTCTTGGAGCCAGACAGACGGACAGACAGACAGCTGGCCCACCTGCCCCTGCCCTGCCTCAGTGCCTGCCGTGCCGGCTGGTGAGTGGTTAGTGCCGAGCCCTAGGGGCACACGGCACACTGCCTTCTCGTGTCCCCACCATGGCGGGCGCTGTGAGGGAGGGGACGTCTCCCGGACACACGTGGGGGGCACTCAGCGATGCTAGGTCTGCAGATAAAGGGGGGCTGGGTCCTGCAGCCTGCTGGGCTGTGCTCGGGGCTGGGGGAGGGGTGGGAAGGAATGTGTACGCTCTAGTGTGTGTGTGTGTGTGCACTCAAGTGTGTGTGCATTGAGTGTGTGCATTCGAGCGTGTGTGTGTGTGTGTGCCTGCTGTGCGGGGTGTGTGTGCCTGTGTGCCCCTGGGGGTGTTCACATGCGTGTGCGCCTACACAGTGCTCATGTGCCTGTGTCACCTAAGACAGTGCACGTGTGTGTGCACACGTGTGTGTTGGTGGCACGCTGGGCTGGCACGTATGTGCTGGTGTGCACCCAGAGCTTGGCAGGCAGGTGGGCAGGGAAATGATACAGGGGACTCTGGCATCTTTCTCACTGCCTGCCCCTCCCCCAGCCACCAGGGCCCTAGAGCTGAGCTGCTTGGGGGGCGGAGAGGGGCGAAGGACCCACAGCTACACCTGGTGAGCGAGAACCCACTGCAGGCCGGGCACCCCTGAGCCCATCAGCCCCGGGTTCGAGGTGCCCGAGCTCTCCAGCCTGGCTGGGGACCGGGAGTGGCCTGTTCTCACCCCTTCCCCTGCGCCCATGGCCCCGCAGGGCCACTGTGGGGGCTCAGGGAGAAGCTGGGCATGGAGCCCGGGGCTGGGCCCACCGAATGCTCCGGACCACGGCCACGGACGGCTGACAGCAGCCAAGCCTCGTTCCCTCAGCCTCGGTTTTCCCAACTGCACACGACTCTAAAAGCCCTTTCTGGTTCTGCCACTTCAGGAAACACAGCTTCCTTCCTGGGCGGAGGGCACTCAGCTGCCCCCCACCCCCGTCCCGTCACGCCCCCGCCCCCAGGAAGGGCCAGGGCGGGAGTTCCCAGCCACCCCTCCCAGGCCGGCCCACACTCCCTCACCAGCAGCCAGACACCTGCCAGGAGGCCGGAAGGGGAGGGGCCCTTGTTGGCAGGACAGGGGGCACTGTCTGTGTGGGGGGGTGCCAGGCAGCCCGGGCACTCCCTCAGCGCCACGGAGAGCGTGCGTGGCTCTGTGAGGTCAGCGCTGTAGCAAAGGCAGGAGCAGCTGTTTTGTTTGGGGCCACGTGTGCAGCATTTCGGGGTGCAGATGGCCACGCCCCCTGCTCACGGCCGCCGCCTGCTGGGTGCACCCCACTGCGCTCCACCTCCTTTCACGTCGTGCATCTTCCAGGCAAGGAACATCCCGTTGCGTCACCCCAACGAACTTACAGCTCCTGTCGCCC
This sequence comes from Oryctolagus cuniculus, assembly GCF_964237555.1. NCBI lineage: Eukaryota > Metazoa > Chordata > Mammalia > Lagomorpha > Leporidae > Oryctolagus > Oryctolagus cuniculus. The sequence continues at coordinate 233,151,713 of NC_091432.1, read as the reverse complement.
TACAGAGCAGGCTCAAGGCTACACCTGTGCGGAATGTTCCACCGGAGCTCCTCCCTGATAGCCTGACTCAGCAGAGCGGAGTTTATTATACTTTAAAAACACACCTGGCTGCAGCTGAGCAGAAAGATTCTCCCCTGCTTTGGGATTTGCGCTAAGATTTCACCCCTATACACCTGCCCTTCTATGAGTTCCATAGAGCTGAGTTGCAGTTCCAGACTTTGACCATCAGGGGGCGCCAGTAGATGGTTATGGCCACTAAGAGACACCCCGATAAGCTCTCTCCTGGGAACGCTTGACTATGCGTGAAAGAAGAGCTCGCTCATCCGTCCACCGCACTCCTGCCAAGGTCAGCTGCGCAGGAGAGAGGGGCCAGGCCCTGGAAGATCAGCTCTGTCCAGGCGGTCGGAGCCCCCACCCTGAATTCCAGCGAGGAGTCCCCCAGGGCACACGGGAAGGCACCTGGCCGTCCTCCCAGACCCTGAGGGGCCAAGATGAGCTGAGCCAGCCGTGGAGAAGTGCTGGCGCAGCAGGTGGCTCCAGCACAAGGTGCATCCACTGACCCCACAGACCCCAAGCTGCTGGGGGCACGTGTGGGAGCTTGGGGTGCTGATCCTTGCCGGGGGGTGTCCTCCCCTCCCCCACGCCCGTGCCTGGCCCAGTCCAGGCATCACCAGTGATTCACTCTGGCAGCGGGTGCGCAGGGCGCTCCTCCAGGGCCAGGAACCCTGTCCACCCCAGGCTCCTCCACCCTGGCTGGAAGATGGAGGAGACGCCGGGAGCTGGAGCCCCCACCCGGCACCCAGCTCCCTTCACGACCGTCTCCCTCCCACACCAGACCTAAGAGGGCAGGGCCCGCTCACCTCCCCACCGCATCTCCTGCCTGGCGGGGCAAGGCAGCCCTCCGGGGATGGCCCCTGAGCTGGTGCCAGCTCCCACAGGGGAGCGGCTGCAGCTTGCGGACCTGGGAGACTGACCTGGGGGCTCCTCCGCCCCCACCTGTCCCTGGGTGTGAGCTGGGAGGGGAGGGCTCAAAGCTCAAGGCCGCGGGGAAGGGATAGGTCCACTCCCACCGGGGGGCCTGCAGCCGGGCGCCCTGCTTCACAGGGAGGACCGCGGAGCTCGGGCCGGCCTGGGCTCGGAGAAGCAGGACAGGGAGGAGTTTCCTCGGGCTGGGCCGCCAGCACGAGGGGCCAAAGACGAGAGTCAGCCCGAGGGCGGGCATTTCCTGCAGCGGGTCCCTCCCACAGGCCAGCCAGGGCCCCAGGAAGCCAGGCAGGGAGGCCACTGCCCGCCCTGGACAGAGGCCAGCCACTGCCGCCCCCTGCACGGAGGGGAGCCTAGGCATACCCAGGACCTGGGGGGCGGCCGGCCGGGGTAGACCCATCGACTCAAGACGCAGTGAGGCTAAGGTGAAAACGATACACACGGCTGAGACGGGCGAGTGGCCGGGGGTCACGGGACCGCGCATCTGAGCCGCTGGGGCCCTCAGAGACCTGGAAGCCGGGTCGCAGGAGGAAAATCCAGAAGGGACCCCGGCCCGCACAAGCCACAAATAACCCGATTGCTCCCCGCGTCCCTGGGCTCCTGTCCCCGCAGCTCCCCAGGCCCGAGGGGCCAGGGATTCGGCCTCTGGCGCCTTGCTCCGGGACAGAGCCTCGGGCGCTCAGCGACGCGGGGTCCGCCTCTGCCCCGGCCCGGGGCGTCCCCTCCGCCCGCGGGGTTCGCTCTCGCGGGGACCCGGGGAGAGGGTGCTAGGCTGGGGAGTGGGGGGCGCGAGAGGCTGCGGGCTCCTTACCAGGGCCAAGGCGCTGGCAGCTGGCGGCAGAGCAGGGCCGGCAGGGGCGCGCATCCCGGGTTATAAACACGGGGCCGAGGGCAGGGCCGGGGAGAGGGGACACGTGGGGACAAGCGCGCGCGCGCGCGACAGGCTCCGCCCCGGGACCCGGCCCCCTCCGGCAGCCGCTCAGCGCTCGCGGCCACCTGCGGTGGGCGGGGCCCGGCGCTCGCTCCGCCCCGTGCCCCGGCCGCCCCCACCCCCACTCCGTCCCGGGGCGCACCGGCGGGTGTGGGCGCGCACGGCGCGGGGCTCCGGCCCGCGGGCGGACTGTGCCTCGTTGTGGGGTCGTTGGGGCGGTGGCTGGAGTCGTGGTACCTGCGGGCTGACCTCAGCTCCTTCCAGGGGCTTGGCTGCCCGCCCCTGGGACGCGTTCAAAGTCTTCGGGGTGGGAATGAGGACGCGTTTCAGCCTTCAAAGCCTCTCCCTTCCTCCCACGCTGGCTCCCCTACCCCTGAACCCATCGTGCAGGCGAGGAGAGCTGGGTGGAGCCGGCACTAAAACACCCCGGTACGGGTCCTCACCTTCTCCCCAGAGCCTGGCGCCGGCCCAAACTCCCGAGGGCATCCAGTGAATAAGACTGGCTGGCTACTGACCCACTGAACAGCCGGGAAGACTGAGGCTTGTAAAAAGAAATTGGGGGTGTGACCTCAGTCTGGCCGTGGGAGGGTCCTGGACGCCCGGATCTTCCCGCAGTGGTCTGCAGGCCCCAGAAGCAGCAGGCAGGGCAGTTCCAAGCTTCCTGAGCCTGTCCCCCTGGGGTCCCCAAAGCCAGGGTGTGGCCCACGATGGCAGGGGGACCCACGTGGAGCCGGGTGCCAGAGGGGGCCTGAGCTGCGTGACCGCTGCCGGCTTCGGCCCAGCTCTGGGCCCACATCAGCAGGCGGCATGCGAGGAGCAGCCATGAAAGGACCCAGCAGCCACCGTGGCGCGGGCTTGGCGGCCGCCCGCCGCAGCTCCGCCGGGCGGGCGCAGGGGAGGGAGCGCTTGCAGTGTTGTCTTCGTGAAAGCCCTACCACAGCAGCTGTCAGGGCCCTCAGTGTGCAGGCAGGAGCTGGCAGCACAGAGAGGGTGTGTGTCTGTCCCGAGGCCACACAGCACTCTGGGCTCCAGTCTCTGAGGCCCCAGCGAGAGCTGGGCTGGTGGAAGGGCCCAGATCCCAGCCCCAGCCGCACAGGCTGCAGCCCGGGGATCTGTTCCTGCCCGACTGACGCACAGGCCCTGGTCACGGAGGGCAGTGAGGTCACAGCTGAGAGAAAACAGACCAGAAATGCCAGCAGGAGCTCCGCCCCCGAGCCTGGGGTGTGCGGCTCGCGGGGGCCAGGCGAAGGCGGACTGGCCGGGCCCCTGGAGCAGCCCAGTGCTGCCCGCACTGTCCCTCCTGCTGGCCCCTGTGGAACAGTGCCTGGGGCCAGAGTGGGGTGTGGAACCTGGGCTCCCTGACCTGGGGGAGCCCAGGCCAAGAGCAGACACATCTTCTGGCTGGCATCTCAGGAAACGCAGCTAAGTGGGCAGGGAAACAGGCACAGGCCTCCGAGACAGTCTCATCTAAATAAACCCAGCCTGCCCCCACCCCCGTCTCCAGGCCCCTCCAGCCGGCCAGCGCCTGTCATATCTCCCCGCTCATGGCTCCCCTACCCCAGTTACCCTCCAACCCTTGTGCCCCCAGCAGCCAGAGAGGGCTTAAAAACTCAAACTGGAACAGGCCACACCCCTCTGCAAACTGCGGGGGCCTGGCATTGGGCACAGCAGGTAGAGCTGGCTCCCCTGCAGGCTCCAGTTTGAGCCCTGGCTGCTCCACTTCCAGTCCAGCTCCTAGAAAGATCAGCAGAAGATGGCCCAAGTGCTTGGGTCCCTGCCACCCATGTGGGAGACCCGGATGAACTCCTGGCTGTGGCCTGGTCCTGCCCCAGCTGTTGCAGCCATTTAAGGAGTGAACCAGTGGATGGAAGATCTGTCTCTCTGCCTCTCCCTCTCTCTCTGTAACTCTGCCTTTCAAATAAACCAATAAACCCTTTAAGACAATCAATTCATGAACATGGTATATCTCTCCATATATATTTGTCTTCCTAAATCCCCTAGCATTAGAAAGAAACACATAAAACATTTGATGAGCAGTAGGAAAGGAGCTAAAACAGCCAGCGACGTGGTGAGAGAATCCTCTGTTGTGTGAATTCAGGGCTTGGTGTCAAGCAGTGGTGTACCTCCGAGGTTGGGCTGCAGCCCAAACCCCGAGTCTCAGCAGGCTGCTCCTTCGTTTGGAGTATCTTTAGAACATATGGACTAGGGGCTGGCACTGTGGTGCAGCTGATAAAGCCACCGCCTGCAGTGCCGGAATCCCGCATGGGTGCCAGTTCGAGTCCTGGCTGCTCCTCTTCTGATCCAGCTCTCTGCTATGGCCTGGGAAAGGAGTGGAGGATGGTCCAAGTGCTTGGGCCCCTGCACCTGCATGGGAGACCCGGAGGAAGCTCCTGGCTCCTGGCTTTGGATCGGCTCAGCTCTGGCCATTGCGGTCATTTGAGGAATGAACCAGCAGATGGGAGACCTCTCTCTCTCTCTCTCTCCCTCTCTTTCTCTCTGCCTCTACCTATGCCTCTGCCTCTCTGTAACTCTGCCTTTCAAATAAATAAATCTTTAAAAAATATGTATGGACTAGAGGAGCCAGCGTTTCCAGGCGAGGGTTCCAGGTGGACCAGGGAGGGAGACACGAGGTGACCGTCATGGGACAGGTCCACAGTCAATGGCATCGTGTGGCGGAGGCCACCACCCCGCGCTGGAAGAAATGGAGTTTCTCAGGGTCACAGGTGAGGCCACCCCAGGGCCCCGTGTTTTCCTGGACACCGCGGTCCGAGCCTTCCATCCAGAGAGAGGAAGCCCTGGGCAGCTGGGCGTCTTCGCCAGGTGGGAGGGAGGCCCTGGGTTTCCGTGGAGGGGACAAAGGTCCCGCACGGGCTCAGACGTCTGAACAGCGTTTGCAGCTCTCAGCCTACAGGTGCGGCTCTCCCTCCTCAAACCCTTCCTAAGTGAGGAATGGTGCCTCGTTTTCCAGGGGATGGAGTCTGTACAGTTGTGTTTTGCATACTGGGCTTGCACTTGCAACCTTGTAAAACTCGCTAACAGTATCCGATTTCTGTGGCTCCGGAGGATTTTCTCTGTAGACACCGAAGCTGTCTGTGGCTGCGGCTGCTCCCCCTCCCCCTTTACCTCCTTAGTGCCTTTGTAAAAATGTTTTTTCCTGCCTAACTGCGACCACACAGCCCCCAGTGCGATGCTGCCGTGAACTGCGAGCGCGGCTCTCCTTGCCTTGTTCCACGTCCTGGCATAACGCTAACACACTCAGATTTCCACCGTTGAGTGCGATGTTGACTTTACGTTTCCAGTTTTTTTTTAAGGTGGTGATGACTCTGTTGGGAGTTTATCATGAGTCGGCGCTGAGTTCTGTCAAATGCCTCTTCTGCGTCGACTAGAATGAATACACGGTTTTTCTTCTTCAGCCTTGAAGCTGCTGGGTCGAATTGGTTGTAGGGTTTACAATGTTTAAGAAACGGGGAGGCGGCGAGGGGGGGGGACTTTTGGTTACAGGAAACAGAAGTGACTCAATCACAATCTTCAGACCTCATGTGGAGCTGATTTTTCAAAGCAGGATTTATTTATTTATAAGGCAGAGTAATGGGGTGGGGGGGGAAACGGGGGGGCGGGGAGGGTCCTGCCATCCGCTGTTCACGCCCCGGACACCCCTTGGAAGAAGTCAGAACGCGGCTTCTGTGTGAGGAGCCCGGGGAAGAACAGGACCCCTGTGGGGAGCAAAGTCTGGGAATCGCCCCCGGGGAGCAGCCCAGCACTCCCAGTCACAGTCCTGCTAATGGACAGGTGGCCCCAGCCTCCCCCCAAGAAAGCTCACTCCCCAGATGGCCGCAATGGTCGGAGCTGCGCAGATCCGAAGCCAGGAGCCAGGAGTCTCTTCCAGGTCTCCCACACAGGTGCAGGGGCCTAAGGACATGGGCCATCCTCTACTGCCTTCCCAGGCCACAGCAGAGAGCTGGATCGGAAGTGGAGCAGCCGGGACTCAAACTGGTGCCCATATGGGATGCCGGCACTGCAGGCGGCGGCTTTACCTGCTATACCACAGCACCAGCCCCCAGACTTGATTTTTTTTTTTAAGTATAAAAAAGAAATAGTCATCTCTGAGTCACTGGAAATTTGAACTCTGACAGGATAATGGATGATAAAAAGAAATTCGTCTTTTAAAAAACTGTAATAATAATGATATTATAGTTATGATTTTTTAAATAAGATATAAGTTGGGGCTGGCATCCCATGTGTGCACCAGTTCAAATCCCGGCTGCTCCAATTCCCACCCAGCTCCCTGCTAATGCTTATGGGAAAGCAGTGGAAGATGGCCCAAGTGCCTGGGCCCCTGACCCATGCAGGAGACCTGGATGAAGCTCCTGGCTCCTGGCTTCAGCCTGGCTCAGCTCTGGCCATTGCAGACATCTGGGGAGTGAACCAGCAGATGGAGACCTCTCTTTCTCTTTTTCTCTTTCTCTGCCTTTCAAATAAATGAAATAAAATGTGGGGTTCGGAAATACACACTGGAGGATTGGTAAGGATGTTATAAAATCATTTGACACAGGACCAAAGCTGGAGGCCTGTGCCTCCCTCCGCCCTCCGCCCTCCACCCTCCGCCCTCCGCCCTCCGCCCTCCGTCACTGCGCTGAGCGTCCGTGCTTGGAGCCAGGACTGCAGAGGGAGCGAAGCGTCTCTGCTCCCTGCTCTCGCCCCAGGGAACCCGCCCCTGGTCAGCCGCTCTCCCCCTGCCCGCCCCCACCGCAGGGGCCTGCAGTGTCCAGCAGCGGAGGGGCGCTCTCTCCCCCTCCCCCACAGCCATTGTCCTTAGCTCGGCAGGAGCCCCGGAACCTGCTGCCCCTGCACCGGCCACGCCCTCTGATCCTTGCTTGCTTTGCAGCCGGCTCAGGGCTGGGGCTTTGACCACTAGATCACTTCACAGTGGGGGGGATGAGTGCTCCCGGGGTGGGAGGGGGCTCCCCGGCTATGGGGGAGTGGGCAGGGGCTGGCACGTGAGCAGGGAGGAGGCCCCCACCTTGCACCTGCTGGACACAGAGGAGCTTGGCTATGTCGGGACTCCAGGGACCTCACCCTGCGACCATGTCCTGGTTAGATTGGCCGCCGGCCTCAGAAAGAGCGAATGACCTCCAGGCTGCGTCCCAAGTTTCCAGGCCCCGCCCGGGGGAACACGGAGTCCAGTAGTCGGGTTCTTGCAAAAGCTGCCTCCCGGAGTTTAATGAGTGACCCGCAGGGCTGTTTTGCACTGCTGGTGCTGCAGCCTGCTCACACAGCTCCTGGGGGCAGGGCCGCTGGACAGGGCGTTGGCCAATGACGCCGGCAGCCTGGGAAGCAGAAGTGGAAAACACCTCTCCTCCCTTGGCGACCATGTTCGCGGCTGGCACTGGGGTGGGGGGCGAGGCCGCGGGCTTACTGTTGACCGTGGGCTCCTTGCTTCCAAAGCGCCCGTTCTGCCCCGGCCTGGCCTCCTTCCTCGGCTCGGGGTCAGAAGGGCCGGGGCGAGTCCTCGTCCCCTCCGGGCTGTGTGAGCTCAGCTAAGCGGCTGGCCTGCTCTGAGCCCCCGTCCGTGGGAGGCGACCACGCGGATGGAGCGGACAGAGCCTCAGCCATTCCAGCTCCTTGCCGGAACATAGATAAAATTGGAATTCACCCTTTATCCCTACATTCCTTGAAGTCTGGAATTTACCCCTTATCCCTATGTCCCAACTCAGCCTTGTGCCCGGTGTGGTTCCGCCACCCCCACCCCCTGCATTCTTTTCCAAACCGGCCTGGAGAAACTCACCTCTGCGTGCTGCTCCCCCCACCCCCCAGCCCACCCCCGGCCGCCCGGAGGACTGGGCCCCGGCCACGCACTCGGTCTGTGCGCAGCTGGCACTGGGTCACCCCCCACTCTGAATTTATTTATTTTCTTTGAATAAATTCGGTTTGGCTGTGAGTTCGCATCCCGTCTCCCCTCGCCCTTTCCCTTCCACAGGACACTGACACAGGACTTCACACACGATGGCTTGGAGACACAGATCAGGCCTCGGGTCCCAGCCAGGAGCAGGGCTCCCCTTCAGCCCCGTGGCCCCTGGGGCTGCACAGAGCAGCCTCCCGGGTGGACCCTGGCCCTGGAATTCCACTGTGAGTGCATCCGGGGGTCGCAAACCGAGACCCAAATGTGTTCCGCGTCCGGGTAAGAACGGCCGTTGCATCTGAGAATCGCTAGGAAAAGGACACAACTGCACAACTCGAGAACCCAGATGAACTTGAAATGCAAGTGTCTGCAAATAAAGTTTTATTGGAAGCCAGCCATGCCCATCCATGTAGGGTGTGGCCGCAGGGACGGCAGGTCCAGCCCAGAGAGGAACACTGCCTTGCTGGCCCTTTGCAGAACGCCCGCCGACCTCTGGCCTGGTGGAAGCCGGCTTTGAAGGGGAGACTCCTGGGGAGGAAGGGTCTGCGGGGGTGCCAGGCAGGAGGCAGTGGCCCCTCTAACCATTAACCAGTGTCCATCATGTGAGGGGCTGGGTCTCTCCCCTCCCCCAGCCTCCCTTGCCAAACAGACAGCACCAGGGCCTGTTCCGGCCTCCTGGGGCTGTGTTGGTTCTGGCTGAGTTTCCCGTCCCATTGTTCTTCGCCCCAGGGGAGTAGCTCAGAGGGCAGAGAGGGGGTCCTGGATGGGAGACACCTGTGCACTGAGCAAGGGGGATGGGAGGAGCCCCGCTCTCCAAAGCCACGCGCCAAGCAGACAGCCAGCCGCTCTGTGTCAGGCAGCGTCCTGGGGAGGGCCTGTGGACAGCCTGCTCCGGAAGGGGCCGGGGGCAGGAGGTGTGTAGAGGGGGGTGGGGGGCTCTGCCAAGCACCTTCCACCGGCTTTGCTCCTGCGCCTCGGACCCCAGGCCGGCTTACGGGAGACACCAGGACACACGGGGGCTTGCAAAAGTTCACCGAGACACCTAGACCAGCACTGTGCACGGATTACAAAACGTTTGCCACCAAGACGAACTTTTCACCCATGGATATAAGGGTCTGTGTCAGGGGCTACTTGGGTCTTCCCGTGGCCTCTTCACTCGACGGGCAATCCTTGGGGGAGCCCAAGAACCCTCCTCCCTTCCTTTCTTCTCCCCGCTCCTAGCTCAGCACCAGCCTGTGCCCCGCCCCCTCCCCGCCTCCTGGGGGTGCCCTCTGCCTCAGGGCCTTGGCACCTGCTGCTCCCTCTGCCAGCAGCTTCTTTCTCCCTCACCTCCTCCAGGCCTCTGCTCCATGAGGTCCACCGTCCCCCAGAGCCCACCCCTACCCCCCCTTCCATTTTCTTTCCTGGCTCCGTGATTGACAGGTGCCCACTTGTTTCTCACTTCCGTGCTGCTTCCGTGGCCACCAGAACGTGGGTCCCTGAGCCGCGTGTTTCGTGGTCGCCGTTGGGCACAGAAGTGGGACTCAATGGAAGTTTGGAAAATGAGGAAATGAATGTAATTAGCTCATTACAAATAATTCATTAATAAGGATCGAGAGAAGGCTGCACGGCCTCAGTTACCTGTGGAATCTGAGTCAAAAGAAAAAAGCTGAGAACGGGGACAGAGAGCGAAGCGCCGGCTCCCGCGGGCGGTGGCGGGGCGGACAGGCTGGGCTTGGTGGAGACGGAGCTGCGGGGTTCGGGGCGGATGAGCCCGGGGCTCTGACGTCCAACAAGGGGAGTTAGGAGTCTCCTACTGGGGATTCCTGCAAGAAAACATTTTTCTGAAACACCGATTTGTTTTGAAACAGTTACAGAGAGAGGGAGAGGGAGAGGGAGAGGGAGAGGGAGAGGGAGAGGGAGAGGGAGAGGGAGAGGGAGACAGAGGCAGAGAGAATCTTCCTTCGGCTGGCTCACTCCCCAGATGTCTGTAATGGCCAGGGCTGGGCCAGGCTGAAGCCAGGAGCCAGGAACTCCATCCAGGTCTCCCCCGTGGGTGGGTGGGGGGGGCCTGAGCACTCGGGCCATCTTCTGCTGCTTCCCCAGGACATTAGTAGAGAGCTGGATCGGAAGTGGAGCAGCCGGGACTGAACCCGGTGCTCAGATGTGGGACGCCGGCGCAGCAAGTGGCTGACCCACCACCATTTTCTATAAGGAACTTGAACAGCCTGCAGGGGTCCCAGCCCCAGCCCCCTGGGGGTCCTGGGGTGAACCTTGGATCAGAACTCACTTGTTGTCTACAGGATTATCCCCGGGACTGAAATACGAGGGGTTTTTGGGACAAGGACGTCGAGAAGCCAGGGTCTCAGGAGCGTGGCCCTTTGCCCGCTCATCCACCCCCCGCCCCAGCCTGCTCTCCCCTCGGAGGACGGCCCCTCCCTCATCCCATCCCCTCTGGGCTCCTAGCCCAGCAGGTGCCACTCGTCCTACCCACCCCAGAACCCTCCGGAGCCCCCATCTGGCCGCCCCACCTGGCGCCCCTGCCTCCAAGCCTTTCTCCTCCAAGGGTGACTTTCCCAAGCCCTCATTTGTTTTATTTATTTGACAGGCAGAGTTAGACAGTGAGAGAGAGAGGCAGAGAGAAAGGTCTTCCTTCCATTGGTTCACCCCCGCAAATCCGCTATGGCCGGCGCTGCGCCAATCCGAAGCCAGGAGCCAGGTGCTTCTCCTGGTCTCCCATGGGGTGCAGGGCCCAAGCACTTGGGCCATCCTCCACTCCCCTCCCGGGCCACAGCAGAGAGCTGGCCTGGAAGAGGAGCAGCCGGGACTAGAACCCGGCACCCATATGGGATGCCGGCGCCACAGGTGGAGGATTAACCAAGTGAGCCATGGCGCCAGCCCCAAGCCCTCGTTTTAATTGGCTTTTAGATAAAAGCGCTCATGTCAATTTACACTGCTAAATGCGACTGAATTAACATCTGAAGCCAGGAGCCAGGAGCTTCTTCTGGGTCTCCCATGTGGGTGCAGGGGCCCAAGGACTTGGGCCATCCTCCACTGCTTTCCCAGGCTGTAGCAGAGAGCTGGATCAGAAGTGGAGCAGCCGGGTCTTGAACCGGTGCCCATATGGGATGTCAGCACTTCAGGCCAGGGCATTAACCCGCTGTGCCACAGCGCCGGCCCCAGTGGGCACCGTCTGATCTTGTAGGATGAACACTGCCAGGACATCCCCATGGCCGCAGATTTCTAGCTCAGGCCACCAAAGATTCGGGGCGGGATGGAGCTGACATCCTGCAGGCCTGTGGTTCCTTCAGAGAGACCGGGAGGAGGAGGAGTGAGCCGGGCAGCAGGAGCCAGGTAAGGACGGGCGGCTCTACTCAGCGATCTGCCACCAAGGAGACCCACCAAGGCCGGCCCACCCCAAACAGCACTGGTCTCTGACGTGGGAAGCCAGGGCTTCGGCCCCACAGCAGCCAGGCTCAGGAGAGTCCTGTGGCTCTGCCAAGACCTGGGCCGCTGCAAACGGAACTGCCCCAGGATCGAAGGACCCCCCAGGCCAGAGCTGCAGCCCCCGCTGGCCCTCCCTAGGCTGCCCAGCCTCCAAAGGACCCATTGCCACTGGGGGTTCAGCCTGGGCTCAGTAACATTGCGGGCAGAGCCATAGATTCCTTTTAGAGATGTCGCCTGTCCGATAGCGACCTCCTGTTCAGGCCAGCCCTCCTCCCAGGCCAGCCAGGTAACGGGAGCCCACAGGGTCTTCCACAAGGAGGCTCACCCCTCACTTACGACGTCTCTTCCAGTGCCTGGTGCAGAGGCACAGGTCTGGCCCTCACGCACACCAGGGCCCTATCAAGCCCCTCCTGTCAGTTTCTCTTTGCCTCCCAACGGGAAAACTCCCTCCGGGTTTGGACAGCGCCTTTCTTAGCGCCTCTCACATGCCTCCGCCCTCCGTTTTGGACCCTTGTAGTCAGCCTGCTTGTTAGATCTTTCTCCTCCAGACCCGAAGCAGCGAAATTCTAGATGGCCGTGCACAGCAAACCTCGAGCGGAGACTGCTTCTGTGAGCCGGCACTGCGGCCCCAGGAGAGGCCACCCCCTGCTGGAGCCCTGTCTTGACCTCCGGCCCCTACTTCGTCCCTACTCAGCTTGAAGAAGCCAGAGCAGTGCTCGCCCTGATTCCCGACAGCAGCCAGGGTTCCCGTGGGCAGGGGGAGGCGGCGAGGGAGCCCTGGGCTAGCAGCTCATGGGGCTGACTCCGCCCCACAGCTTCCTGCCAGCATAACACGCACTAAGGAACGGGGGCGTCCCCGTGCAGCCAGGCGGGCGCCTGCCTTCCCACCAACTGCACAGGGTCCTGGGCTCCGTGGTCGGCCTCATTCCGGCCATCTGTTCCACCATGGAAACGTCTCTCCTTTCTCCTCATAATCATAGCGCCCCTATTCCTACCATGTATAGTCAACACACTTCTTTTCTAAAAAAAAAAATAAATAAATAATGTATTTATTTATTTGAGAGGCAGAGTTACAGAGAGAGGGAGAGACAGAGCGAGAGAGGTCTTCCATCCGCTGGTTCACTCCCCAGATGGCTGCAATGGTTGGAGCTGCACCGATCCGAAGCCAGGAGCCAGGAGCTTCCTCCAGGTCTCCCACGCGGGTGCAGGGGCCCAAGGACTTGGGCCACCTTCCACTGCTTTCCCAGGCCACAGCAGAGAGCTGGACCGGAAGTGGAGCAGCTGGGACTTGAACCGGTGCCCATGGGGGATGCCTTAACCTACTTTGCCACAGCACGGGCTCTAATGAACACATTTCTGATGTTCTTAAAGGAACAATGACGGCTATCTCCCAAGCCATCACACAGGAACAACACAAGACGCTCTTCTTCAATGAACCCGACAGAGTACAGCTACCTGGGCCCCTGTCAACACCCGGTCTCAGCAGAAGTAGCCAGAAAGAGACCGGCGCCCAGCGCTTATCTGCATCTGAGCGTACCGATGGGGCTAGGGCGCAAGCCTCGGCCATTCGCGCTCCACGCCGGAAGGGAGATAAAATCGGAATTCACCTCTCACCCCTGCATCCTTTAAGTCCCTGCAAAGAGGCCGCCCAGTTCCACCCCGTGGGGCTCCCCTCCCCACACCACCCCTGCATTCTTTTCCAGGCCCAAAAGCCAGCTCCGAACCTAGATGGAGGAACTCACCCCTGTCTCTCGGCCCGCACCTCCCCTCCTGACCCCCGGCCCACCTGAGATATACAGAGGCCCGGCCTGCTGGGGTCTGGGCCCTCCGGCACGTGCTGGGTCTGTGTGCTCGCTGCCAGCTGGTCACCCACCTCTGCAATTTTATTTCCCCCGAATAAACCTGTTTTGGCTGTGAGTTCGAATCCTGTCTCCTCTCTGTTCTGTGCCCATTTCCTTACAACCATGGGCCCTGCTGTCGGCGACCCAGGCTTAATTCCCACCGACTCTCCGCACGGCCCAGGGGAGCCCCGACCGCAGTACCGAGGTTTTAGGGGTGAGGAAGTCGGGCCGGGAGAGCCAGAGGCCACTCAGCTGCAGGATTCTGGCCCGGTGCTCCCGGATCACAGCCCGAGGGTGGTGGTCCCCCTCCCAGCCCCAACCTCTCCTTATGCAGCAAAATAACTGGACAGAGACACCAAGGTGGTTAAAAACAACTGCTTCCATATTCTCTCTCTCTCTCACACAGCCCAGGTGTGACCGGGTGACCGCTTCCGCCACCCCCACCCCAACCTCCCGGTGCCCGGTGTCCTTGTCCCGCCTCCTGGGGCTTGGGGCGGCCTCGCTGTCCTGGGCTCAAGGCCGCGCGCAGGGTCGTGTTTGCGGAAGGTGTCGCTGACGCACCGGGCGGGAGGAGAGGACGGCCTGTCCGACACGGCAGGTGGCATGGGCAGGGCTCCCTCCGCCCACCCCACCCCCCACCCCGGCCGCGGGGGTCACTGGCCCCAGAGCTGCAGGCTCAGTAGGGGTAGGGCGACACGGCAATGAGCAGGATGAAGACGCTTTGGTGGCGCGGTGCCGTGGCGCGCACGGTGAGCCGGTAAAGGCCGGCGTGGGTGAGCGCGCGGCGGGTGTAGACGGCGCCGTGGCCGGCGCGGAGCGAGCGCAGCGCGAAGGGGCTGTGCGGGTCAGGCTCGAGCACGCTGAGCTCCGTGCGGTTGGCGGGGACGCCGGCCTCGGAGAAGGCGGCGAGGCGCGCCACGTCGTGGTGGGCGCGCACGCCCAGGGGCAGCGGCAGCAGCCGGTACTGCAGTGTGGAGGCGCCGCCCGCGCTGCAGTCCCGCGAGCAGCGCCGGAAGCAAGTCCTGCGGACCGGACCGGCTCCGGGTCAGCGCCCGCGCGCTGGGCCGCGGGAACCGACCCACCCCAGCCCTGGGGCTGTCTACAGGCGCCTCCGATAGCCCATTTTAGAGCTCAACAAACTGAGGTTGAAGCAGCCCGGGACGTGCTGCTTCCCGTCGGAACAGGTTCCCGCCAGCGGCCTTTCCCGTGCCCGCGCCCGGGCGGCTCAGCCGGGCTTGCAGTGCGTGGGTCGGGGCTCAAAGGCCGGGGCCGGGGCACGCACTGCCGCCCCCAGCCCAGGTTCCGGGGTTCTCGAAGGTGCAGGGCAAGGCACGCGCCCCAGGGAGCGTTCCCAACCACACGGGCTCCTCACCCCAGGCCCCGGTGTCTGCCCCGAGCAGTGTGGGTGCGATGCTTGCGCGCCTGGGTCCCGGGGTTGTGGGGGGCCGCTGTGCCCATGCGTTCCTGCCGCCCCAGTGCTGCGTGCACGCCAGCCCGCACCCCGCACCAGGGAGCCTGCACCTGTGTGGCCCTGCCTGGGGCTTCTGAGAGGGTGGCCTCTGGGCCTCGGAGGCCTCCCTGGAGGTAGGGCTGCAGCCCCCAGCCCTCGCCCGGGAGGGGGGGGGGGGCGGCGGCTCTCACCCGGGGCTGGAGCCCTGGCGGTAGGCGGGGGGACAGGGTGTGTCCACACACTGGTAGCTGCCGCGGGTGTTGAAGCACAGCTGGCCAGGCCCACACTCGATGCCCTCCTGCTCGCACTCGTTGATGTCTGGGGGGGAGGGGGCGGTGAGTGGGGACCAAGGCCTTGGAGGGCCCGGCTGCGGCAGCCTGGCACCTGCCTGTCTCCCCCCAGGGCCCAGCTCTTCCCAGGCCATGGCGGGGGCACCTCGGCGACTTCCTGGGCCTGGTGCCAGGCTGGCGGCCTGGGAAAGGGGGCAGCCGGGCAGCAACTTCACCCCTGACTCAGAGGCCCCCACGCGTGGGCAGAGCGCCCGATCCTGCCTCCCTCAGTGGGTGCCCCCGCGTCTCAGGACACTCACGAACCCTGTGACAGCGAGTGGGGGTGCAGACAGGCAGGGCAGGCCCGATTCCCCTGCCCGGCCCACGTCAGCCAGGTGGGCCCAGCCTGGGGGCTGGAGGTGGACGTGGCCTGGCCCTGCAGGGCTGAGCTCTGAGCCTGCCTGCAGACGCTCCCCTGCTCCCAGCCCGGCTGGGGCGGTCTGGGGAAGGGGCGTCCCCGGCCCCCCCGCCCGCCCTGGCCCCGGCTCACCCTGGCAGTTCTTCCCGCTGGGGAGGAGGCGGTAGCCGGCGGGGCATAGGCACTGGTAGCTGCCCTCAGTGTTGCGGCAGGCGTGCTGGCACAGGCTCCGCACCCGGCACTCGTCCAGGTCTGGCCCGGGCATGGGGAGGGGGCAGATTTGCTGAGTCACAGGCGTCCAGGTGGCTGTGGGGCCAGCCAGGAAAGGGCCCCCCGGGGCGGCCCACCGCTCCCCCTCCCCGGAACCCCTGATTCGGGGGTGGGTGAACCCCATGCCCCTCCCAGGCTCAGCCAGGCAGGGGTACAGCAGGCGCGACTCCCACTACAGAGCCCTCTGCCCAGGTGGGAGAGCTCCCCTTGGCCCCCTGTGCAGCCCAGCCCAGCCCAGCCTCTGCAGGTCCAGGGGCTGTGCCGGACCCCCACCCTCTCCACACTCGCATGGCTGCCTGGGGCACAGTGCTTCTCAAATGGGTCCTGGGAACACTTGCCCACAGATGCCTCCCTCTGGGCAGGGTCCCCACTGCCCCCTGGGAGCCCCTGGCCCGGGCAAGGCTCGGAGACGCCCGCAGTGGCGTGTCCCCACAGGACGGTTACCTGTGCACACGCCGCTCTGCCTGATGAAGCCAGGGGGACACCAGGCCCGGCCCACACTGCTCAGGGACCCAGGCCCCCGCCGGAGGGAAACCCAGGCATGATAGGAGCCACTGGGGACGGGGGCCCGGGGCCGCGGCCAGGACGCAAAGGGGCCCCGGTGGCTAACGGTGGTCACATTGGGTCCGCTCTGCTCCAGGGGGGCGCAGGTCTTGCCGTCGCGGAGGAGGGCCTGGCCTGGGGGACACAGGCAGCGGAAGCCGCCCTGGAGGTTGTAGCACTGGTAGGCGCAGGGCCCGGGCCGCTGCAGGCACTCGTTGATATCTGCAGAGGGGAGGTCAGGCCGGGCGTGGGGAGTGGCCAGGGCTCCCGCACGCTGCGGTGCCCCCACCTGGCTCCCCAGGGCCCAGCACCCTTGCACTGCCTGGGCCTGCCCCGTAAGCCGCCCTGCACCACTGTGCCTCCTCTCCACCCCGCGGTCTCTGGATCAAGGGGGCCTGACCGCCCCGGCTCTCAGCATCGTCCCAGGCTCCTGTCCCCCGACCCTGGCCCAGCTGCACAGCCCGTTCTCGGGTCCATTCTACCCCTGAGCGTCTCTGAGACCCGTGCCCTCGTCTCTCTATCGCCCACTCCCCCGGGGGATGTCGGGAGTGACACCAGCACAGCAGTGATCCGGCCCCGGGGAGTGTGCCGGCTGCTAGCCTGGTCATCCTCAGAGCGCTGCAACACCCTAGCCCAGAGCCCAGAGCCCAGAGCCCAGAGCCCGGGCTACTGTCCAGGGCCCCGGAGGGGTGGGGGTCCCTGTACCTAGGCAGGGCGGGGCGGGGCCCCGGGAGGGGTGGGGGTCCCTGTACCTAGGCAGGGCGGGGCCCCGGGAGGGGTGGGGGTCCCTGTACCTAGGTAGGGCAGGGTGGGGCCCCGGGAGGGGTGGGGGTCCCTGTACCTAGGCAGGGCAGGGCGGGGCCCTGGGACCGGTAGCCCCTGGGGCAGCTGCAGTGGTGGCCGCCCAGGGTGTTCTCACAGATCTGGTTGTAGTGACACTCGTCCAGCTGCTCCAGGCACTCGTCCACATCTGGGGAGGTGGGGGCATGGTCAGGGCGGGGCTGAGCCTGGAGCCCCTCCCCCAAGGATGTACATCCGGGCCTGGGCCAGTCTCTTGTCCGGCAGCAGTGCTTAGACCACCCCTGCCGGGCCGGAGGCAAAGAACGATCCAAGTTGGAGGGGGTGAGGGGGCTCCAGGGTCGGGGTCCCAGCCGCGCTCTGCCGAGCTCCATCCCGGGCAAGGAGCTCTTCCTCTCTCAGCCTCAGTTTCCTCATCTGCCAGGAGGGTTGGGGCGGGGGTGGGTGTTGTGGGGCGCTGCGCCGAGACTCCGAGGCTGCCCAGGGTGGGCCGTGACCCACGAGGCGGGGGCAGCAGAGGCAGCTGCTGTCTGGCTTCCCGACCCAGCAGACGCCCGAGGCCCAGGCAGGAACGTCGGACACCCGTCCCTGGGCTGGCCGGGATCCAGGCCCCGGGAGCCGCGGCCTGGCCGTCGTCCCTGGCCTCCTGTGCTCCTTCTGCCAAGAGAGTTCCCCAGCACCCAGCATCCTGGGGACGCACAGCCCTGTCAGCTGAACCCTGGAGGGTGCGCCCCGTGCCCGCCCCATCACCTTCACAGCCGGCCCCCCTAGCAGCCGCCCGGAAGCCAGGCCCGCAGGCAGGCAGGCAGCGGTAGGAGCCGGGCGGGTTCTGGCGGTGCTGTCCCTCTCGGACAGGTGGGCATCCCACGCACACTCATCCACCTCTGGGGGTCAGGTGGCTGAGGGAACACCCCCCCACCCCGGCCCAGCAGCCGCTGGCATGAAGGCCCCCAGCCCTGCTAGCTCTGTCCATCATCCTGCTCCCATGCACTGGACGCAGAGCCCACCCAGCCTGCAGCTTGGGAGACGCGGATGCCACTGGCACCTGGCTCAAGGCCCTGAGGGGGCTTGGTGGCACCTGGCCCCAACATGGCGGAGGGTGCTGGCTGAGGTCGGCGCCCGACTGTCTCCGGGTGCGATTTGTCACCCAGCAGCTTCGCTGAGGGGACGGGCAGAGCACGCGGGGCCAGCGGTGGCCGCTCACTTGCCGACCCCAAGGGGCTGGACAGGAGGCCTGGGCGGTAGGAAAGCTTCCTTGGGCACGCTCAGTCGGGGTGGAGCCTTGAGCGCAGGTGACACGTGTGTGTCACAACCTCTCCTGTCTGTACCCTCACGTCAGGAAGGGACCCTGGGGACAGGGTGTTAGAACCCTCAGGAACAGGCTGTCCCCAGGTGCGGTGCCCCAGCCAGTGTTCTGGGCCCAGGGCTCTCCCGCAGGGACCACTCACCTCGCCAGTTCCTGTGATCCCAGGCCAGGGCAAAGCCGGCTGGGCAGGACAGAGAAGCGGCCTGGTGCAGTGTGGCAGGCGTGGGGGCAGGGGCTGGGGCAGGGCCCTCGAGGTGGGAAGGGATCTGGGGGCGTGGCTTCCAGGCCCTCTCCCACCCTCGGGGCTCAGGGAACGGCTCACCCACACAGAACGCTCCTTGGGGGTCCAGCTCAAAGCCCTCAGGGCAGCCGGCATCCTTGTCCTCTGCAAGGCAAAGAGGCCCCCCCCTGAGGAGCTGCAGGAGCCCCCCCAGGCACCCCGGCCCAGGCTCCCAGCTCCCTCCTGCTGGCTGGGGGCTCAGCCCCTGTCCTGAGCCAGGCCGTGCCAGGGAGGCAGCAAGCTGGTGCCTCGCCCGGGCCTGTTGGAGGTGAGGGCTGTGCGGCGTGCCCAGCCGTGCAAGTGCGCCCTGGGGGCCCCTGGGAGGGCTGGGCGGAGGCAGGGGCCAGGAGAGAGCACTCAGGGAGCAGGCAGAGAGCCGGAGGCCGGCGCGGCCGTGCCTGCAGGTGGAGGGTGTGCAGCAGGCCGGGTGGGAGCCCGTGACCAGAGCTGGCACACAGGAAGCAGACCAGACGGCCCGAGCAAGCCTAAGGGCCAAGGGGTCGCTGGGTGCTTGCTCCACGCCCCGCCCCTTGCGCAGATGGGAACGCTGAGGCTCAGGGAAGGCGGGGCGCTGCCCGCTGGGGTCCGCAGCTGAGGGGGGCGGCGGAGTCTGCACCAGGCCTGCCTGACCTCAGAGCTAAACTCTCATCACTGCCCCTTGTTCAACCTTCAGACCCTGACCACCTGTGCATCTTGAATGGTCCTTGGACGAGACGATAAGGCACCGGGGTCCCCGCGGTGGTCCCGCCCCCTGCTGGCGCCTCGGGAGCAGGCACCCTTGGGAAAAGAGGGCGTGGCTTGAGTAGGAACAGCCTGGAGTGGGGCTGGGGCCTTCTTCACCTTGGGGCCTGGGGGAGGCTCTGGACGCGTGACCAGGAGTGGCCTGAAGAACTCACAGGAGGTGGCCTGACCCAGAGGTGCGCGCTCTCAGCCCCCAGGCCTGGCCAGGGGATGGGGGGCTGTGCACAGCCAGGTGCTCTGGGCCCCTGGCAGGGGGGTGGGGGCGGGACCCAGGGCGGCGGCCTCACCAGCTCGCAGGGCCGCGGTGAGCTGGAAGCGCAGGGCCTGGGCCTTGGGGTCGAAGGCCGTGCTGACGGCTGAGGCCCGCAGGTGCTGCACCAGCTGGGGCTGGGCGCCCCGGGCCGCGTCGTACCGGATGCTGTGGTTGCAGTGCAGCCAGGCCGGCAGGCCGCCGTGCAGGAAGCGCTGCGTGGAGCCCACAGACAGCCGGCCGGGCCCCGTCTGCACGTAGCGCTCCTCGAAGTCCTGGGGGAGGAGGACGGGGCTGGCACTGTAACCCCCAAGCAGCCTGGGACCCTCGGCACCCACTCAGCCCTGGGGGAGCCCCTCTGTCACCGGGAAGCTGGGCTGAGTGCCCCCGCCCTGGGCCCCCAGCCCTGCCCCGTGATCCCCCGCGTGACCCTGATCCAGCCCCTGCTGGAGTGTCAGCAAGCAAAAGGGGCCTGCTGCTCTGTCGTGGCTGGGAAGGAGTCCCTGTTCCCACACAGCCCGCCCACGCTCAGGCCCCGCCCACGCTCAGGCCCTGCCCACAATAGGCCCCGCCCATGCTCAGGCCCCGCCCACGCTCAGCCCCCCCCCACCTGCATGTGTAGCTCCGCATCGGCCAGGTCCGCAGGGACAACACCGTTGACGACCACGTCCAGGAGTAGGAGGCCGGCAGGGTCCAGGCCCCGGGCCACTTGGGTCATTGTCAGCCGCTCTCCTGCAGGCAGTCCAGGGTCACCTCGGGGACAGGCCCTGGGCCCCACCCACAGCCCCACCCGGCCCACCTGGAAGGGACCCTGCTCACCTGTGTCGAACTCCACGTGTGACTCCTGCCGGAAGCTGCCGCCCGTCAGGGACTGGCCATTGAGGGCTTCCCCGCCCTCTCCGCTCAGGGCCCAGTAGATGGGGGCAATGGTGACCACGAGCACCCGCATCAGGGGCCCTGGGGGGCAGCGCCCGAGGCCAGGTCAGGCTGGGCCCTCTGTGGCTCCCCACTGCCCCTGCCCTCCTGGCCTGCACCCAGCCTCACGGACACCTGCACCAGCTACTCAACAGCACCCGGGAAACGGTGCTCCCTCCACGAGGAGTAAGGTGGCTGCACACCAGGAGGTGCACGTCCCATACTGATGCCCAACCCAATTCAGCAGACGCAGGGAGGCCCCCCCGCGTCACCACGAAGCGGGGGACGCGCAGAGCCGGTTTACGGTTCTGCTGGACGCAGCTGAAAACCATTCAAGTTTCTACACCTGCAGCCGTCTCCTCAAAGGGCCCGGCAGAGGCAGGACTGCCCCAAGCCACTGCCTCTGAGCAGACAGCCCGCACAGTGCCCGGATGTGGGCTCTCAGACCTTCAGGTGAGGCCTCGGGCTGGGCCAGGGGGGCCCCGCCCACACCCCGCGGGCTCAGGGTCACTCATGTTAATGGAGAGAAGCTGGAGCCCCCAGCGAGGGCATCTGCCTCCAGGGAACAGAGCCTGGCCCACGGACCTGGGGCCAGATGTTTCTCTGCGGCTGTCACAGCTGGAAAAGCAGCCGCCGGCTTCCCTCTCCGCTGCCAGCCAGCTCAGAGGGACCCCGGCCAGAGACCCCCCGGCCCCGCACTGTGCGCACGGCACAGCGGCCAGGACTTTCACTGAGGACCCTGTCTGCCCTGGCCTCCCCTGTGAGGGAGACAGCCAGATCTGCAGGTCTCTCCAGAACACTCCACGACTGTTTGATGAATCTGCGAGCAAGTGGACCTCTCTCGGTTGCTGAGGTTTTCTGGCTAACCCCCCCCCCCATTTCCCTCTCGTGTCCCTGAAGCACACAGCCCTCCCTTGTAACTACGACTTGTCACTCTGCCGTCAGCCCCCGCCACCAGTGGGAATCCCCACCCCCAAAGCAGCCAGCAGCTCCGAAAGCGCTTGAGGCCGTCACTGCTACCACCCAGGGTGTGCGCCAACAGGAAGCAGGAGCTGCAGAGACGGGACTCAAACCCTGGCACCCCAACCTGGGACGTCAGGGTCCCAAGAGGGATCTTAATGGCTGCGCTGACCAGCACCCCTCAGTCTGGTGTGAAATGAAGATGCTTTGTTGAGGAGCTTACGGGGTGCAGGGGAGCTGCCCCCACCTACGTCCACTTTGGCTTGTGTTTAGCTGTGAGCGGCATCACACGTCCCCCAGGCACCAGGCCCTGCGCCAGCCTCAGAGCAGGCACTCTGCCTCCTGCAGGGCCCAGCGTGGGTGGGAGGGCCCCAGGGGGCAGAGGCGCCCGCTTACCCACTTCAGTCGGGATGTGGCTGATGCTGCTCTGGATGGTGGTGACCCCGGAACCCGCCTCCTGGTGCACGCTGGTGTTGAGAGTGGCCACTCCAAATTCCTGGCCATTGATCACCCCGATCATGCTGCCCCGGCTGCCCCGGGGCTCCCCTGTGTGGAAGAAGGATGGCAGTGACGCTGTGACAGGTGCACTATCCACTCCCCATGCCCCCAGTGCAAGCAGGAGCCGAGGGCGTTCCCACCGCGTGTGGGAGTGAACGGAGGCCCAGGGCCGTGAAGCAATGCCCAAGGACACACAGCAAGTAAGTGGCAAAGCCGAACGCCCAAGGGACCCAGGCTCCCGTGGGAGGGGGACCTGGGCGGGTCGAGATGATGGACAGCTGCTATGTCTAGCTCTGCCCTTGGTGCCCTAAGCTACACCAGAGATGGCTATCAACTGCAAAGCTGAGGTTGAGGGCACAGACTCGCAAAGACCCACTGGCTTAGGCCAGGAGCCCATGAGGGTGGGGGCTGGCCCACTGGAGGGGCGGGGGCACCAAGCCAGGGCGTGCACTGTCGTCCGAACATTCCCCATTCCTTCAGTGGCTGGCTCCAGCCGCCCTGCAGCTGGCCTGGCTGGGGGGTGTGGGGGGGGAGGCGCTGTGTGAGCAGAGGCTCCTTAGCGCTAATCTAATAGACGCTGCGGGCACAGGGGCGCTTCCTCTGAGTAATGGGCCAGCTGGCTCCCAGGGACAGATGACATTCCAGGAGCAAGAGACAGACGCGAGCCTGCTTCTCCCTGCCCCGGCTCGCAGGGGAAATGAACGACAAATTGCCCATGATCTGTCGAAAAATTACATAAATCATTCAGCTGCCAGGATCCAAATGGGCAAATTGGGGAGGGGGGGCTGATACCAGATTCCAGGAAGCTGCGTCCTACAGCCTGTGTCTGGGGTCTGATGAGAGGTCTGATGAGATTTGACGCCCATCTGGGGTGCACCTGCCCTTGGCCTCTAGGGAGGGGGTGAGGAAGCCTGGGGCCGCAGACAGGGAGGAGGCAGGAGCTGCCTTGGGAGGGAAGGAGACAGAGCCCGGGACCGGCAGCCATTTCCCAGAGGCAGGGGCTCTCGGCGGCCCCGTGTCCCCCACAAGGCCAGGCTGGGACCCTTCCAGGCAGGGAGGGAGGACACGCTGATACTTGGGACTTGCCCCCCCCACCCCCCGACACCTAGCCATGCCCCTTGAAGAGACTGTGCTGTCTGTGGAGGCACCCACTCCACTGTGCAAAGATGGCCCCCCTGCATGGATTTGAGAGGGGAAACTGGAAGAAACTACGTTGCTCATTGAACCAGGCCAGCGACTTTGGGACCAAAACCACACCCACCGGGTGAAAGACTAGCACCTGGGTGGGTTACGGTGGGTGTCACGCACAGTGGAGGAAGCACAGGAGCAGGCTGCAGGGCCAAGCTGGGGCTGCCACCTCACCTCTGGGAAGCAAAGAGACATCTGTACCCGCAGAGGGAAACGCCTGGGAGCTGAGCCCCCAGGAGCCGCCTGAGCTACTGCCGGTCGTGGAATTATGGGAGATGATCGCGTTTCTCTTCAGAGTTCTGTGTTATCTGGGCTGCCTATACTGAGCTTAAGGAGGGAGGAAGTCTTGCTGCTTCCATTTAAAGAATAAGGGGGGGGTCGGCACTGCGGCTCACTAGGCTAATCCTCCACCTTGCGGCGCCGGCACACCCAGTTCTAGTCCCGGTCAGGGCGCCGGAGTCTGTCCCGGTTGCTCCTCTTCCAGGCCAGCTCTCTGCTGTGGCCCGGGAGTGCAGTGGAGGATGGCCCAAGTGCTTGGGCCCTGCACCCCATGGGAGACCAGGAGAAGCACCTGGCTCCTGCCTTTGGATCAGCATGGTGCGGCAGCCATTGGAGGGTGAACCAACGGCAAAGGAAGACCTTTTTCTCTGTCTCTCTCTCTCTCTCACTGTCCACTCTGCCTGTCAAAAAATAAATAAATAAGGGGGCTGTTATGGATCGAACTGGGTCTCCCCCACCCCGATTTGTATGCTGAAGTCCCAATCCCCAGGACTGCCGAATGCGACTTTATCTGAAACCAAATTAAAATGAGGTCATCAGGGCAGGCCCAAATCCAACGTGACAGGTGTCCTTAGGAAAGGGTGATCCGGACACAGACACCCAGAGCATCCCGTGAGGACCAAGGCAGGGCTCAGGGTACGGACACGTCCACAAACCAGGGACGGCCAGGCCGGAGCAGATTCCCCCGCATGGCCTCAGAGGTGGGCAGCCCCGCCGTGGTCTTAAATCTCCGGTCTCTGGAGCAGCATGACAGTGTCTGCTACGTAAGCCCAGGCATGGGGCACGGGGCCACAGCAACACTAGGATCAAACACACAGGGCATGTGCACGGCGCTGGGCGGGGCTGGGGGCTGCACACAGGCGAGGGGAAGAACCAGAATCAAGGTCTGGAATAGGGGAGGGTCTGCTCTCCCCCAAGACAGCGACCCAGGACAGGGGTCAGAGAACCGCTGGCCCCTCAGAGCCCCACTTGCTGGTGTCCTGCCCGGCCTGCAGCAGATGAGACCAGGTGCCAGGAGGGGCCCCACCTGCAGCTGACGGACAAGGGCTCTCTGGGGAAAGGTGCTGACACCGTGTGTGTGGCGATAGGTTGGTGACGTCTGCCCTGGGCAGGGCAGGAGACCAAAGCCACACAGAGGAGGTCTTTGTGCTGACCACCCAGAAGTCTCAGTCTCCAACTCCCCTTTATGCAGCTGGGTTTTAGTTGACTTTTTGTTGCTATGACTCAGTACTACCAACGGGTACTAATTCATAGAGCAAAGAGGCAATTCATAGAGCATAGAGGTTTATGCAGCTCCCAGTTAGAGGCTGGGAACAGCAAGAGCATGGTGCCGGCATTCTGTTGAGTCTGAATGGGTGAGGCCATCACACAGAGGAACACAGCAGGTGCACCACCCGGGGTCACAGAGGAACACAGCAGGTGCACCGGCTCATCTCTTTTTTTTTTTTTTTTTTTTTTTTTTTTGACAGGCAGAGTGGACAGTGAGAGAGAGAGAAAGGTCTTCCTTTGCCGTTGGTTCACCCTCCAATGGCTGCCAGCACTGATCTGAATCCAGGAGCCAGGTGCTTCTCCTGGTCTCCCATGGGGTGCAGGGCCCAAGCACTTGGGCCATCCTCCACTGCACTCCTGGGCCACAGCAGAGAGCTGGCCTGGAAGAGGAGCAACCGGGACAGACTCCGGCGCCCCGACCGGGACTAGAACCCGGTGTGCCGGCGCCGCAAGGTGGAGGATTAGCCTAGTGAGCCGCGGCGCCGGCCTTTCCTCTCCTTTTGAAGCTACGGATATATCACAGTGGCCCTGACGTCATGATCTCTTCCAAACCCCAAAGATCTCACCTTCAAACACCACTAAAAAGCAAAAATGTCTCAAACAGCTGAACTTTTTCTGAATGAGGAGGCCATTCAGAATCATCTCACTGCGGTTTCCTGGTCCTCTCCCCCCTTCTGAAGTCGTCTGACCTGAGGGTAAAGGGGACTGACCAAGGAGCCCCAGGAAGGCAGGCTTAGTTACGCCAGCAAGCAACGCCCTTTCTGACTGCATCCCCCCACCCCTGGCAGGCCGCAGGCAGGGCACAGGTCAAGTGCAAGGTCACAGCGACCCCCATCGGGAGCACACCGGCCGCCCCTGCCTCATTGCCTGATTCATGGGCTTGCGAAGGGTGCAGAGGACACGCGTCTGTGGCAGCGAAGCTGGAATACCCAGGGTCCCCTGTCCAAGAGGCGGCAGACAGCCCCCCTGAGACTCAGTCTCCCCCACTGTAAACAGACAGGCTGGGCAGGATGACACACAAGGGCCTCCAGGCTGGTTCATGCTGTCTGTGACTCAGAGAGGGGATCAGGGACGGACAGGGCAGCAGGCCAGGTCCCCAGTGAGCAAGATGCATGACAAGCCCCTGTGCAGGGCAGCCCCCCTCTGTCCCTGCAGGTCTGGGCTGGGACGCCCCCTACCTCTCACGACCAGGAGTGCCCGGGCCTTGGCGGAGCCCAGCAGGTTGTGGGCAATGCACTCGTAGACCCCCGCGTCCCCCGCCTCCACGCGTTTCAGCCACAGGCTCCCATCCGGCAGGGTCCGCAGTCGCCGGCTGGCCCGCAGGGTTCGGCCCGCCCGCAGCCACTCGATGGTAGGTGCCGGCTCCCCGGTGGCCTGGCACTGCAGTGCCACGTCATCCCCTGATCGCACTGTCATGTCCTGGGGCTGCACCTCCAACACCGGGGCACCTGCGGGCGGCCCAGGCAGCTTTTGGGAACGTTGCAGCGTTTGTGTGTATTCCACGTTAGGAACACAGGGGGCGGCAGCAAGCAAGTTGCACACGGACCCCGCCAGCCCGTGATCCTGCCGGCCCGGCCCTCCGAGCCCTTGTTCCCCATGAATACTGGGTCACACCGCAAACAGCGGCTTCCCCTGCCCCGCCACGCCCAGGCATACCTATCTTCCCACGCCATTAACCATTCATTTTTAGTGGGTACGTGGTACTCCATTGTTAGATCTGCAGTCACCCCTCAGTATCTGCTGGGGACTGTCCCAGGAACCCTAACGGATTCCAAACCCCACGGATCCTCAAGACCTGCCATCAACCATGCAGGGCTTCCATGGACCCCACGCACATCCCCGCCGTGCACCACCAATCATTTCTGGGTGACTTAGAACGTCTATCGCAGGTAAATGCTACGTAACTAGTGGCCGGGCTGTGTTGCTCAGAGAATGACAAGGGAGAAGTCTGAATGTCTACTGCAGGTGCAATTGTACAATCGGTTCGAGGGCTGCAGGTGTGTGGGGTGGAGATGAGGTTGCCAGCTGGGCCCTCACAGCCACACTGCAGCTCCCGGCTTTGAGCCCTGGCTCTGCGCCTCGTTCCAGCTCCTGCAGATGCAGACCCCGGGAGGCAGCAGTGATGGCCAGGGGGTCGGGCCCCTGCCACCCGCGTGGGAGACCTGGATTTAGTCCCTGGCTTCCAGCTTTGGCCCGGCCCAGACCTGAC
Organism: Oryctolagus cuniculus; assembly: GCF_964237555.1. Lineage (NCBI taxonomy): Eukaryota > Metazoa > Chordata > Mammalia > Lagomorpha > Leporidae > Oryctolagus > Oryctolagus cuniculus. Next base: position 233,124,989 of record NC_091432.1, on the reverse strand, counting down.
CATTGGAGGCATTTGGGGCGTGAACCGGGGATCTCATTCTCTCTCTCTGCCTCTCAAATGAGGTTGGCTGCATGCGTGAGTGTGCACTCTGCGGGCACAGACGGCGTGCTGTGATCTGCTAAAGCAAGCTCTGTTCTAGACACGGAGGCTGTTCCTGGTGACGAGGCTCCCCCTGCTCTACTCTGTCCCACAAAGCGGGAGGACACGCATCACGTCACTGCCTGCCCCTGTTTTCTCCTCTGAAAGACAGGATGGGACTTCCTGTCCACTTAGGATTCCTGACCCCCAGGACGGTTCACGTGGGATGCCCGGTGCTGCACGCATTGCGGGCAGGAGAGCCAGGGGCTGCTGGGGAGGGGTGGGGGTCCGCTCCACCAGACACCGCAGAGCAGCGCTTGCCACGCGCCTGTGAAGACCAGCGCCACCGAGCGAGGGTCCCGGTCCCTTCAGAGGCCCTGCTCTGCCAGCCCCTGGTGGGCTTGGGCGGCAGCGCTCTGTCCTCTGCCTCCGGGGTGTGTGTCCGTCCGAGGCTGTGCACACGCATGGGCGTGTGGGAGCTCCCTCCGCCTCTCTTGTGTAAGCCTGCTTGTGACTCAGGGCACGCTCAGACCATCACTGATCGTCTCGAGAGCTTTAACTTCATCCCACCCCCCGAGACCCTTTCTCCACAGGGTCTGGGGGTTGGGATGTGGGTGTACCCTAGGGAGCCATTTAGGAGCCTGCCACAGCCACGGTGGCCATCTGGGGGTGACCCAGCGGACAGAAGACTGCTCTCTCCCTGTCGCTCCCAACCCCCATATCCCCTTCTCTCTGTAACTCCGACTCTTGAAACAAACAAACAGAAATCATTAAAAACAGAAGGATCTTCATGGCCGTGCGAGTGTGCGTTCTCCCAGAGCCATGAATGTGGACATGAACCTCCACAGAGCACGCGCCCAAACGGCGCCCACCCAAATAGTGGGAAACCACAGAGCGGTGAAGACAAAGGAAACCTATCCCACACGGACAATGCGGACGACGTCACAGACAGGGCTGGCTGTATGTGAACCCTGCCGCAAGAGCGCATGTGACCTGGCGGCTTTCTGGGCAAGTCCGCAGACCAGCCGGAGCAGGCGCGCCGGCCGTGGCTGGGTGCACAGGCAGCCGAAGCTGCCGTCCCCAACGACTAAATTCAACCACAGCCCATCCGAACCGAGACTCATTCACCCACAGGAAGCTTCTAGAGTTTTGCACGAGAGCAGAGAAAGTCTATGGTTGCCGGGACTGTGTCCACCCCAGCCCACCGCACCTGGCCATCACCAGGGCTTTGTTTGGGCAGGGCTGGCCCCGGGGGTGGAGCTGACCTGCAGTAGGGGAGGAGAATCGTGGTCAGGAGAAGCAGCTAAACTGGCAGCGAATGAGTGGAGAAGCCCTGGACTGGGCTGGCTGGGGGCCCTGTGGACCGGGCGAGCCTGGACAGTGGAGAGGCTGGGCCTGCTCTCACAACCTGAGAACCCTTGGCCCACGGTTCAGAGCTCTGGTCATCCTTGTCCTGGGCGTGCAGGGGAGTTTCAGAGTGGATGGGACCGCCAGGTGCTCGAGCCCCTGGGTCTCCTTCAGCCTCCAGCTCAGCGCCCGTCTTCGGATGCCGCCAGGGCAGAAGAGGTGGCCCCTCCCACGGCAGGGCACCAGGTCCGTCCCCTGCTCGGCCCCCACAGAGCCACCCAGAGCAGGGAGGGAGCCTCACTACCGCTGGGCAGGCGCCCCTCACAGGGCTCCTGTGTGGCCCCCACAGACACTATGGAGAAGGGGCAGAGGTGGGCGGGGCCTGTGTCCCTCTCCCTCAGCACACGGGGCAGGTGAGGGACAGGTGTTGGCTCCCTCGGGGGGCCTTTGTTGACGGGGCGGGGGAGGGCGTTTGGCTGGTGTGGGGCAGCTCCTGTCCAGACACTTCCTTCCCAGAGATGCTGTCCCCTCCACCCCCTTAGCACAGAGGCTTCGGTCAGGGCCACGGCTTCTCCAGCACCCGGGGCCCAGGCAGAAGAAACGCAGCGAACTCAGCACCACGCTGCTCCTGGGCGCCGAGACCTGCCCCATCCTCCCTCCTTTCTCCACATTGCAGAGACCCGCATGGAACTCCTGGCTTCAGCTAACCAGCCCTGGCCACTGTGGCCACTGGGGGAGTGAACCAGTGGATGAAGACCTCTCTCTGTTTCTCCCTCTCCCTCTGTAACTCTGCCTTTCAAATAATAATAATAATAATAATAATAATAATAATAAAAACTTTATAAAAAGAAATCCCTTTCTTTTCAAGGTTGAATAATATTAAGCTATATGAATGGGTGAATTTTATGGAATGTAAATTATAACTCAATAAAGCTTTTGTAAAAAATAAAAACTGGCAAAAGTGGGGACAGTGATTACTGGGGTGAGGGCAATGGCTGGGTGGAGGACTTGCTGGAGGGCCTGGGAGCTGATACTACCGTTGCACTTCTTAAATTTTATTTATTGGAAAATCAGAGGAAGAGAGAGAGAGAGAGAGAGAAGCCTCAACTACTGGTTAATTCTCTGAATGCCTGCAACAGCCAGGGCTGGGCCAGGCCCAAGCCAGGAGCTGAAAACTCAAATCAGGTGTCCCACATGGGTGGCAGGGACCCACATCTGCTGCCTCCCAGGGCGTGTGTCCCCAGAAGCTGGGCCCAGGCGCTCTGACGTGGAATGTGGCATCCCGAGTGGCCTCTTAACCACCAGGCCAAATGCCCCCTGCTGTGTTTTCTGAGCCAGGTGCTGGTGCGGGTGGACGGACACTGTGACGCGGGCTCTCCGGCACACATGCTCTCCACGTGGTCCCCACCCAGACGGCCCCACGGGTTCCTGTGAGGTTCAGGCCTGCTTTCTGAACTCTCTGAGGCTTGGCAGGTGCCAGGAGCCACTGTGATGAGCTCCATGGGAGTCTGGGTTTCCAGGCTGGCCCCAGGCCTGGAAGCTGGGTCCCGGGCCTCCCCCTCCACCTGGGAGACTGGTTCCCAGCCACGGCTGCCCCCGGGCTCCTGCTCCACGGAGGAGGCGAGGCCAGGGATGGGGTGGGGGACACTCACTCTGAAGCAGGACGATCACCACTTTCTTCACGGTGCCCACCTCGTTCTCCGCCACGCACTGGTACTGCCCCGCGTCGTCCATCTGCAGGTGGCACGGGAGAGTGGAGCAGGTGCTCAGGGAGGAAGCAGCTGGGAACAGATGGGCACCGAGAGGGCCACAGGGCCGAGACCCCTCCGACCAGCAAGGAGCAGGAGCACCAGCCGGCTGGGGATCGGGGTCCCTGGCCAGGCCTCCAGAGACTCCGAGAGACCCCAGCCCCTTTCTCGTCTGGAACCGGGCGGGGCAAAGACCATAGCCCTGGAGTTGCTGCTCTGCGTGGGGCCACCGGCCGGGAAAGGCGGGCTTTTGATCCACCTGCCCCAAATTGTGCACGGGGAAGTGTTCTTGCGCCACGGCAAGTTATTTGGGGTTCCTTGGACAGAAAGGGTTCCATGGTTCACGAAGTTTGGGAAACACTGGGCCTCCCACCATGTTTCTGGACTGCAGGAGCTCTCAGAGCGTTTCCCACGCAGTGGGAGTCTCCTGGAAGGGGGGCAGCTGCAGCCTGCCCTGCCTCGGGGGCCACGGGCAGGGGACGGCCGGGAACCGCCCGGCTCAGAATCCCTTCTGAGAGGCAGGCAGCACCCCAGGGAGGTGTGGCTGGGCCGGCCCAGGGAGTGACAGGCGGGAGCACAAAGCTGAGAGCGTAGACTCGGCTGTGGGAACCACAGGAGAGCAGGCTCCACCCCACGGCAGACTCTGCTGGAGCCACTGCCGGCCACCACCACGGCCCCGAGCCTCGCTTCCCCGCCTGTCGGCGAAACGCGCTCTTCAAGTGCGAAGCGTGGTGCCTGGCACGTGGTCAGCGCTCGGTACCGGCGCCACCGCTGCGGTCACCACCTCTGCCCTGATCTGCGGCGGTCAAGGCCTCCCAGACAAACTGGAGCCAGGACTGGCTTGAGGGCTTCGGAGCAACCACTGGAGCGTAGGGCATGGGTGGAGGGGGACAGGGGCTGCCCAGGCCGGAGGCCCTGGGAACAGCAGGGAACAGGTGTCAGGGACCTGGGTGGGCTCCTGCCCGCTGCATTTACTGGGCACGGGCTGCTCTGAACTTCAGTGTCTTCCCCTGTAGAGTGAGGCCCCACGGGGCTTTACTCATCCTATGCTGGGGGCGTTACCAACAGACCACGCCCAAAGACCTGGTATGGATCACGTCCCTGGTCCTCGCTATCAACCCGGGAGGCTGGGACAACCATCAGCCCTGCTGGAGGGCGGGCTTGATTGACAACGGGAAAATTCAATGCCCCTGCGGGGTCACCGGGACCCTGGGGAACAGGCAGGGAGTGCTCAGGAGCCTGCAGAGGGTCAGAGGAAGCACAGGGCTGTGCTGGTGCCTGGCCCCGCCCCAGGGCGCCAGGCCCCGCCTTGCCTCGGTCCTGTGGATGGTCAGCGAGCCATTCTGCAGCCGGCGCCGGAGGCGGCTGCCCCGCAGCGGGAGGCCATCTTTGGTCCAGTGGATGTTGGGCGCTGGGTCCCCATGGACCACACAGTCCAGCCGGATGCTGCCTCCCACAGGTTCCACCAGGTAGGAGAAGGCCTCCCCATGCAGGGTGGGAGCCTCTGTGTGGGGCGACAGCAAGGGAATAGTCAGGTTCCCTTCGGGTTCAACGAGGCTCCTGCTAGCCCAGCAAGGCTGTGGGTGCTCAATGCATCAGCTAAGACAAACAGCTTCCATGTCATGGGTCAAATCTCACAGGATGGCAGAGTCACCAGGAACTGTGCTGATTTGAAACTGAGTGCAGTGATCGATTAGTGATGCCTGAGACGGGCACAGGAGGGAATGCAGTGCTACGTGTGTCGTAACCTTGCCCTCAGAGACGCATTACACTTGCTGCAGAGGCATTTTGGAAAACATGAGCATCAGGGCAGCTGCTGCACTCAGTGTGGCTCTCAAACCACTCCTGGCTGTCCCGTGCGGGTCCCCATTCTTCCTGGTTTCCTGAGGCTGAGTCTCCCCAAAGCTGCAGCTATGACTTGGTGTCCTGGGCTGCTCTTCCCTCTATCCAACCCCACCCCCGCTAAGGTTGAGCAAGTGACGTCATGAGGTCACTGAGGGCCATGGGGCTGCTCCCAGGGGAGCAAGAACACTGGGGACGACTGGCAGGCCGGGAGCCTCACTGTCCGGTGGCAGATGCCAGTCCAACTCCACCTACACCCGGCTCATCTGGGGAGTGTAACAAGTACTGACACCCAGCCCCACCCTGGAGAGGCTGTTTACTGAATCACGGGTGCGGCCTGGGCCTCAGCACTCTGTAAAGCCCTCCAGGGGATGGCCGCGCGCCAGGGTGAGGGGCCAGCAGCTTGGAGGTCAGGGGCCTGTTTCTTAGAAAGCAACAGCTGGGCTCTTCCCGAGGCCTGGGGCACACGGCTTACCCTTCACGTGGACAAAGCTGGCGGTCTGCACGCGGCCCACGCTGTTCTCAGCCCAGCAGACGTAGGTCCCGCTGTCCTCTCTAGTGACCGCTTCCCGCTGCAGTGTGCTGCCCCCGTCCTGCTCGGACACGCCCTCTGCAGCAGAGAGCAAGAGGTCCCGGGACCCGAGTCAGGGACCCTTGCATGTGCTGAGTAAAGACCCGGACATGGTAGGGGGTGGCCCTTCTCCCTGGCCGGGGGGCACAGGCCCTGTAGGCCCTGGATGAAGAGCTGGCCCTTACTGCCTTACGGGGCATGCTGTGAGCCTCACACGACCCGAGTGGAAACACCACCATGACACCTGGGGCGGCAGAGCCTGTTAACGACCGAGCTGTGGGCGTGGCTCCTGCCTGCGTCCTTGGGACCCCTCGTTGTCTGCGTGTGGCAGGAAGGCTGGGCTCGCGCAGGCCCGACCAGGAGCCGTGGTCCCCGCTAAGCCCGACTGCAGGTGTGCACGGGGGTTTCCCAGCACCCAGCCCTGGGTTTAGGAACACGAGAAGCATCCTCTAATGTAAGGAGGGGCCCAGGGAGCAGGGTTTGCCGAGGGTGCCACATGGGAGCTGCAACTCTGGGCTGGAGCCCACCTCCTTCTGGCCCTGCAGGTGGGCTCTGACAGGTGTGGCTGGTCACGTGCTGGGCTGCCCCGCACCCTGCCCAGGGCCAAGTCGGCAGACCCGCCGCCCAAGGCTGGCCGATGGTCTCTCCACCTCCTGTCCACTGAGTTGGTCTGTGCATCCTCCTGCCCTCCTCAGCACCCCCGGGGTCCTGGGTCTCTGTCCCGGCCACCCACTGCAGGCCCAGACCTGTGACCGGCCGGTCGTTGTGGGTCCAGCCGATGCGGGGGGTCGGGCTGCCCCGGGCCGCACAGCGGAGCCACAGCCGGTCCCCGAGGCGCAGGCTGCGGTCCCCGGGCAGGGTGGTGAGTGTGGGCAGTGCCAGGATGGTGAGGTGCACGCGGCGGCGAGCCAGGCCCACGGCGTTCTCTGCGGTACATGTGTAGGTGCCAGCGTCCTGGGCCTGTGGGCAGAGGGAGGCAGGGGCTCAGAACTGGCCCCACCCTGGTAACGGGCTGGAATGTTCCAGGGGACCCACTCCCGCTGATCCCCGGGAGCACCTGGCCCGGGGAAGTGAAGCGACGTGTTCAAGGTCACACAGCGGCAACCGGGCCAGCTCCACCTTGGCTCCAGCGCATTCCTGCAGCTGGAGGAGCCCAGAGCCAGGGGCATGATGGGAGCGTCCTGTGGTCAGGTCCTGGCCTGCACCAGCTGACCCACGCCTGACTCTCCTGTGAGGAAGGTCTCCACAGACAGGGCCTGGCCGAGACCCTGAAGGGGAGGTTCCCGGGCGCACTGCAGGGCTGGGCGCTCGACACAGCACTACCTGCTCCCTTGTGGGGCAGGGGCTGCCATGTTGCAATGACAGAATCTGATGGAAGTTGGGGTCCCACCTGCACCCCTGGCTCAACACTTCCCCCAGGCATGGAGAATGCTTCACGTCAACATGTGTTTTTGCTTTGGAGACACAAAGTCATCACCAAGTCCCAGCGGCTCCCAACGGAGCTCCTGCCCCCAGAGCTGACTGTGGAGGCCCAGGTTCAAACAGCGGTTCTGTCTCTTGGCCCCAGTGTTATCCCAGGACCACCAGGGACGCTTTGGGCCTCGGCTTTGTCAGCTGTGTGTGGGATGGTAGCACCTGTGTGCCTCAAGTTCCAGGCTCCTAGGCTGCCCAGGGCTCAGCACAGAGTGTGGGATCAGACTCAGCACAGAGTGGGGGACCAGGGTTCAGTATAGCATGGGGGACCAGGACTAAGCACAGAATGCAGGGTTAGGGTTCAGCTCAGAGTGAGAGACTGAGGCTCAGCCCAGAGTGGGGGACCAGGGCTCAGCTCAGAGTATGGACTGGGGCTCAGCCCAGCATGTGGGACCTGGGCTCAGCTCAGAGTGAGGGACCAGGACTCAGCACAGAATGCAGGGTTAGGGTTCAGCTCAGAGTGGGGGATCAGGGCTCAGCTCAAAGTGGGGGATCAGGGCTTAGCTCAGAGCGGGGGACCAGGGCTCAGCACAGAATGCAGGATCCAGGCTCAGCTCAGAGTGTGGGACCAGATTCAGTGCGGAGTAGAGGACGGGAACTCAGCACAGAGGGACCAGGGCTCAGCTCAGAGTGCAGGACCAGGGCTCAGTGCACCAGGGCTCAGTGGACTGGGGCTCAGCAGGCAGTCACTGTTCCCAAGCTGCTATGGTTTTTGACCCTTTGAACCTGTGGACTGGGCCTCACCTCCAAGTTCTTGACCAGCAGCTCCCCAGAAGGTTGGAGGGTGAACTTCCCCTGGCTCCCAGACAGAGGCTGGCCGTCCTTTTCCCAGGTGATGTCAGGCTGGGGACTGCCCCTGGCTGTGCAGGGCAACAGGGCGTGGGAGCCTTCGGCGGTGGACAGGTCGGGGAGGGTGGGCTCGATCACAGGCGGGACTGTGGCAGAAAAGGCCCACTTGGAAACTGGACCAGTGTTGGGTGGGCCGCCTCTGCCCTAGGGCCCTTGACCTTGGCATGGCCCCTCAGCCCTACCCTATCGGCTGCCCCTGCTAACTCTGGTCCAAGGTCCTTGCCCATGGTCACCAAGGACTCCCTGAACTTGGCAAAGCTGTGATGGGTGACCCATTGCACCTGTGCACACACACAGTGATGGGAGCTCAGCACAGAGGCCCAGCAGACTGTCCCTGGGCAGACGCCTCATGTCTGACAGCTCCACATCACACAGGGTGGGTGAGCCAGCTAGGCAAAGGTGACGTGGGGCCAGGAGACCCCCTGAGGTCATAGCTGAAGTCCCTCTCCAGCAGCCCGCCAGCACAGCCCGAGATGCCCACCGAGCAGGCCATGGGGCCAAGGCAGGAGTGCCGTGTCGGCCACTCCCGGCAGACTCCCCAGGGTGTGGCTGGTGAGGTCCCCTTTGTCTTCGGGGAGATGAACGGTCAAAGAGGAGGGTGAGGTTAATAGGTGAATCCTGAATGTGCTCCTGCAAAGCCACATGATGGCCACACTGGTGTCCAGCAGGGAGTAGGGGAAGGCCGAGAGCATGGGGGGTGGAGTTGTCTGAGGCCAGGTCAAGAGGAGAAGACAATTCCCCCTAATTCCTTCTAGAACCATCAGTGCTGGCGTGGGGGTGGGGTGGGGTGCAGGGGTGTGTCCTGCCGGGACCCAGAGCTGGGTAGCGAGGGGAGGGGCTCCCGGAGCCTCAAAGCCCCCTGGTCAGCAGGGCCCCCAGCCCCTCCTCGGCCCACCTTGTACCACCAGCCGCGTCTTCCCCATGGCGCTCCCCACGCTGTTCTGCGCGATGCAAAAGTAGTTGCCGGTGTCCTCCGGGCTGGCACGGAGAATCCGCAGCTGGCCGCTGGGGAGGACCTGGGTCCTGGACGCTGGGTGTGGCAGAGAAATTGAGGGGTGGTAGCTGGGGCAGGGGACCCCCGGGGAGGGGAGGAGAGCGGCGTGAGCCATGCTGCCCGCCAAGCAGCAGATGACTGACTGGTCCCGGCGGACGAGTGATGGAGCGAGCGGAAACCCAGCCCTGAGACCAGCTGAGCCACGCGTCCCTGACCACTCAGGCTGTGGGGACACCGAGCAGGGGCGGGGACGTGCCTGGGCGGAGCAAGGCCGTGGGGTCCCCTGGGGCAGGCAGGAGAACCCGGGGAGGCTCAAACCCTTGGGCCGTCCTCCACTGCTTTCCCGGGTCATTAGGGCTGGCTGCTGTGGGTCTCACCTGCGGGCACGCTGAACCCCTCCTTCTGCCAGGTGACCGTGGGCCGGGGGATGCCCAGGGCCTCACAGGACAGCCGCACTTCCTCTTCCTCGACTGCCCGAACCACGCTGGGCAGTGGCTTCACTACGGGGGAGGCTGCGAAGGCACGGAGAGGTGGTGGGGGTGGGGTGGCAGAGGTCCCTCGGGTGCCATTAACGCCAGCCCCTCCACCCAGCAGTCTCTAAAGAGACAGAAGGTTCTGGAAGCCTCAGCTGCAGCAGCAGTGATGCAAGGCGCCGCCCTTTTCTCTTAAGATCCCACCAGGGAGTCGGATCAGAGGCAGAGCCGGGCATCCGGGACCCAAGGCCTTGCCTCCCCCACAGCCCACCCCTCTCTCTAGCTCCCCTGGCCCAGGCCTCTGCCTCTTACCTTGCACAGTGAGGACCACGTGCTTGCGGGCTATGCCGGCAGAGTTGCGGGCTGTGCAGGTGTAGCGGCCGGAGTGGATGGGGAGGGCCTGTCCAATGTCCAGGGCACCTGAGGGGGAGAGGGGGCCCCGGCGATGGAGGTGGCTGGGCTCTGACGCGCCCCTGGCCTGGTGCTCTGGCCCTGGACACTCACCTGCCTCCCTACCCGCGGTACACAGCACAGGGGGTCAGATGGGGAACCTGGTGTGGGCCGGAGCAGAGCCAGTCTCCTGGTGTCTGTTTCCCCACGTGTACAAGAATCAGACACGATGGGCTCAGACGCTCCAGGATCTGCCACTGCCCTGCCTGCAGCCCCTGGCTCACGGGCCCACACCCTGCCGCTCTCGCCAGGCGCTGCCAGAGGACTTGATCCTACGGGGCCTCCCGGGGTTACTGCCGCCTCTCTCTGCCTCTTGCCCACCCGCCCTCGGCCTCGGCTGCCCGATAAACACCGTCTGTCTCCCCAGACTGCAGGCTGCGCCTCGGCCAGGGAGTGAGGGGGTTTCAGCACCATCCTCCTGCACCTCTGGGCACTGGCTGGGGGGCGGGGAGCAAGACCCACAGGACTCTGCAACTCCCTGCAGCCCCCGCCCCGGCCCCAGACGAAACCAGAACCGTGGCTGACTGCGTGGGGGCTTTGCCGTAGCCACAGGTCGGAAGGAGTGGCCCATGGCTCCCGAAGGGCCTGAACACCATGGGGGCGGGCTTTGGCCCAGCGGTGAAGATGCGCGCGTCCCACATCGGGCTGCCTGGGTATGACACCTGCCCCTGCTCCTGGTTCCAGCTTCCTGCCAGGCAGATGCTGATGGCCCACGGAACTGGGTCCCTGCCACTCACTGGACGGATCTGGGTGGGGTTTCTGGCTCCTGGCTTTGGCTCAGCCCACCCCCAGCCAGGGTGGGTATTTGGGGAGCAAGCCAGGAGATGGGAGGTCTCTCTTTGTTTTTTTATCTCTCTCTTTTTTTTTTTAAACATTTATTTACTGGGGCCAGCACTGTGGCACAGCAGGTTAAGCCACAGCCCGCAGCCCTGGCACCTGACTGGGCACCACTTCGAGTCCCAGTTGCTCCGTTTCTGATCCAGCTCTCTGCTAATTCATCTGGGAAAGCAGTGCCCCTGTGGGAGGCCCAGAAGCTCCTGGCTCCTGGCTTCAGCCTGGCCCAGCCCTGGCCATTGCAGCCAACTGGACAGTGAACCAGTGGATAGCAGCTCGCTCTCTCTCTCTCTCTCTCTCTCTCTCTTCCCCTCTCTCTGTAACTCCACCTTTCAAATAAATAAAATAAATCTTTCAAAAAACAGATTTATTTATTTGAAAGTCAAAGAAAGAGAGAGAGGGAGAGACAGAGAGAGAGAGAGATCTTCCATCTGTTGATTCATTCCCCAGATGGTTGCAACAGCCGGGGTTGAGCCAGGAGCTTCATCTGGGTCTCCCACATGGGTGGCAGGGGCTAAAACCCTTGGGCCATCCTCCATTGCTTTTCCCAGGTCATTAGCAGGGAGCTGGGTCAGAAGTGGAGCAACCAAGACACAAACTAGAACCCATATGGGAAGCTGGTGTTGCAGGTGGCAGCTTCACCCGCTATGACACAGCACCAGGGCCCTCTCTGTCTCTCTATCTCTCTCTTTTTGACAGGCAGAGTTAGACGAGAGAGAGAGAGAGAGAGAGAGAGAGAGAGAGAGAGAGAGAGAGAGAGAGGTCTTCCTTCCGTTGGTTCACCCCCCAAATGGCTGCTATGGCCAGCGCGCTGCGCCGATCCGAAGCCAGGAGCCAGGTGCTTCCTCCTGGTCTCCCATGCGGGTGCAGGGCCCAAGCACTTGGGCCATCCTCCACTGCTCTCCCTGGCCATAGCAGAGAGCTGGACTGGAAGAGGAGCAACCGGGACAGAACCAGCGCCCCAACTGGGACTAGAACTCGGAGTACCGGCACCGCAGGTGGAGGATTAGCCTAGTGAGCGGCGGCGCCAGCCCCTCTGTCTCTTAAGTAAGAACCCCTTAGCTCTGGGCTGTGGCGCACACACTTCAGGACAAGTCGGCTGAGCGTGGAGAGTCCCCTGAAGTTGCTACCTTTCTACTTTGACAAGCAACGGTGTTTGGAAAGCTGCCATCACACCAAGCTTGACTTCATCAGAGGAAGAGAGACTTCCACACCAAAGGGGGAGCGCGGCGTCGCCGAATCAGGGATAAATCCCCCCCCCCCTCCCCTCGCAAAGCGCTCAGCTCACAGCTATTCCCCTCGTTTTGCCTTGAAACAGCACTGAGCTGCCAGCGAGCATCCGGGAACCACTGCGGGCTCAGCTGGAGGCCACAGAGGCTCAGGGAGGGAAAGAGGGCGCCCCCGGCCACCCAGCCGGGGCAGCAGAGCCAGGGCTGTCCACCTGGCTCTACCTAGGGGCTCTGTGCCCATTCTCTGTGTCTCTGGGGTCCGCCCTCACTTACCTGAAGGCAAGACGCGGTAGCCGCTCCCCCGCGCCCCGAGCTGGGCGCCCGCCTTGCTCCAGGAAACTTCTGGGGCCGGCACACCTGTGCTGTGGCACGTGAGGACCACAGGCGCCATCCTGGTCACGGTGAAGTCCGTCTGGTCGTCCGCAATGGTGGGAGGTACTGAAACCCGAGACAAAGCCTTGCTGAGGGCACAGGGACACTGGCTGGGGACCCTAAGCAGAGGCTGGGGGGCAGGGTGACATGGGGGGGGTGGGGAGATGGGCAGGGACAACAGACTTGGGCTGTCTCCTTCGCTCATTCAGCAAGTGTCTGGGGGCTCAGGGACACGGTAGGACTTTAATCAGTTCATGGAGAAGGGCCGGTGTTGTGTAGAAGGTTAAGCCTCTGCCTGCAGCGCCAGCATCCCACACGGGCTCCAGCGGGAGGCCCAGCTGTTCCACTTCCGATCCAGCTCCCTGCTAATGCATCTGGGAAAGCAGCAGAGGACGCCCAAGGGCTTGGGTCCCTGCACCCACGTGGGAGATCCGAATGAAGCTCCTGGCTTCGGCCTGGCCCATCACCAGGGGACGGATCTCTCTGCCTCTCCCTCTCCCTCTCCCTCTCTAACTCTGCCTTTTAAATCTATCAATCTGGCCGGCGCCGCAGCTCACTAGGCTAATCCTCTGCCTTGCGGCGCCGGCACACTGGGTTCTAGTCCTGGTCGGGGCGCCGGATTCTGTCCCGGTTGCCCCTCTTCCAGGCCAGCTCTCTGCTGTGGCCTGGGAGTGCAGTGGAGGATGGCCCAAGTGCTTGGGCCCTGCACCCCATGGGAGACCAGGAGAAGTACCTGGCTCCTGCCATTGGATCGGCACGGTGCACCGGCCGCAGCGTGCCGGCCGTGGCGGCCATTGGAGGGTGAACCAACGGCAGAGGAAGACCTTTCTCTCTCTCTCTCTCTCTCTGTCCACTCTGCCTGTCAAAAAATAAATAAATAATATCTATCTATCTATCTATCTATCTTTAAAAATAAAGTTCATGGGGGCCAGCACTGTGGCGCAGTGGGTTAATCTTCCACCTGTGGCGCCAGCATCCCATGTGGGCACCAGTTCTAGTCCCGGCTGCTCCTCTTCCGATCCAGCTCTCTGCTGTGGCCTGGGAAAGCAGTAGAAGATGGCCCAAGTCCTTGGGCCCCTGCACCCTCGTGGGAGACCTGGAGGAAGCTCCTGGCTCCTGGCTCCTGGCTTCAGATCGGCTCAGATCCAGCCATTGCAGCCATTTGGAGGATAAGCCAGTGGATGGAAGACCTTTCTGTCTCTCCCTCTCACTGACTAACCTACCTCTCAAATACATATATAAAATCTTTAAAAATAAAAGTTCACGGAGAGATGGAATTGCAAGGTAAGTTCATTTTGAGGCAAAAATCCCCTTGAAATCCATGCAGTTTTCATAATGTTAATTTTTCTTTTTTTTTCTTTGAGAGGCAGACACACACAGAGAGACAGAGACAGACAGACTGACAGACAGAGATCTCAGCTGCCTGTTCACTGCCTCTGGTAGCTGGGCTGGGGCCAGAGCTGGGAGCCAGGCCCTCCATCCAGGCGTCGACCACTGGAGCCATCTCCACTGCCTCCTGGGGGCTGCATTAGCGAGAAGCTGGAGCCAGGAGCCGGAGCCGGGGACTGAACCCAGTGCTCTGATGTGGAGCGTAGGTGTCTGATAAGGTGAGTGCCCGCCCCTGTGGTGTTCAAACACTTCTTTCTGACAAGTGGTTATGGCATGAGCAGGACGCTGGAGACAGGAGCCAGAGCAGGATTAGAACCCAGTGTCCTAACCACTAGGCCAAACCCCACCCCAGAGGGGCCGATTTCAACCAGATGAGGACAAGGTACGACCTGGGTTTAGAACATCCAGGATCGGGAGGGGCCTTCTGCCTGTCCCATACACCAGCAACTATGCTGGCGCTGGAGTTGGTGGGCGGTGGGGAGGAGGCAGGATCCAAGAGGGCTTCCTGGAGGAGGTATTGTGGGAAGCGCAGGAAGACTGGCAGGAAACCAGGGCAAGTCCTGCAAGCAGACAGGGGACAGGGGCTGCCCCGACCCAGGCTTCCTGGTCCACCTCCCACCCCGACTCACCGAGGACGGTCACCTGGTAGAGCCTGCGGGCCTCGCCCACCTCGTTGCTCACCACACACTCAAACTGGGCTGAGTCCTGGGGCCCGGGGGCCATGAGGAGCAGGGCATTGGATGGCAGGAGCCTGGGAGAGGCAGACGGGTGGCTGAGGGACTGGCCAGGCTGGGCCAAGACGAGGCTGCCAGGGCCTTCCTGCCCAGGCGTCTGGATGGGCGTGGTCTCACAACCATTGCCCCTCCCTCTATTCGGGCTCCCAGCCCTGACTGTAGTATTTCTTCTAGAAGTTTCTCCCACCAAAGGTCTAGCAGTTGGGTTTAGGGTGTGTCTTTATCTCCCGCCCTGTGTGTGCCTGCACAGTCGCACAGGGATAACTTCTGTAATAACAGCCACGCTCAAGCCCCTGTCCAGAAAGCAGGTGGATGGAGCACCCGTGGCGACCCGGCACCCTGCAAGGCAGATGCTGGGAGAGGCACTGGGGGGGTCAGGTCCCTCAGTGCGCCCCACGATCATTTAACACGAGCTGCCTTGAGCAGTGGGGAGACAGAGCCGGGGGAGCAGTTGGCATGTCCAGGCTCAGCCAGAATGAACTCAGACCTCACAGTTTGTTCTTTTACGGTGACTGTAACGAGTGTAACTGTCGGGCTGTGTGTCCCAAACGCCCTCGTCCCCTGCCGGGCGTCTCCGTCTCAGTGCAAAGACCCCCGGAGCCCCCCAAGGCTGCAACACAAGCTCTGGTCCCCGCCTTGTTCCTGGCCTGGCCCCGAGTGTGAGGTGGGCACCCCTCCCCCCCACCCCGTGCATCTCAGGAAGCCCCAGGAAGGGCAGGTGTTACCGGTAGGCGCCTGGCTGTGGGCGGAAGTCCAGCTTCTGTCCGTCCTTCCACCAGGCCACCAGGGGCTTGGGGGAGCCGCTAGCCTCGCAGGGCAGCGAGGCCGGGACGTGGGCTGTCAGGGTCACGTTGGAGGGGCTGGGGCTGATGGCTGGCGGCTCTGGGGAGAGGACAAGTTGTCAGGAGACAGGTGCGGGTGGGGGCAGGGCTGTGGGCTCTCTTAAGGCTGTGCCCCGAGGTGGAGCCCGGGAGAGGGGGTGTTCAAACCACCCGCAACCCATCCTGAGATGGCAAAGGCAGGGTCAGGAGAGACCCCGGGGGGAGAACATCCAACAGCCAAGGCTGGGCCTGGCTTCCCTGAGCGAGACCTGCAGCGCTCAACTACCCATCAGCCCCTGCTTGAGGCCAGGGCCCAGCAGAGGGGCCTCCCGCAAGGCCACAGATCCCGGTGACTGCGTCACTTGTTTGCCTGCATTTCCCTTCGGCACACACTTCACATGCATTTAGCAGGACGGTATCGTCCCAGGGCTGCGTGATTTGTGCACAGGAATCAACACTTTGTACTAATGGGCGCTGCAGTCAGAAACCTTTGGGAACCACTGCCCTGGTTCCCGACCCGGAAGCTAAGCAGGACCGGGTCCTGGCAGGGACTGGGCACTCAAGGCAGGAGCCAGCCCTCCCCACGGCACTCACCAAAGACGCGGAGATGGCGGCTCTGCCGGTCAGAGCCGGCGGAGTTGGATGCCACGCACACGTAGTGGCCGGCGTCCTGGGCGAGGGCTGGCTGGATCCGCAGGGAACCCCCGGGCAGCAGCTCCAATCTGGAGTGGACAGAGGGGTCTCCATGGAGACCGCGGGGCCCTTCCCCAGTAAGACAGGGGTGGGGACCTTTTTTCCTGCCAAGGGCCACTGGCTATCCATAGCATCATTCGCGGGCCCTGCAAAATTCTCCACTCAAGAATCAGCCTGCTATTCATTCACTGAATTTCTAGCCTCTCCTGCAGCCAGGTGCCTTGGCAGGGCCGGATGTTCCCCACCCCTTCAGTAAGAAGACACCAACTTGGGGCTGAGTCCTGCACCTGTGAGGTCAAGGTCAGGGTGACAGCATGAGCGGCACCCCGCCCTCAGCCCAGCATTAGACAGGTCTAGAGAGGGGCTGCTTCTGGTTCCCCAGTCTCCTTCTGGCCCCTGCCTCTCCCCAGGAGCCCACAGGCAGCACCATGTCCGTGGTGTCTGGGAATGGCTCCTCCCCAAGTACCTGGCTGGACTGTATAATCCCGCCCCCAGCCCCAGTTGATTGGACCAGGATGGACAGATCCCTCCTTCAGACTGAGCCAATGACGTTCTCCGCTCTGGGATGTGTGATTCACAGGGAGCTCACTCTGCCTTGGAGCCGAGGAGCCAACAACTAGGGGTCCCTGGGTGGGTCAGGGTGTGTTTCTGCCTGCTCATTGGTGGGGGTGGGGAGAGAGAAAGAGCACACACAAGCCACACACAACCAGAGACACTGGGAGAAACCCCTGGCCACTCCATCACTTAGCAGTGGCCTCCCTGTCCCTGGCTTTGGAGAGGTGCCCCATGACCTGGCGATAAACTCACTTTTCTGCTCCACCTGCCCAAGTCGGTTTCTGTTTACAGCCCACAAAGACCCTCCCGGATGCACTCCCATTCCAGCTCCCACCTGGGGTTCCCAGGATCCAGAGGGGCCCCGTCCTTCCTCCAGGTCACGAGGGGCAAGGGTGCACCGTCCACCCGGCAGGGCAGCAGGACCGTCTGGTTCACCGAGGTGTTCACGCTGGGTGGTCCCTGCTGGATGGTGGGCGCCACTGGGGAGGGGCACAGAGGGAGTGGGTTGGGCACCTGTCACTCCGAGGAGCGTGGGCAGGGCGGGGC
Organism: Oryctolagus cuniculus; assembly: GCF_964237555.1. NCBI lineage: Eukaryota > Metazoa > Chordata > Mammalia > Lagomorpha > Leporidae > Oryctolagus > Oryctolagus cuniculus. The sequence goes on along the minus strand of NC_091432.1, from coordinate 233,107,991 downwards.
AGGCCACACTCACTGTGGATGTCCACACGGAAGGCCACACTGGTGCTGCCCGCCGCGTTGCGGGCTGTGCAGTTGTAGTTGCCGCTGTCGGCGGTGCTCAGGGCCTGCAGCTGGAGGAACCTGCCCTGCTCGGGGAGCTGGGTGTGGGCGTCCGCCTGCAGGGTCCCCACAAGAGACAGACCCTCAGCAGTGCCTGGCTGGGCCAGGCAAGGGGGACCAGGGTCTCAGACGATGGTCTCTGCCCCACTCCAGGCTGGCCGCGGGCCCTGACCCCCTGGAGGAAGAGAGCTCCTGTCCAAAGACTGTGACCCGTGAGTCCACGGCTGCAAACTGGCGCCACTGGCGGGTGAGCGCAGAGAGCTTCAGTTCCTGGCCCCAGGACACACAGCCAGGCCGCGCAGCGCGAAGGTGGCTTGGGGAGAATGCTGGGGTGTGCCTGTCCCAGCCTGAGGATAGGATGGCGAGGGGCAGTTACCCATGGAGCCGCCCAGGGCAGCGCTGGGACCCGGGACACAGTGTGGCGAGGGCCATTGCCGTGAGGGGCAGAAGGCTGGGCCCTGGTGCTTACCTGCAGCAAGATGCCGTCTCGGTGCCACTGGATCTCGGGCGCTGGCTCTGCCTCCACCGAGCACTCTAGGACCAGCTGCCCTGGGGCCAGGCCGACCACAGAGCGGAGGCCCTGGGGCCCAACAACATTTGGGGGACCTGAGGAGCATGAGAGAGCGTGAGAGACCGACCCATCCCCTCGGGGTCCATCCTGCCTCCCACTCCTGCCACCCTAAACCCCCTACCTTGAACCCTGACCCGGAAGCTCCTCTCAACTTCACCTGCTGGGTTCTCGGCCAGGCAGGTGTACAGCCCAGCGTCACGTACCTGGGGACGAGCAGGGTGAGCAGCTGCCCCGGCCCCAGCCTGCCCATCCCCCTCTCTGGCCCCTTCCCACGCTGTTAGGGACTCAGGATTTGCTCCTAGGCTGCTGGGGCGGCCCTTCTCCCTCCTCAGCCAATCTCTGCCCCTCTCTCTGGATCTCTCCACCTCCATCTCATCCCTGGTGCGAGGCCCGCCTCTTCCCAGAAGTCCCCCTGACTGCACCAGCCCCCTTCCGCCTAGAAGGGGAGTTATCTGGCTCTGGCACCAGCCGTGGCTCTGATCTGGCTGGGAGATCCTGAGGGCACGGCCCGGGCACCTCCACAACCTCAGGCCCCGCCCTAGGAGGAGCTCTGGCCATCACCCTGGGGGAAGCGCAGCCCCCCCTCCCCCCCGGACAGGCACAGCACCTGCACAGCCTGCACCTGGAGCGCCCGTGGAGCTCGGCCGCCGATCTCCAGCCCGGTTAGGGCCTGCCCGTCCTTATGCCAGGTGATGTCGGGTGGGGGGGAGCCCCGGGCATCACACAGGAGCTCCATGGGGGTGCCGGGGGTCAGCAGTAGCTCTGCAGGCTGGCCCGAGTCCTCGATGTGGGGGGGATCTGCCAGCCACACCACCGTGTCAGCCAGGACCTGGATACCGGAGCCTCTCCCCCCCGCCCAGCCCCAGTCCAGATGCTGATGGTACTCAGAGCCCGAACAGAGGCTCGCGACGGGTGGGGAGGCCTGGAGACATCAGGATCATCTCCCAGGGACAGTTACTTGTGCTTTCAAACCAGCGAGGACACGGTATGGGGAGGGGAGATAGTTTCCCACGCAGCACCACACGCGCAGGATTTCGTGCCGAGTCTTAGGGCTCCGCCCCCTGATTGGGGTGACTCTTGCTCTTCCGTCTGCTACCAACGTTTGGTGGGCAAGGCAGACGAGCCCAGCCCCGGGGACATCAAGCATCCGGCCGGCCGCCCCTGCAGGCCAGGCCAGCGCGGGGTTCTGTCCAGGACCAAGCCCGTCTCTGAGCCCCACTCCCAGGAGACGCGGGGTGGACTCGTCTCCCTCACTGCCTTCCCATCATCCCCCACCCCCCAGGACCGGGGACCCACCCATCACGGTCAGCTGGAAATACCGCCTGGCTTCGCCCGCTTCGCTCACGGCCACGCAGGAGTAGGTCCCCGAGTCTTCAGTTCCCACGGCCTCCAGCTGCAGCCCCGGCCCCTGCTCCAGGCTCTGAGCCAACCAGGGCTCCCCGTCCTTCACCCACGACACAAGTGGCAGGGGGCTGCCCCGGGCCTCGCACGGGAGGACCACCGTAGAGCCGCGGACCACCACCATGTCCTCCTGGAACTCTGCAGGCTCCAGGAAGGGGGGCACTGTGGAAGACACAGGACGGGCGGGAGCCGTCTCACCCCACGCCGGGACCTCTGCACAGGCCAGAGAATCCTGCTCGTCCCCAGTACTCGGCTTTGACCTCACCTCCTCCAGGAAGCCTCCCCAGGGTCCCCAAGGCGAGATGCCCCCTCATCCATGTTCCTACAGTCCTCTCCTTCCCCTGGGAGAGCAGCCACCCTGCCCACTGCTGTATCCCAGGCGCACGGGAGTGCCCAATGACCACTTGGCGATAAAGCAGTGACCCACCCAACGAACCCAAGACGGAGCTTGGATTTGCCCTGCCTCGGCACCACAAGGGCCAGCCCTTGGTTCTGCCCTTGGCACCAGGTGGGAAGGGGGCAAAGGCCTTGGTTCTCACCCAGCAAGGCGGAAGGACCCGCTCAGCCCAGCCCCTGCTCCGTACCTTGCACCTGCAAGGTGAAGTTCCTGTCGGCCACACCAGCAGGGCTCGAGGCCACACAGGTGAAGACGCCAGAATCTGCCAGCTGCACCTGGGAGATCCTGAACGCCCAGAGACAGAGACGGGGGTGGGGAGGAGAGAGAAGGGCTCTCACGTGACTGCCCGACAGTGACAGTCACACACACAGCAGAGTCTGCGGGGCGTCTGTCCCCCCTCGGTGGGCACCACCCTTCATCACTGACCCAGGGGCCTGGGGTTGTTTCATCCAAATATCTGATCTCGTGCTGCTCGGTTCGCCTTTAAACCTTCCCCCCCACCGCTCAGCCTCCTGGCTACACTCCCTGTGTGCGTTCCTACTGCAAACACACCTCTCTTCAGAGACCCTCTGACGGCGAGCTGGGGTGACACAGCCCAGCGCGGTCAACCAGAACTCCAGGCTTCCTCTCCCACCGGCTCCGCCCACAGTGGCACCTCCGCCTCCAGGCAGGCTGGGTAACCCCCTTCTCTCTCACCTCTTTACAAACACCATCAGCTCCCCTCCAAATCCATCCAGCGTGCTGCTGCTGTTAGACGGCTGTCTCCCACACAAGAGTGCCTGAGCTCACGTCCCGGCCCCTCTCCCCGTCCCAGCTCCCAGCAGGTGACGGCTCAGGGACTCGAGCCCCTGCCATCCATGTGGGAGACCTGCACGGAGTTCCTGGCTCCTGGCTTTAGCCCGACCCAGCCCTGGCTGTTGCAGGCATTTGGGAAGTGAACCAGTGGACAGGAGAGCTCTGTTTCCTATACATATTTGTTTATTTGAAAGATAAAGGAGAGAGATCTTCCATCCACTGGTCTACTCCCCAACTGGCCATAGCAGTCAGGGCTGGGCCAGGTTGAAGCCAGGAATGTAGGGCTCCATCTGCGTCTCCCACATAGGTTCAAGCACCAGGGCCGTCTTCTGCTGCCTTCCCAGGCGCACCAGCAGGGAGCTGGATCATACGTGGAGCAGCTGGGACCTGAACGGGCACTCTGCTATGGGATGCTGGCGTTGCCAGCGACAGCTCAACTCACTGTGCCACGACACCGGCCCGCATGTTAAGATCCATCGATCAACCTCTAGGATGCGGCCGCCCCTCACGGCGGCCCTGCTCCAGGCCACATCAGTTTCCCCGAGTGTCGCGACAGCGCCTCACCATCCTGCTGTCCGCACGGAAGCCAGAAGGATCTTTTGAGAAACCCAAGTCCCGACCCCAGAGAACTGCGAGTGGAGTCTGCGCACGTGTCTGCACGCCCACGTCTGCAGCAGCTACCAAACGTCCATCAACAGCTGAGCGCACAGATAAAATGTGGTCCAGCCCCACGGCGACACAGTGCCCAGCGCTGAGCATGCAGGAGTCTGACGCCGTGGCTCAGGCGGACTGTGAGGACATGACGCTTGGTGAAGCCAGCTGCACGCGCCAAAGGGCGAACCTGAGGGTCCCACTCCCGTGAGGCCGGGAGAGCAGAGCAGACGGGTGGTCGCCCGGGGTGGGGGAGGGGGAGCAGGGAGGCGGGGTCTGATGGGCAGAGTGTCAGTCTGAGAGGGATGGTGGTGATGGTTGCGCCACGGCATGAGTGCGCTTAGTGCCACCGGACTGGACACGCCACGGCGTGAGTGCGCTTAGTGCCACCGGCTGGGCACACCACGGCGTGAGTGCGCTTAGTGCCACCGGACTGGGCACGCCACGGCGTGAGTGCGCTTAGTGCCACCGGACTGGGCACGCCACGGTGTGAGTGCGCTTAGTGCCACTGGACTGGGCACTTAGTAACGGTTCCCACAGCGAAATACTCCAAGTCAGCAAGTGCCCCTGGGAAAGCCCTCCAGGGTCTCCCATCTCCTCCAAGGAAAATCCAAGTCTCTCCCAGGACCCCCAAGGTCCCGCCCCCATTACCTGACCCTCCCCGGTCTCCCCCAGGCCCTACTCTGCTCTTTGAACACACAGGACCCCACCCTCCCTCGGGACCTCTGGCCTTGCCCCTCCCTCTGCCTGCACGCTCCTCCCCACGGAGCCCACTCCCCCACCACCCCCGGCCCTGCTAAGCCCCTGTCCCCGGCAGCCGCCTCTGCCCCCTCCCACTTACTCCCCTCCCTGCTCCTTCTCCAGGACCCACCACCCCCGGGACATTTCATTTCTGTTTATCTCCACCCCCTCCCCTCCCCAGGACTCAGAGCTCAGGCTCACTGCTGGGCCCGGGCCTGGGCCAGTAAGCACTGTTCAGCGCGTGCGGCTGGATGCATGAAGACGGCTCGGCTCAGGCACCTTCTTCCAGGAAGCCCTCCTGACTTTTCCCACCTTCAGCCAGGCTGAGTCAGGTTCAATCAGGTTTCTTCACCTGGTTCTGCGCCTCCCCCACCAGACTGTGAGAGTGCCTGAGGGCAGAGGCCCCTCTCTGTGGGGCTGGGGTCCCATCGCTCTGCCCATCACAGAGTTTTTACTCTAAAACCCATTTAGAATGTTTTCAAGCCCCAGCTGTCTAGAGTTGTCCGGGGCCTTGGCTTCGCAGGCTGGGGGCCCGGAGCCCTCCCCTACCTGAGGCTGCGGCCAGAGCTGTGCAGGCGGGTGCGCTGGGACAGCGGAAGGGGCAGGCCGTCCTTGAGCCAGCTCACGTGGATGGGGGCGGAGCCCCGCACGGGACAGGCCATGGTCACCAGCTCCCCAAGCCTGCTCACCAGGCTCTCCCTGCCGTCCGCTGCCTGCTCGATGGTGGGAGGAACTAGCCGTGGGCAGAGAGAAGAGGGCTGGTTGGGGGCTGGGCGGAGGGTGGGCTCCTCCCAGGGAGATGTTGCCAAGACCAGCAGCCACCAGGGTAGGGGCCCTGATAGCCCCACCCCCACGGGAGGGGCAAGGCCACCACCCCACCCTGGACTCTCCACTGGGCCGAGGTGAGGATGAGGCTGGGGGCCTAGAGCAGTCAGACCCAAGGCCACAGCTCTGTCACAGCATGGGCATTGTGGGCCTGGAACCCAGGTCTCCAGTACCCTCCGGGGGCCCTGCAGAGACCCCGCCCCGCTCCCAGGCTGGCTGTCGGCTCCTCACCCAGCACGTTGACGGTGTGCAGCCTGGCGTCTTCACCGGCCGCATTGTGGGCCACGCAGGTGTAGGCGCCGGCATCTGAGGCGCGCAGGCCCTTCAGCACCAGGGAGCTGCCGTCCAGGTAGAACCTGGAACGGGCCGGGGGCAGGTGCGTGAGGCTCAGGAGGCCCTGCCGCCTGGGCGGGAGGACGGGCAGGACCTTACCGGAGGTGGGGACCCACGCCTCGGTCCAGCGGGCCGCCGTCCTTCAGCCAGGCCACAGCGGGCGGCGGCTGCCCCTCGGCCTCGCAGTCCAGCCGCACCTCCTGGCCCTGCAGGACGTTGTGCTCCTGTGTGGCGCCTGAGCTCCGGATCCGGGGGGCCTCTGCGGCAGGGGCTGCGGTGAGGCTGGGAGAGGGGGGCGGCAGGGGCTGCCGCGGGGCGGGGCGCACACCTACCCAGCACGGCCACCACGAAGTCCTTGCGGGCCTCGCCCTGGGCGTTCTGGGCCACACACGTGTAGGTGCCCGCCTGGGCCGGCTGCAGGCGACTCAGGTGCAGGCGGCCGCCCCGAGAGATGACGCCGTGGGCCGTGCTGCTCTCTGTGGGACACGGGGACGGGATGGGCTTTCACTTGTGGGGTGCCACCACCCCAGGCACGACCACAGGGCCTGAACACAAAGCCCACGGGACTCCCAGGCCGGGTTCCCTGAACACCCCCACCCCCTACCTGTGCTCCTGGGGGCAGGGCAGAGATCCTTCCTGTCCATCACTGCCTTCCCCTGCCCAGCCTCGGACTGCTCTGTTCTGGAAGACGGCCCTACTTCCATCTCTCCCCTCAGGACTCGCTCCGGCCCAGCCCTCACCTCCCACACCCCCAGCTCTGCCCCCTCCCCCCATCTCGAGGCTTCTGATCAAGGAGAACCAGGCCCGCACTACCCCATGCGGGTCACCCTGCGGCTCCCCCAGGGCCTTGCTCGCCAGCCGCCTCCCCCCGAAGCCGCACTTCTCCCTGCCGGCCTCTAACTGCACCAGCCCAGCCTGGCCGCCCTCCCTGAGCCTCATCAGCCCCGTCTTTCTGCACAAGCTGCACCGAGCAGCTGCCCTACGCTGACTGTGAACTTGGGAGCCCAGGATGCACGCACTACAGCCCCTGTAGGCCAAGAGCTGCCCAGGTACGACCGCGGTGTAGTGCCAGCCCCGCGGGCCCTCACAGAGCGGGCGGCCTGCGCATGGCAGCGGTCAGACAGGCTCCCGGGGCAGGAGAAGTGCCAGCCAAGACGGGAACGTGAGCAGGAAGCAGCCAGGTGCACGTGGAGCAGGCTGGGGAAGCCGGGCCGGAATTCCAGGCAGGGAACAGCAGTGCAGGAGCTGAGGCCAGAGAGGCGGCAGCTCCACTCCCGGACCAGCAGAGGTGATGAGGGTCACATCACAGCGGCTCAGAGAGAGGAACGACCAAGGGCCAGGTAATCAGAATGTGACACGTCACGCAGCAGGGGGCATCCAGCCACACAAACACAGGAAGAATGAAGAATGAAGAGGCCAGTGGGGAAGCCAGGCGCGAGCGGCAGAGGCGGGCGGGCGAGGCGGCGCCACTGTGAAACGCTGCGGAGAGAGATCTGCGGGGCCCAGGGCAGCTCAGGGGCTGGGGGGGGGGGGGGCTTGGGGAGGAGGAGCCGGGGGCAAGGGGTGGGAGAGAAGGCTAACAGGTGCCGAGCTTCTCGCTGGTGAGAGGAACGGTTTGAAAACGGCTGTGGAGAGGGGCGCACAGCTCCAGAGTGTGCTAGAATCACTGAGCTTCAATGGGCGCGCTGTATACTGTGTGAGTTTTATCTCCGTATCATTACTGAGAGAGACAGAGAGCAAGAGATGCGGGGAGAGAATCTGAAACAGTGGGGCCCACCTGCGCGTGGGGGGCCAGGGAGAGGCGGGCTGCCTGGCACCACAGGTGCTCCCGCGGGCTAGGCTGTGCCTAGGCAGGGCACCTGCTCAGAGCTGTGCTGTCAGATCTGGCGCTTGCTCCAGAGGCACGGAGAGGGCCCAGGAGACCAGTGCAGGGGCCACCGCCTTCACCAGGGCACAGTGGTGGCCAGAAAGGGAGGCTGTGGCAGAAGAGTGGGCAGGCACCCCAGGTGTGGACCAGGTGACAGGATGAGGGGGTCTGCTGACCGACAGCTGCGGTGCGGGGAGGGTGAGAGTGAGGACAGAGGCCTGCGTGGGGGTGACCAGACACTCTGGGGGGAGCAGGCAGAGCAGCTCTGGGCCAATGCCAAGTCCAGGCTCAGCCAGCTGGGCTGTGCAGGGCTCTCAGCAAGACAGAGCCCGTGTCCTCTGTCTCCCAGAAGCTGACCGACCAGGGTCACAGGAATGGCTCCCACTGTGTGGGCGCCACGGGCCCAAGAGTGACATGACAAGACAAGCAGGCTGGGCCGACAGGCACTGCCAGGCTTTGACCTTGCCTAGTACAAAGGACAGGTGTGCTCACCCACGGGTGTTCTGTCTTTCAGCCATGTAACGGTAGGTGCAGGGACCCCGGACACGTCACAGGCCAGGACCAGTGGGCTCCCGGCCACCTGGCTCACCATCTCCGTCTCAGGACTCTCAAACGCTGGGGGCACTGCGGGAGAGAAGGCAGACTCCCAGAACCCTCAACCTCCCCGGATTCCTCGGGCAGGTCAGGGAGGTCCTGTCCTGGAGCTACTTGGCTACATTTACAAAGCCGAGCCCAACAGGGGTCCACTCAGCCCACGGATGGTGAACACAGGGCTTATGCACAGGCAGCTCTTCACCTACAGCAGGGCAGACATGACTAACGGATCCTAGCACTCCTGCTCAGGCAGGATGAAGTCAGGAACCTCAAACAGCCACTACCACTGGCATGCAAATGGCTGAGCTCAAGAGGTGAGGTCTTTGCCCCTGGGGACCAGACATGGCCCTCTCTCATGGCTCATGGAGGGAGCTGTCAGAAGGAGCTGGGAGCTGGGAGCAATAAGCCTGCCATCTGCCGTTTAGAACAACTGTGTTTGGGGACCGGCACTGTGGCATGGCCAGTAACGCTGCCACCTGCGATGCTGGCATCAGCATTTGAGGGCGTTGGCTGGAGCCCCAGCTGCTCCACTGCCGATCCAGCTCCCTGACAGTGGCCTGGGAAAGCAGTGGAAGATGGCCCAAGTGCTTCTGCCTCTGCCACCCATGTGGGAGACCCAGAAGAGGAGCCTGGCTTCAGCGTGGCCACCCGTGCACTCAGCTGTGTCCCCCAGCCTGCTCAGCTGGGCATGTGGTCACTCTGGGAGGAACTCCATCTCCCAGCGCCCCTTGCGGCCTGCCGTGCCTGCTGCCCAGATTATCACGCGTGGAGCATGAGCAGAGGGGGCCGGTACAACATCTGCTTAGATCAACGCTGCCTCCCACACCTGCTGCCCCCTGCTGGCCGCGGGCAGGAACAGGATCCAGTGAGTAGGGACAGCACCCCCAGAGGTGGAGGAGCGGCAGGTGGAAGGGCCCTGGGTTCCTGGATTACCACGTGGACCAAGCTCCCCACCAGCCTAGACGAATCCACCACATTTCGGGGCCTCTCACACAGCTAAGTCCATGTCCTAACATGACATCCAACCCCAGGAAGGCCCGGCCACGCTCTCTAAATGCTCAGGCAGGCTGCCCCCACCCCAGCACGAGCTGCACATCCCATCTAGTCTCTCTGCTCCACCCCCAGGCTCTGGGGTCGCGACTCCTCAGGGTTCAGCAGTCCCTGGCCTCCAAGTGGCTCATCTCCAGGCTCCGTCATCCCAGGGCCAGGTGCCAGGCTCTGCCTACTCTCTGCAGTGGGCCGGGTACCTCCGATGTGCCCACAGGCAGGTCTGCTCTCGTCTCCTTTGTGGAAGATAAACCTGAGGCTCAGGCGCAGGCCCGTGGTGCAGTGAGATGTCCACGGCCTGTATCAGAGTGTCTGGTTTGAGTCCTGGCTACTCTGCTTCCAATCCAGCTTCCTGCTAACGCATACTTTGGGAGGCAGCAGATGATGGCCCAGGTTCCTGTGCTGCTGCCACCCATGTGGGAGACCCAACCTGAGTTCCAGCTCCTGGCTTCAGCCTGGCCCAGCCCTGGTTGTTGTGGGCATTTGAGGAGTGAACCAGTGGATGGAAGATCTTGGTCTGACCCTCTCCTTTTCAAATACAATAAACCTATGCCAAAGCAGACATCACTAATCAATCCCAACACTCCTGCTCAGTCATGATGTGGTCAGGAGGAACCTCAAACAGTGCCTGAGAAGCACAGCCTGAGGGACAGAGCGTTCTCCTCGGCCCCCAGAGCGGGCATCGCACAGCCCTGTGTGTCACCCACTGATCCTAAATCCCAGACCTTGCACACCTTACCCCTGGCAACCCCGCCTCTTCCCAGCCACACCCTTCTCCTCCTGGGCAGCCCCGTGTGCCGCGAGAGCTCGCTGGCCACGGCGGCCAGGCCGGCCCGGCTTACCCTGGACAGTGAGGCTGAAGGTCTTCGCGGCCTCCCCGGCGGCGTTGCGGACTCTGCAGCTGTACACACCCTTGTCTGACACCTGCGGCAGGGACAGCGCGGGGCTGGGTGGGACACCAGGGCTCCCCGAAGTCTCCAGGGCAGGGACCCCTGCCTGGGGAGTCCACGTCAGGCAGAGTCTCAAGCCTGCGGGGATGGCGCTGAGCCAGGAGAGGGGGCCCAGGACTCCAGAGGGACAGGGAACTCGGCCTCAAACCCCGGAGAGGGAGGGCAGCCCTCCTGGGCGTTACGGGGGGCAGCCAGAGGGCCTAGCACGTGGGCCCTGGGGACACTGAGGCAGGCAGGGACCTGCTCGAGCTCATCCTGTGAGTCCCGCACACAGACCTGGAACCCAGCTCTCTGGAGCCCTGTGGCTTCCCTTGTCTCCTGCCCCAGAGGCTGGTGGGCTCTGTCTGGGGTCCCACAGGCTAAGCAGGCAGCAGCCCCCACACCCTGCCACACACCTGTCTCTCCATGCTGCCCACACCACCCATAGTACTCACGCCTCCTGCAACACCTACACTGCCCACACCACCCATAATACCTACACCACCCATGCTGCCCGCAATACCTACAGCACCCACACCACTCACAACACCCACACCACCCATGCCACCCATGCCCACGCTGCCAATGACGTCCACAGTGCCCACAAAACCCATACCGTCCACACGACCTACAACACCCACAGTGCCCACACGGCCCACACCGTCTACACCACCTACATTGCCCACACTGCCCATGTCCCCGGGCCACTCACCTGGGAGTCCAGGATCTCCAGCCTCTGCCCACCCTGCAGAGCCTGTGTCCGCTGTGCCAGCACCAGGGGCTGTCCGTCTCTGTACCAGGTCACAGTTGGCTCAGGGAGCGCGTCTGTCTCACAGCTCAGGACGGCCTTGTCCCCGGCCCGCACCGGGACTGTCTCCTGGGAACCTCTGGGAGGCTGCCGGAGGGTGGGGGGGACTGAGGGCAGGAGACAGCCCAGTGAGTGAGGCAGCTTCATCGCACCCCCCAGACCCCCGCCCAGTGGCAGGTGAGCAGCCTGTGGAGCCCCCAGGGTCACACATTAGCTCTAACCCCAGGGGCTGGGGCAGGGGGAGCCGGAGGGGAGCACACCGGCCAGCACACCACACCCTGCTGGGGGCCAGGGCCAGGCTCCCACCCTGGGCCTCAGCCTCTTGCCTAAGGGTCAGCCCCAGATGCCCGAGCAAACCAAGAGAGGAGCCCCTGGCACAGACGCAAGCCGTGGGGACTGGGCGGGGACTGGAAAGAACCTTCCAGCGAGTCCCGGCTCAGGACACCTCAGACCAGCTTTTCCCCAGGACCACGGCGGTGACGCCCGTGCTCAGACAGGCGTAGGAAAGGCCCCCCAGGCCCAGGCCCCTGGGATCTGTCTCCCGGGTCCCTCTCCAGCTTCCTAAACCTCAGAGCTTAAGGCACGGCTGTCCCAGCCTCCCCCAAGCAGGCAGCCCCTCTCCTGGCTGTGCCGCTCAAGGGGAGTGGGGCTGATTGGGAGGGTGGGGACCGAGGCGCCGTACCCAGCACGCTAAGCTGCACCCGCCTCTGGTCCCGGCCGGCAGCATTGAGGGCTTCACACACGTAGGTCCCGGAGTCTGAGCGCTGTGCCCGCGCCAGCTGCAGAGTGTGGGTGCCTGCCAGGGAGACCCAGCCCTCGCACCAGCAGCCCCGCTGCGCCCAGGCCACACCCCCGGGCTTGGGGGAACAGCTGCCTCCCCTCGTGGCCTCCAGGCTGGGCCCCGACCCTCAGTCTACTCACCGGGCAGGAGGAACAGCTCCTCACCCAGGGAGAGGGCCTGGCCGTCCTTGTACCATGTGACCTCGGGGCTGGGGTGAGCGTGGGCCTCACAGGGCAGGGAGACGCTGCTGTTGAGGGTGGCAGTGACCTGCCCCGAGTGCTGGCCTGTGATTCGCGGTGGGACTGTCCCATGGCCACCAGGACAGAGAGAGATGTGAGACTGCTAGCAGGGAGCAACGGGCCGCGCGGTGAAACACCGAGAGCTCTTCCCAGCCCCTGGGGCTCCACCTCGGTGCACTGCAAGTAAGCCTGCCCAGAGACCAGAAAGGGAGAGCCCCTTTTCCAAGGTCACACAGCTGAAATAGGAATCCAGGGTTCAGTCCACAACCTGGAGTGCGCCACACTACACCTTCTCTCCCCAAGGCCACAGCTGTCCCCACCGGGGGCGGCAGAGACCAAGAGCAGACGGGGCTGGCGTTGTGCAGAGGTTTAAGCCTCTGCCTGAGACTCCAGCACCCATAGCAGAGCGCCACTTGAGTCCTGGCTGCTCCCTAATACGCCGGGGAAGCAGCAGAGGGTGGCCCGAGTGTTTGGGTCCCTGCACCCACATGGGAGACCAGGATGGAGCTCCAGGCTCCTGGCTTTGGCCTGACCCAGCCCTGGCTGTTGTGGCCATGTGGGGGGGCGGGGAGGAGTGAACCAGTGGATAGAAGATCTCGCTCCCTTTCCCTCTCTCTGGGAAATAAGTAAATAAATCTTAAAAAGAAACAAAGGCGCAGACTCCGGGCCGTGAGGCCCCCGGGCAGGCTCTCCGAGCGAGCTCCCTGCAGGAAGTCAGGCCCGGCTTCCGGCTCTGCTGGAAGGAGTCAGTGCAGGGAAAGCCTGAGCCCACACCAGGTATACAGCAAGTGCCCAATAACGGTGCCAAAAGGCCTCAGAAGAGCCCCTCCCTGGCTGCCTCTGAAGCAGCTAAAAACCACCCGAGGCCGTTCCAGTGGTGACCAGGACCCCTGTGCTGTGGGGGATGCGGCTGGCCCCAGGCAAGGCCCCGGGAACTCGGAGCTGGGGCCTACAGCCCAGCCTACAGCCCAGGGTCCCGGAAGCACCGAGGAACAGGAGGGGCCCTGCTCGGTGCAGCTCACCTTGGACCCTGAGGGTAAACAGCTTCTCGGCGGAGCCGGCCTGGTTCTCAGCCACACACATGTAGCTGGCAGCGTCAGCCACCTCGGCCGTGGAGACCTGCGGGTGCAGGGGGCCGGTGCTGGGAGGGGCTCCAGCAACCCAGGTATGGACTCCCCTTCCACTCCACGTCGGACATGTAGCTCACGGCACCGGTGGAGGGCTTTGTGGGACACTGTGGGGAGAGGGCATGACAACAGCCCCCTCCCCCAACCCCATGGAGAGCCGCTCTGAGCGTCAGGGGCACCCCTGGAGAAGGCTCCAGACGTGGCCCGTGCGTTCCTTCCAGGTGTCACCTGGCCCTCTAGGCACCACGTGGCTCCTCCCACAAGATGATCTGCAGGGCTGTGTCAGCTCTCAGGGCCGGGAGATCCGGCAAGAGCCCCACTTGGCGGACAGTGCCTGCTCCCTGGCTCCCAGGCAAGCTGGGCTGGGTGGCGGCAGCCTCTGCCTGTCGCCCAGACGAGGGCCACACTGACCTGCAAGACTTGCCCGTCCTCCAGGACCTGCAGCCGTGGACTCGGGGAGAAAGGCAGCCCGTTCTGGAGCCACGAGATGGTGGGCACGGGGTTGCCCAGGGCTGGGCATCGCAGGCTGACGGTGCTGCTGGCATTGATGGTCACCTCCTCCACCAGCTCCTCCGTGTCGCCCAGGATCACAGGTGGGGCTGGCGTGGGGACAGGAGAGGGAGGGCTGGCATGGAGGCGAGAGAGGCACCAGGTGCCCAGGCTGGCTGGGCTCCCCGGGCCCTGCTCACCAAATGCTCCCAGCCCCTGATCCAGCTCGGGAGCCTGAGGCACACAGAGGGCTGTCATGGGCCCAAGTCACATCGCTAGGGAGCAGCTCGCCCGGAACTGGAACCCAGTTCTGCCTGGTGTCAGTGCCCAAGCCCCACGCCCCATCAACCCCTGAGAACGGCCAGACGGACACATGTGGCCTCGCTCCGCTGCAGACAGAGGCCCTGAGCCTGCCCCAGCCCCGCTACTCACTCAACACCAGCAGCTCATAATGCAGCCAGGCCTCGCCCACCTCGTTGGTGGCCTTGCACGAGTACCTCCCAGCATCCTCTGCCTGTACCAGGGGGATCTGCAGCACCCGGCCTCCTGCAGGGACACAGAGCCGAGGCCTGAGCCTCCCCCAGGGCTCACAGACTGCTCCTCCCCCTGCGTGGGACCTGAGACACATCGCCCGTGAAATGCAGAGTGTGGGCCTGCAAGGGGGAACCAAGTCCAGCACAGCCTCACCCAGCAACTCTGCGGGCCGTGTGCTGTTGAGACCCCATTTACAGATGGAAAAACAGAGGCTTCCCACCAGCGCCTGCCCAGCGACAGACAGCAGTTGCGGGCTCAGGTCTGCTGCATGCTGGCCGGGCTGCAGGAGAGGGCAGAAGGAGAAGCAGAGGCTCCTGGGAGGCACAGAGGCAGCTCCAGGTCTGTGGTGTGGCGGGCGGGGGCGGGGAGTGAGGTGAGGGTGCTAGGGGCTGTCACCAGGGCCCTCTGTGACCAAGAGCCGGCCAGGCCAGGTCGTGGCATCTGGGGAGAGAGGCTTGAGTGGGGTCAGAACCAGGGGCTCACTAGCCTGGGCCAGTTACTGTTTGAGGTGAATCTACAGCTGGGGTCAGAGTCCAGGTCAGCTCGTGCCTGCTGTCACTGTACTTGGGATCGGAGGTCAGCGGCCAGGGGAAGGAGTGGCCTGGTGGCGTCAACAGGAACAGACACCCGCCGTGAGGGCTGCCTCTCCCGGATCCCCCAGACCTCCTTTTCCCAAGCACCAAGTGCCAGCCCTGGTAGACTCTGCTCGCAGGAGCCTGGGACAAGCAGGAGCACCTGTGCCGACCAGCGCTCCGGCTGCCGGACCCTGGCGGGCCTCGGTGCAGATCCTCCACCAGGATCTGCCCTCAGCAGGCTGCAGGGCACTGTGCCACACAGCAGCCGGGCCCTGGCCCATCACGGGAGCTGGCTGAGCTGCCCAAGGAGCCAGGCATTTCCAAGCCCCACCCCCGGAGCCTCTGCATGCAGAATCATCCACCAACACTATGAATGAAAGACTCAGATAACTTTAAATGAGGGAATGAGCCAAGTGGTAAAAAGAAAAAAAAAAAAAAAAAAGCCCCGGAAGCCTGGAGCCCCGGCCTGAGGGAGGCCTTCTTCCCGCTCTGGGGTCACGAGCAGGGGCGGGGTGGGGGGAGCTCTTGCCCAGAGGTCAGCGCAGTATGGAGCACAAAGCTCTGCTCTGGAAACTGGGGGGGGAGGCGGGCCCACTCCTGCCTTCAGAGCGGCGGAGAAAGCCTGGGCCCCGTCAGCATCACCGCTAGGTCCAGAGTGGCTGTGCGCCCCGTGCGAGGCCACACAGCCAGCAGCACATGAGAAAGCAGGGCCGGCTCCTCCCGCACCGCGCCCACCTTGCAGCAAGGACACCCCCTCCGTGGCCGAGAGGCGCTGGTCCTCCTTGTACCAGGTGAGCTCCGGGGGCGGGACGGCGTTGGTGTCACAGTACAAGTAGGCTGGGTTGTTCTCCACAATCTCCCGATACTCCGTCACCCCGCCCCGGGCCTCCAGCTCCTCCAGCTCCCGGGACAGGGCTTCATCGTCGCCCACCTTCTGGAACATGGGGGGCACTGGGCGGGGGAGAGGAGGCTGTCAGGAAGCACCTCGGGCAGGGGGAGTGCTGCTCTGCTCCAAGCGAGAACCCTGCCCATCGGGGGTGCCGGAGGGACATCGTCCTCCACCCCCGCCCCGGGCCCAAAAGTCTCCTTATAACACCGGCACCTTCCTTAGGGGCACAGGCCAGCTACTCAGCTTAGGCCAGCGCTTGTTCTCGGCTAGAACAGGAAGTAGGCCCAGAGGGACACCACTGCCCCGGTCACACAGCCACTCCACTGCAGAGCCAGAGGTGCCAGCAATGAGAATGGGCATGGCACCTGCCAGGTGCCCCCAAAGCACGGAGCGCGACACCTGGCTCTGAGCGTTACCCCGGCACCAGACTTGGCCACCTGCCTCCTCCTACTGCCCCTCCTTCTTCCACATTTCATGCTGTGGGTGGTTGGGGGGCGAGAACCCTCAACCTCCTCCACCCCCCCCCCCCCACCAGCCCCAGCAGCAGGAGCCCACAGCCCAAGCTCCCCCTGGGCTGTGGTGAGGGTGGAGGGAAAATGCCTGTGTGAGCTGGTGAAGAGCGCCCCCTGTCGGCCACGCAGGATGCAGGCCAAACCCTCCCTCCCGCCTCGGCCACTTGACCTCTCCTTGCCCGCCGCCCCTGTCAAGCGCACCCTGGATGAGCACGTTGAAGTCCTGGTCGTCCTCGCCGGCCACGTTGGTGGCCACACACAGGTACCGCCCTGAGTCGGACACCTGCGTGGGCTGGATCTGCAGCAGCCTCCCTTCCCCCAGGAGGTGGAGCCTCTGGTTGGGGGTCACAGGCTGGGGGCAGGGGGAATAGAGGGTGGGGACAGAGGTCAGACAGCACCTAGACTGAGGGAGTTATGTTTCAGCGAGAGGAACCCGTGGCAGCATTGTAAAACCAAACCACGGAACATAAAGAAAACGGGCAGAGACAGCAGGCTAGTGTTAGGACACCTGTTCCCTACAGAATTTGGTTTCTTCTTAAAAATAAATAAATAAATAAATAAATAAATAAATAAATAAATAAATAAAGGGTAGGCATAGCCTCGACCAGCCCTTTCTGGAAGAGCTTTCTTTTCTGGAAGGTTCTAAGAACCAACAAGCCCCAAGAGGTCAGAGCTGGACCTATGCTCACCTGCCCATCCTTGTACCAGCTGATGGTGGGTGGGGGCATGGCCCAGCACTCGCACTCCAGGGTCAAGGTGCTGTTGACCTTGGTCTTCACTTCCTTCACGCCCACGTCCCCCAAGGGGTCGTCTTTGGAGATGGAAGGGGGGACTGAAAAGTACCAGTGGTCTGAGGAGCAGGCTGGGGGTGGTACCCTGGTCCTGGGGGCAGTCCCAGGAGTGGGGGTGGCTCCGAGAGTGGAGGGACGGGGACCCTGTGAGCCCCCAGCCTCTGGTTCAGTTCGGGGAAGGGTGTCTGTGGTGGTTATGGCCAGGGCAAGTGCAAGGCGGGGGAATTCCCGGGTGACCCTGAAGGCGTTCTTGGGGTCTCCCGGGTCTCAAGCAGAGAAGCCTCTACGGCCCCATCACGGCGGGGGGGGGGGGGGCAGCGGAGCCCCTGTGGCCCGAGGCCTGGCTCACCACCTCCCCTCCTAGAGTTCTCAGCGCCGCAATGGGCGTGACCGAGCCCACCCAGCTGCCTGGCGGCCATCCCGGAGACCAGCCCGGGGGTGTCCCGGGGCCCCCACTCACTGAGGACCTCCACGTGGTAGTTCTTCACGGCCTCCCCGAGCTCATTGGTGACCACGCAGGTGTACTGGCCGGCGTGCTCCTTCTGGGCATTCAGGATCTGCAGGCCCTGGGTCCCTGCTTGGGGCCGCAGCCACAGTCAGCCCGCAGCGCAGCCTCACACTCACCGGCCCCGACCTCTGACCCAGCGCAGTGACCCGCGCCACTCCCCCAACCTGAGCGCGTCACCTGGGAGCAGCTGGATGTTCTTGGAGGCCTCGAAAGGGGCCCCGTCCTTCATCCAGGTGATGTTGGGGGCAGGGAAGGCCAGCGCCTCGCAGATCAGAGAGATGGGGTTGTTGACGGTCACGGTCACCTCCTCGTCTGCGCCGTCCTCGGTCACTCCCAGGATGGTGGGAACCACTGCAGCGGGCAGGGGGGCCCTCGTGTACACAGATTCCCAACCCTGGTCCCAAGGACCAGGCGAGCCCCGGATCGCGGCGCTCAGCCTCAGTGCTGCTGTGATTTGAGGCTCAGAGAGGCCTACGCCCCGTACGGTCAGACCGGAATTCAGGCCTGGGTGACCCAGAGCCCGCCTTGCCCACCACGAGCAACGCCGTGAGGGGAAGCAGAGTCGTTTCTGCCTCCCTCCCCCCAGCAGCTGCCCCGCACCTGGCCTTTCTCTCAGGCCACCGGAGCCTTCTCATTTCTGACAGTCCCCTTAGCGAGCCACCCTGAGCTGGGGCGAGGGGCGGGGCTTTGGCCCCTGCTGGGGCGAGGGGCGGGGCTTCCAAGGTCTCCCTGAGTCCCTGCAGTGCTCCCCCCACACTGCTAGTGCCAGCATCTTCAGAAATAAGGTTTCACAAACTGCCCGCACTCGCCTTACAGGATGGGTTCTCGCGAGACAGCCCGCGGCGCATATGTGGGGCCCAGCCCGAGGCACATCCTCTGAGCCTCAGAATGTCACGGGTGACATGGGGACGAGCACATCTCCCCACTCCCGCGGCCAAACGCGAGGCCCGTGCAGGACACAGGTGCAGGGACGGCGGTGGCTGTCCTGGCCCTCGCGGAAGTGGAGGGGGAAGAGCAGGTGCACCTGCAAGTCACCGTCACCTTGGCTCTCCCTGCCCGCAGCACCCGAGTGGCCGGCGGAGCCCCAGACTCACCCAGGACGCTAAGCTGGATGTGCCTGGTCTTCTCCCCCACAGCATTGGCTGCGACACAGGAGTAGTGGCCGGCACTGGACAGGTTGGCCTGGGGCACCTGTAGGAGGGCTCCATCTGGGGAGATGTGCTGGGCGTCTCCACTAGCCAGGGGCCGGCCGTCTTTGAACCACGTGATTGTGGGCTGGGGGAAGCCTGCGGCGGAGACCAGGAGACAGCTCAGCAGCTCTGACCTGGCCAGCCCAGGGGTCAGAGGTGGCTCACAGACAGGGTGGGGATATGCATTTTCCATCTGGTCCACGCAGAGCAGGACGCAGCAGCAGCCACCAGGCATGGCCTGGGCCCTATATCTGTGATCTGATTGCCTTCTCTTCACTGAGTGGGCAACGAACAGGCAAGAAGGAGAGGCAAGTCATCCCTTCACCCACCCACCCATCATCTACCCATATATCTATCCACCCATCTGCTCCCCCATTCATTTACTCATCCATCCACCCACCCATCCATCCACTTATCCATCTACCCACTCACCCATCCACCCACCTATCCATTCATCAACCCCTCCATCCACCCACCCAACTCCGATCACCTATCCACCCATCCACCTAACCATCCATCCATTCACCCATCTGTCCACTCACCTATTCATCTATCCACCCATCCACCCATCCATGCACCCATCCATCCACCCACCATCTTCCCGTCTATTGCCCTGTTCATTCATTTACCCACTTACCCACCACCCGCCCAGCCGCCATCCTTCAGCCCACCAGCATGAATGGGTGTCTACTCTACCAAGCACTGGGGGAACTATGGTGACAAGGTATCCCCTGGGTCCTCAAGGGGTTCAGACCTCATAAGGCCACTCTGGTCCCCTTGGTCAGATCCCCTGTGGGGGTGAGTGGGGGTCGCCCACTGGGCCTGAGGGGACAGCCAGAGATTCCCTGTGGATCCTCAGGGGAGGACGGGGAAGTGTGAAGATGAGCTGGGAGGTATCACATCCAAGGGAAAGGGCCCTCAGCGGGGAGCAGCAGGGAGCAGCGGGGCTGGGGCAGGTGCGCTGGGTTCCGAGGCCCCCCCGCTCCATCCACCGCACTGGGTGGCTCTTACCTGTGGCATTGCACACCAGGTGGGCAGGCTGTCCCTCGGGGACCCTGATCACTTCCTCCTGGCCCTCGTTCTCAATACTGGGAGGCACTGGGGAAGCAGGGAGATGGATGGCACTGACCAGGCTGCACCGTCACAGGGCAAGGAGCCGAGGGCCCAGGGCTCCTCATTTTCGTTTCATGTGCCTCCATCTCCCTCTCCTCGTGAGTGGGAGGCAGTGTGGAGGGGGTTGAAAATTACCTCCCTCCTTCCACTCTGGCTGAGTCCCTAGTGTTTCTGGGAAGTTCTATGGCAGCCTCAGACCTGGGGTTTCTGATGAGGCCAAGAAGTCCTGGCCTCCCCCTCCCCCTCCCCCTCCCCGTGCCAGGACCCCTGTGATGGCCCTGCCCCCAGGAGCTGCCAGGCAGGAGGGCAAAACTCGTGGGGCTCCCTAGAGAAGGGGCTGTCACGCACCCAGCACCTCCACGCTGAAGTTCCTCCGTGCCTCCCCCACTTCGTTGCTGGCCAGGCACGAGTAGAGGCCTCCGTCTTGCTCCTGGGCCTGAGCCACCCTCAGCATCCAGCCACCTGGGGACAGAGCGGTGTGGGCACAGCTGTAGGCAGCCCCTGGGCCCATGTGGAGCCCAGGCTGCCGCCAGGCAGAGCACAACGTGCACTATAGCGGATGTGTCCATGTCTGCCTCTCAATGTCCCATTCCTCAGCTAGGCAAACTGAGGCCGAGGAGGGTAAACAAATGGATGGAACCATCTGGACATGGGACACGCACCAGAGAGAACTTGAGGACCCTGTCCTAGCAAGAAAGACCGACGACCTCACCGGCTCTCAGGATTGGCTGGATCTAAAGGGACAGCAGTGAGCAAGGCAGTCCTGCCCAGTTCAGACCTCCACTCTCTCTGATGGTCAAAGTCCTTCCCTCAGAAGAACCAAGGTCGCCTAAGATCACTTGGGGAGGGCAGACACACAGGACACACCCTCACTGCTGCTCCTGCTCCCAGGACAGACATCACTAATCGATTGCCACGCTCCTTTCTGCTGGACCCAAATGCAGTCTCTGAATCTGCATCTGCACATGCACCTGGCAGCCCCTAGTGAGTGCTCCGAAGTGATGCACACGGGGACATGTGGCTGCCACCCACCACGGGCCGTGGGAACAACCTCCATTCATCAGCCCTCCCATGCACCCTCCCGCCCACCCGCCCACCACCTATCCATTATCCATGAGCCTTGCGGGGCCTTGAGGGCCTCTGAGACCCGAATGGGACACTGTCCCTTGGGCCTAGTTTCCCTATGTGGGTACCAGCAGGAACCATCCAAAACCAATCTTGTGAGGAGGATGACAATTCACAGAATCTGCTGAGGTCAGCATTTCCAAGTTTCTTGACTGCTCAGTGCACAGATGCCAAGGGGACCTTTTTTTTCCTGGTGCAGGACTTGTCAGAACCTTTACCATGCAAACGTTCACCGCGGGTCTCTAGGAGGGCACCCCAGCAGGAAGCCCCAGTCCATTCCGCCTCCCCTCCCCTCAGGGAGCACCTCTCCTGGCCAGTGTGTGCGGTGCGCGCTGGGCACCAGCAGCTGGACCTGACTCCCAGGACGCAGCCCCCGCTGCCACCTCACCTGCCAGCAGGTAGGTGTCCCCCCCAGGGCTGAGGGGCTCCTCCTCTCGGAACCAGCGGACCACAGGGGGCGGGACCCCCGCGGCCTCACAGAGCAGCGTCAAGGGACTGTGCAAGGCTGTGGTGACGTTGGTCAGAGGGTCCGCGTCTCCCACGAGCTCGGGGGGCACTGGGCACAGGGAGGAATCAGCAGTCAGGACCAACCGGGGCTGTGTGCTCCCTCCTGGGCCCCCACCTCCCCCGGGGCAGGGTCTCAGGAGCCGGGTCTCTGATCAGAGCTGCTCCCACGGAAGCTGTGGCCCCTAGGAGGCAGGAAGGGTGCCCACAGGCTGGGCCTCAGTTTCCCTAAACCTTCGGCGGGAGGCTGGGAAGACGCGACACGAGCGCACAGGAAGCACTCAGCCCGGTGCCTGTGAGCAAGTGCAGAGCAGAGGGGCCCGGATTCAGCCAGGAGTCCACACGTGGCACACAGTGGCCACGCCACAGGTGTGAGGGCCCCTGGTCAGAAAGGGGCCACACCCCACCCAGTGGGACGACGGGGCAAGGCTGGGGACCCCTGGGAGGCGGGCCTCCCTAAACAGACCCCTGCCCGCCCATCCCACCCTCTCTCTCCCCACCCTCTGCCTCCACCTGGGTGACACTCTCCAGCCCCCACTCTGCCTGGCACACTCTGCAGCCATCTAACTCCCGCCCAGCCTTGGCAGTTCTGCTCAAAGGCCACCTCCTCCAGGAGGCTGCCCTGATCTCTCATGACAGTGTTCAAGGTCACTCTGGTCTCTCAGGCCCAGCACATTGCCAGCCATGAAGAACAGAGACTGTCAGGAACAGAGAGGGGAACAGAAAACATGGGAGGGAGTAGGGAGAAAGCGGTGGGGGCATTCGGGCTATCTGGGCCAGTCCTGACTTGAGAGCAGTGTTGGTGGCTTCCCAGGGCAGCAGCTCTCCTTGAGCCTTGGCTCCGGGTGGAACAAGGGGCGGCGTCTGGAGACTGAACAGGCCCTGCCCGCCGCAGCACTGCCGGTCCTCACCCAGCACAGAGAGCGTGAACCTCCTCTCGGCCCTCCCGGCCGTGTTCTCAGCCACGCAGGTGTAGTGTCCGGCATGGGCGACCTGTGCCCGCGCCACGTGCAGGCTCTGACCCTGGTTCCGAAGCTGCAGGCCAGGCTCAGCCCCCACGGGCTGGCCGGCCCGCTCCCACGTGACCGTGGGCGGGGGTTTCCCGGTGGCGTTGCATTCCAGCGTGGCCTCCCCGTCCTGGACCACGGAGACCTGCGCGTGCAGCTCCTGGGGGGCAGCGATCCGAGGGGGAACTGGGCAGGGGGAGAAGCGCATCAGGGAGAGAGGCCGGGGCTGCGGGTACCACGCACGCTCTGGGCGCCCGGTGCCGGGCCGGCATCCCCAGAGGCCTGTGTTGCTGGCTGTGTGACCTGGCCAGGTGACCTCACGCTCTGGGCCTTTCCCCAGCTGGTGACAGGGCCCTCTGCCGGGAGTCCTGGCCCTGCATGTGGGGAGCAGGCACCCGGCACAGCCCCGGCTGGGGGTGGGGACTGTCCCCGGGGGGACTTGACCGTGTTCGCTCAGCTTTGTTTCCTAGCACCATCTTTACCAGCCAAGACGCTGGACTTCACCACTGCAGGCGGAGATGCAAGCCCCCACTGGACACGAGGCACTCCAAACTTCCCGCGAAGGGGAACTAGAAGTTTCTTTTGGTGCAAAAAAGATTGAAATCCAGACACAGTGCTCTCACAACACCTATTTTCCATGAACTTTTTGCATTCCTTGCTTATGTGTGGATTTTAATTTGTTTTGCACCAAAATAAGCTGACCTTCTAATTTCATTGTTATGCAAGTTTTTGAAGTGCAGTCGCATGATGGACACTTCTTGCATCTCCAGGGCCACTGGGGTACGCAGACACCTGGCGTGGGTCCCCTCGCCCTGCCTGGGGGAGGAGCCACGAGAAGCTGATAGGGAGGGGCAGTTGCCACCAGGGAACAGGAAGGGCACTCAGCCTCGGCTTCCCTGCCTTGCTCAGGTCTGGGGGGGTCTGCCCGGCCGGCCCACCCTCGCCTGCCCTCCTGCCCCAGCCCTGCTCACCGTGCACCTCCACCTGCAGGTCCCGGCTGCTATTCCCGGCCACGTTGCTACACTCACAGGTGTAGGTCCCCTCCTGGTCTTGCTGGACCTGCCCCAGGTACAGCAGCCTCCCCACGGCGGACACCTGCTCGAGGCCGGGCCCCTCCCCAGGCAGCAGCTGACCTGGGGGCGTTAAGAAAGAAGCCCCTGGTCCAGGGCACTTGCAGGGGCTCGAGGGCCTCCTACCCATTCTTTGCCAACTCCTGCTCAGCTGTCAGGCATCCATCTGGATATCACCTCCTCCAGGAAGCCTCCCCCGAGTGCCACAGCTGATCCTGGTACCCTCTGAGCCCCCACCCACCTTCACCCCGAGCCTCTCCCATCTCAGCCCTGCCTGCAGGTACACCGTCTGACCACCCCCCGTGGCCTGGGCCTCAGGCACCAGCCTCTGCCACAGCTCTCCCTGGGGTCCTCAGAGGCTCCCCAGGGCTTGGTGGCAGTTAACGACTCACTGGTCTCTCCCTGCAATGGCGGCCTGAGGGAGATCAGACCGCAGGAGCACCTGGCAGCTGGAAGAGCCCGTGGCGGGGGTGACTGACGCCTGCACCTGCTCACCAAGGAACAGAACGGCAGAGGAGGGCTCGGGGCCATCTGACAATGGGCCTGCCCTCCACCCTCTCCTCTCTGCCCTCAGCCTGCCCGGCCCTCGCCTCTGTGCGCCACACTCGGCCCCTCCTGCCCCTCAGGGGGCCCCCAACAGAACTCAGTGCAATGCCCCTAGAGCCTCCCATCCCTCCCTGGCAGGCCCTCATCTCCAAGGCGTCCCTGGCCCTTGGCTTCTCCCACTCCCCCACCCCACAGGTCAGGACATCCTGCCAGCCCCACCTGGAGTGACTTCCAGGTCCCGCCCCTCTCACCACCTCCTGGCACCCCCTCCCCATCCCCCAGGCCAGGCAGCCAGAATCTCTCGCGGAGGTCCCGCACGAGCCCCTCTCTGGCTGCTGCCCATGGCCTATTCTCAGCACAGCTGGCCCTGCTAGAGGGTGAGCCGGACTGTGCCCTCCTGGGGCCCGGGCCTACCAGTGGCCCCGTCTTATTCAAGATAAAAGCCAAGAGGCTGGCGCTGTGGCGTAGGAGACTAAGCCTCTGCCTGCAGCACTGGCATCCCATGTGGGCACCAGTTCAAGTCCCGGCTGCTCCTCTTCTAATCCAGTTCTCTGCTTATGGCATAGGAAAGCAGTGGAAGATGGCCCAAGTCCTTAGGACCCTGCACCCACGTGGGAGACCTGGAAGAAGCTCCTGGCTCCTGGATTAAGATTGGCCCAGCCCTGGCCTTTGCAGCCACTAGGGGCGTGAACATGGAACATTCTCTCTCTCTCTCTCTCTCTCTCTCTCTCTCTCTCTCTCTCTCTCTATCTCCCCCTCTCTGTCTGTAACCCTGCCTCTCAAATAAAATCTTTGGAGAAAAAAAAAAAAGCCCAAATCCTTACAACAGTCTCTGGTCCAGCCCCCTTCCCTCTGCTGACCCCTCCCACTTCTGTCCCCCTTGCTCCCGTCCCATGGCCTCTGCTCTGCCTCACTCGTGCTTGGCTCATTCCTGTCCCAGGGCCTTTGCACCTACCATCCCCACACCACATCTGCGACATTCTCACGTCCATCCCTGTCCTCCGAGACTGGCTGGCCGCACATGGTGGCCGCCCACCTCGAAACCACACGGCCACCCAGCAGGCCTCCCCCGCGCTGGTTTTACTTCCCCCCAGAGGCCGAGTCGCCAACTCACTTTGTCTGTCGTCTCGCCCCCAACTCTGAGTGCTGGCGTCGCACTGCTTTGCCCCCTGCTGCACTCCCAGTGCCGAGAACAGGGCCCCACACAGAAGGCTCTCGCTAAATCTGGGTTCGGTGGATTCGTAAGATTAATTGAGTGCCTGCTTTGTAGCAGCACTGAACTGGAAGTGAGCGGGGCTCACAGACACATGGAGGATTATGCTGGGTGAGACAGCGAGGTCCTGCCCCAGCCTGGAGTCAGGGAGGGCTTCGGGGGGGGGGGGGGTCCTCTGAAGGGAGGCCTGCAGCTCCTGCTGACTGGGAGGGGCCCTGCAGGTAGGGCCCCAAGCAGAGAGGACCGAGGAAAGCACTCTGTGGGCAGCACACTCACCCCTACGGCCACGAGCCCACCTGGCTCAGAGGGGCTTGGGGGTGGGAGCAGCCCCCTCCAGCTGGGGGTAAGGCAGGTGGGTGAGGGCAAAATCCTACCGTCCTTCCTCCAGGAGATCTTGGGGAAGGGGACGCCCCGACACTCGCAGGACAGCCTGGCAGGGTGCCCCTCGCTCACAGTCAGGGTCAGCGGCTCGCGGGAGGGGAACACAGGAGCCACTGCGTCAGAGCAGAGGAGGGGTGGTGAGGATGGAGCGGGGTCCCCAGCCTCTGGGTGTGAGGGCCGGCCCAGGCAGGGCAGCCCAGGGCCCCTGGGAGGGCTCACCCCAGACGTTCAGGTTGAAGTGCTTCTCCGAGCGGCCTGCCTGGTTCAGAGCCTCACAGGTGTAGCGGCCTGCGTCCCCCACCTGCGCTGCGTCCACCTGGCCAAGAGCAAAGGCAGCCGTCGGCGGGGGCAGCGCAGAGAAGGGATTGCCCAGGACAGACCCTGGGGTCCCCAGGTTGCCCCACAGCCTCGCTGAGCGCCTCCCCCACCAACCACACCAGGAGGTTTCCAGAGGCGGCACCTGCCACGGGCCTGGCATGGGACGCAGTCACACCACAGCCCAGACCTTCCCAAGGGTGGCCACGTGGCTGGGTCAGCGCCAATTGGCCTCGGCCTGCTCTCAGTCTCTGTACAGCACAGCAGGCCAGGCCAGGCCAGGGGGGAAAATAGAGGGAGACAGTGGGGTGCAGGGGGCAGATGGAGGCGCAGGGCGGCAGGGCTGGGCTGTGACTGAAGGGAGGGGAGGGGAAGCTGCGTGGCCACGCCCCGGTCAGGAGTCACACCACAAGGTGTGGCAGGGTGGGGAAGGAGGTGACACTGGGCTGTCGTCAGGGGCCCCGAGGGCTCTGTCTGGGGGCTCTGCTCCTGGTCCCCGGGGAGAGCTTGCAGGTCACAGACCGGATGCTCCTGGGGGAGCCACAGGCCAGGGCAGCTCTGCCCCATGAGCCGGCTGGGCGGCCGCATACCTCCAGCAAGGCCTGGTCCTCCAGGAGGCGGATGCCAGGTCGCAGCGCCAGGGGCTGCCCGTCTTTCCACCAGCTCAGCACGGGTGGGGGCACGGCGCGGCTCCGGCACGCCAGGGCTACTGACTCGCCAGCCACGACCGACACGTTCAGCTCTTCTCCCAGGATGCTCGGGGGCACT
The DNA here is from genome assembly GCF_964237555.1 of Oryctolagus cuniculus. NCBI lineage: Eukaryota > Metazoa > Chordata > Mammalia > Lagomorpha > Leporidae > Oryctolagus > Oryctolagus cuniculus. The sequence continues at coordinate 233,081,256 of NC_091432.1, read as the reverse complement.
GTGGGAAGGGGCAGGAGGGGCTCTCTCAGGCACGGGGGCAGGGGCAGCGGGACCGCCTGGGAGCAGACACCAGCGGTGAGGAGTCGCCTTGAAGATGGGGGCCGCCCCAGGGCCTCCACCCTCTTCCCACCGCTCAACCTCCACAGTCCTGCTTCAACAGGAAACCCCCAAAAATGAGTCCACATGCCCTGGGGGGGCACCGTCCCAGAGCTCTGCCAGATGTCGTCCTGGGGGTGACAGGGGCAGGAGCTCAGGCACCCTCGGGAGTAGGTAGGGTACACATTGGCAGGGAGCTGGAATCGGAAGCAGAGCTGGGATTCGAACCCCGGGACTACAATACGGTATAACCACTGGGCCAAAGGCTCACCCCTGAACATTATGACTAATGTTTAAAAAGTGCACAAAGCAGGCCGCAGAACCACCTCTGCCCCCGAGACAAACACAAGCAGTGCGGCTTGGAGGCTGAGAACGCAGCGCCAGGGCCGGGGCCGCCGCCGAGCCTAGGAGACGCCAGTCACGGCACCAGCCTGCAGCCCGCCCTGGAGCGCCTGGGCTCCACCTCAACTCCGCCTCCTGACTCCTTCCCTGCTCATGTGCACCCTGCGTGGCAGCAGATGATGGCTCAAGGACTTGGGTCCCTGCCACCCATGTGGGAGCCTGGATGGAGCTCCAGGCTCCTGGCTTCAGCCCAGTGCAGCCCTGGCCATTGCAGGCACTTCAGAATCCCTGGGTTCGAGCCCCATATTCTGCACCCGCCTACCATGTGAGGCCCTGAGATGTTATTCAGCTTCCCTGGCCTCAGTTTCCCCATCTGTGAGGCGGGGGTTATGTGAGGTGATACAGCGACCGGGGGAGCAGCTGGGTGCAGGACACCTGTTCACGGCGACCTGGTCTCTTGCAAAGGGCAGGAACAGAGCCCAGGGCTTCCTCGCCTCTGTGTTCCCCAGAGTTCTTGCTGTACCTCTCCAGATCCCGCAGAGACCGCCAGGAGGAAATCAGACAGCAGCCGCCCTCGCCGTGGGTGTCACGCACTTGGTGACTGCCCACGCCAATGCAGGCGGTGTCATTCTCCCTGCATTTCATATAAGCTCAGTGCCACCGGGCGAGGAAGTGGCGGAGGCCTCACAGGCAAGGCTGGTGCCCGACCACCACCCCGCACTGCCTGCCCAGATGCACAGGCGCTCCCACGTGACCCGAGGCAGAGAGAGTGCTGGGTCTTCCTGACCCCTGGCCTGGGGCTCCTCCTGCTGCTTCGGGTTCTTTCCTCGTCTTCCCTGAACACAGCACTGCTGGCCACACAGGGTCACCCCCGCCCCCACCCCTCTAGCTGTCCCCTGGCTGGAGGGCTCACGCTCGGCCACAGGTCAGAGGCCACCGACCCCCACCTGGAGCCAGCCATAGTCTCAGGTGGATGCCTCCTCCACCTGACCCCCGCCCTGCCGCAGCTGCTCCGCCCACAGGGCTTCCCCGCCTGGCGCTCACCGTGGACTTGCAGCGTGACATCTCGGCGGTCCTCGCCCACGGCGCTCACAGCCACACAGGAGTAGCTGCCAGAGTCGGAGGCCCGGGCGCTGGCCAAGGTGAGGACTCGGCCCCCTGGGAAGACCTGTGCCCCAGACGGAAGCCCCTTCCCTTAGACGGAATGTCCCTCATAGCACACCACAGGGGACAGCACCCTCCATAAACTGTTCCAGAGCCCCCGTGCCCCCCACGAGGCAGAAGAGCCGTGAGCTGCACAGGGCGAGACCCGTCCACCACGGGGCCACGACACGGGGCCAGTGAGCGGCGAAACGTGGCCAGCCTGCACGGTCGCAGGCCCAAGGTGTAAAACACACTACTTATTTCAATGAGTGAGCCCCACAGAACGTAAAAGTCTCACTAATCATTTTTAATCATTTTTAATCGATCGTGTGATGAAATAAACGACTTTGGCTACACTGGATTAACTAACGTGTGTTACTGAATGGATTTCGCCATTTCTCCACTTGCTCTAATGTGGCTATGACGCTCCTGGCTGGCACTGGGGCTGGGCGGCTCTTCTGCCCACCCTTCCCCCACACACTCCCTCCTGCCCACGGTCCCAGGCCGTCTCTGCTTCTCCCGCACCCTTAGCTCCCAGGCCCTGACCTCTCTCCCAGCACACCTGCAGGAGGCAGCAGGGAGGTGAGCCAACTGACCTGGAGGCCAGGGGTCCCTGCAGCGGACACAGGGTTTCCATCCTTCAACCACATCAGTGTGGGGCTGGGGGCACCGGTGGCGTCGCAGGTCAGCCGCACGGGGGTGTTGAGCAGCACGGGGCCTGGCAGGCTGGGCGGCAGGGTGATTCGTGGAGGCACTGCAGGGTGGGGAGGCACGGGGCACAGGCTCAGCCTCAGTGGGCAAAGCAGGCAGGACCCCTGGCTGGGCAAGCCCCCAGGAGTGCGCAGTCAGAGAGCCACGTGCAGGACCAGCCATCCTGACACGGGTGGCCACTGCACACTTCACAGGCTACTCATATCATCCGCCCAACATTGCCACGAGGTTTGGGAAACAGGCTCACCGAGGGGCGGTCACCTGCCCAGCGTGGGCCAGCTAGGAAGCAACAGAGGCAGCACTTGAACTTGGGCCTCGAGTCAGCAGATTACGGGGAGGAAGTGCCGAGGGCCCTCTCAACCCAGAGGTCAGAAAAAATCATCAACTCAAAGACAGCCCGTACTGGGCAGGAAGTGGTCAGGAGACCCCACTGCGGCGGCGGGCATGAGCCATGCTGCCCTGAGGCCCAGGCCCCTGCCCGCTACCCTTGAATTTCAGACGAGGACCTGACCTCTCCTGTGACCCGACTGCCCAGCCTCCCCATGGCCACCAGCAGCACTCTGGCCCTCCTCTTGTTCTGTGAGCTCCACGCCCCAGCCTCCTTCCAGCCTCTAAGTCCCCAGGTCTCGGCAGCCGCAGGCCCCGGTGGAGGTCTCAGCTCGGGGTACCCCAGTGATAGGCACTCGGTTGCACCTCACATTAGGGATAACGATCGAGTTCCTGTCTCTGACACTAGACTGAATGCTCCTGGGTCTGTCTGGTGTAGGACTGCAGCCCAGAGTCTGCCGAGAGCATGAACTCAGTAAGTGTGGTTGGACAGAAGACGGCTATTTGCAGGGATGGGTGTTTGATGGATGCGTGGATGGGTGGGCGGGTAGATGGGTGGATGGATGATGGTTGAGTGATTGGAAGGACGAGTGGGCGGATGGACAGATGGATGGGTAGTGGATGGTTGGATAGGTGGGTGGGTGGGCAGTGGATTGGAAGGTCATGCGGTTGGATCAATCAATAGATAGTGGAAGGATGAATGGGTGCACGGATGATTGGATGGATGGGTGAGTGGGTGAGCAGGTGGATGGGCGGATGGGTGGACAATGGCTGGGTGGTTGGATGGAGGGGTGGATGGATGGGTGAGTGGGTGAGCAAGAGGATGGGTGGATGGGTGGACAATGGCTGGGTGGCTGGATGGAGGGGTGGATGATGGCTGGGTGGTTGGATGGAGGGGTGGATGATGGCTGGGTGGTTGGAGGGAGGGGTGGATGGATGGGTGAGTGGGTGAGCAGGCAGATGGGTGGACGATAGCTGGGTGGTTGGATGGAGGGGTGGATGGATGGATTAGTGGGTGGATGGGTGAGTGGGTGGGTGGATGGGTGGACGATAGCTGGGTGGTTGGATAGAGGGGTGGATGATGGTTGGGTGGTTGGATGGAGGGGTGGGTGGATGGATGGATGGGTGAGTGGGTGAGCAGGTGGATGGGTGGATGGGTAGATGATGGCTGGGTGGCTGGATGGAGGGGTGGATGATGGTTGGGTGGCTGGATGGAGGGGTGGATGATGGTTGGGTGGCTGGATGGAGGGGTGGATGGATGGGTGAGTGGGTGAGCAGGTGGATGGGTAGATGGGTAGACGATGGCTGGGTGGCTGGATGGAGGGTGGATGATGGTTGGGTAGTTGGATGGAGGGGTGGGTGGATGGATGGGTGGGCAGAGGACTCGAATGGACAGATGGTTGGATCAATCAATGGATAGTTGGATGTTTACACATTTAGATGGGAGGATGAATGGATGCATGGATGGTTGGATGGATGGACAAATGGATGGAAGAATGGACTGATGGGTGGATGGATGGGCGGATTGGTGCATGGACAGGTGGGTGGGTGATGGTCAGGCAAACAAACAGGTGGGAAGACAACTTTTCAGACTGGGGCCCCCACAGCCCCAAGCTCACCATTGACGCGCAGACCAAACTGCAGCTCTGTGCTGCCTGCCACATTGGATGCCACACAGCGGTAGCTCCCAGCATCAGAAAGCCGGGTTTGCTCAATGCGGAGAACTCGCCCATCAGCTGACACCGTCACTCCCGGCCAGGCAGAGATAGGCTGGCGGCCCTTGAACCAGGAGACGTCTGGGGAAGGAGGAGACAGATGCCAGGGTCCTGCCAGACCTGCAGGCTGTGCCGGCACAGAAGGCTTCCAAGAGGAGGAGCTTCCATTTGTTTTGGGAAAAAAGCCAGAATTCTTTAGGAAAGGAAGTAGAGGGAAGAGGGCAGTGCTGAGACAGGGCCAAGGGTTGAGAAGAGGCCCATGGCTGCGGGCTGGAGCACCCACAGCAGGGAGAGTGGGGGCCCAGGCTGGCACCCCCTCCTCCTACACCCCAGGAGACCTCTCAGCAGGGAGATCCCTGGGGAAGGATGGGGCACCCCAAACAGCAGCCACCTGTCACAGGCATGGCTGGGGTCTTCAGCTTCCTCACACCCCAGCAGACCCGTTCAGAACTTGCCAGGGTGCCCTTGTGGGAGGGGCTGACCCGCCCGGGGCCAAGGGGGCAGAAGACAGGCCTCCCTAAGCCACACCCCAGCACCCCTGACCGCAGCCCAAGCACCCCGCCCTGTCGTCACTGCCGCTCTAGACCAGAGGCTGTCACAGACAGAACTCGGAGGGCCTGACCCCTGCCCCAGCCGAGGGGCAGCCCTGTGATTTTACAAAGTCCAGCAGAAGCCCTGCGGCTTTGCTTCAGCCACCAGCAAAACGCTTGGGGCCCTGACAGTGCCCTGACAGCCGTCCAGGAGGCAGGGAGGGGAAGAAGAGAACAGAGCAGGCTACTTAACGGCTTCTCCCCACAGGCCACAGCCAGAGCAGTGCCCGGGGCGCTCCCCACCTCGTCAGATGGGGCCAGGCTGGCGGGAGGAGGGGTCTTACCAGGCGGGGGCACGCCCGAAGCCAGACACTCCAAGGTCACTGAGGCATTCTCCAGCACTGCCTTGTTAACTGGGCCTGGCTCAATGTTGGGGGGCACTAGAGGGGACCCAGGAGAGATCCAGCTCACGTGGCTGGGTGCTCTGGGCAGCTCCCACCCCAGCCATTCCCTATGCCACCCACCCCACCCAGCTTTCCCCAAACGTCCCGGGTGACAAGGGCCCAGGAACCCCACTCCTGGAACCAAAACCAAGAATGCGGAGCAGCGGCCACAGCCCTGCTGCAATCATGTAAGGACTGCCCAGCCCCCAGCCCCCCAGGAAGAGCCTCAACTGGTACAACAGCAGGGCGGAGTCCCTCGTAGCCAGGGACAGTGACAAGACAGGGACGTGCCCAGGAGGGACCGCAGAGTGAATAAAACAGGACAGGCACGAGGCCTGCCCCTGGACACGCCACTGCAAACGACCACAGAGCGACATTGCTGCTTTCCTCCTGGGACTTTCTATGTCTCCTAAGTAAGGGCACAATGACCACGCGCCCCAGCCGAGGCCCTCGGGGACCCCCCGCCCCGCTTCACCCTCCTCCTCACCCAACACCCCCCCCCCGCCACCCCGGGCCCCCAGCCCCACTCCACCCTCCTCCTCACCCAACACCTTCAGCACCACATCCCTCTTGCTCTCCCCAGCCAGGTTGGTGGCAACACAGGTGTAGACGCCTTCGTCCCTCAAGTCCACTTTCTCAATCTGGCAGGGACAGGAGGAGAGGGTGTGTGCCATGGGCTGTGTGCATGGGGAGCCACAGGGCCCAGGACAGGAGGGCAGTCAGAGGACGACGGGTCATGTGAGTGGCCAGGCTGGTGCTGACCCCCACGGTCAGAACCAACGAGGCATGGGCACAAGTCTGGCTATGGCTGCAGTGCCGAGCCAAGCACCCAGACTCCATAGAGTCCCTCTGATCGCTGGCCATATTTCTCCACTCCCACCCCATCCCCATGTTCTTAGAGCTGAAGCTCCCAGGACGTGGACTAGGCCAAGGGTGGCTCTCTCCTTCATGCTCAGTGTCCCAGAGCCCCCGAGCATCCCCAGCCGACGGGCTCTGCGTCCATCCTGCCCGCAGGCTGCCAAGGCCGAGGCCCTGCCCAGCACGTACCTGCAGGCTCCCTCCTGAGGTCGCCAGGGCCGCCCCATCCTTCCACCAGCGGAGGCTTGGGGCAGGCACGCCAGCCCCCACGCACTGGAGGCTCACAGGCTGCAGGAAGGGGGCTGTGATGTTCTCACCTCCGATGACGTCGACTGATGGGAGCTCTGGAGAGTGGGCAAGTGGGGAGGGCCCGGGTCAGAGCCAGGAGGGCCCCAGCGGGCACCCAAAACTCCCCTCAAGGTCTGGAGGTGAGGAAGTGGCCTTGCTGGGCACAGCCAGACTGGCCTCTAGCTTCCCTCCCCTCTAACCACCTGCCCCTACCCCCAGGCACCCGGCTTAGGGCAGAGTTCCAGCCAGGAGCCAGCAGAGCAGACTTTTCCTTTACAAATCCTCCTACCCACCCACCCGCCCATGAACCTACCCACCCACCTACCTACCTATCCATCCACCCGCCCACCTATCCACCCACCTACCTACCCATCCATTATCCATCCACCCACCTACCCATCCACCCACCCACCTATCCATCCACCCACCTACCTACCCACCCACCCACCCACCTACCCATCCACCCGCCCACGAACCTACCCATCCACCCGCCCACCTATCCATCCATTATCCATCCACCCATCCACCCGCCCACCTACCCATCCACTGGCCCACCTACCCACCCACCCGCCCACCTACCTATCCACTCACCTACCTACCTACCTACCCATCCACCCGCCCACGAACCTACCCATCCACTCACCCGCCCACCTACCCATCCACCCGCCCACCTACCTATCCACCCACCCACCTATCCATCCACCCACCCACCTATCCATCCACCCACCCACCTATCCATCCACCCACCTACCTACCCACCCACCCGCCCACCTATCCATCCACCCACCTACCTACCTACCCATCCACCCACCCACCTACCTACCTATCCATCCACCGGCCCACCTACCTATCCACCCACCTACCTACCTATCCACTCACCCACCCATCCACCCACCCACCTATTCATCCACCCACCTACCTACATATCCATCCATTCATCCATCCACCTCTCCACCCATCTACCCTCTTATCGCTCATATACTCATCCGTTCTCCTACCCATCCACCCGCCCACGAACCTATCCCCCCACCCACCCACCAACCTATTCATCCGCCCACCCACCTACCTATCCATCCATTCATCCATCTACCCCCCCACCCATCTACCCTCTTATTGCTCAATACTCATCCATTCTCCTACCCATCCACCCACCCACCTACCTACCTATCCATCCATTCATCCATCCACCCCCAACCCATCCATCCATCCACCCACCCACCCACCAGTCCACCCATGCACCTACTCATCTCCCCATCCACCCACTGACCCACCACCTATAAGTGAGTTGAGCATCCACCCTGCACCCAGAATGTTCCAGGCCCCCAGACAGCAGAGAAAGCTGGTCACCATGTTGTCCTCTCAGAAGCCACAGAACTGGACAGCAGAGATAAACAAGCAGTTTATACAGTTAGTATGGCCATAAGGCTGAGCAGCGTAGATTAGAAACATGGCGGAATCAAAGACGGCTTCCTGGAGGAAGGCGTGTTGCAGAGACCTTAAAGATAGGGAGCGGGTAGGCAGGAAGATAGGGAGCGGGTAGGCAGGAAGATAGGGAGCGGGTAGGCAGGAAGATAGGGAGCGGGTAGGCAGGCAAAGAGGAGGAAGAATGTTCCGGGTGAGGGCACAGCTTGTGCAGACTGGGAGGTGACAGAGGGCCTGTGCTGACCGGTAAGGAGCAGAACAAAGCTCAGCGTGGTTGGTGTGAAGTGAGCGAGTGGTGAGAGGGAGCTGGGGAGGACAGCAAGAGCCCAGGGGATGCACAGGACAGACAAATGTGACAAGCCACCGAGGCCAGCCTCTCACTCCTGCCTCTCTCTGGGGAACTGGGGCAGCCAGGCTACAAACGCCACCCAGAGACCAGCGCACGCCCTTCCGTGGCCTGCCACGGCCTCTGGCTCCACCCACCCCGGCATCTCAGGCTGCCCACGGCCCCAGAGCCCCAGGTGCCCGCTCACCATGCACAGACACCTCCACCTCGGCTCCGGCAGTGCCCGCCTCGTTGGTGGCCTGGCAGGCGAAGAGGCCGGCGTGGCCCAGCTCCACGTGGTCGATGCGCAGCGTGCTCCCCAGCGAGGCCACCTGCACCCCAGGCAGCTCCTGGGCGGGGCGGCCGTTCTGCAGCCACCTACGGCCGGCAGGGAGGGGACAGGCCAGCCTGAGAGCAGGGCAGGCCGCGCCAGGCAGGACAGAGCGGGAGGCCTGGAGGCCCCGCCCGCCTGCTCTGCTCTTCCCTGGGTTCGTGGCCTCCTTCCCCACCTAACCCCACGCCAGCCCCAACCTCTGCAGCCCCGTACGCACTGGACGGTGGGCATCGGGGAGCCCGAGGCCTGGCAGGGAAGGTCTAGGGGCTGTCCCACGACGGTGGTCACCTGGCCCAAGCCTTCGGCCACCAGGAGCTGAGGGGGCACTATGGGCAGGACCCTCTGTTAGGTGTCGGGAGCTCAGCACGTGCTGGCCTCAGGCACCCCCACACCCCTCAGAGCCCTGCCTCCAAGCCTCCCCTTAAGAGGCTCCCCCTGCCAGAGCCACCTCCAGGCTGGGCAAGGGGCCGCCTCGGGTCTCCCTGCAGCTTGGGCCGCTGTATGAACATCTGCTCCCGGCAGACCCGGGGCCCAGGTTGCTGGCCAGTCTTACTCCCTGCTTCCTCTCCAGCGGCACATGGGTGGCTCAGTGACAGCTCGAGAGCCACGTGGGGGACCAGCACCCGCACCCAGCTCCGGGCCCAGGGAGGGCTCAGCAACTGCTCACACCCTCGCACAGAGGCAGAACAGTGTCCTGTCATACAGGGCCTCGCCTGGGCCTTGGGCAGGATCCTGGGGCTCACCGTGATGGCCCCCAGCGCCCTGATCTCCCTGCAGGACAGGGCCGCTGGGCACCTCCCCGCAGGGCTGCATGGGACGAGGGCCCCAGGCACGCGGCCACACTCACCCTGCACCTCCACAGAGTACTGCAGCACGGCCTCGCCCGCGGGGCTGCTGGCCACGCAGCTGTACAGGCCTCCAGACGCCTCCCCCGGGCTCTCCAGCCGCAGCGCCACGCCACCCGGCTCCAGCCACGTCCCGTTGCTCTCGGCCACGGGCAGCCCCTCGTGGTGCCAGGAGAGGCTCGGGGGTGGGTGGCCTCCAGCCACACACTCCAGCGCCAGGGGCCTCCCGGCCACAGCCTTCACCACGTATGGCCCTCCGGCAGCACCTTCGATGGTTGGGGGCACTGGGGGAAAGGAGGAGCTGCTTAGGCCCCTGCCAGATACCACCTCCTCCAGGAAGCCTCTCCCAGCCCCCCTCAACCCCTTGTGCCCCCCATCAACGAGGGCACTGTTTGCATCTTCTGTCCCCACAGCCACCCCCCGCCCCGAGCTCGCCAGGAATACAACCATGGCCTGTCTGTGTGGTCCCCGGTATCTGCACACAGTAGGTCTCATCCACTGAGCTCAAAGCAAGGCATTGCCCAGGGCCAGAGCCACTTCTCCAGGAAGCCCCCTCCCTCCCTGGCCAGAGGAGAGCGTGACTCGGGGCGGCCGAGGAGTCGGGATCTGAGTTGTGCTCGGAGCCCAGTGTTGCCAAGCCAGAGCAGGGAGTCTCCCTCTCTCCTCTGAGGGTGCCCCAAGCGCCTGAGTTGACGGGCCGTCACGGAGGACACAGGGCACCATGGGCCATGGTGGGCTTTCTCGCCTTGCTGGGGTCTCACACATTTCTGACCCCTCGTCCAAGGCCTCAGGGGCTGCCCGAGGGCTCCACACGGTCACCTTGCTTCAGGCCCTACACTCCCCAGCGGACTCCTCACGGGGGCCGGTTTGACCCCCATGGGCCTACGCGGTGTCCCTCACACGGCACCGGGGCTCCCGCTCAGATCCCACCCGGTCCACCCGCCTTGTCCTCCGCGCATCCTCAGAGGCGAGCCCTGCAGAGCTGGCAGACGCGCACGTGAACAGTGTGCGATTCCGAGGCAGCCCTCCCAGCAGCGGGACCCTGGGCAAGCCCCTGCCCCCACACCCTCCTGTGCTGTCCCCAAGTGGGGCACGGGGAGTCCCAGCCCTTTCGGCACCTGGTGACAGCAGCCGGGGCAGGAAGTGCCCCAGGAGCAAGCTCACAGAGGAGCGCAAGTGTGTGCCTACTGCCTGGGCGCAGGCTGGGGAGGAGCCCACGCCCTGAGGGAGCTGAGTCCAGACCCAACCCTGCCTCGCCTCCCCCTCTAGGCCCTCGCCTCCCCCCTCCCCCCAGGCCCTTGCCTACGTGAGCTGTGCTGGCTGAGCTGAGAGGACTCCTCTCCTTGTAGAACTTTATGTCCCATTAACCTGCTTGCCCGTGACTACTCCAAGTGGCCACCACACCTGAGTCCCGCCCACTGCCCCGCCCCCACCCCCGCTCGCTCACCATACACCTGCAGCCGGGTGGCCTTCTCGGTGACGCCGCCCGCGTTGCTGGCCTGGCAGGTGTACAGCCCCGCATCTGCGGCCTGGGCGCTCCTCAGCTGCAGCTGCCGCCCGCCCCTGGCGTAGAGCGCCTCAGCGCTGGGTGGGAGCAGGGCCCCGTCCCTGAACCAGGCGATGTCAGGGGCAGGCGCTCCCCGGGCCTCGCACAGCAGCTGCGCCGGGTGGCCCTCCATGACAGCCACCTGGCCGGTCTCGTTGGAGCCCCGGATGGTGGGGGGTGCTGAGAAGGACAGCGGGGTGAGGCTGGTCACAGGCTACCTTCCCCAGAGTGGCATGCACATGCCCTCGGGCCACAAGCAGTGCACACAGGCGTCCCAGGCGTCTACTGTGAGGCTGGCAAGGCGTGGGGCTCGGGGCACGTGGGGACGGAGGGCAGAGGCCAGCCTGGGGGTGTGCTGGAGGGAGAAGCAGCCCGCTCCTCACGGGAGGTGCCCCAGTCGGGGGAGGGGGTCCCAGGCCTGGGCGCTGGGCCCCACCCTGCCTCTGACTCACTGTATGACCCCGGGTGGGTCCCGTCCCCTCTCTGGACCTCAGTCTCCCCATCTGTGAAATGAGGGGCTTGGCTAGGTCACGGCTTCCTCCAGGACAGGCCCCACCCGGGGGGAGGCAGCCGCAGCTCCTGCTGCCCTGGCTGTAGCAAGGGAAGGCACGTCTGGCGCCACAGGCTCCTTCGTTTTTCTAGCATTTTCCACTGCTTTTGAGCATGGAGCGAGCAGGTGCAGGCGGGCGCCTCTGCCCACTCGCGAGCGTCCGCAGCGACCCCTCTGGTGGTCAGGGTCTTCTCCGCTTCCTCCCACTACAGCCGCGTGGCCCTGGCTTCGCACTCAGAGCTGAGCCAAAAAGCCTTGTCAGTGAGTGTGAAGGCAATGGTCTCATGTAAACGGAAAACTAACAGCCAATCGTGTAGCAGAAACAGGAAACCTGGGAGCCTGGGACGGAACTTGGGGGATGCCGACCAGACGCCTCTGGTGCCTCCGTCTGCCCTGCCCTGCCTGGGGGCTCTGCACTCCGGAGCCCCCATTGCTGCCCTCATCCTCCCTCCCCCGCAGCAGGCAGCTGAGCTGGAAGCCGCGGAGCAGCTGGGTCCCGGGCGGGGTCGGGGCTCACACTGGACTCTGAGCCGGAAGTCCTTGCTCTGCTGGCCGGCGGGGCTGAAGGCCACGCACTGATAGTGTCCCTCGTCACCCAGGTGGCTGCTGGTGATCCTGAGGACCTGGCCGTCATGCTGAAGCTGGACACGAGGGTCTCCGGGGGGGACAGGCCTGCAGAGATGGTCACAGGGAAGCTGCCAGTCGGGCCAAGGTGCTGGCCAGGTAGGCAGGCTGTGCAGAGCGGGGCTCGTGGCCTGGAAAGTGCTGCATGGTCACGGTCACCCGGGGCGGAAGCAGCCCAGTGTCCCCTGACCCCGGGACGGACACACGGCATGTGGTCCGTGCACACAGCAGGGCGCTGTTCAGCCGAGGAAGGAACAGGATTCTGACACATGCTCCATCCAGCTTGGGAGCCCCCGAGAACAAGGGGCAGAGTGCAGGGAGCGAGACCCAAAAGGCCACCTGTTGTCTGACTCCACTCACAGGAACAGAAAGCAAACCAGTGGTTGCCGGGGCTGGGAGGGTGGAGGGGGGAGACTGACTGCTAATGGTAAGGGGTCTGTTTCAGGTAGCACTCACCATGCCCATCAACCTGCCCACTCCCCCAGACAGCCAGCCCGCCCCGCCTGACACCACCGCCACACCATCCTCCTAGGAGTCACTCACTGCCCGTCCTTGGTCCACTCCACCTGGGGCGTGGGGACCCCTGAGGTTCGACACTCCAGCTCCACATCTGCACCGGCCAGGCCCAGCACCTCCTGGGCGGCCCCAGCTCCAAGCACAGAAGGAGGGACTGGGGAGCAAGAAGGGGTGGCGGACATGGCACAGGCTCTGTAAGCCTTTGCCAACCACAGGGCCTTTGCCCATGCAGGTCCCCCAGTGGGCACACCCTTGCCTTGTCCACCTGAGCTTCCTGGGATCACTCTGCCTCACTGGGGTGATCACAAGACTGAAGTTGGCCCTCCTCACCCCCACCCCAGGGCTCCACGAGGACGGGGACTAAGCTGGCCGTGGGCTTCTCTGTCCTGCTCTCTGCAGGCACACACGTGGCAGCTGGGGGCTCACTCACCGAGTACGTGCAGATGGAAGTCCCTCTGGGCGGTCCCAGCCTGGTTCTCTGCTCTGCAGGAGTAGAGGCCGGAGTCAGCCTCTCGGATCCTGGGGAAGTGGAGGCGGTGGCTGCCCTCCTCCGGGATCTGGGCAGAGGCCAAGGGAGTGGGTGGACAACAGCAGTGAGAGCTGGCCGCTGTGCTCTCTCCACCAGGCAGCCCCTCAGGCTTTGTCCGGAGACCACAGTCCTCCACTGCCTCCCCAGGGAAACCCACCCCACTTCCCCACCTGCAGGAGCACGCCCCAGAAGGCCCGAGCCCCACCTAAATCCCACCCACAGCCCGTCCACCCCAAGGGGCCACCTACCAACTGCCCATCCTTGAGCCACACGATCTCGGGGGCTGGAGAGCCGTTTGCGTCGCATTCTAGTGTCAGGGACTGCCCGGCCATGCCCGACACGTTGGCCTTGCGCCCATCCTCACGGATACTGGGGGGCACTTGGGGGGCAAGACGTAGAGACGCTGGCCCCTCCCCTCAGAGCCACAGATGCTGGGGCCCCATCTGAGCTGCTCAGGCCCTGATTCCTGATCCTTCAGAGACCTGTGGGGCCTGTCATGGCTGTCACTGGGGTCCCAGGAGGTCTCTCTGCCCCAGCCCCTGACCTGGCCACAAGGGGCCCTGCAGACTGGGAACGGCCCCAGCAGCCTCACCCTGGGAGCTGCGCCCCGTGCGCCCAGGCCAGGGTCTCTCTGACACTGAGCACTGCAAGACGCCCCCGCATCTACACGGTGCTTGGCTCAGCCTGCCCTGGGAGGGTCTTCGCAGCCAGAACCTCCAGAGGCAGGGCCTGGGCACGTCTTTGTAACAGACGACCCAGGCACGCCGGCGCAATGGGGGCAGCCTCGGCAGGTGGCCACAGGGGCCGCTAACACTGGCCGTGTCCATCCGTCAGCAGGAAGTGCTCCCCCAACCCAGGACACAGCACCATGACTGCAGGGGCAGGGGGCTCTCCCCGCAGGTGACAAGGACCTAGGGGTGAGGGAAGGAACTCCACTGCCCCCACGGCTCATTTACGGACTCACCTGCTGGGCCATCTGAAAAGCCAGGTGTGGCTCTGGGGCAGTGGGGTGCCCGACAACCAGCCACTCTGCCAGCACCCTCATGCCCTCACCCTCCCCGGCACCCCGAGAGACCGGTGGCCTCCCCTGCAGTGAGTTCTGGCACGCCCACATCTGGTGGCATCCATCAGACGCTGGCATCACTATGGGCCTCCATCAGAAGGGGCCCCTGCAGCTCCCAGCCCCCAGCCCTGGGGTCCCTGCTCACCATAGACCACCAGCTTGGCTCTCCTGGACGCAGAGCCCGCCTCGTTGGTAGCCTGGCACTCGTAGTCACCACTGTCGCTGGGCGAGACCAAGGCCAGGAACAGAGAGCCCTCAGCCAGCACCTCCACGCCCGGCTGGCTGCCCAGGGGCTCCGAGGATGGCCCCTTGCGCCATGTGACCTGCGGCTGGGGCGTCCCTGGGGGAAGGCGCAGGGAGCCATCAGCACCGTCTGTCACGTTCTGTCCCCGATGTGTCTCCCCCGGCACCTGCAGCTCACTCTGGCCCCCAGGGGTGCAGGTGCCCATATGCTTCCCTACTGAGGGGCCCCGGGCCCAGGGCCACATCCTGCTTTCTGGTTCCGCCCCCCACTTCCACTCCGCCCACCCCGCCAGCTCCCCAGTGCTCCACAGAGATGCACCCACACCGCTGCTGTCACTTTTGTCCCGAGGGCAGGTCCGGCTCCTCGCCACTAGCACAGTGCCCAGCACACAGTAGGTGCTAAGTGGACGGGCAAGCCTGGCGCTCACTCTGCACTGTGCCGTCAGATCAGGGCACAGGCGGGGGGACCCCAGCCTGCCACACCCCAGCATCCCCTCTGCCATCAGACTGTCACCACCCACACACCACAGCGCACACACGCACACCCCACAGCACACTCACACACACACACACACCTCACACACACATCCCACAGCACACTCACACACACACCTCACACAGACACCTCACACACTACACCACAGCACACTCACACATACACCTCACACACAGCACACTCACACATACACACACACCTCACACACACATCCCACAGCACACTCACACATACACACACACATCCCACAGCACACTCACACACACATCCCACAGCACACTCACACATACACACACCCCTCACACACCACAGCACAGCACACTCACACACACACCTCACACAGACACCTCACACACTACACCACAGCACACTCACACATACACCTCACACACAGCACACTCACACATACACACACACCTCACACACACATCCCACAGCACACTCACACACACATCCCACAGCACACTCACACATACACACACACCTCACACACCACACCACAGCACAGCACTCACACACACACCTCACACACACACACCACAGCACAGCACTCACACACACACCTCACACGCACACACCACAGCACACTCACACATACACACACACCTCACACATACACACACACACCTCACACACCACACCACAGCACACACACACCCCACAGCACACTCACACATACACACCTCACACACACATCCCACAGCACACTCACACATACACACACACATCCCACAGCACACTCACACATACACACACACCTCACACACCACAGCACACTCACACACACACACCACAGTACACTCACACATACACACACACACACCTCACACACCACACCACACACACCACAGCACACACACAGCACACTCACACACACACCCCTCCTAGCTCCCTCACTACCCTCTGACCCCTGCCCCTGCCCCCCCACCCCTGGGTTGTCTTTATTTGTATTTAAAACTATCTATTTAAATGTTTTTAATGCACAAACTTTAACCCAGCAAGGAGCCCTTACGGCAGGGCTGCCCTGAAGCCGAGGAGGGAAGAGTCTGGCGGCTGAGGCCGGGGCTGTCCCTGCAAATCACTCACTTTGCCCCCCACACCTCCCAATTCGCAGAGGCAGGGAAGGGAGGTCCCAAACCACCAGGAAGTGGGGGTCTGGGCTCCGGGCCTTCCCGTCCCACCCCTCACAAGGAGGTGAAGGGTACGGCTGCAGGTGCCGGGCGCTGGGCCAGGTGCCAGTCCCTTCCTCCCTCAGGGCTGGGAGCCAGGCAGGTGAAGTCCGGCCCAAGGACAAGACTTGCCAGGGATGGGGCACCAGAGGGCAGGAGCTGGGGTCGGGTGGGTCGCTTCCCCACCCCCACCCCCAGTGCAGACCAGCCTCTCACTGGTACCACAGATGCACACAAGACGGCACCACGGCCCAGGCCCGGGACCTCAGAGGCCCTCCAGGTGGGCACCTCCGTGAGGGTGAGCCCACAGGTGCCGCTCCCCACTCCCTGCCCTCCCCAACCTCTCCCTGGTCCTGTCCAGGGACTTCCCCGGCACCCGGGCCTGAGGAGGAGTAGCTGAGTGAGGGTGAGCCCACAGGTGCCGCTCCACTCCCTGCCCCCCCCCCCCCCACCGCTCCCCGGTCCTGTCCAGGGACTTCCCCGGCACCCGGGCCTGAGGAGGAGTAGCTGAGTGAGGGTGAGCCCACAGGTGCCGCTCCCCACTCCCTGCCCCCCCCCCACCTCTCCCCGGTCCTGTCCAGGGACTTCCCCGGCACCTACACCTGAGGAGGAGAAGCTGAGACAGAGGAGGCTCTCTGGGCTGCTGCTTAGGGAACCGGCCCCATGCTCCCCTGCACCAGAGACCACCCTTCAGAGACCCCCGGCCACTCTGGGCAGCAGCAGCAGTCACAGAAGAGCCCAGCGCCGAGAGAAGCATCAGGTGGGGTGGGCTGGGGGCGCGGTGAGGTCCTCGGAGAGGGGGAATCACCTGAGCCCACCACAGCCCCTGAGCCCCTCCAGGCGCCAGGCAGCTGCTGGGGCCCAGCACTCTGTGAGTCCACGGGTAAGAGCAGGAGACTGAAACCCGGGAAAGGGGAGTGAGCTGCCAGTATCACGCGGCCAGGAAGGGCTGAGCTGGGCTCCACGCTGCACCGCGGACCACAGGGGGCCTAGGACAGCTGCTGTGCCCAGGACCCCACGCATCCGCACTCCGCGAGGAAGTCTGGGGCCCCGACCCAAGGACCCGGGGCCACTCCGGCCCAGCAGTCACGCCCCCACCTGCTGAGGGGCTTCGGGCCTGATGGGCAGCCAGGGCTGGGGTCAACCCAGAGCACCCCCCGCCAGGCCTGCACCACCCCTAACAAGAGAGCCAAGGCTTCTGCCCATCCCACAGGGCAGGGGCCTCCTCCCCGACCCGCGGGCCCAGCCTCACCTCTGGCCGGGCACGGCAGGCTGGCGTTCTCCCCCGCCACTCGCTCCAGCAGGTCACGCGTCTCCTCTGCCCCCCAGTATGGCGGCTCTGGCGGGAGGCAACACAGCCACACTCACCCCGAGGCCGAGTCTGGTCACCCAGGGCCAGGACATCCCCTGCTAGAATTTCCCGGCCCTCGGCCTCCCAGGGAGCGCACGCCCACCTCCTGCAGGGTAGCCCCACGCAGCAGCCACTGCAGCCCCGCCCACTGGCCCAGGAGGCTCCGTGCCCTCAGACACAGGCGCTGAGCCGGCTCCTGTCCTCCCGTCTCCTCCCAGCAGCAGCTGCCCCAGCGTGTTCTAAATTCCCAGTGATGAAAGCGCCCATGACCCAGAGCTTCCCACGTGCCACTCTCTCGCTCTGCCTCCCTTCTGCAGGTGAAAAGTCTGAGAGTCCGAGAGCGCGGACGAAGTGCAGCTGGGAGTGGGAACGCTGACCCTGGCCCAAGCCCCTGCTGCCTGCTCCGCCCCCAACCCCACCCCAGAGCCTCTGTCCACGCAGGTGCTCAGGGACCACAGGTCACAGCCCTGGCAGGAGCGTGGGGGGAGTGTCTGGGGACCTGCTCACCAGCAGAGGGCTCACCAAAGCTCCCGACGCAGGCAGGGCCCCGAAAGTCCCAGAGAACAAGGGCCGGGCGTGGCCGAGCCTGGCACAGAGCCCAGCCCCTCCGAAGGCCGTGCCGCTCGGGGACACTCACCCAGCACCCTGAGCTCCAGCTCCCACGCGTCCACCCCAGCGCTGTTGGAGGCCTCACAGCGGTACCGCCCGGCGTCTGAGGTCTCCACAGCAGTGAACTGGATAGAGCCCTCGGGCCCCCTGCCCCGCAGGGCCGCTCCGTCCTTGGACCAGCTCAGCTGGGGCTCCGGCTGGCCCTCGGCCACACAGTTCAGGTCCAGGGCTTCTCCTGCCAGCACCTTCAGGACCCGAGGGCCCGGCTGCACCTGAGGGGGCACTGACAGCGTCCCGGGGAGGGGGTCAAGGTCGGGAGGCCCAGGTGAGAGGTCACGGCGCCTAGATCCCCACCACACCTCTGAGTCACAGACCCATAAAGTCATCCCAGGGTCAATGTAAGGCTGGAAACTCTTGTTGGCATGCAGGATAAGATTTTAGGACACCCCACGTGGACTGCCCCCCACCATGAGAACCCCTGGCCTTCCATCCCAACACCTGCTCCCTGCGTGTAGCTTGCTGACCCCACCCCCACCCACCATTTGAGAAGCACCCCTTGGATGCTCCATATGGGGAAACTGAGGCCCAGGGGGTGCAGGGACTGACATCCTCACAGCCACAGGGCCCCCTTGTCACCAAGCCACACGAGGAGGGAATGGGAGCAGCATTAACACTGCTGACCTAGGGCTGGCCACAGCGTGCCCGCCGCGGGGCCGCTGACCATGGCTGCCAGGCTGGCACAGGCACCCTTGCTCCCTCCCCCTCCCTCCCCTGGCTGTGACAAGGACAGTGGGCCCCACCCCCTCACAGTCGGGTCTCCATGCATTTTCTCCTCTCGCATCTCAGAGGCCCTTCCTGCAGGCTGGCCAAGGCCATGCCCGTCATACGACGGGGAAACTGAGGTTTGGGAATGTTACTGGACTTGGCCGGGGTCACTCCTGCCCCTCGGCTGACAGGAGCTGCAGCCACCACCACCCTGGTCCCCGCAGCTCAGCCCCAGGGCACTCATGGGAGTTTACAGGACCCGGGGGCCACCCTGCTCCGGGACTTCCCGGGGATCTGGGACAAGTGTCCTAGGCCCTCGGGGGAAGCTGAGGCACACCCAGCCTGTCCCTGCTTCTGAGGAGCCTGGAGGTGTGACCATCTCGAGGTCGTATCTGGAGATACGCTGACGCTGGGTCAAGGCTGGCCCCTGCGCCGGGGCCTCGCCGCCCAGGAGCTCCGGGAGCAGGCTCAGCTGCCTGCCCTTCCCTCGCGCGCACCTGCTGGGCTCACCGACCCCTCTGACCACGACAGGATGGGCACTATCATGGCTCCACCTTACAACCAAGGCTCAGAGAGGCCAAGCAAGTGACCTAAGGCCACACAGCCCAGCTCTGCCCGCTGCAGGGCCCTGCTCGTCCCCCTGCCTCCTGCTGATGCCCCCACCCAAGCCTGCAGCAAACCTTCCAGCCCTTCACTCCCTGGACCTCAGCCTGCCCATCTGTGAAATGGAACGCCAGCAGGTCCAGGTTTGCAGGCCAGAGGGTCTGTCTCGGCCACATGGCTCAGCTCATACAGAGTCAAGGCCATCCCGGACGATGCGTAGACGGACGTGGATAGCTACGTCCAGGAAGACCCATGTGAATGGACGCTGAGATTCCAGATAACTGACCAATGTCATGAAGACGATCTGGTCACCGGGCCAGTGGTTTCAATATGCAGAAGCCGCTCTTTGCCTACAGCCCCCGTGCACAAGGGGCGGCTCGCACAGGCCTTCCCGTCCTGACCGCCTCCTTGGCTATCTGAGACAAGGCCCCTGGCTTGCACCAGCTGGCTTCCTCTGAACGGGACCGGGCACCACAGAGAACGGCCACTCCCGGGACCCCATCAGGCCAGGGGCCACAACCAGAACGGGGTGTTCAGGACCCCGGCCCAGGGGAAGGCTGTGCCCCAGGGGCTGCGGGGAGCCCAGTGTCCAGTGGACACTGCCATATGCCCGGGTTCCTGCACAGCTGGGCGGGGCCGGGAACTGGACAGGGCATCCCTGAGATCCACATCCATGGGTTCCCCACCCACAGGTGCACCCCACACTAGGTCCCCACTGGGCCTCTGCTCAGCGTCTCCTGCCCCTGGCTGAGGGCTATGGGAGAGGTGGAGCCAGCGGTGGACAGGAAGCAGGAGGCGTGAGGAAGGGGGCGGGACCTGAGGGAAGCTGGGTGTGGGGAGGGAAGGGGTCTGAGGCCTGGCACAGAGGCGGGGGGGGCAGGGAGCAGGGACCCAGGAAGACCCCGAGCCCACCAGCCAGCCCTACCTTGCACCCTGAGGATGTAGCGCCGGGAGGCAGACCCTGCCGGGTTACTTGCCGTGCACTCGTAGTGGCCACTGTCACCTGCCTGGGCCTGGGCCAGACGCAGGGAGCCCGAGGGGAGGAGGCCATGCCTGCGAGAAGGACGGCCACCAGTGAGACCCCAACCCACCCCACCCAACAGAAAGACTTCAGGACCCCACCTGCAGCAACCGCCTCCCCCAGGAAGCCTGCTGGGACTGCCCACTTTGACTCCACCCCTGAACTATCTCCGTGTCCCAAACCACCTGGCCTGGGCCAAGCCCCAACCCTATAGGAGTCCAGAGTCTGAACCCTTCCCAGCCGTGTGACTTGGGGCAGCTGCTGCACCTCCTGGAGTCTACATACCTCATCTGTAAAATGGGACTCAAAGGGCTGACGTCAGAGGCTGGCTCTGCCCGGGTCCTGGCCCCGTCACACCCAGTGCTTGCTCCCTCCCACACCACACACCTGCCCCCCCAAAGATGAGGCCCCTTTGGGAGGCCTCTCCTCAGCTTTGCGAGAGGAACCTCTGATCCCAAGCCCCCCACATCTAAGTGCCAGGCCCCCCGACTGCACCCAGTCCTTTGGGGGGCCCTTCCTCCAGAGCTGTACTGAGGACCCTCGGGGGAAGCTGAGACTCCCGTCCTCGCCTTCCAAATCCACCCACCTTTCTGAAGTCACCTGACTCCTCCCACAAGGTCCTGGACCCCCAGCCAGGCTCCTGCAGCTGGGCTGGCCCCCAGGGCCCCTGCAGACATGATGTCACCAGCCACATGTGCTGGCTGTGGAATCCCCTGCCCCCGTAAAACAGGGAGGGCAGCTGCGGCCACTGGCCCCAGCTGGCCCCGAGAGCACGTGGCCAGTGCCGGGGTGGGGGACCCCAAGGGCCGGTCCCCAGCCTTGCCCTCAGTGGGGGTCGCCAGCTGGGTTCTAGAAGCCAACAGCCCTGGGGGCTCTGGACTTGGCCCCCGCCCCCTTTCTGCTCTGTCTCAGTGTCCTCCACGAAATGGAGCTCACAGAGTCACCCAGAGGACCCTCGGAGACCCTCGCAGTCCCTGCCCCACCCACCCTGGGCAGCTGCCAGCCAAGCGCTGGGCACAGGCCTCCACCAGGTCTGTACCACAGAAACCCTCCCCGTCCACAGAGTGGCACAATCACTGCCCCCCCAACAGCCCCCTTGGGTGCTGGCCCGGTGTGTGGCTGAGGGGGCGACCTGCACGGCCACGTGCCTGCCATGTGAGGTCGGGGTCACTCAACCTTCCCAGAATGTGTCAGGACAGCGTGACCTCCCGCACAGCACAGACCTGGAGCAGAGAGGCACCCGCAGGGCCGGCTGCTTCTGCACCCGTGAACGCCACGCGGGGCTGCTCGCTTCTTCACTACCTCACAGACACGCGCAGTGTCCACGTGTCACCAAGTCCCCCCTCGTCACGGCACGGAACTCCCTCACGGCTTCTGGGTGGACATTCCAGCACCTGGCTCCTCCCCCCTCCTTCCCACGCTGCGTGTGCCTCCCCTGCACTGGGGCTGCCCTTCCAAGGGGACCTCGTCCGACCTGGCCCTGGCCCAGTCTCCAACGGGCCGGACCAGGCAGGGCGCACGATGGGTAAGGCGTGGACGATGAGGCGGCAATGCTGGCACGTTGCCGCCGCCGCCGCCGGGAGGCTCCAGTGCTCAGGAGCGGGTGTGAGGCCGGCGCAGGTCCCACCCAGACTGCACAGCAGCCCCCAGCCCCCCACCGCGAGCCGGGACCACGAGGGCTGGGAACTGCCGTTCTGGATCCGAACGGGCTGTGCAGCCTCAGGCAGGGGCGTCGACATCTCTGAGCCCAAATCCCAACTCCGGCACCTCAGGGTGGCCTCGAAATTCTTCTGGTGACTTCAGGGACCACAGAACCCCTTGCTCTCTCCCTTTCCAACCCCTTGAAATGACAGGAAGTGGGAGCTACTAACACACACACAGATAAGCAACAAAGGACACCCTCAAAGTGGGGGTGCCAAGTGCTCCCAGCAGTAGAAGCGGGCACCTCGTCCTCCTCGAGGACAGAACCCATTTTATAGATGGACAGGCTGAGGCCTGCGGAGCCCAAAAGAAGTTCCTTGTGCCTCCAGCAGAGCTGTGCTGCATGAAACGCCGGCCCGGTCACACCCCTGCCTGCTTTAAACCATGCTGTGACCAACTGCTGCTCCCTGGACAGAACCCCAGCACAGCCTGCGGGGACCCGCGGGAACCAGCCCCGGCCCCCACTTCTGCCTCCCCCGAAGCCCACGCGGCTGCGCCAGGCCACTGTTTGTCCATCCGCTGTCCCAGAGGCTCAGCTGGAGGCTCAGGGGCAGGGGAGGGGCGGGAGGAAATGCGGAGGACACGGTGGCGGTGTCATTAGCAGGAGCGCCTGCTCACGGGTGCAGCCAGATGGCTCCATGCGGCGCCCAGATGAGGACGCGACGAGGTGCTGGGGAATTTCCTGTTTATGACACCCAGCTGGCTCGGGCCACACTGTGGGGGCGAGGCACGAGCAGATGTCAGAGGCGGGGGCGGGATCCAGGAGGGGCCCCCCACCCTGCCCGTGAGCTCCAGACCTGTCCCCAGAGACCAGGGGCATCCGCCAGGGCTCGAGCAGTGCAGAGCCTGGCCACAGTCACACACGGTCCCCAGGACACACCTGAGCGCAGCCCGCTGGGCTCCCCTCTGCAGCCACCGCTGGGCCCTGCTCCTGACACCGTCACCACCTGTCGCTGTCTATTGGCTCCAGAGGAGAAGTCAGGTGTGCCCAGGTCCCCGGAGTGTCCCAGCCCTTGGCACAGGCCTGGCCCCTCCTAGGTGCTCTGTGACCACGGGATGGTGGATTCCAGCTGTCCCCTGCCTGCACACTTCCACCCCCTCCCAACCCTCACTCACTGTTCCGCTCCCCACTCCCCACCTCCCCCATCTCAGTGCTGTCCAGCTTTCCCTGGACCCATGTTCAAGGCAACACAGGCTGCAGCTCCTCCAGGAAGCCCTCCCTGATGACCCCAGGAAGCTGGAACTCCCCCTGCTGAGCGGCCCTGGGCCCAGTGCAGCCATTCATTCGTGCAGTCATTCATATTCACATGCATCGTTAAACAGGGCTGCCCTGGGCGGGAGTTGGGCAGGAGTACGCCCATCCTCAGGTTCCCCAGAGTCTGGGCTGTCCGTCTGCCTCAGTCCCTCCTGCTCCCCTGCAACAGAGGGCCTTCCGGAACTGGGGTCCCTGGCTGTTGAGTGACTGCACTTCCCATGGGTGCCCACACAGCCAGGCAGCCCTCAGCAGGAGCCTGCTGCACACTAGGCATGCGCCAGGACCCGTGTCCACAGTGGCAGTGGGGAGGGGGAGGCAGGCTAGCCTGGAGGGTCACCGCGACCCTCACCTGCACACCATGCCTGCACTGGCGCCACAGACCCTGGTCAGAAAACCTCAGATGGCAAAGCCATGCTGGGAAAATTGAGGAAAAAGAGCCCGATATTCTCTGAGGTCAGCGTGATGTGTTGGGAGCTGGGGGGGAGGGGGGAGGCACGCCATGAGCCTGGATATGACGAACCCACCAGTGCGGCATCGCCAACAGGCACGGCGCCCGTGCCAGAACAGCTCTCAGCTATCCAGTGCCTCCTGCGAGTGCCTCCCGGGTACACCGCATGGCTCTCAGCTACTCCCGGGTACACCGCGCGGTCTCAGCTACTCCTGGGTACACCGCGCGGTCTCAGCTACTCCCGGGTACACTGCGCGGCTCCCAGCTACTCCCGGGTACACCACACGGCTCTCAGCTACTCCCGGGTACACCTTCTCCCAGGTATACCGCATGGTTGTCAGTTACTCCCGGGTACACCACACGGCTCTCAGCTACTCCCGGGTACACCCCGCGGTCTCAGCTACTCCCGGGTACACCACACAGCTAAGCACCTGCCAGACATATTCCCTCACACACGTCCAGCAGCCAGACTCTAAGGCCTTCTCATTACCTCACTGCCTTTGCATAACAGAAGATGGGTGAGAGAGACCCAGCTCCTGGGACCACGGCCACCCAGCCGCTCAGGGGTCCCGACCCTCACAATCTGCAACGATGCCCCCAACCACGGTGACCTAGATGTTCCACTCTGGGGTCTCCTTAGCTGGAATGTTCTCCAGAAAGACAGACACTGGCCTCCCACTGAACCTCCAGCGGGCAACCTGCTGGAGACAGGTGGAGACCGCACGCCTGGGCTCCTGGTGACCGGGCCAGCCGCCCCCTTGCAGGGTGGGTGGGAGTAGGGCACTGAGAAAACCTGGGGGAAGCAGACGCAGGCACTCCATCCTCTCGCTGCCCCCGCCTCTTCGGGACTTGGGTCTTGGCCCGCATGGGACCCTGGCCTGCTGCCTCCGGGAGCCACAGCGCGAGCCAGGGCGGCTCACAGCTGTCTCAGCTCCACAACAGAATCACAAACAAACACCGTTGCCTGGAAACCGTGCCTCGCCCCAGCATCCCGGGGCCGAGTCCCAGGACCAGAGCCAAGGGATGCTGTCTGGCTATCAGCACCTGCCCAACCCTTTCATCGCTCAGATGGGAAGACTGAGGCCTGGGGAGGGCAGGGTCTTGTTCATGGTCACCGAGCCAGCCGGGATGCTGCCAGGGGGAGACCCCGGTCTGCGTTCCCTGGTTCGGCCTTGGCACAGTCCCGGGCACGCGGTGTTGCTCCGCCACTGCTGCTGTCGACACAATGCTGGACTCACGGCGCCCTCTCCATCAAGAGCAGCCCAGGAGATAAGGAGCACATCCCGCCCTTGCCCTCGGCCGTCCACTTGCAGGGTTCAGCGCCATGGAAATGATCCCAGAGAGAAGGGCAGTGTCTGTTCAAGGACCCTCAGCTGCCCCGCTGCGGACTGCTGCCCCTCCCCCACCCACGACAGCTCAGCCGCAAGGAGAGTCCATCCGGACGTCGCTTTGCTCTTGAAAGCGAAGCAAGTGGCGTGGGCCAGGGAGAAGGCGCGGGAGAATCACTGAGGGCAGAGCAGAAGAGGCGCCACGTCACTCTGTGACAGCACGTGCATGGCGCGGCAGCGAGAGGGACTGGGCACGCCGCCGTGGGCGGGCCGGGGCAGCACTCAACGCTTCTCAGACCCCCGCTGTGTTCCCCTCACTTAGGACTTGCTCACTCAAGGGCAGGAGACACCCAGAGAGCTCAGCTCAGTGTGTCCTCCAGGCAGGGCAGTGACATGACCCAGCTGACCCCGCCCAGACACCAGGTGTGTGCATGTCTGTGTGTGCACGCCTGGTGTGTCTGTGTGTGCATGTGTGTGCATGTCTGTGTGTGCACGCCTGGTGTGTCTGTGTGTGCATGTGTGTGCATGTCTGTGTGTGCACGCCTGGTGTGTCTGTGTGTGCATGTGTGTGCATGACTGTGTGTGCACGCCTGGTGTGTCTGTGTGTGCATGTGTGTGCATGTCTGTGTGTGCACGCCTGGTGTGTCTGTGTGTGCATGTGTGTGCATGTCTGTGTGTGCACGCCTGGTGTGTCTGTGTGTGCATGTGTGTGCATGACTGTGTGTGCAGCCTGGTGTGTCTGCGTGTGCATGTGTGTGCATGACTATGTGTGCACGCCTGGTGTGTCTGTGTGTGCATGTGTGTGCATGTCTGTGTGTGCACGCCTGGTGTGTCTGCGTGTGCATGAGTCTGTGCATGTGTGTCCACACCTGGTGTGTCTGCGTGTGCTCAGTCTGCATGTATCTGCATGTGTCTGAGTGTGTCCAAGTCTGTCCATGCCTGGTGTGTCTGCGTGTGCTCATGTCTGTCATGTCTGTGTGTATCTGCATGTGTCTGATTGTGTCCATGTCTATGCAGGCCTGGTATATCTGTGTGCTTGTGTTTGCGTGTATCTGCATGTGTCTGAGGGTGTCCATGTCTGTGCATGTCCGTGTGTCCATGCCTGGCGTGTCCACATGTGATCATGCTTGTGTTTGACCAGGGCCCCGCTCTGGCAGTCAGAAAGTCAGGGTTTGGTTCCGTCACACCCATGTTCTGTTTGCTCCTCCATGTCCTAGGCCTGGTACCACTCAGACCACCCACTTCTAGGCTGAGAAAGAGGCCACCCCTGGCCAAACACAGATAGAGGAGTCCTCGGAGGACTTTGCTCTCAGCCCTGACTATGCCGCAGGCTACCTGCAGCCCCGGGTTCTGGAGCTGTGCAGGACCCCAGCTGCCCGGCTGAGCACCCGGCTGGGGTCACGCAGGGTGGAGGGACAAAACCAGGGACAGAGGGAGGGGCACGGCAGAGCTCACAAAGGTGGGAGGAGCATGAGGGCACACAGGAGGAAGAGGAGGAGAGGACGAGGAGCAAGGAGAGGGGAGGGGAGGCAGAGGGCAACTAGGGTTCGCGGAAGTGAGTTTCCAGCTTCCACAATGGCGGCTCGGATGCCAAACCTTGGGGCACCCTTGGAGAAGGAAGAGGAGGAAGAGGAAGGGAAGGGAAGGGAAGGGGGGAGAGGAGGCAGGGGCAGCAGACAGCCAGCACCTGTCCCCCCACCACGCGCTGTGCATTTTCCACGGAGGTTGTTGTCTGCGAGGTAGGGAAAGAGGAAAAGAGATGCCTCATCTGCTGCATACCGCAAATGCCTACAGTGACCAGGGCTGGGCCGGTGGGGGCCAGTGGGGGCCGGTGGGAGCCGGGAACCTGCAGCTAACTCCATCCGGGTCTCCCACACGAGTGGCAGGGGCCCAGTCACTGCTGTCTCCTGGTATGTGTATCAGCAAGAAGCTGGAATCAGCAGCCACAGATGCTGCAGTAGGAGGCGCAGGCGTCTTACCATCAGGGTCAAACGCCTGCCCCATGGAGCCTCACAAGTCCTCATTTTCAGGCCAAGTTGAGGGGGCACTCAAGGGGAGCAGCCCAGGGGTCTGGGAGAGATGGAGCCTTGTTCTGTGGGTGCATCTCTGGGTGGCAGGGAGGCCCAAAGAGCTCTGAGGACCCAGAGCCCACAGGAGTAGTTAAAATATAATCCGTGGGCGCCAGCACAGTGGCTCAGTGGGTAAAGCCCCTGCCTGCGGTGCCAGCATCCCATATGGGTGCCAGTTAGAATCCCAGATGCTCCACTTCTGATCCAGCTCTCTGCTATGGCCTGGGAAAGCAGCAGAAGGTGGCCCAAGTGCTTGGGCCCCTGCACTCATGTGGGAGACCCAGGAGAAGCTCCTGACTTTGGTCTGGCCCAGCCCTGGCCCCTGCAGCCAACTGGGGAATGCAGCGGCGGATGGAAGGTCTCTCTCTCTCTCCCTCTCTCTCTGTAACTGTGCCTTCCAATTAAATAAAATAAATCTTAAAAAATTTAAAAAAAAAAAAAAAAGGAAGGAAGGAATACAATCAGCAGTGAGGGTGTTCACAGTCTTCAACGGCAGGAACAACCTGAGGTCCATCCACCGGGGAGTGGATGGACAATGGGGGGTGTGGCCACATGCTGCAAAGTCGCCCAGCCACAAAGAGGAACGAGTTCTGCACCACGTTACAACACGGGTGAACCCCGCAACCTCAGGCTCCGTGAAGGTCCATGTACAACTCCACTGATGAGAAACCCCCAGAAGAGCTAAGTCCTAAGAGACAGAAAGCAGATTCCCGGTTGCCAGGGGCTGGGGCAGGGACGGTGCGGGAACGGGGGCGGCTGCCGGTGGGTCCGGAGTTTCCCAGGGGGCTGTGGGGGCGGGGGGTGTGACGATGCTTTCAAGTTGACGGCGGTGATGGCCGCCCAGCTCTGCGACTGCGGTGAGCCCGCAGAAGCATGCACTTTAAATACGCGAATTGTCCAGTGCGCGAACTCCAGCCCCAGCCAGCTGCTCTGTGCAGGACGCGGGCGAGAAACAGCAGAAATGTGCAGGATGAGCATCTCTTAAAAGCCGCAAATGCTGCCCTCGTTTCTGAAGAGCAGCGGGAACATGAGATCAAAGGCGAGACGTTTCAGCCCTGACGACATCCCCAGCCGTCCTTGTCCAAGCGGATTTCAGTAATGTCCACTTCACCCATGGAGAAAGGCGGCCAACGGCGGCCGGGGGCCACCCAGGTCCACACCCGAGCAGGGAGCAGCCGAGGCGAGCTCGGGGCCGAAGAACCCCAGGGCGTCACCCCTCGAGCACATTTTCCCCTCTCCCATAAACTCCCAGCATCCCATAAATCTACGAGAAACAGTCAAACAGCAAGAAGCAAAGAGGAGGAAGCGGCGGCGGGACAGAACAAACTGGCCACCGACGGCAGACTGCAAAACGCCTGCAACTGTACAGCTCCCGGCTGACCCATCAACGCCGCACGGCAAGGAGAAGTCAGCGAGTGACAACGCCGCTCCCACTGCAGGAGCAAGCCGCACGCGCGCAGGCACTCGGCCACCCCCAGCCCCACTCAGCAGCTAGGACAGGGCCTCCTGGGGTGACACCCACAGAGCCAAGGGGCTGGGGCCCCTGCAGACACAGCCCGGGGAAGGACCCCTGGCCCCCGGCCACATTTAGTGGTGCACAGCCTCCAGGTCAGGAACAGTTCATCAGACAGAAGTGCAGAGATGCAAAGACACACGCAGCGGGTGGGGACAGTGTGCAGAGCAGGCTGCTCAGGGACCGTCTCTGGAAGATCTCAAAGACCTCGCCAGGGCTGATGTCACTGGCCTGAGCCGCAGCTCCTCCCCCCAGGGTCAAAGGTCCCAGGAGTTTCCAGGCTCCCCCCACCCCTCATGCCTTGGAGGATGGAGGGGGACAGCCTGGTTCTGAAGGGTCCCAGCGTCCCAGGCAGAAGCAGGGAGCCAGGGCCCCAGATGCCAGACACGTAGGCGCCCACACAGGCCGGGAGGCGGCATATGCCGAGGTCCAGGGTGAGGTCTCAGCCCTGGCTTTGCTCCGCGTTAGCCGGGAGACCCTGCTTGGTGATCCCCAGGGTCCCTGTGCAGTTCAGGGCTGGGGCTGGGGCGGGGGCACAGCAGGTGAAGCCACCGCCTGGGACTCTGGCAGCCCACATCTGAGCGGCTGCTCGGCTTCCGATCCAGCTCCCTGCTAATGTGCATGGGCGCAGGGGCCCCATAGAGAAGCCTCCTGTGCAGAAGGTGGTGGGCACTCCCTGGGGCGTCCACAGAGTCTCACACATCTGCTGGGTCTCTGGCCATCTGGAGGCCACGGATTGGGCTCACCTGTCAGCGCCGGGCAGCACGGGGTGGGAGTCCTTTGTCCAGGTGACCAGCGGGGGCGGGGAGCCCCGGGCCTCGCAGTCCAGGGTCACCTCTTCTCCAGCCTTCACCACGACCCTCAGAGGCGCGTCGGTGTCGAGGGACCCGTTCCCATGGACCCTGGGCTTGGCTGGTGGGGGGAGCAAGCAGGCCCGTGAGCAAGGCCGGGAGGGCAGCGGGGCCTGCTGGACGGCTCCCCCAGGAAGCAGAGCTGGTGCTGTGACCTGGACCTTGGGGAGGCCCAGGATGTGGGCGTGGCTGGAGAGCGCTGGCGGTTTCCCTCCCCTCCCCCACCTTCCCTGAGGACATTCCCAGTCTGTCCTCTCCCCTCTCGACACCCCCCCACCACGCAGATTCCCCTGGGGTCTTCCTCTCAAGCCCGAGGAGCCCCTGAGGACAGAGAGGACTCTGTCCCATCCTTCCTCTGCCCGCCCCCCCCCCTCCCCGTGCTCCATGCTGGAGGCACCCAGGGCACATCTGAGCGACAAGAATGACACCGCCATCCAGTGGGGCACATAAAGCCCCCCAGCCCACTTTGTCCCCCCACATCATTAGTTCAGAGAAGAAATGCCACCCCCTTTGAACTTTTTTTTTTTTTTTCAATAGAAAAATTTGGCTCTGGGAGGACCCGGCGGGCTGACATTCACTCATCAACCCCCACCCGGTTACAGGGTGCCCTGCTCTGCCCTGATGGCTGGGAGATGGGCCCACCCCGCCTCCTCACAGCAGTGAGGGTCTGCAGGCCATAGCGGCATCGAACCCTTCACCGTGCAAATAATGACTTAACCACTGTCGTGACCCATGCTACAAAGAGGACAGTCCAGCCAGGGGCAGGAGCCAGCTGGGCTTCCAAACAGAAGGGACAGCCCGTGCAAAGGCCCTGTGGCAGGATGGGCCATTGCAGAAATGTGTGAGGAGGTGGGCAGGGCCCGGCCTCCTGGCAGACCTGGTTCCCGGGGACTTACAAAGGCGGAGTTGGAGCCACTCTGCCCCCACACCAGCTGCAACCCTCTCTCAGGGCAGGGCCCGCGGTCACTCACTGTTGACAGACAGCCGCATCTCCTGGCTGGAGAAGCCCACAGCGTTAGTGGCTGTGCAGACGTAGGCCCCGGCATCCCGGGCTGACGGCTGGGCGATGACCAGGGTGCCGTCCTTGCTCACGTTGTAGTGGGTGCCCCTCGAGGTCAGAGCCTTGGTTTCCTAGGACAGGGCCACAGGTGACGTAGCCCTCCCCAGGGTGCACAGGGCCCACCCTCGGGGACTCTCCCAGCAACAGGCTCCGCCTACCTTGGTCCAGGTGATGGTGGGGGTGGGGACTCCAGAGGCCAGGCAGGGGAGGGAGGCCGGCACCCCTTCGTTGGTGACATGGTGCGTGGCCGTGGGGTGGATCCTGGGCGGCACTTGGACAAACAAACCGATTCCATCAGCCGGGAACACCCACAGCAGCCCCCCTTCTGTAGCCCACATGCACTCAGGTCATGGCACCGCTCTGCCTCAGAGGCCGGCGGAACCCATTCCCGCCTCACGGCATTCTGGGAAAGGCCGAAGTCAGGAGCACGAGGGACGGACGGGCGGAGCTCCCAGGACACCGGGGCAGGGGTGGCGCCAGGTGCACGTCGCTGCCCCCTACAGCCGGCCCAGCCTCAAGTGCAGGAGCACAGGTGGGTGGGTGGGTGGGGCTGCAGGCATGAGGGGGCAGGGAGAGCTCTGTGCCTCCGCCAGCTCTGTCAGTGGAACTGCTCTGAAAAACCGGGTGCCGGGGCGGGGGGGAGGCAATGCCGCTGCCACGCGGGGAACGCTGAGTGATGTAAGCCACTTACTCCAGAGCTCCCGGGCTGGGGGGCCGGCTGCCAGGTCAGCCGTGGGAAGTTCTAGAGCCACAGCCACCCCATAACCACCTCAGGGAGGTGAGCAGTGCAAGTACAAATGGCTAAAGTGACGAGGCTTATGGGATGCGTGTTCTACCACCTAAAAACCGTCCAAAGGAAAATTGAAACGGCATGGCATCCAGGGCTATCGCCACCCGAGTATCACCAACTCCTCCCCCAGACGGAGCGGCCGGCGTGGGAGTGAGCCTGGCCGTCTGCTGGGGGCTGGCTTGTCCGGAACAGCCTAGAAGCTGACCCAGCCCCAGCTCCCTCTGCTCAGCCCTGGAGGGACGTACAGGTGACAAGCGGCAGAAACTGGTGTCTGCTGGGCAAAGTGGGCTTAGCAACAGGTGCCACACCCGTCCTCGGCACCACCTGGGCCCCCAGCTTACAAAGGGTGGTCTTGAAGAGGAGCAGGGGCCAGGCAACTAGGAGCAGGATGGTGGGGAGGACAAGCCAGAAGCCGGCGGCCAGGCCAGCATTGTGGTGCAGTGGGTTAAGCCACCACCTGTGACACTGGCATCTCATATGAATGCCAGTTAGGTCCCGGCTGCTCCACTTCTGATCCAGCTCCCTGCTAATGTGCCTGGGAAATCGGTAGAAGATGGTCCAAGTCCTTGGGCCCCTGCACCCGTGTGGGAGACTGGAAGAAGCTCCTGGCTTCACCCTGGCTCAGTGCTGGATGTTATGGCCATCTGGGGAGTGAACCAACAGATGGACGATTGTCTCTCTCTCTGCCTCTCTCTCTATCTCTCTGCAACTGTGCCTTTCAAATAAATAAATGAATCTTTAAAATATAAATAATTTTTTAAATCGCAGCCCCGCTAACAGATGCAGACTTTTCGTCTCGTCACTGTTCCCTATCCACTACAGTCTGAGTACTTAGAAAGCACTGATGTTGAATTAGGCACCCTAAGTCACCCAGAGATGACCGTCAGGGAGTGGGAGGCTGTGTGCAGTTGGATCTGACACCATGTTAGGGCCCTGCACACTGGGAGACTCTGGTATCCACGGCGGGTCCTGGAAGCCCTGCCCTCAGACACCACGGGACGAGGACGGCTGTGGACGGTTGTGTCGGGAACGTGCGTGTGCAGAATGTGCAAAGATACACAGCAAAATGTAACATCTGGTTATTCTTAGCTACTGGAATGCGCTGTGTTTTTTTAAACATGTCAGATCCCTAATTTTCCTACAGCAAGTATGTGTTCTTTGGGCAGTTTTTCTAAACATGGGTATTCAAGACCGGTCACCCTCCCCAGCCTGTCCTGGCCCCTGCCCCTCCCCCTCCTGCCACCGGGGGCCCGGGGCTCACCCTGGACCACCAGCATCACATCCCGGTGCCGAGAGCCAGCTGTGTTGGTGACCACGCAGCTGTAGCTGCCCGCGTCCTCCTGCAGCACACGGTCCAGGTGGAGGCTGCCATCCGCCCGGACAGAGGGCCGGCGGCCAGGTGGGAGCTGGGGAGAGAGCGGAAGCAGTGGCTCAGGGCAGCCGAGACAGAGCTGTCGGACGGCACTTTGGGAGTGGAGGACCTTAGTGGGGGTGACAGCCCGGCCGCCCTGCCCCCACCTCTTCTCTGAGACTCATGCACCCCCACGGACCCGAGCTGGTGAGGTAGGCGGACCCCTGCACATCTCAACCCCACTGCCACTCTGTCAACTGGACCACGGCAGGACTCGGAGACAAGCTGGGCCCCTGGGGGTCTCTGAGAATGTTAGCCTTTAGTGAGGAGGGGCTGGAGCTCAGGGCTGCAGGGAGGCCCCGTCCAGGGGCTGAGCAGGGCACGGCCACGCCAAGATGCAGAGCGCAGCTCCAGGTGGCGCCCCAGGGCCGCCCGGCAGGACCAGAGTTAGGGAAGGAGAGCGCAGCTCCAGAGCCAGGCCTGGGCAACCCCTGGAAAGGCCCAGCCATGCCCTGTGCCCAGCGAGGGGCCCCAGGCGAGGGAGTGGGGCCCAGGGCAGGCGTGCGGCAGGGGGCTATCTGGGGAGGAGCCACGAGGGGGTCGTGCTCTTGGCCTCCAGAAGCAACATTAACAGAGGAGCGCCGAGCGTGGCTGTGCTCAAACTTGGTGGCGCGTGGGGAAACGCCGGGGCCGTCTGTAAGATGCACCAGGCAGACTTTCCCTGACAGTGACGCGGGCTCCACCAGGAGCGCTGGCCCAGTCGATGCGCTCCAGGCGGGAGCAGCAAGGTGTCGGCAAACTCCCCCGGCGGTTCTGAAACACGCAGGTTGAGAGCCAGGAGGGGTGCACAGAAGGAACTTGGGGGCCCACAGGGGATGAGCAGAGGCCTTGGAGGAGCTGACACTTAACCTGGGGCTCAGAGCAGGGTCAGCCAGAGGTCCACCGAGACCAGGATAAACAGCTCAACCATCCCCCTCTGCGGTGCGGCACTAGAGCAGCCACAGACAAACCGAGTGAGCACAGCTGGGTTCCACCAAAACCTGATACGCGGCCACGGCCAGATGGGCCCAGGGGCAGTCGTCCGAGACTCTCGGCTTCGGTTTTAAGGCTTGGGCTGTGGGGTCCGGCACCTGGGTTCCAGCCCCGCTTGGCCACTTACTAGCTAAGTGATCTCAACCGTCTGACTTGATCTCACTAAGCCTCGGTTTCCCTGTCTGTCAAATGGGCAAGAATAATAGCTCCTTCTTCCAGGTTAGGTTTGAGGAACGAAGGTGCTAACACCACAAGTGGCAGCTGGCTCTGCCCTACGCCACTCACTGCTGCTCTAATCGAGGACAGGAAGAGAGAGACAGGCGGCAGGACAAGGACAGCGTCCTGAGGGCGGGACCAGCGTGAGCTGAGACGCGGCACAGCAGCGGTTTCCCAGGGGGTGGAGAGTTGTCCAGCCTGGCAGGACTGTAGGGAAAGAGTTCAGATGGGCCGTGGGGGGTGGGGCAGGCGAGGCAGCCGAGGGGCTTGTCTGACTGCAGGGAGCACTTGTGAGGGGGCTGCGCCCCTCGCCTGGGTCAGGACACGAGGCCACGCCAGGCAGCAGGGACACAAAGCACAGCCGTGCGGTCGCTGCCTCCTGAAGTGTCCTCCTCCCCCATCTGTCGGTGCTTAAACAAACACGGGCGGGTGGGCATCTGGCACAGCAGGGAAGGTGCCACCTGGGACGCCCAGCTCTGCATCCAGCTTCCTGCCAAGGCGCACCTCTGGGGGCAGCAGGTGACAGCCCACGTACGTGGGTCCCGTCCCACGTGGGAGACCTGGCGTGAGTTCTGGGCTCTAGGCTTCAGCCTGGCCTGGCCCAGCAGTTGCAAGCATCTGGAGAGTGAACCAAATGGGACAGCGCTCGCTCGCTCTTTCTCGCTCTCTCTCTCTCTGCCTTTCAAATAAATCCAACTTTTAAAGTTAACTCACAAGTAAGGGGGTGAGGGCCCCTCTTCACAGCCTCGAAGGCACTGGGACCCCTGGTGTGTCCAGGGCAGGACAGGAGAACTGAGGACAGGGAGGGGGGGGGGGGAGAGACCCAGCAGGAGGGACAGAGGAAACAGGAAATCCAGCCGGAGTGAACTGATAAAGCAGCGCGTGTGTCCATCAGTGCATGGGTGCTCGGGGCAGACAGGACACCGCACAGGCCGCAGCTCTGCCCCTCAGAGCAGTGGTGACGAAGGCATCGAGTCAGGGCCACCGCTGAGTCTCTGCTCCCTGGATCCTCCTGCTGAGCCGCCCTGGGGGCCAGCAGCCCTGCCTGGAGCTTGTAGGGATTCCAGAGAAACTTCTGGAATAAGGTAGGAAGGAGAAGGAAGGAGAGGCC
Source organism: Oryctolagus cuniculus (assembly GCF_964237555.1). Lineage (NCBI taxonomy): Eukaryota > Metazoa > Chordata > Mammalia > Lagomorpha > Leporidae > Oryctolagus > Oryctolagus cuniculus. Next base: position 233,046,067 of record NC_091432.1, on the reverse strand, counting down.
ATTCCAAAGAAGGGAGCCACGAAGCAGAGGTGAACAGGACGTGCACGTGACACCCTCCCTCAATGCCCGAGGCCCCCCGCCCGCCCCGCCCGGAGGAGCCCAGCACTCACAGGCCGGCCGTCCTTGAGCCAGTGCCTCTCTGGGAGGGGTCTCCCCGCCAGGATGATACAAGACAGGGACACGGGCTGCCCCTCCAGGACGCGGACCGTGGAAGCACTGCTGGCAATCTCCGGGGCTACTGCAGGGAGACGAGACGGCATCGGCCACAGCACAGCCCCTGTGGGTCACCCAGGGCACAGAGGCCCCACTTGCCTCCCCAGGGAACAGGTGTCTCAAGATTGGGGGTGCTAGAGGGTCCAAGGGCCCCTGGACACCGCTGGCCATGGGCACCTCTGTCCCAGAGGATGTGGTGGCCGTGAAGGGCCTCCCTGGGGGTTCCCGGGGAGCATCTGCCTCCCCAAACCCCAGGACCCTCCAAGCCCCCAGCGAACCGTGTCCTGTGACAGTGAGCTGGGCTTCGGCCTGGACCTTCCCGAAGACATTTCGAGCTTCACAGATGTACAGGGCCTGGTCTTCAGGGCCTACACCTGAGGACAGGAAAGAGGCGGCTGACCTCCAGGGCCATGGCCTCCGGCCCCACAGGCCCAGCTCCACAGAGCCCGGAGGCCCTTAGCACAGCCTGGCCTGCAGAGGATCAGACAGGAGGGCTGGGACGGCAGAGAGGAAAGGGTGGGAAGAGGCCTCAACTTGCCCATCTGTAGAACAGGATAACAGAGCACACCGGAACCTTGTACTGTGATTGGAAGGGCTCGACAGGAGGTGAAGAAAGCGCACAGCATGGGCTAAAAAGCGGTGCAGCAGCCGTCATGTGACCGTGAGAGCCGCTGACCCCTCCGTGACACTCAGCGGTATTGCCACTTCCCGTCACCCACACAGCTCTACAGAGCGGGCCTGACAGTCAACCCACGCGCAGGTTTTATCACTGTCACGGTCACAGTCAGGTTCTGAGTGACCTGCGGTCAGTGCTGGGGGACCGGGACCGCCCACAGCCCACCCTGATCTCTTACTTTCCAGGAACAGCACGCCCGAGGGCTGCCGGGTCCTGCTGCCCTGCCGGGGCCCCAGCGGCTGGCCGTCTGCCCGGCGCCAGGTGACCTTCGGGGGTGGGCGGCCGGTGGCCCGGCAGGCCAGGAAAGCGCTGGTGCCCAGCTCCACAGTGACGTTCCGGGGCAGCTCTGTCAGCCGAGGTGCATCTACGGGGAGGCACAGGTCAGCCACGCCCATCCAGCCCAGCCGCCTGTGCCCTTCTGCCCCTCCCCCCCTATGCCTGGCAGCCCCCTCTTCCAGCTTCACCCTTACAAACGGGCAGCTGACTCCTGCGCAGGCTGCAGGACAGAGCTCTTGGGGACAAGGCGGAGGCATGGACTGCAGTGCGATGGGGCCACCGTTGCCCCTCCTACCCCCACATCGGGTCTCAGGGCCCTCACTGGAGCCCCGCCACACAGGGGAGCCACACGCCTGCTCCTGGCTGTGACCCCTCCCAGGAAGTCCACCTCTGAGCCGCTGCATGGCACCCTTGGGCCTCAAGAAGGCGTGCGTTGCTGAGTCTGACCATGACCATGGCCAGCCAGGGTGGTGGCTCACTGGGAGGCTGGAGGGGAGCCCCCGCTGCCTCTCAGACCCCCCTCCCTCCCCTCCCCCACCCCCTGGGCCACAGGGGGCTTCGCCTTGGAGGGGTCCTAGACTTGCCTCTGAAGTGCCGAACCCGCTGGCCTGGGCCGGGCCACTCTCTGGGTGCAGAGAACCAGGCCAGAGAGGCCGGCTGGGCTCAGGTGCCAAGTCCACGGCCCCTTCTGGGTTTCTGCTATTTTTCAGTTTTATGTATTCACTTACTTATTTGAGAAACAGAGAGACAGAGACGGGAGTACACTCCCTCTGCTGGTTTACTTCCCAAGTGCCCACGAAAGCCAGGTCAGGGCTGGGCCAAAGCTGGGAGCCGGAAACCCAATCCAGGCCCCCACGTGGGTGGCAGGAACCCAGTCACTTGGTCTGCATCAGCAGGGAGCTGGAGCCAGGAGCCCAAGCACTCTGAAACCAGATGCCGACATCCTGACCTGCGTCGTAGCCTCCACAAAGAGCCGCCTCCCTGGGGATCACGGGCCACCGACTCGGGAAGAAGCATATAAAACGCCACCTCATGGCATACACAGGACACTGAGGAGTGACAAGGGGCCGTGCTAAACACTGAGCCCGGGCAGCAGGCCTGGACAAGGGCTGTCCTGGCCACCGGGGCTGTAGGAAGCTCCAACAATCCACGGAGGGTGGAAAGTCCCCCAATTCTTGATCCGCACAACACCCGCCCTTCCCCGAGGTAAGGAAGCGCTGTTAACGGCCTGCGGGGTCGCGTCCACGCCTTTCCTTCTCCGCTTGGTCTGCACTTCATTATCAGGAAGTCAGAAGCAAGTCCCTTCCCAAAGCGGAGTCTCCAGACCCATCCCCTACGCTCCCCCCGGGCGGGGCGGGGGGGTCTCTGGCCCCTGCTACCCGTTGGCGCCCAGCACCACGGACAAGCCTCCACCTCTCTGTTCTTTCCATCCTTTCCAGAAACCTCCCTCTCCCGTCCAAACCATGACATCAGATTCCCTCCTGGCCTCAGGGATTTGGGAAGTTCCAAGGAGAAATAAACACAACTTGGAAAATCACTGTGAGGAGGAAGACGTCTTGGACCCAGCCTCAGACGCCGCCCTCCGTTCCCGGGCCCGGCAGCCACCGAGGCCGAGGCTCGCAGCCAGCCTTCACTCAGGCCTTGCTCCGGCACAGCCCCGCCACCCCCTACCACCCCAGGCGGAGCCGGGCTCAGGCCCAGGGCCAGGTACCCAAAAGTCTGCCATCCCAGCTGTGCACAGGCCAACACTGGGGCCCCCTCCATGCCTCGCCTCCCCCGAGCGGGTCTCAGGCTTGCTCGGGCCCTGAGTGCGCCTCCACCCCCTCCCCTCCTTCGCCCCAGCCAGCCCAGCTTTGTGCCCCAACCTTGGAGCCCTCTGAAGCCCCCTCTCCTCTCCATCCCCTTCCTAGGCTTGACGTGCACGGCCGAGAAGTGCGAGTGACAGGTGCAGAGGATGGCGCTCGGCACCCTGCTGGGTGACAGGCAGCGAAAGGAGTGCTCTGGGCACCACGATGTCACCCAGTGTTTCCATGAACTCGCAAAGTGGGTGTTACTACCACAGCCCTCATTCTACACAAGAAGAAACTGAGTCAGAGACATGGAGAGTCCCGCCCAGGGTCACAGCTCAAAGTCAAGGGCAGAGCTGCGATCGGAGCCCAGGGCTGACCAACACCAAAGCCCAGACTCCCGACCCACAACCCTTCACCCTTCACCCCTGGGTGCTGTGCCAGCCACAGCTGCGCCTGCCTCTTCCATCTTCCTGCAGGGGTCACTCCCAAAGCAGCCAGACCCAAGCCTGGGCTACCCAGCTGGGGCCCACCCCGAGCACTGGGATCAGCAGGGCTGTGCTGCCAAGCCTGTCTCGCCGACCAGGACCCCAGGCCCCTCAGTGGGTGGAGGGGAGGCTGAGGCCCCAAGTCCAAGTTGGGAGAAGGGGGACCGGGATGTCAACCTGGTGCTGTTCTCAGGGGCTCATCTCTGCTCTGGGGTGCCAAGCCCCTCCTCACAGCCGCCCAGCGCCCTCACTTCCCAGGAACCCCCACTGTGCCTTGGCCTCTGACAGGTTGGGGCAGGAGCTGCAGGAGCCAGGACAGGTGGATGTTGGCAGAGCCACTCCCGGGGAGGCCCCTCTGCAGCTGAGGGTGGCAGAGCCTGTGTGCAGCAAGGACTCATGAGGGGCAAGGAGGGGGCTCAGCCCCGGGCTGAGCGGTGACCGCAGGAAATCCCCAGGCTGGAGCCCTGGCCCCGAGGAGTGCGGTCTGGAGGCGGGGCCTCTGGGAGGAATCAGGTGTGCATGAGGTCATGGGGGTGGAGCCCCACCTGGGGTTAGTGCCCTTAGTGCAGAGACGCAGACAGCTGGCTACTCCCCCGTCCACTCACATGCACCCAGGGGAGGCCACAGGAAGGGGGCGGCCACCGCGAGAGAGCCCTGGCAGAGCCCAGCCATGCTGGCACCCCGAGCCACGACATCCACCGTGGGAGCCGTGAGAAACAGATCTCTGTGTTGCACTGCTGCCCACGAGAGCCTGTTCCTGGCCACCCGAGCTGACCAGGTCACTGTGCCTCTGTCCCCTCCCGGCTCCCACGGGCAGGGAGCAAAGTGCAGGCTCCTGAAAGCCTCAGGTCCCTGCTGGGGCAGCCTCACTCCCTGCACCTGCTCCCTTGTGCCTCCTGTGAGGCAGCCTGGGGTACAGGGACTGGGCCAGCAGCCGGCAGGACTGAGTCAGTGCAAGGGGGAGGGGGGGGAGGGAAGAGAGAGGGAAGATGGCCGCCCCACGAGAGCGACCGGCAGGAACAAGGGTTGCAAGCAAGAGGGTGGGCGACTTCTCTGTGCGAAGGAGGCTGCAGCTCGGGTGCAGGGAGGGGCACTTGCAAGCTCCTTGCTCTTCAGAATGGCGCGGGTGGGGTCAGCAAGGACCCAGGCAGGGGCCACACTGCCCTCCCAGGGGTTTTCCAGGAGGAAGGAACCCATGGAAGCTCTGGCCATAGTGAAGGGATGATGGCACAGGTGGTGACTTCTCGGCCGCCTCCTGACCCCCAGAGCAACAGACACTGGGCTGACAGCCCCAGGCCCTCACTCAGGCCTCAGTTTCCCGCTCTGGAAAGAGTGGGCTCCATTATTCCCCCTGAAAGTTCCAGGGACCGCCTGGAGCCCCTGCAGGCCCTGGGCGGGGCTGGCAGGGAGACCCCTGCACGGTTTAAGCAGGAGGAGGGAGGGGTGCTGTGCAGAGGGCTAGAGTGCACCAGGCGGAGGCCCGGGCCCAGGCCCTGCCTTGAGAGCCTGAGGGGGCAGTGGTGCCTGAGCAGGGGGCCCGCACTCCACGATGCTGTCCCCATACGGAGAGGCTGCGACCAGCCTGCAGCCCCGGCCCCGCTGGCCAGGCCCACAGATGACGCTCACGAGCGTTTTCCTCCATAAAGAAATATTTCAGACAGATTTTTAAATGCCTCAGTACAAAGACACCTACAGCTCCAGCTGGTCATCTTCCTCTCATCACTATTACTCATTTTTCATCCTGACTCTAAAGGAAATTAACATCAGAACGTCATCCTGGGCTCCTAAATATATCGCAGGGCTTCTGCCCACAGAGCGTGATGGAGAAGCTACGCGGGACAGGCCATGCCTGCCCCCCGGCTCGCTTCTCTCTGCTCCCCCACCCCAGGCTGGCCAAGGGTCTGCAGTGCCCACACGAGCCCGTCCCTACTCCCCAGCTCACCCATCCAGCACTGAGCGCTGCTGGGAGCGCATGAGAAGCCAGGACTAAGTGAGAGGGCAGACAGGCAGCGGGCAGCCTTGGAAAGGAAATCAAGCAAAGTAATCAGGACCCTGAATTCGGGCAGGGGGTGCCCGCTGCAGAGCCACATCACCAGCTGTGGGACCAGCCCTCCGCCTCAGCCGCCCCTCTCAGCCCACCTGCGCCCACAGGGGACACCAAAGAGCCCTCGGGCTGCTCCCAAGTGCAGGCACAGCCGCGGCGGGAGGGGAAGGCCGCCCCCCTCTCGTGCCCCGAACACCAGCAGGAAGCCTGTTCCCAGCTCAACAGCAGGACGTGGGCACAGTGCCACCCATCCCCAGCCTCTGCCAGCTTGGCCAGGAGAGCCAAGGCGCAGCTGCCACCCAGATGAGCAGAAAATTTCATTTCCCACTGCCGCTGCCAAGCGGGCTCCCTCCAGCTCCACAGCTGCTGGGCCGGCCTCCACGCCGTCCGTGATCCAAGGCCACAGGGTGCCAGTGCCTCCGCAGCTCTGCCTCCAGGCTGCCGGCCGTACCCTCCCTCTGACGCGCAGAGACAGCCCCAAGGCCAGCGGCAGACAGGGAAGGAACAGGGCGAGGTGGGCACATCAGCCTGGACCCCGAAGAGGAAAAGCTTGGCTGGAGACCAGAGGAGGCCCACAGGATGACGGCCGCAGCACACACACACACACACACACACCCGCCGGAGCAGTGCCCTACTCTCCCGGGACCTTCAGGCTGACTCCTGCGGCAGTGGCTTTACCGGAGCCCACTGCGTCACAGGCCCCTCCGCCTCTCACTTGCACCACATCCCAGGAGCATTTCTGCCCACCAGAAGCCCGGGGCCCAGAGAGAAGGATGCTGGCAGCACCACAACCATGGCCAGGGCTCAGTGCCAGCTCTGCCGCCCACCAGCTGCATGGTCTCAGGCAAGACACTGAATCTCCCCGTGCCTCAGTTTCCCCACCTGTGCATGAGACGAGGCCAGCTGCCACCCCCCAGCATTGCTTTGAGGACGACAGGTGTCAGCTTAGAGCTGGCTGATGCCACAGAAGTGTGGCTTTCGGCTCCACTCCCGCCACATTCAGGCTCCTGGGCCCATGACTTTCCACCCCGGCCCAGCCCAGCTGAGAGCCTGGCCACACAGCACAGAAGGTGTGGACACACAGCTCTTCTCCCAGAACCTCTCAGGGACCCCAGGCCGGAAGTGACCGGCAGCAGGTGACAGCTGCCTTGGCCTCCACGCCTCTCCTGCCCGGTGTCACTCGCTCCCTGCCTCACTTCTCCGGCCATGGTGTCCGGGAGGCGGGAGCTTGCACGTGCTGTTCCCTTTCCCTGGAACACTGTCCCCAGCTCCACGCCTGCCTGGCTGCTCTGGCTCCAGCTGGGACAACACCTCGCCCAGGAAGCCTTCCCAGCTCCCGGTGTTAGCTTGGCCCCCTTCCTCGGGTCCCCACACCCTGAGGATGCACTTCCAGATGCCTGGTTTTTCTGCTCTCAGCTTACAGGGAGTCCCCACGTCTCTCCAGCCATGGCTCCATGTGACAGGGCCTGGCACACGGGCACCTGGTGGCCCTTGTTAGAGGAATGAATGATAGCACAAATGAACAGATGAAGGCTAAGGGCACGAAGCCGGGAAGGTCACCAGTCTAAGATGGCACCTTGGGGAGCCCTTGGCTACCTGAGCCACTGTCGGCCTCGGCCCAGCCTGGCCCACCCAGCCTAGACGCACACGCTCTCGGCTCTCCGTCCTCCCCAGAGCCCCCAGCGTCTGCCTCTCCCGCTGTGGCCACAGCAAAGCCTTGGAGTCCAACCTGCACTGGCTCAGCCTGCCAAGGAGCTGTGCCTGTGGCTTTGCAGCCAGTCCCGTGCCGGGAGCCAGGCCTGGAACTCAGACCTCATGAACACACAGGACTCACGCTCCCCATGTACAACGAGTACAGTCGCCCCTCTCTGTTTGCCAAGCAGTCGAGGGGCCAGACCCTGCACCAAGCCTCATTCAGGGAACGACACCCGGCCCTCAGGGCAGAATGGCGGAAAGTGACAGAGTAGAGACGAACTCGGCTGTCAGCCCCAGCCTGAACCACGCTGGCTCTGTGGGATGCCGCCTCCAAGCAGCCCCCAGAGACCCCTCCCTTCTGGACTCTCTGGCTTGTGTGACCCCTCCCAATCACAGGGCCCTGGGGCTGGTCTGTGACCAGCAGAATGGGCAGAAGGGACAGTGTGTGGGGACAGACAGTGGCTTCCACCCTGGACCCTCTCTCTCCATCCTGCCCGCCCACACTCTTGCCCTGGGGAAAGCCCACGTGGCAAGGGATGGAAGCCTCACGCCACAGCCACTTGAGTGAGCCTGGAGGGGACTCCGATGGTGGCCACGTGGCAGGCCCTGCACCAGAACCGTCCAGCTGAGCCACGCCTGATGCCTGGCCCTCCGAATGGGAAAGAACAAACGCTCACGGCTTCAGCCGCAGAGTGTGGGGCGATGTGCGACCCAGGGAGCCGCGACACGCACGCCAGCTTCTCTCCATCAACCCTGTCCCGAGGCCACGATGGCAGCCAGGGGCAGGAGCCGCAGGGCGGGGCACACTCACGTCCGACCTCCAGCTGGATTTCCGCGGTGGCGTCACCCAGCTCGTTGATGGCTCGACAGGTGTAGACCCCAGCATCCCTCTCGCGAACCGCTGGGATCCGCAGCGTCCCCGACATGGAGCCCTCAGGAGCCAGAATCATCTCAAGGCCCCCTGGACCACACAAGAAAGAGAGTCAGTCGGGGCCGGCTCTGTGGGGTTGTGGGCTAGGCCTGGGGCTCTGGCATCCCATATGGGCACCGGCTCTAGTCCCAGCTGCTCCCCTTCCGATCCAGCTCTCTGCTATGGCCTGGGAAAGCAGTAGAAGATGGCCCAAGTGCTTGGTCCCCTGCACCCATGTGGGAGACCCAGAAGAAACTCCTGGCTCCTGGCTCCAGATCAGCCCAGCTCCAGCCGTTGTGGCCATGTGGGGAGTGAACCAGTGGATGGAAGACCTCTCTCTCTCTGTCTATAACTCTGCCTCTCAAATAAATAAGTCTTTAAAAAAAAAAAAAAAAAAAGAGCATCAGCTGGCATCCCCTGGTCGCCACAGAGGCCGGTACCTCCAGCCTCCCAGATGCCAGGCTCTTGCACCCCATGAGGCTGGTCTTCCCTGAGCCCCTTGTAGACCAAAGTGGAGGCCCAGCCAACCCCCGGCTTGTCAGGCTCACCACCCAGGAACTCGTGCCTGGGCCTCCCACTGGGTCAGACCCAGACACGGGAGCTGAGGTGGCCATAGCCCACATGTCCATCTCCCCGGGGCCTCACACACCCCCTGACCCTTGCCCGCTCCTTCCTATATTCAATTTAATTTTGTATTTTACGTTGCAGGAAAATATACATCCCATAAAACATCTCATCTTGTCCTAACTGCAGTGGCATTAGGGACCTCCACACTGTGTGCCCGTCACCTCCATCCAGCTCCGGGCCCGCCCCCAGCCTCCGGCACCCGCACTCCACTCTCTGTCCCTGTGAACTGGCAGACGCCTGGCGGATCTGTCCTCAGGGGACTGGCTCCTGTCACCTGGCAAGCCCTCGAGGCTCACCCACGCCGCAGCGTGTCCGGATGCCAGGCCTTCTCAGGCTGCGCGGCACTCCGCTGCAAGCCCCCTTTCAAAAGGGGCTGGGAGGAGGGGGCCCAGGGCCAGAGCAGGCAGCGTCACAAACACTAGGCAGGCCACAGGCAAAATGCTGCAGCCCCGGGCTGACAGTGCCTGCCCTGCCTGTCTGCAGGGCCGGGACCCCCGACAGGTGCTGCAAAGAGCAGAGCCCACCGGTGGGAGGGGCCTCATCGGTGGTCCTGACTGATCCTTGGGAGGGAGCCCTGCACACGTCCAGGGGGGCCGAAGCAGTGGCCCCCAGCCCTGACAAGCGAGCAGCAGCTCCGCCCAGGGCCACGTGCAGACACTGCACACACTCTCGCTCAGCCCTCCGAACCGCGGTTACCCCATTCCTGCTTCTCCAGAATTCACGCTGGCCTCAGCACCACCACCAGGTGTGGTGCGTCTGGCTCCTTCTAAACACGTCACACAACCAAATCCATCTTGGAATGCCCCATTCGACAGTGAAGGAAACTGAGGCTCAGACACTCCAAGTCACGCCAAGGTCACCCCGGAGAGCCAAGATTCGAATCTGGGTCTGACTCCATCCCGCTCCTAACTCGAGCATCGACTGCAGAACCGGGCTGGGGAGAAGCTGGGCCTGCTGGACCCGTGCTGCCCCCCCAGACCCCTACTCGTTTTCTGGAAAGCCGACCCCCCTCAGGCCCCTCTCCCACCTTCGTACCTCGATACCAGATGACCCGGGGTGGGGGGACCCCCGATGCCTTGCACCCCAACACGGCCTCCTCCCCAACGGCTACAAGCACCACGGCACTGACAGCAGACACAGACGGGGGGTCTGCAAGGGAGGGGGGGCCGCTGGGGACCAGCCTGCACGTGGCCCAGCGCGAGGAGTCCACAGCCTTGGGGAGCCCCTCACGCCATCCGCGCCAGCACCCCTCACTCCACACTGCCCTCCCGCCACCCCTGCCTGGAATGCCGTGGACCAGCAGAGGGGTCACCTCTGCCGAGGGTCGTGCTGGGCCCTGCGTGTGGCGGCCCCTCCCCCATCACCCTGACATCCCAGGAAAGCACCATCCGCAGCCACCTGCTTGTTGGCTTTGGGCCAGCTCCCCCCGGCCAGGGGGCCACGTGTGCACTGCTGTGCCCCCGGCCTGACCCAGCCCAGACGCTCAGTGGACGCGGGAGGCCCTCCTCCTGCAGGTGCGCTGGGCCCGGTACCTGTGTAGTAGAGGGTGACCGTCTCCTCGTCCGTCCCAGCCTCGTTCGTGGCCTGGCAACTATAATTCCCAGCATCCTCAGGGGCTAGGCCCCGAATGATCAGCGTACCCTGGGCGTCCACCTGGATTCTGAGTCAGCCACAAAAACGTTCATCACTACCGACGAATTAACCAGCAGCAGTGTCCCTAGCGACCGCTCTCCCACACGGAGCGCTTGCCGGCGGCTGGGCTGTGCCCCAGGCGTTTTACCTACAGGGCCTTTAATTCTAGTTCACGAAACGCTGACAGGCAAGGGTGTTTGCCCAGGGCCACGCAGCCTGAAGGGAGAAGCAAGGTTCCCGGAAGGGTCTGCTGGATCCTGGCGCCCGAGCCCCTGACCCCACGGCCACTGCTGCATTTCCAAAGCAATCTTGTCCCCCAAATGACCACAGGAAGAAGGGTGCCCCGCCCCCCTCCCCCCACCCCAGGCAAGAAGCCCAGGCCTAGCCAGCCTCGGCCGCCTGTGCCAGCCCCAGAGCTCTGTGTGGGGGGCCCTTACCTGCTGTCCTCTTGCAGGGCGCGGCCCTCGCGGCTCCAGGAGACGTGGGGGGTGGGGTATCCCGAGGCTGAGCAGCTGACCTTCACCTCCACGCCCTGGGGCAAGTGCTGAGACCTGGTGTGGATGCTGACCTGCGGGGCCTCTGTGGCCCAGAGGGAGAGTGGACAGGTGGGGACGAGCCCATCAGAGCGGCTGTGCCATCCGCTACCCAGCCCAGGCCTCTCCCCCTCCCTGCAGCCACAGACAAGCAGGACAGGGAAGCAGGGTCCCAAAGGGCCCGACTCCCCTTGGATTCTGGGATAGACCAGAATCCTCTGGGGCCTGGGGTAGACCAGGTGGCCGCCCCACATGGGAGCCACCTCCTGCCGACAGGAAGCATCAAGCTCCCAGGGTTCTGCTCTGGGCTGAGCGCCTCGGGGGGCAGCTGCTGGAGCCGGGGACAGCTTTCCCTGTGGTGATCCTGAGGCCCCTAGGTCTGCCCTAATATCAGCCCTAAACTTGGGAAAGTTCCCAGGACAACAGGCCTGCGAGGCTTGAACCCAGCTCATCTGGAAACGGCAGGCACCCCACCACACACACCTGCGACAGGCATGACTAGTAGATCTCCAACCTGCAGAGCCCAGACCTGGCCTTGGAATCCTGCTCAACACGCCCCAGGCAGAGTCACTGGCACAAGAGAGGGTGAGCGTTCTGCCTCCTGTGCTCCCACCCTGCAGGGCTGCCCAATCTCTGCTGAACCCTGAGCTCCGACCTCTCACCCAGTGCCCTAGATATGCAGCGGGAACGTGGAGGGGGAGGGGGAGCTAGATGGCATGAGAAAAGGACAAGACACGTGGAATTGGCTTGGCCTGTAGCAGTAGAAACTTAGGCTAGATGCTAGGAAGAACTTTCCAACGACGAGGACCACTTGGCTTTGGCTAGGAGGCTGTAGAAGCCCCTTTCCCTAGGGGGTCAGAAAGCACCGAATGTGCTGTGGCTGCCTGCCAGAGACTGTGTCGGAGCAGGGGGATGGACGGGTGGGCTTCTGGGGGGGCACAGCTGTGGCAGGAAGGGCCTCACCTCTCACCAGGAGCCAGACGGAAGCCCGTGAGACCCCATTGGCGTTGCTGGCCATGCACTGGTACCGCCCGCTATCGCTGGGGATGACAGCGCCGACCTCCAGGGACAGGTCGGCCAGCTGGGTGACCCGGCCGGTGGCGGCTGGCAGGACTCGCCAGTCGCGAACCCACGTCAGGTTGTAGGGAGCCTCGCCGAGGACGCGGCAGGAGAGGATGGCGGTCTCCCCGGGGGACACGGTCACGTTGGGGGCAGGGACCAGCTGTGGCGGGGGGTCTGTGGGACACAGGCACGGGGTGGGGGACGCAAGGGCTGAGGCACAGATGCCCGAGAGTATCCAGGCTCTCAGGGCCCGCCCTTGCCCCAGCACCAGCCAGCAGAGCCCTCCGCAGCCATCTGCTCACCACCTGGGCGGGACACCCCCCACTCTTCCTGCACCCTCCCGGGCCGCGTGCCTGTGCGTGCGTCCTGCAGCGGCCGCAGCATCTAACACGTCACCAACCCCCCCGTCCCACCCTGAGGAATGAAAGCCTTGCAAAGCAGCAGCCAGCAGGGAGAGCCACTCCCCATTCCCACGGCCCAGCTGTTGTTCACAGCCCAGCTCTGAAGACCGAGCCACTGCCCCCAGGGCGGGGGGGTGGGGGGCGGAGCAGAGCTGAGAACGCTGCCACCTGGACACAGAAGGGACCATCTCAGAGGTCACCTCGCACAGGGACAAGGCCCTGGAGCCAGCAGGCAACACGCTCCAGGGACGGTGATGTCCATGCACACGCGTGCTGGGCTCTGCGGCCACCCGGAATCATGAGAGACTTGCCCATCCTGGGGCAAGTCGGGACATCTGCTCTGGGCAAACCTAAGCAGAAGGAGGGTTTTCCTGGTAATGGACTGGGATTACACAGGAAAATCTACCTTTTCAAAAAGAAATTGTTTATTTGAAAGGCAGACTTACAGAGAAGGGGAGACAGAGAGAGGTCTCCCACCCACTGATTCACTCCCCAGATGGCCACATCAGCTGTTCTGGGACAGGCTGAAGTCAGGAGCCAGGAGCTTCCTCTGGGTCTCCCACATGGGTAGCAGGGGCCCAAGCAGTTGCTTTCCCAGGCCATTAGCAGGGAGCTGGATCAGAAGCGAAGCAGCCGGGACACCGGGACGCCGGCACTGCAGGGGCAGCGGCAGAGGCTTTACTCGCTGGGCTGCCACGCTGGCCCCCAAAATCTAGCCGTTTCTATGAAATGTCAGAATGACTCGAAGTCAGTTTCAGCTCTTAACCAAATAAGAGAAAAAGCAAAGATGGCCAAATGTCTCCTTCCCGTGTCCTCGTTGTTTATCGGAAGCGAAATGTCACCAGTGACTGCCGCAGAAGCACGCGCCGACTGGCTGCGTGGTGACATGACGACAAGCCAGGCTGTGACAAGCATCTGTGACTCTGTAGGACCTAGGAAAAGGGCTGTGCGGAAGTGAATCCAACGGCAGGTGGGGGCCCCGGGCTCCTGCTTGCTTCCGGAGTTTCCCAGCCTTGCAGTCAGCAGCGAGCCTGCTCTCCTGCGACTGCACGCTCCCTGGGTTCCTTCCCAACCAGACAGCTTAGGTGCCAAATTGTCAACACAGGCGCTGATGTTGCAGCGCAGCGAGCTAAGCCGCCACCTGCCGCAGCGGCATCCCATGTGGGTGCCGGTTCGCGTCCCGGCGGCTCCACTTCCAATCCGGCTCCCTACTGATGGCCTGGACAAGCAGCGGAAGATGGCCCGAGTCCTTGGGCCCCTGTCTCCCTTGTGGGAGACCCGGATGGAGTTCCAAGCTCCTGGCTTCAACCTGGCCTGCTACTGCCATTTGGGAAGTGAATCAGCAATTGGAAGATCCCTCTGTCTCTCTCCCTTCATCTCTCTTCCTCCCTTCCTCTCTCTCTTTGTAACTCTGCCTTTCAAATAAATAAACCTTAAAAAAATAGTAAAGCCAGTTTTATTCCGAGACTGTCTGGGGTGTCCTCAGCCTTCCCAGGCAGAGCCCCGCAGGTGTTCTGGGATCAAGACTACAAGATGGCCAGGGGCTCCTGAAAGGGCCTGGGGGTGTGGCCAAGCCCCGGGGGCAGGCCAAGAAGTCAGAGAGGGGATTGAGGCTGGGCAGGGTGGGCACGGCCCAAGCCAGGGCTCTCAAGCTTCCCCCAGCTGGGACCCACGGCCACTCCCAGAGAGGCATGCAGGCAGGTGGCAGTGCAGGCGAACTCCCTCTGATGCTGCCCGGAAGACGGAGACTCGGTGGGAGGAAGTCCTGGAGGGAAGACTGTGGGGAGGGGTGCTGCAAGGGGCCCCGGGCACAGACCTGTGACCACGATCTGGGCCTTCGCTCGGCCGGTCCCAGCCCTGCTCACGGCTGTGCACTCGTACGTCCCCTCCTCGGCCTTGGAGGCCCGTGGGATCTCCCAGCTGCTGTTTCCTGACTCCCTGTGAGCGAAGATCAGCAAGACGCGCAATCACGCTGGCCCCAGCCTGGGCCCCCAGCCTCGTCTGGCCCTCGGGGGCCTCAGCCCCCTGAATCCTGCCCCGAGAAGGCCCCAAGTCCCCTTAGCGAGAGGTAAGCAGCCAAGGATGTGCCCATTCCACAGTACGCGGTGTGACATTGGTCAAGCCCCGTCTGTGTCCTGGACTCCCATGCATGGGGAGGGTCCGTCCTGCCCTGACTCTCATGCAGCTGGGTCCCGCATGAGCCCGGGGGAGGCCCTGCCACGGGCTGATGACCCAGCAGAGGTGGGAGTCCCTGAACCACCCTCCACATCCCCGGCCACCCTGGCGATCCCTGAGCTGGGTTGCCCACGGGGATGATACAACCAAGACTAAGGTCCCCCTCCTGCCACCCACTCCCCCGCGATCCCCACAGGGCGTAAGGGTCTCGGGAGCCACTCACACAAAGTGCCGCTCCTCGCCCAGCCTGGCTCCGTCCCGCCGCAGCTGCAGCCGGAAGGGGAGGGCGCTGTGCACAGAGCAGGAGACCAGCAGGGGCTGCTGCAGGTAGCCATGGATCCGGGGCGGCATGCTGACCAGGGGGGCGCCTGGAGCCAAGGACCAGCCTTCAGAACTCCTCCACGGCCCACTGGCCACACCCAGCAACAGACACCCGGCCACAAACGAATCGGGAGCCAGAAAGCCAGACGGGGTTCAATCCCTGGCTCCCCCATTCAGTGGTCCCCAAGAGCACGTGGCTTCATCTTTCAAAGCCTCAGTTGCCACCTCTGTAAAATGGAGTCACGGCAATGACTTCATCATGTTTGAGGAGCTGGCGTAAGTGGTGCGTGGGGAGCACACGGCACGCCCCATCCGTCATGGCTGGCATTGCTTTTAAGGCTCACTCAGGACTCTACAGCCCCCACTGCCTGGGAGCAGTCCTGACCCCGGGAATGTGGCTGGGGCCGTGCACTTGTCCCTTTGCCTGGGTTGCTGGGGAAGCCTTGCCACTTAAAAATCAGCACGCTTGGGGCGCGGCTGCGAATGCAAAATTCACACACATTTCTGAGACAAAACGAGAGACTTCGATGAAATCGCACAGCTCACGATGAGCCTCTTGGGGCCCCCATCAGACGCCGACTCTGGCCTCGGGGTGATGCCCTCTTCTTTGCTTGGCCATCAGCGGGTTCTGGGGGATCTCGGGGTGCACTCAACCCTCCCCTTCCCTGTTGGAGCCGAGAGGAGCTGGGCGAGATGCTCCAAGGGTGACACAATGCACCAGACCTCCCAGAAGCCCGGAGCTGGGGGTGGGGAGGGCGGCGGGTGACATCATGCACCAGGCTGCCTGCCACGTCCCGGGGGAGAGGGCTGTTGGACCAGCCAGCCACGTCCTCAGCTGCGTGCCAAGCAGCCACCGCTCGCCCACGCGGAAGCCTCGCCCCAGCCGGCTCGGGCTCCCCCTCCTGGGAGCTGAACGGGCCCAGGGACCCCAGACCCACCCCCACGTCTCCAAATCCAAAGCCACCTGCTGGCAGGCCAAGTCCCAGCCTTCCAGACAGGAACGGCGGGGAAAGAAGAGAAGACCCCCTCCCCCTCCCCCCCCGCTGCCTCCACGTGAATCAAAGCTGAGACGGAGACCAGAGCCAGAGCCGGACTCCAACGGCCTGATCGTGGGAAAGAGGCTGTTCATCAGCCTGCAAAGCCCCCGGATGCACGCTGCTCCTCAGAGCTGTAAAGGCCAAGCGGGGAGGGGCCAGGAAGAAGAGGCCCAGGGCTGCCCACCGTCGTGTACCTCAGGGCGCCCTCAGCAGCTGGCCCTCCCCCCCACCTACAACCCCACTACAAGTGCACAGAGGGGGCTGTGTCTCCCAGAGGTCCCCACAAAGAATGACATCCTCCACCCCGGGAGCTCCTCCCAGGCCACCTCCAGGGGAAGGGGCCAGTAGGTGGGAGGAAGGCAGTGGCACCCAGTTAGGAGGCTGAGCGGCCAGGGAGCCCAAATACCCCCTGCCAGGACTATGGGGAGACCTGGAAAGCTTGGGAGGCTCACATAACCCTCAATAACCAACCCTGGAGGTAGCTGGTCTCAGTGCCCTCATCTATAAAACAGGGGCGTGTCTCAGAACCGGCGTGAGCACTCGGTGAGCTAGCCCACGGCACGTGTTTGGACTGCAAACAGCCATGCATGCGGAGTACTAACACAGCGAGCAGAGGGAGTACTGGCACGATGCTGACTGGGATCCTGATCACGACAGGGAAGAGCAAATCCCCACGTCTGCCCTGCCCACCGCTGCAGCTACAGTGCCCAGCACATGCAGTAGCCTCCATGGTACAGAGAGGACGATCAGAATGAGTGTTGGATGGATGCATGGGCGGCAGGGTGGGCGGATGGATGAGCAGATGGGTGGACGTGTAGACTGATGGGTATCTGGGTGAGTATATGGACAGATCAACGGGGTAGATGGAGAGATAAATAGGCAGATGGATGGATGATGGATGGGCGGATATGTGGGTGAGTGGAGGGATGGATGAGTGGATGGATCGGGGGTGGGCGGATCAATGGGTGTATGTATGGATGGGTGGATGGATCGGGGGTGGGTGGATCAATGGGTGTATGGATGGATGGATGGATGGATTGGTGGGTGGGTGGATCAATGGGTGTATGTATGTGTGGGTGGGTGGGAGGGTGGGTGGATCAATGGGTGTATGGATGGATGGATGGATGGATGGGGGGGCGGGTCAATAGGTGTATGTATGGATGGATGGATGGGGGGGCGGATCAATGGGTGTATGTATGGATGGATGGATGGATGGGGGGGCGGATCAATGGGTGTATGTGTGTATGGGTGTATGGATGGATTGGTGGGTGGGTGGATCAATGGGTGTATGTATGGATGGGTGGGTGGGTGGATCAATGGGTGTATGTATGTATGTATGGATGGGTGGGTAGGTGGGAGGGTGGGCGGATCAATGGGTGTATGGATGGATGGATGGCTGGATAGACAGACGAATAGGTCAACAGAGATGGACGAATGGGTGGATAAGGCTGATATGTGACTGGGTAGGTGGTGGATGTACGGTGGGCAGACGGAAAGATGCGTCAGCTTTCTCTAGATCCGTGACCTGGGGGCCACGTTGGAAGCACCTCAGTCTTCAGTATGACACCTTACAGGGGACAGCTGCCCACATTTACTGAACTGATCCAATCATAGAAGGCTTCCAGGAAGAAATGGGCCTGCGAGCCCACAGAGCCAACCACTCACCTGGGGCCACCCCGCTGTAGGAAACTCCAGAGACACGGAGGACGGGGTTTCCCTTGTGGTCCTTGCCCTTCACCTTGAGGTAGAAGCGCTCTGGAGGGGTGTGGAAGGGTGGCCCCGCCCACAGCCGATGGGTGGATCCGTTGGCAAGGGGCTGTGTAGGCAGCGTGAGGAGGGGCTGCCCTGAGCTGTGGGAGAGCTCCACCGAGTCGAGGCGGCCAGGGGCCTGCAGGCCCGTGGAGTTGATCACCAGGGAGATGGGCACTCCTGCAGCGGTGGGGGTGAGGAGTGAAGGTCAGGCGCCGTGAACCTCCTCAAGTAGGGGCCCTGGGACCACACCTCAGGGTCCCCACTGCGCGGCCCTCTGTTACCTGCTCCCCACCTTCTACACCTGTTCCTGGGCCAACTAACGCTGGGGGTGGGAAAGGCGCTGGGGTCTGCTACTGTCCATGGTCCTGAAACGCCACTGTCCACCCTGCATGCTTCCAGGAGCTCTGGCACCTCGGTCACCCTGTAGACTGGACCCTCGGGACGGAGCTGGGAAGGGGCTGCCTTCTGTCCCCACATCCCAGTGTCAGCTGTCATCAGACAGGCTTCAGAGGGTGGCCCCAGCCAATGTGCCTACCCTGGGGACTGACTGACACAGGCCCAACCTCTCTGCGTACTCAGTTCTCTTTTCCACCTTCATGGAAATGCAGGGCTCTGCACGCTGCCCCAGGAGGGACAGGGCTGGGCTCGGGCTTTGTTGTTTTTTTGTTTTTGTTTTTGTTTTTGTTTTTGACAGGCAGAGTGGCAGTGAGAGAGAGAGACAGAGAGAAAGGTCTTCCTTTGCCGTTGGTTCACCCTCCAATGGCCGCCACAGCTGGCGCACTGCAGCCGGCGCACCTCGCTGATCTGATGGCAGGAGCCAGGTACTCATCCTGGTCTCCCATGGGGTGCAGGGCCCAAGCACTTGGGCCATCCTCCACTGCACTCCCTGGCCACAGCAGAGAGCTGGCCTGGAAGAGGAGCAACCGGGACAGAATCCAGCGCCCCGACCAGGACTAGAACCCGGTGTGCCAGCACAGCAAGGCGGAGGATTAGCCTAGTGAGCCGCGGCGCTGGCCAGGGCTCGGGCTTTGTTACGTCCTCAGCTGGCTTGGAAGTTTTGATCAGGTCTCTCCCTTTACACACAGGGACTGACTATTTTTATCCTTCAGAGATCATCAGCTGGGGGCTGTGGCTGTGGCTGGTGTGGCCCAGGAAATGCCTTAAACTTCTCGAAGGAGCATTGAATAACCTGGAAAGGGCACACGGGGGTACTTCACAAAGTCTGAGGAAAATGGACTTCAAAGTCAAGCTTATTTTGGTGCAAAAATATTTTGAAATCCATGCATACAAATGGTCTTCAAAAAAGCGCATAAAGATTCAGATTAAAAAGCTACACGTGGATTTCAAAATTTCTTAAAATTTTTATTTATTTGGGGCAGAAGGACAAAGGGAGATAGAGGGGCAGAGAGAGACAGGGCTCCCACCCAGCAGTTCACTCCTCAAAGGCCTGCATTGGCCAGGGCTGTGTCAGTGCCAAAGCCAGGAGACAGGAACTCAAGCCAGGTCTCCCACAGAGGTGACAAACGCCCAGCTACTGGGGCCGTCACAGCTGTCCCCCAGGATCTATACTGGCAGGAAACGAGACTTGAGAGTCACAGCCAGGAATCAAACCCAGGCACTCCAAAAGAGATGTAGACATCTTATCCACTACACTAAACACCTGCTCCCTGAAAAATTTTTTGCACCAAAACAAACTTAGCTTTTCATTCCATTTTTCCCAAATTTTTGAAGTGCCCCACATAAAAATATAGGAGTTCAGACTCCAACCAACATAACGTAGCAACAGTTCAGGCATCCGCCATCTGCCAAGCCACAGTCTCCCCCGTGCCCTAAAGTCCACAGCACGGGGGCCAAGTGTCAACCATTAGTCATCATTTGCATTACCCTGCTGCTAATCTTTATTTTTCTGTCTCTGACCCACATCTTCGCAAAAGCAGAAACCCCAGAGGGTCCCTTGTGGGCTCCTGTCCCACTCAGTCTGGAAACCGGCCCTGGGGACAGCACCCCGTAGGACTCCTCTCCCCTCCTAGCTGTGGAGAAGTGCCAGCTTCCCCGCTCTTCCCACTTCACAACATTGGCAAAACCACCAGGGGACAAGCGGTGGCCCTGCTTCACTCTCAGGAAATCACGGCTGCCCTGGCGAGGGGAGCAATCCTTGTAACCAGAACGACAAACGTCAGAGGAGGCGCAGCTGCAACAGCAGTGCTGAGTCGCGCTTCCCGTCCCGACTCAGCCTGACCTGGCCCACGCCCCACCTGTCTCTCTTCAGAGCTGGTCCCAGCAAAATCCGAAAACCAGCCCCATTGCAAGGGACCACGTTTTCCAGACCCCCAACCTGGCTCCCAGATGGGATTTCCTGGCACGGAGCTCAGGCAGCCTGAGCCAGACACCTCTGCTGGTACTGTGGCCCCGACTTCTCCGGGTGGAGCCACAGGGAATCCACAGGCAACCTGAGACCCCATCAGGAAAGTGGCCCTGCGCCTCCTACTCCATTTGGCACCCCCTAGGCCAAGCCAGCTCCCACCAGGACATCTGTTCTATGGGGAGGCACCACCCCCTCTTCCTGAGCCATCACGTCAGCTCCCTGGTGCCCCTTCTTTGATTGGACCAGCCTGCTATTTGCTGGAAAGGTGAAGATGGGGGACATGTTTGGACAAAAAGAAAAGAGAAGGGGTGAGCTCAGCAAGAAAGGGGACAACCTGAGGGGCCCATGGCATCCAGGAGGTTCCCTAAAGGTGTGTGCCACCCGTCACGTGGGCTGAGGGCCAGGGCAAGGTGCTGGCCTGGGCTCAGTGTGCATCCTCCTGACCTGGGACAATGTCATCCCACAGCCGCACAGCCACGGGCCCCACCTGCCCACCATGCCCAGAGCCAAGCCCATGGCACAGGAAGGCAGCTTAGCATGGCCCCAGGGCAGCACCGTACCTTGCAAGGGCCACTCGATGGTGTGGTTGAGGTCCAGGGAGGGCTGCGTGGAGAAGCCGGCTCGGAAGTCGATGTTGCTGACGCCCGTGATTCTCACCGAGTGGCGGCCGCTGCTGTAGATCTAGCGGAGGCCCCGCCCACGTCACCGCAGCATCCCCCACCCCACCTCAGCACCCCAGAGGCAGGGCAGGAGGCCGTGGACCTGACCCAGCCCCAGGTCAGCAACTGGGATTCTCCCGCCTTGGCAGACAACATGATGAACTTCCGGCTCCCTGGGGCCCAGCACGGTGCTCCCCCAGGGGAGAAGCAGAGCCCCAGCCACAAGCCTACTCTGAGTGGGCCTCTTGGAGCAGCCCTGCCTGTCACCCTGCAGCCCCCTCTGCTCCCTGCATGGCCAACTCCCCACCTCGCCGTCCGCGTCCGGGTTAGAGCTCTCGGCTCAAAGATGCAGCCGGGTGGTGCTGCCACTTCCCCTGCAGTACCTCACCCCGTAGGCGCTCTGTAAATGCCGCTCCCCAGGGCGGCAGCCTGCTCCACCCAAGCACGTCTTCTAGTTCCCGGAACTGAGCAGGCCCTGTCCCCCGCCAGCTCTGTGCCTCTGAGCCATCTCCCCAAAGTTGTCCCAGCTTCTTTCCTGTGCTTTCCACAGGGCAGGGTTCTGAGCCCCAAGTCAGGGGAACCCTGAAGTCATTTCTCCAAGCCCTGCTTACCAAGCCCAAACTGTTCCACTTGCTCCCCTAGGAAAAGCAGAGCCCTCTCCTCTGCTCTGGACCCGTTACCCCTATTGATATGCCCACACCACTGCCCAGGCTCCCCTCGGAGGAGAAAGGAACGGTTCCGGTTCAGCAGAGTCGGCCTCTCCCCGGCCCCGCACCCGGCACCCCTACCTTGATGGACCACAGCCCAGGATGCTCAGGCTTAAAAGCCACGACCTTGGCCGAGTCGGGGATGTTGAGGAGGACGTTGAGGCCTTCATCCTTCTGCAAGATCCTCCCTGTGCAAGCCCCAAGCCACCAGTCAGTCCCCGACCCTTTCTTGGGGGTTCCGGGGTCCCGTCCTGTCTCCCGGAGCCCCCGCCCACCAGCACCAGTCTCCCCAGCCCGGACTAGAGGGACGTGGGCAGTGCCCGGACCTCTGTCTCACTCTGCACCCAGCCACATGGCTCCCTGGGCACAGGCTGCACACCTGGCCTCCAGACCTAGCCATTCGTGGCATTCGCCGAGCCTTGTGGGCCAGCAGGCCAGGACCAAACACCACGGGCTGTTGCCCTTGGAGACTCCAGGACCCCGCTGAGTCTTTCCTCCAATTCCTGCTGCCTCGTGCACCTTACCCCTGGGCCTGCGTCTCTCTCTGAACCCCTGCTCCCTGGCTCTCGCTCTGCAGCCCGTCACCGGCAGAGGCCAGACCCCAGCAGTTCATACCCAGCGGGTCCCGGACTTCGATCTGTGGCCCTGGCCCGCTCAACGAGACGGTGACCTCCTTCAGGCTGGGGTCAAAGGGGAGTCTCCACGTGTGCTCGCCCTCCTCCTCGTGGTCTGTGGACAGCAGGTGCACCTTGGAGGCCTGAATCGCTGACTCCACCCACTTCAGCACCTAAGAGGTGAGTGGGAAAAGCTGTTAACAGCAGGTGCCCGTGATGTCTTACTTGTGCCTGGCCCGAGGCAGGTCCCTAACCAGCTGCCAGCTGTGTGCAGAATCTGCTCCTTACTCAGGTTGCAGGCAGCACGCAAACCATCCAGGCCACCCCAGGCCACCGCTCCTCACTGCCTTCCGCCAGGCCCAGTTCTCACACTTGTACCTTCCTGGCTGCTGTGGGCTCTGGGCTGGGACATCTAAGTCGAGGCAGTCAGAGGACTCACCTCAGAGGGAATATGCAAGAATAGCTGGGTATGCTTCTACAGCCACCTCCTCCAGGAAGCCTGCCTGGTGGCTTTTACACACAGATGAACCCTGGAGATTGAAATCACCCCAAAGGCTTCAGACTGTTCCCACCAGGGCCCAGCCCCAAGTCCCTTCCCCAAGGTGGAGGTGCAGAACCAGCAGTACTGAGAAGTCTTGAACCCTTGATTGCTCCAACTACTTGCTCATTCTCAAATCAGACAAGTCCCACGGAGGAGCAGACAGAGGCAAGGAGGCTCTCGGGCACACGCTTGGGGCACGAGTTTCAGGGGCTCTCAAACCTCCTCAAAGACCCCCCTGAGTACAGGCCCCCAGGTTAACAACCCTTGCCCCATCTGCACGCGGGACGGCTGAGTCCCTCCAAATCCCTACCATGACCTCCCAGACCCGTGTCTGTGTCCTGGCTCTCACCCAGCTGACCCAAGGTCCCTATCCCCGACTTCCTCCATGCCTGCTAGGCTGGACCCCCAGGAGACCCCAGCCCCCACTTGCAAGAGGCTCCACCCCTTCACAGTCTCCCCCTCCACAGCCTGGAGCAGGCTCTGCTCCCTGTGTGCGCCGCTCGGCTGCAGTTTGCACCCCCCTCGTCCACTTATTGGATCTGTGCCTGCTAAGGTTTAAAAACTAGAGAACTTCAAAACAATCCACGGAAAAGTGCAATTAGGAGACAAGTTTCTATGGATGCCAAAAATGTGAAATCCATGCAGCTTTTTCTTCATAACACACATTTTCCAGGAATATTCTGAAGACCTCTTGTATGCATGCATTTCAATTATTTTTGCACCGAAATAAACATATCTTTTAATTCCATTTTTCCATGAGATTTTCGCCCTCCAAAAGTTCACAGATTAGAAAAGCAATGCCCAGGGCCGGTGCTGTGGCATAGTGGACTAAGCCACCGCCTGCAGTGCTGGCATCCCATATGGGCACCAGTTTGAGTCCCGGCTGCTCCTCTTCCGATCCAGCTCTCTGCTGTGGCCTGGGAAAGCAGTGGAAGATGGCCCAAGGGCTTGGGTCCCTGCACTATTGTGAGACCCAGAAGCCGCCCCTGGCTCCTGGTTTCAGATTGGCTCAGCTCCAGCCATTGTGACCATTTGGGGAGTGAACTAGAGGATGGAAGACACTCTCTCTCTCTCTCTCTTTCTCTCTCTCTCTCTGCCTCTCTGTAATTCTGTCATTCAAATAAATAAATAAATCTTAAATAAGTAAATGATAACTATTATGATTTACTTATTAAAAAAGAAAAGAAACAAGAAACGCGATGCCCAAGTTCAGACGCTCATGGCAGTGGCAAGCAGGGGGTGTGGGGGGCCGCTGGGAAGGGACGAGGTCAGGAGGGGGGGCCTCCAGCCCGGCCTCAGTGACGTTCTAAGAGGAGGAAGGGGACGCGGCAGGGCCCTGCCGCACCTGCGATGCCCCCCACCGTGTGGTGGTCCAGCAAGAAACCTCCCAGCAGGTGCTTGTACTTGACCCGACCTCCCAGGCCTCAGGACCATGGCCACAGAACTTCCCTTATAAGTTACCCCATCTAGGACGCGCTGTTGCAGCAACAGACAACAGTGGGAGACGGTGCCTGTCCTCCAGGGGCACTCGCCGTGCCCCTGCGGATCCCGGCCTGAGCTCACCATGTAGGGGAGGCACCGGGAAGCTCTCTCGGCCTGCGGGCGGTAGAGTGCACACTGCACTTCCCCTGGGTTACCTCTCAGACGCCCTGCTCCATCCTCCTCCCTCCTCAGCTATGCCCCCTCCTTCCCAATGGCCACGCCTCCCGCCTCCCTGGTACTGGCAAGGAAACCAGGAAGGAGAGACAGGAGCCCACCGCCTGGCCTGGGTCATCTCACTCCAGGCCCAGTGACCTCAAGAAGTGTCCCGTGCAAACCTCACAACGGCAGCAAGGGCCCAGCGAAGCTGACTGTGCAAATCAGCACCCCCCCACACACACTGAGAACAGCTGCAGAGCCCTGAGCCCACCGTCTTGGTCTCCGTGGGAGGTGGGCCAAGGACAAAATGAACTGCAAAGGGATCCTGGGGCTGGCCAAACTGCCAGCCCCGAGATTTAGAAACTGTGCTACGTATCCTGTAGGATAAAGCAAATAAGGAAAGATGACCGTATTTTCTGAACCAAGACTTCCTCTTACAACCAAATGTTAATGGAGAGCTATGAGTATAAAATCAAATAAACTAAGCTAAAAAATCTGCAATGTGAAATTTGAATTGAAATATCAGTATCAGGGCTGGCACTGTGGAGCAACGGGTTAAGCCACTGCCTGGTTAAACAAGTTCAAATCCCGGCTGCCCCACATCCCATACAGCTCCCTGCTAACGCCCTGGGAAAGCAGCAGAAGACGGCCCACGTGCTTGGGCCCCTGCATCCATGTGGGAGACCCGGATGGATTCCAGGCTCCTGTTCCAGCTGTTGCTGCCATTGGGGGCGTGAAACAAGGATGGAAGATCTCTCTGTGTCTCTGTCACTCTGCCTTTCAAATAAATGAATCTTTAAAAAAAAAAAAAAAGAAAGAAAGAAAGAAAGAAACATCAGTATAAAAAAATAGAGCAATGGATAGATAGAAGATGGAAGACAGATAAGTCCAGAAAAGATAACGCCCCCAAATTCCACCGATTTTGTTTTCTAAATGTCCTTCCCGACTAGGGTTCCCTGGAGAAACGGCTGATCCCGGGTCCTGGCAGGCAATGTACAAGGATGCCTTCGTTGAGCAGAGAGGGGACACACGTAAGGGTGCAGGAAGCAGCCTGAGGAGGCCCCGCGGGCTACATCTGGGCAACGTGAGCCCAGAAAGGAGTAATTCCTCTCTCAAGGAAGAGTAACTGATAGTCAATCGGAGCACATCGGGGTCTATAATCCACGTGTCCACAAGGGGACCCCAAAAAGAGCAAAATTTCAACCAGTAAAACCCCACCTGCCACTAGTAACAGTGACTCCTGCATTCAAGAGAATTAAACAGGAATCACGGGGCCAGCGCTGTGGCACAGCGAGTTGACGCCCTGGCCTGAAGTGCCGGCATCCCATATGGGTGCTGGTTCTAGTCCCGGCTGCTCCTCTTCCCATCCAGCTCTCTGCTATGGCCAGGAAAAGCAGCAGAAGATGCCCAAGTCCTTGGGCCCCTGCACCCATGTGGGAGACCCGGAAGAAGCTCCTGGCTCCTGGCTTCGGATCCGCGCAGCTCCGGCCGTTGTGGCCATTTGGGGAGTGAACCAGTGGTTGGAAGACTGCTCTCTCTGTCTCTACCTCTCTCTGTAACTCTGTCAAATAAATAAATAAATCTTTAAAAAAAAAAAAAAAAAGGTGAAACAGCCAGGTCTCAAACAGGCACTGGAGGCGTGGCTTAAAAAAAAAGAAAGAAAGAAAGGAGTATTGGATAGACCGGACCTAGCCCATTCTAGAGTATCTCAGATTCTTTTTTACACCAAGCATGAATCTTTTTTAAGTTCTAGGACAAAGAATTAAATGCCAACTTATTCCTTCCCATGAACAGAAGTCCTTGGAAGGAAGCCCACTGATGAGTGTGGGAGGGGCGGTGCAACCA
Organism: Oryctolagus cuniculus; assembly: GCF_964237555.1. Taxonomy (NCBI): domain Eukaryota; kingdom Metazoa; phylum Chordata; class Mammalia; order Lagomorpha; family Leporidae; genus Oryctolagus; species Oryctolagus cuniculus. Next base: position 233,020,069 of record NC_091432.1, on the reverse strand, counting down.
GGGAGCCGTCACTCCAGGCAAGGATCCCTGCAGAGCATGATGGGAGACCCAGCAGCCGCCAGAGCCAGAGCCACAGCATCGCCCTGCAGACCACTGGGGTCCAAAAGGGAAACCCACATGGGGCTGCCTGTCACCAACTCACCCCACCAAACTCAGCATGCCGGACAGGGGGACCACCAGACGTCATCCGCCTCCTGCCGTGACGCCATGGACAGTCCGCCACGTGCAGAACCGGGGACGTGGCACAGGCCCACGCCTCTTCCACAACGTAGCGTCCACAGAAAGGGCAGACAGCTCCAGATTCGAGGAGACGCGGCAGACGCGGCCACTGCACACAACCATGACATCCCGAAACCCGCGACGGAGGACGTGGTGAGGACGGTTAGGGAAACCAGAATGTGGACTAGCAGACGATACCAGGGAATCATTACTACTTTTTAAAATAATAGAATAGGTTATGTTGGAATAGGTTATGTCTTAAAAAAACAACCCCATGCTAAATTATTTATATGGATAAGGTGTCAGGATTTAGCAAGAGCTATAACAAGGCAGATAAAGCAAGCAAAGCAAAAAGTTAACAATTGTTGAATCCAGGTAGCTTTTCCATATCTTTGAACTTTTTCATAGTAATCTAATTTTAAATTGTTTTTTAATTTATTTTTATTTGAAAGGCAGCCAGACAGAGAGAGAGAGAGAGAGAGAGAATCTTCCATCCACTGGTTTACTCCCCAAATGTGCACAATGGCCAGAGCTGAGCCAGGCCAAAGCCAGGAGCCAGGAAATCCCAGGTGGGTGGCAGGGACCCGAGGACTTGAGCCATCATCTGTTGTTTCCCAAAGTGTGCACTAGCAGGACGCTGGCTCGGAAGCAGAGTAGCCAGGACTCAGGTCAGGCACTCCAATACAGGAACCCAGGCATCCAACGTGACAAATTAACTGCTGTGTCAAACAGCCAACCCACAGTAATTTTTTTAAGTGAAAATCATTTAAAAGCAGCAGGTATGCCACGACTTTAATAGATGAGAGATCTTCCAGAAGTTCACAGAAAATGTGTATCATGAAAAAGCCATGCATGGATTTCTAATTTCTTGCACCAAAATAAACACATCTTTTAATTCCATTTTTCTACAAACTTTTTGAAGAGCTCTCGTATACCTGAGCATGCATGGCAGGAAGCTCCCGCCTGCCAATTCCAATCAACTGGAAACGGCTCTCTGGAATGCTGTTTAAGGAAGAAACGTGAAGTCACATGGAGCCTCCGTTAGAAAAGTTCTGTGATGGATTAGCAATGTCTGCCTTGGACAGGGGATTAGAAAGTGGTGTCTCTCGTGCTACCTCGTGGGCGTCCTTGCTCTAAGTCAGGGTCCCTCGCCTCTCCTGCTGCTCTCCCACAGAAGGGAAAGGAAGGGAACTGGAAGAAACGGACTATGTTTTGCTCAGCTAGAACATATGTGGCAAGCTTTCAGTTACCACAGGAGAAGAATTCTGTGTTCTGCAAACGCATCTGTTTTTAGACGGGAGCTCCTGCCGTCTGCTTTGCCCAGCTTTCTAAGTCGTGTATCTCTCAACAGAGTCCCACCTGGCTGGGCCACAGAAGGGGGTCAGGGCTCCTGGTCCATGCAGGGGTAGGAGATGGGGAGCAGCAGCCACAGAGGCCCCCGGAGAGGCAGACAGCAGCTGGCGACTGCCCGGACATCGTGACGGCTCTGGGTGTAACCACAGCCTCTTCTCTGGGGGCCCAGGCCTTGCCAGGGGTCAGGAGGAAACGAGGACCCTGCAAGCCGCCGCGCGGTGGTGGCAGCACCAGCTGACAGTCACCCGGCAAGTCACAGCTGCTACTGTGTCGCAAGCAGCATCCCTACTTCCTTCTGGGACATGCTGGTGGAAGGAGGGCGCCCAACGGCTCTGGCTATCATGGAGAGGGCTGGGGCCCAGAGTACAAGTCCAGAGACCCCAGCAGGAGGTGGGGGGGTCTGTCCAGGAAGCATCTCACTGCTGGGAGCTGTCCCCCTGCAGGGCCAGGCCTTCCAGACCCCTGGACACCCCGGGGCTTCAGAGCGGAACCCGGGGAGCTTCCTGGGCTCAGAGACCTCATTAAGCAAGCGCGATGTTTATCTGGTGAAGGCAATGGCTTCCAGATGTGGGGGCGGGGGGGCCTGCGAGCCAGCAGTGCTCTGGCTGCCCTTGCCAGATGGCTGTGGTGGGGCCTCCATGGCAGATACATCGGCCCCAGGACCCGTGACAGCCAGGGTGGCTGAGGAAGTACAGAGCGAGGCCAGGGGCCCAGCAGCCTCAGAGCCACAGATTAGAAAACTGAGGGCCAGCTGTGGACACCAGGCTGGGGGCACCGAGAGCCCCATGCCCCAGGGCTGGTTCCCGGATCCCTGGCTAAGAAGCCACTGCAGACTGGGCTCCAGGTCTTCAGGGGGCTTTCTGGGAGCCCAAGCTTCCCACGCACTGTCCACCATTTGTCCTCACCACAGGGCTTTTGTTAACCCACTCAGTACCGTGCCAAGGCCACACTGAAGGCAGCTGGCAGTGCTGAAGTCTAGAGCCAGGTGTCTCCTCTGAGTTCTAGCCACTCCCCCACCCCACTACCCCCTGGGAGGGTCAAGGATGAGGTCATCTCTGGGCCCCTCTGCATCCCTTAATGGGAACCACCTGCTCACCGCCCCGCCCCCGCCCTCCCTGCCCTGGAAGGCGAGTCCCCCTCCCCCTAGTTGATGTATACAACCTGGGCAGTTTGCCATTTGTACCTGGCTGTGCTGGCGCGTATGTGTCGTGTGCCGGGGACAGGGGGCAAAGCAGAGGAGAGCGGATGGGGAGTGGGAGGTGGAGAGCCTGTGGGATGCTGTGCCCAGGCAAGGGGGCTCTTGGGCCTGGCTGTGTCTTGGCCACAGGTGCACACCCTTGGGCCACCTTGCCTCCTCTACTGCGAGGAGAGGGACTTCTCCCTCCTTTGGTTCCCCTAGGACCCTACCGGGGGTTCCTGGAACCGGGGAGGCCACTCCATAGGTGGGAAGAGCTCCACCCCAGAGCAGAGCCTGAGCTGTGGTCGGTCGCCTTCTCCCCGCCGACACCTTACACTGCATCTGGCACAGCAGGTGCTCAGTACACGAGTGCAAGCGAACATATGGACCGCCCTTCTCCCAGCTGGAGCCCCCTTGGCTTGGGTGAAGGCGTCCTACGCCTCTCCCAGGGCGGGATGACCACAGCCCTGGCTGCCGCTGTCGCTTTCCCAGGCTCGCCGAGTGTCTGAGAACATCTGGAAAGGGCTGGGTCCAAGGCATTAGGCTAATGCATGACAGAGCTCTGCATTCAGGAAGCAGAGGGACCCATTCCTGTCAAGGGCAGCTGATCCTGGCCATCCACGTCCCCACCAAGTCAGACACACTCATCCAGCCAGACTCCCACGGCCAAAAGCTGGGTACCATGGGCGGGAACTAGTGGGTTCATTTCCTGCCTGGAGGGAGAGGCTGGCAAGCCAGGCCCTGTCCCAGAGCAAGCCATCCTCCCCCAACCTGCCTGGCTACCCTGCGCCTGGTTCACGCCTAAGCAGGAACCCAGTCCCAGGCATTGCTCACTAGGTCTCCCCAAAGCGAGGACAGGCATCCCTCCCGCTCTGAAGCGCCTCCCGTGCTAGCCTGGGGCTCGGTGCCAGGGGAGGCTGACATGCCAGCAAAGAAAGCCGAATGTGTCGCAGAGAACCGTAAACGCCATCTGTCAGCAGGGAGTTAGGGCACACTAATCTAAACACGGCCCTGGAGACCGTTCTCTTCAGCTCATAAATACACAATACACAAAACCCTGCAGAGCAGGGCTGGCCGGAGGCCACGGCTGGTTCCAGAGACACTGCTCCTCTCCTTCCAGGGCCTCTGGCGCGGCGGAGCCCACGCCTACCACTTACCCGGCACCTGCTACGCACAGCTCTCTGCACAAGGTGCTGGGGATTCAGTAGCAAATGGGACCCATGTGACACACATGGGGCGCGCACGCTCCAGCAGCACGAGATGATTGCTCGCTCATAAAATCGCCCAAAGTAAGCCGCACAGGGAGCTGGGAGAGGGTAAGGAAGGAGCCTGAACCTCGACAGGAGGTCACGGAAGGGCTCCCTGGGAACGCGCTGCTGGGGCCGGGAAGATGAGGAGCCGGGGGGGGGGGGGGGGGCTGGAAGAACGTGCTGCAGGTGCCAAGGCTCGGCGGGGGGGGCGGTGAAGAAACAGCAAAGAGATGAGCCAGGAAGGGAGTCGTGGACAAGGGGGACCCAGGCTGTGAACACAGAACACAGGCAACGAAGCAGGGACCTGGGTGTTTCCAGGGAAGGCGGGGAGGGGCCTGCTGGTCAACTTTGCTTTGGGCAGGTCCGGGGCGCACTGAGAAAGCCGACTGGCCCCGTGGCTTCCCCGCTCTGCTCGGCGACCCTGGACAGCAGCGTGAAAGCAGCCACGTTGAGTGTATGTACACCACGTATTCACACCAGAGCATGGCTGCTAACCACGTCCCATCGCTGCTGGCAAGGAGGGGGAGGGAAAGCCGGACCACCGCGATGGAGCCTAGAGCGGACGCCCAGCCCACAGGCCAGACCTGGAGGCAGACACTGGGCACCTCGAGCCAGAGAGCCACGCAAGCCCCCTCCTGCCAAGGCCCGACTCTGCTGGTCCCTGCTGCCCTTCCGCCCACCCTGCATTCGCGGGCCCTGGGAGCATCTCGGAAGACACCCCCCCACACTTCTGCCCCACGGAGCAGCTGCCGGACGCAGGCCCAAGCCCAGGTGCTGCCCCGGTCTCAGCCTCTTCACCTGCACCGGCAAAACCCAACACACCTGCCTCGTGGGTTCTGCAAGATGCGGTTCTGACGCCACGGGGCGGCGCTCGCCACGGCTCAGCCACCACTGCCACTCAACCTGCGCTGCTCAGGTCCCCGTCTCCGGCAGCTGCTCCTGCCCCAGGCTCACCTCGGTCACTTGCTGCTTGTCCAGGTGGAACACCTGCCCGGAGCTGGTGGCAGCAATCTCCTCGTAGGCCAGGTAGCCAGGATGGGTGCGGTCACCACAGTCCCCCGTCAGCACGAACACCACCTGGAAGACGGCCATGCAGCCAGCTCACAGCTGCTCCAGGTGTGCGTGTGTCTGTGTGTGTGTGCACGTGCGTGTGTGCGTCTGTGTCTGTGTGTGTGCGGCAGGAACCCCACAGGGTGGAGTGGCCTGAGGTGGGCCCTTTCTTCTCTCTGGGCTCGGGGACACCACCATAGGAAGGGATTAACCACAGTACCCAGCCCACGGGGATCAGGAGATGACTCAGGACAAGTACCAGCCAGGGCCAAGAACGCAGTAGCGGCTACTACGAAATCTACAACAAAGACAGGCATGGCGGTCAGCTGGTCAACTGAGCTCGGCCTGGCCCTGGGGGCTGCATCAGAAGACGCCTGAAGAACTGAGTGGTATCTAGACAAACAGCAGCACCTGCCTCCCAGCCCTGAGGTCCCCATTCACATCCCTTCCCCCAGCCCTGGCTGTGAGAGCCACATCACGCCTGAGCCACGCCTGAGCCACGGAGAGGGGCGGCGAGCTGCAGGGAGCAGAAGCAGAGGCAACGCGGGATGAAGATGGATGGCAGGGACGTGACAGGGTGTGAACAGAGTAGGGCAGTGTGGTTTCTATCAAGAACAAGGACACCAGGGCCCGGAGCCTGGGAACACACTTGGAATCCACCAGACCAGCCAGGGCCTGACAGGTGGCGGCTGTGGCTGCCAGAGGCTGGCTCCAAGGCTCCCAGAGAGAAAGACCAGGCTCCTCTGGGGGCGCTGCGTGACCCCGCGCCAGCCCCCCAGGCCGGCGCACTCACCTGCGACTGCTTAAGCTGCAGGAGCCGCAACAACTCCTCCTTCTTGTGATGGTCCTTGGCGCGGGCGTCCGAGAAGACGTAGATGAAGGAGCCGGGGTTGGCGACCTCCACGGCAGCCTTGATGGCCCCCACGCTCATCTCCGGGCAGTCGCCACCTCCCTGGAGGACGGGGGCATGTCAGCGACGGCTGCCCGCCTCCTCCAGCCAGGACCCACCCTGGGAGACCTCAGAAACCAATGGGATTTGGGGGCCGCTGAAACCGTCTCTGTCCTAGCCGCTCAGAGAGGCGATGCAGCAGAGCAAGCAGCGTCCCGCAGCCGGCACCCACGCGAGTGCCTCAGCCCCAGCCCTGTGCAAACCGGCCCCGGGGGCAGACGTTACCAGTAATGAGCGCCACGGATGCGGCGGGCGGACGGGAGCCACAGGGACATCTCACAGGTGGCCAGAGCAGCCACGTGTTAGCGAAGGCTGACGGGGTAGAGGGGCCCCAGAAGGGGCAGTGCCGTGTGGGAAGCATCCAAGCCGCTGACCCCTCCCCAAATCCTCTTTGGAATCTGCCCCAGCACTGGCCCCAAACGATACCCACCCCGCCCTTCCTGCCCAGCAGACACGCCCAGGAGCACAAGCTCGTCGGCCAGGCGTGCACAGCCAGCAGCGGGGTGTGCGTGCAGGAAGTGTCCAGGGGTAGGCGCTGGGCCCTGGGAGCTGCCCCTTTCCTACTTCACTCATCAGCCCACGAGCGTGAGCCCTCACGTATGTGGGGCCTGTCACCATGGCCGTGAACTAGACCCACACCTGGGAGTCTGCCTTCCGGAAGCTGGTGGTCTCAGTGGGCAGGGACAGGACAGGTGCTGAGCCAGGGCATCTGGTATGGTGGCCAAGGAGCCCAGGTGGCCGTGGGGCACCTGACCCAGTGTTGCCCTGGTTTTGGGGTCGGAATCGGCCTGCCCCAGCTCCTCTGGCCACCACCCCACCTGCAAACGGGCATCGATGCTTCCTCCTTTCGCCTCCTTCATTCGTCCACTAACAATAAGCACCTACTGTGTGCCAGGGACAAGCACAGTCACAAGGGCTCCAACAACGAGAGACCCGCAGGCCCCGAGCCGGGGTGCGGGCCACAGGAAGGGCTAAGAGGCCAGTTAGGGCAGGAGGAGAAAGCCCCATTCTAGCCCCTGCTGGGGCGAAGGCCTGGGAGTCTGGCGTGAACGGTGAAGAGCAGCTCAGAGGGTCAGCGGCCAAGGCCAGGGGCAGCCCACCTGCACGTAGAGTTCTCTCAGCTCCCTCTGGAACACGGCTGGGTCTGCAGTGAGGGTCACGGGGCCGATGTCTGCAGGGAAGAGACAGAAGGAAGCCCGGATGGGTTGAGTCCCAGGCCAGGCTCCAAGCTCTAGGGGAGCCCACAGAAGAGGCAGGAGGCAACTCCCAGCCCCCACCCTGACGAGCAGATCCCAACCGGGACCTCAGGTTGGACCAGGGCCCCCCCGAGAGCCCCTCACTCTGCCACCCCAGCCACTCTCGGTGAGGAGGAAGTTCTGAGAAACACCCGATGCATCTCAGAACACGCACAGCAACTACCCAGCCCCAGGCTGACAGATCAGAGCGAAACCTCCAGGATCTCCGGCGTGTAACGGTGTCGGCAGTGAAAATGACAAAGGCTGGCTGTGCTTCCCTCCGTGTCGGCGAGGAAGTTGGAGGCTCTGGAGTGTTCACCCACGGCCGGTGGGAATGCAAAATAGTGCAACCACTTTAGAAAACCACGCTTGGGCCCCTGCACCCGCGTGGGAGACCAGGAGGAAGCACCTGGCTCCTGGCTTCGGGTCGGCGCAGCGCTGGCCGTAGTGGCCATTTGGGGGGTGAACCAACGGAAGGAAGACCTTTCTCTCTGTCTCTCTCTCTCTCACTGTCTATAACTCTACCTGTCAAATAAATAAATAGAAAAAAAAAAAAAAACACATAAGTGTCTACAACGTCATCCACCCAGCCCAACCCTAGTCCAAGAGAACCGACCATCCGCGTCCACTCCAGCCGCATGACCCAGCGTTCCTAGCAGCCGTGTTCACACCAGGCCAAAACAGACTGAGCCCAGCGCCCTTCCACCCACGTGTGGAAAAGCAACTGTGGGGTGTGCACATATCCAAGTTCTACCCAGCAGCAACACAGACACGGCTACCCAGACGGGCCGTGCCACAGTGAGACACGAAGGAACCCAGACACCAGACAGCACGCTGGACATCGTGCCGCTCGTGGGAAGTTCTAGAACAGTCAGATCAGAGGGCCCAGGGGCCAGGAGAACTCGAGCTGGAAGAGAGGCCAGGGACCGCCCGAGCAGAGATGTTGTGTGCTGTGCCGGGAGAGGGGCTTCCACAGGGGAGGGTTTGTCCAAACTGCACTGCTAACACGTGCGCATGTCAACGCGTGTCAATCCAGCCCACGAAATGAGAGCTGGACAAGCCGGTAACCACGGAGGAAGGCTGGTGGGAGGAGACGAAGCCGCCTTTCTCATGTGTATATTTGGAGCTGCTGGGTTATAGCTGTATGAGGATTCGTTACATTCTTACCCTTGTTTTGTATATACCTGAAATGCTTTCTAATAAAACACTTTTTAAAAGCAGGGGTCGGGAGCCAGTGCTGTGGCATAGCAGGTTAAGCCACAGCCTGCAGTGCCTGCATCCTATGTGGGCACTTATTTAAGTCCCGGCTGCTCCACTGCCAATCCAGCTTCCTGCTCATGTGCCTGGGAAAGCAGCTGAGGATGGCCCGAGTACCCGGGCCCCTGCGCCCGCGTCAGAGACCCAGGTGAAGTTCCTGGCTTTGGCCTGGCCCAGTCCCTGTCATTGTGGCCATTTAGGGAATGAACCAGCAGATAGAAGATCTCTCTCTCTCTCTTCATTCTCTCTCTCTCTCTCTCATCTCTCTCTCTCTCTCTCTCTCTCTGTCCTTCTCTGTATAACTCTGACTTTCAAATAAAAAATATATCTTTTTCAAAAAAAAACTGTTTTGGCCGCACACTCGGTACAGTGGTTAAGACAGCACTTGGGACGCCTGCATCCCATACTGGAATGTCTGGGTTCAAGTGCCAGCTGCTCTGTGCGTCCTGGGAGGCAGCAGACAACGGCTCAAGTAGTTGAGTCCCTGCCGCCCACACGCAAGTCTCGGATTAAGTTCTGGGCTCCTGGCTTTGGCCTGGCCCAACCTCAGCTGTGGTAGGCGTTTGGGGGAGTGAACCGGCAGATGGAAGATCTCTCTATAAATCTGTCTCTGACTCTCTCTCTCTGTGTTTTTCAAATAAAACGAAAATAAATAAATAAAATTTTTATGGGTTCAAAAAAAAGCAGTCATGGAAAGCCATAGCCAACATAAGCCAAGGCTCCTGCAGCACAAAACCAGGGCTGGAATCCACCGTGGGGGTTCTGCGAGGCCGTGGGGACATCAGCTTTCTCAGGAAAACGTGTGCGTCCTTGTTCTGACTGCCACAACCGACTATTTTCAGTCGAAGAGTTCCCAATCCCAGCTGCCCTAGAAAACTGCCCACACACCAGCTCCTCAGCAGACCTTGGGTCTTAGAACGAGAAGGAATCCTCTCACTCTCACCCTCAGTTACCAGGGAAGGATCTGGAAACCCCTGGCCCCCGCCCCCACCTACCAGACCTTCCCATGACCTCTGACCTCTGCCACACCAGCTCAGCCCTCAACCTTTGACCTCAGATGGACGGAACCGGCCTCCTGGCTCCATCCTCTACCAGCTGTGGGGCCTCTCCAAGCTCAGTTCGCTGGCCCAAGCCTAAGTGTTCCCATCTGTCAAATGAGGCCAATACCAACACCACCTCAGCTGCCTACGAGCCACGCACGCCAGCAGGTAAGCTTGGCTCAGAGCAAGGGCCCGGCACTGTGGCTCTGAACGCGAGCCCGGCTGTGCCCCAGCGGGGCTCCCCACCACACAGATGGTCAAATCAACACGAGCTCCTCGGGTTCTAGTTCAACTGTGAAGAGCACCGGCCGCACTCGCTGTTGGCTATTTCCTTACTAGGGAGTCATCGGCATTCAGTGCGTGGGAAACGCTGTTGGGACATTAACGCCCCGACTCTCACTGAGCACCTGCTGAGCGCCAGGCCACGTGCTGCCCGCGCCTTACCCACGCTGACAGAATGGAAGCCCAGGGAGGTCAGGAAGTCGCCCAGGGACACACAGGCAGTAGGTGGCAGAGCTGGGAGATGGCCAGGACATGAACCCCCCTGAGCCCCTGTTCCCTGGGCCCGTACACTGAGAAGTTCCCGATGTGCAGAAAACAGAAGGCAGGGCCAGAGGCCCCTGTATTTCTGCCACCCGGGGAGTCACTTCCATTTTCGCCTGTGGCCTTCAAACTCTGTAGTTACGTAAACACAAAATACAAAAGTGCATACGCAGGAAGTCTGGATGTATAACTATACTATTTTGAGAGGCGGAGAGAAAGAATAAATCTTCCATTCACCGGTTTACTTCCCAAATGCCCACGACAGCCGGGACTGAGACAGGCCAAAGCCAGCAGCGTCTCCCACATGGGTGGCAGGAACCCATAACTTGACCCACACTGCTGCCTCCCAGGGTCTGCATTAGCGGGAAGCTGGAGTCAGGAGTCGGAGGCAGGTTTCAAACCCCAGGATTCTGACGTGGGACTCAGCTGCCCCCACCCCTGACAAGGACTTTTAACCTGATTCTTTTCACCGCACAACAGGTTAGCTACTCAGTGCAACATCACTTTTAGTAACTGCAAAAGCAGCTTTGTATAAATACCTAAGAGCCACCTTGCGGACTCCTGCTGTTCGGTCTGCTGCTTCCAGAGTGGACAGAGCGCGATCTTTATGTCCAAGGACTCGCCCAGCCACACCCTCAGGCCTCATTCCCAAGAGCAGAGTTCCCAGCCCTGGGCAAAGGCACTGGCGCCGCAGGCTTTGGACGCAAACACAGCGACCTCAGAAGTGGCCTCCTGTCCCTAACCGCCCCCACTCCAGGGCCGGAAGAGGAAGCTCCGGGCGCCCCTGCTCAGAGATCCATCCCCACCACCTCTCGCCTGAGACCCCGTCCTGCAAGCGTCAGTTCAGCCCTCCCTGTCCTGCCCACGCCGTGGCCCCCGCACTCCGCAGTCCCCGGAGCTGGCCCAGAGCTCGCCGAGCTCCCGCTCCCTCTTCCCAGGACGGCGAGGAGGAGGAAGCTGCTGAAGGTGGGTATCACAGGAGAACCGGCTCCAGCGGGAAGAGGGGCCACGGCCAGGGGTCTCTGTGCTCCCTACGGGGTCGGGCCAGGGTCAGGGGCTGCTCTTTGGTGGACAGCCAGCCAAAGGCCAGGGCCAGCGTCACGGCATAGTGGGTTAAGCCACTGCTTGCAATGCCAGTGTCCCACACGGGCACCAGCTGGAGTCCCGGCTGCCCCACTTCTGATCCAGCTTCCTGCTAACGTGCCTGGGAAAGCACAGGAGCTGGCCCGAGTGCTTGGGCTCCTGCACCCACGTGGGAGACCTGGGTGAAGCTCCTGGTTTCGGACTGGCCCAATCCTGGCTGTTGAGGCCACTTGTAAAGTGAACCAGCAGATGGAAGATCTCCCTCCCTCCCTCCCTCCCTCCCTCCCTCTCTCCCTCTCCCTCTCCCTCTCCCTCTCCCTCTCCCTCTCTCTCTCTCTCTTTCTCTCTCTCCCTCTCTCTCTCTCTCCAGCTCTGCCTTTTAAAGAAATCTTTTTGGAGAAGAGGAGGGGAGGGTGGGGTGGGCATCTACATGGGTCTACTCACCAAGAGAAAACGGTGGCCACCTGCGTCAGTCCCTGCCATCTGTGTTCTTCTTTTCTTTTAGTTTACTTTCACTGCTCTGTAAACAACTGTGCAGGGCTGAGAACCCAGTCTGGTCAGCTGGGTTGAGGGTGGGGAGATCCCCGTGCACGGCCTGGGGATCCTGCCTCTGGGAGCGAGCAGCGTGCTTCAGGGAGACCGGGTTCCCCCTGAGCAAGGCTCAGGCCTCCCTGCACAGCTGCCCCCTGCCCCGGGGGTGTGGCCAACGCCTGTCCTGGGGAGCTTCCAGGGTAGGGGATCCCCTAGGCTCCAGGCCGGGGCAGGCTTCCCGGCGGCCTCTGGCTCAGTCTCCCGCTGCAGCACCTGCAAAGAATGCGGGTTTCTCCCTGCAGCTCGGAGCCTGACACGGAGGCGTGGCAAGGCCGGGCTCCTGCTGCCGCTCCAGCAGAGACGCGATTCCTGGTCTCTGCCGGCCTCGGTGGGCGGCGGCTGCCTGGGCTCACGGCGCCTTCCTCCATCTTCAGCCAAGGGGCATCTTCCAACCTCTCCAACTTTCTCTCACTCTGTCTCTCCCCTCCTCCCTCTCTCTCCAGTCGCATGCCCTCCTCTATTCCCACTCCTGTACAAGGCACCTGTGATTACAATGGGCCCCACCTGAGTGACCCCAGCCCCTCGCCCACTCAAGAGCACTCACTGGCTCACACCTGCATGGCCCCTTCACGCTGGCCGACCCCCGGCAGGTCCTGAGGGTTAGGATCTGTGCAGCTGGGAAGGCGTGGCCTCTGCCCACGCAGCTGCTCCTCCTGTGTCCAGCAAGAGTGCACTTGGACAAAACAAACAAGACCACCAACTCAGGTGCCCGACACGACGATGCCGAGGACGACCCTCCCTGTCGCTTTAAAAGGTGGGGGAACTGAGGCTCCTGCAGACTGAGCCCCTTGGGGTCCGGGGCGGGGAAGGCTTAGCGCAGGAGTTGCTGGGAAACCTCGTGCGGGCAGTGACCCCCTCTGGCTCCTACACCATAGAGGGTCCCAGCGCAGAGTGAGCCATCGGTGCTGCTCACCTGGGCGGGGGAGTCAGCGCATCCGTGGAGTCCAGGCTGCTGGGGCGGCTCCAGGGAGGACCCAGGCCTTGTTTCCCTCTAGAGGCCGTGCCTGGCGCAGGGCCGGCGACCTGGTTCACACTCAACCGATACTGCTACGTGCCGAACCCGCCCAAGTCTCTGGGCCTCGCACGGCCAAAGACTGGCGCCTGTCACTCAGAGGAACCAATCCGAAGGGCTGGAAACCGCATGCGACCGTTTGGGGCACACAGAGAGGTGGACAAGGCCCAGGCAGGGCAGCCAGACTGACCAAGGTGGCCCTGACTCCTCTGGTGATGGCAGAGCGGGGAGAGGGGCAGCAAAGCCCAGAGGTAAGGCTTTGGGAGCATCACCTCAAGTTCAAAACAAACCCAGGAAAGTGCAGGTTTATACACACAAGTGTGACTTCTCCCCCTCCCTGCCTGGGGCCCCAGCCGCTGCCCACCCATCCCGTCACTGTCAGGGCAGGACCAGCTTCCCAGATGCCAAGAGGGGCACCTACTATTTATTGTCCCCATTTGACGGAGGAAAAAATTGAGGCCCGAGGAATTACAACTCAGAGGAACTCAACTCTGAATTGGTCTGATCCAAGCTGCCAACCAGCACGAAGCTGCAGACACCCAAAAAGCACCCCCCAGGCCCTCACTGCTGCTCCTGAGGGGGAGGGAGGAGGTTCGTGACTGAAGGTGGCCACTTGCCAAACAGCTGGGCAGATGTGGCGTGCGGTCGGCTGCACAGAGGATCAAACCCCTGCCCGTGGCTCCCCTCCAGCGCCCGGCAGCATATGAGCCCCAGAAGCCTGGCCCACACCTCCGGGAGCAGCACCAGGAGGGTGCGTGGCCAGCCCCGGGGACTCTGCGGGACATGGAGGAGCACTCGGGCCTGAAGAGCCCAGTCCCCGGCCCAGAGCAGGAGCGACTGCAACGCGCCCAGCCATCCTCCGCCCGCGGAAAGTCGGCCACTCGCCGCTGCCCCACAACAAACACAGCTCTGGGTGAAGAGCGTCAGGGCTGCGGCCAGGCACCGAGTCCAGTCTCGGATCTTCCAACGAGGACACTTCCCAGGGCCTGCCCTCCCCCCCTTCGTTCTCAAAGTAGGGCTCGATCCCTGGCGCCTGTGTGCCCCCTCCTCTGGCCGCAGGGACCCCAGGCAGAGTCCCACTCGGCCACACTGTGGGCAAACGGCGCCCCCTCACTCAAAGGCAGCGGCTGGGCAGAGGGACTGGGAGCTCCTAGAACTTCTGCTGTGTCAGAGCCAGGGTCCGGGCAGATGTGGCTCCCATGGCGACCTCCCCAGAACAGGGACCCGCTGGGCAGGAGGCTCTGCCCAGACCGAAGCTGCCCCAGGACCTTCCTCTGTCCTCTCCTTGCTCTGCAGGAGTCCAGAAGCTGAGCCTACTCAGGGCCTCCTCCCCGGGCCTCCCCTCCCTCCCTGAGCCCCCGGGCCCCGCTTTGCCTGAGTGCCCCCCCCACCGGCTCCACCTGCTGTGGTCCCATCCAGGAGACGCCCGCCTCAGGGCCACTGCGTCTCTGTTCCCAGGCCTGACCCTTCCCCGCCGCCCAGCTCCTCTCCCCGCAACTCCACGTCACTCCCTGAGGAGCACCATGGGCCGTGATCGCCACCCCAGCTTGGCTGCTCGTCGCGGGCCTGTGTGGCCTCGCCGAGCCCTCAAGGACCCCGCCTGAGTGGGTGAGTACGGTGCACCTGCGACCAGCCTGGGTCACACAGCAGAGTGCACTAGCCCCACCCACCCAGCCCCACCCAGCCCCCCACACATGCTGCCCCCCCAGCCTTCCCCACCCTCTGCCCACCTCTTGCAGCCCCCAAAGCCTGGCTCCCCTGCCCTGCACATGCTTGACAAGGCCGCGGCAGGACAGGGATGCGCCGCCCCGCCTCCGAGCAGTTCCGGGCCAGGCTAAGGGAGGGCGTGCTCCCTTCATTCCAGCTCCCGGTGACAGGCTGGCCGCTGGCAGTGGCACTCGGGGGTGACAGTGAGGACCCCACACACGCACAGGCAACCTGGAGCTCGCCCCCAGAGCCCAGGCCGTGCTGCCCTGGGCGAGCGTGCGGACCACTCACACACGCTGTCTGCCTGTGTGCTCCGCCCAGGGGGACGCAGATCCCTCCGCCCTGGGCAGGGCCAGCGGGGCACCACCCGCAGGCGACGGTGAACGCTCCAACACGCACACGCGTGCAGACTGAAGCAGAACATCACTTCCCACGGGTCAGACTTCCAGGAAGGGGCAGAGTGGGGTCCCTGAGGCTGCAGGGACGTGGGAAGACGCAGCCCAGGCTCGCGCTGGCTGCAGGAGGGCCGAGCGGCTCGGCACTGGAGGGCAGTTTGCCGGGACCACAGGAACGGGGCACCTCCGAAACCGATGCGTGGTTCATGGCAGGGAATCCGCCCAAGACAGCGCTGCAAGCTGCGCGTTTACTGGACAGTGACGGGCCGCCTGGAAAACACGATCGCTCCCTAGTGCTTGGGCGCCTCGGGTGGCCGCGCAGTGGGGGTCCACGCTCCTGACGCTGAAGGACAGCCATGACTTATGACACGGGGGGCATGGCGACAAAGCTCTCTGTGCTGGGACTTTAAAAATTAGGGGTTTGTACATATACTAGTGAACACACATACACACAGCATGCACACTGCACATACACACATAATACACAGCACATGCACAATACAATCAGTACACATGTACACACAACACACACAGCACACATGTACACACAACACATACAGCACACATGGTGTACACACAGCACATACAGTACACACAGTACAACAGCACACGTGTAGACAGCACACACAGTGCGCACTCAGCACATACAATATACACATGGTGTACACACAGTACACACACAGCACATGCACAATACAATCAGTACACGTATACACACAACACATACAGCACACATGTACACACAGCACATACAGTACACACAGTACAATAGCACACGTGTGCAGACAGCACACACAGTGCACACACAGCACATACAATATACATATGCTGTACACACAGTACACACACAGCACACGTGTACACACAGACACACAGTACAACAGCACACGTGTACAGACAGCACACACAGTGCACACTCGGCACATATAACATACATATGCTGTACATACAGTACACACACAGCACATGTGTACACATGGCACATACACAGACACACACTACAACAGCACATGTGTGTACACAGCACACACAGTGCATGCAATGCACACATGGCACATGCATGCGGCACATACTAGCATGCACATAAAACACAACACACAACACATACACATAACACAGAGTACACAAGGCACACATGGTGTACACACAGCAAACACATATAGCACACAAATAGCACGCATGGTGCGTGTACAGTATACACACAGCACACACAAAAACCATACACTATACAGTATACACATATCACAAATACACACAACACAGAGCACACACCGCACAGCCAGCGCACACAGTGCACGCAGACCCGAGCCCTGGAACACCACCAGAATGCTAACACGTCTGCGTGTCTGGCAGTAGTGGTGCTAGGCTATTTTCTAAACGTGTGGTCATCTCGCCGTCCTCGAAGGAAACGGACCAGCACCATGAGCTGGCAGGACTGAGCCCTGATGCTGTCGTGTGACGAGGAATGCGAAGCCGGAGCGCCAGGCGCGGGAGGCAGAGCTCTCAGACCGTCACGGGCAGCCCGAATCCCCCGACCTCACGGCACCGTCCACAGCCGTGCCAGGACCGACACAGGAAACGCACTCACACAAACGGATCCCAGTTAGTAACGTATTTCTCCCGGCAGGAGCCAGGTGCCAGAGCGGCTGGTCAAAGCCAGAAGAGGCACCTGTGGATCCTCACCACTCGCCCCTGGTTGGGGTTTTGTGAAATTTTTTTAAAAAAAATTTTTTTTTGACAGGCAGAGTGGACAGTGAGAGAGAGAGACAGAGAGAAAGGTCTTCCTTTGCCGTTGGTTCACCCTCCAATGGCCGCTGCAGCTGTCGCGCTGCGGCCGGCGCACCGCGCTGATCCAAAGGCAGGAGCCAGGTGCTTCTCCTGGTCTCCCATGTGGGTGCAGGGCTAGGCTAATCCTCTGCCTGCGGCGCCGGCACACCAGGTTCTAGTCCTGGTCGGGGTGCCGGTTCTATCCCGGTTGCTCCTCTTCCAGTCCAGCTCTCTGCTGTGGCCCGGGAGTGCAGTGGAGGATGGCCCAAGTGCTTGGGCCCTGCACCCCATGGGAGACCAGGAGGAAGCACCTGGCTCCTGGCTTTGGATTGGCGCAGCGCGCCAGCCCTGGTGGCCATTTGGGGGATGAACCAACGGAAGGAAGATCTTTCTCTCTGCCTCTCTCTCTCTCACTGTCTAACTCTGCCTGTCAAAAAAAAATTTTTTTTTTTTTAAATTAGGAACGAAACCATCTTCCTTCACTTGATGACAAGAAGCTCAATCCAGGACCCAGCGTCACACACAGCGCGGGGCAGACGCAGGGACGAAAGGAGCGCGCGTGCAGCCTGGAGCCGGCACCGTCCCGAGTGTTCCAGCCGCTCACCCCGAAGGGGCCCTCCGAAACGTCTGTTTGAAATGGAATTAAAACATGAATTGACATGAAACCTGCTTTTCACAAACTTTCCCAAGACCCTGTGTACACAGCACACGTTAAATGCACGAGATACTGAGCTGGAGAAGAAGAGACGGTGTGATGACTTGGGCAGGCTATGCCTGGCAGCCCAGAACGGTTCAGAAATTACACCCCAAAAGCGAGCTTACAAAGGCAGCCGTAAAAGGCTGGAAAGCAAATAAATGTATGAAAACAAACTGCTCTCCAACATACTAGCAATACTCACTGGCAAAAAATGTCATGAAAAAAAAATTCCCAGTCAAAATAGTAACAAAAAGCAAAATATTTAGAAATGATCTTTAAAAGCAATGGGTGGAACTTTTAAGGAAAAAAGCCTATAAATCTTTACCAGGGGAAGTAAACACATGAGCAGAGGCACAGGCACGTCTGCTCGGGGACAACTGGATTTCTTAAAGGCGACTTCTGCCCCAAATCAAGATTTAGCACCAAGCGGAATTACGGGGGGGGGGGGGGGGGGTTAGTAAGCTTTTCTATATTTCATCTGAAAGAATAAGTGCACGAGGCTATTCCGAAAATGAAGAATATGAATGAAAGGGCGTGAGCTGGCCTCGGAGACCTGGGACGTGGCGGGTCTGCAAAGCCAAAGGCGGGGGGCTGTCCTCAGGCCCTCGATGCTGTTCCCACACAGTGCAGGCACCTGCAAGTGCTAACGACAGTTCAGCAAAGGGGTGGTGGGAGGTGGAAGCCAGGGCCGTCACCGTCGGGACAGGTGCAGGTAAGCCACGCGTGAGTGGGAAGGGGGCCACAGGGACCCACGTGGTCACAACCGAGACTTGGAGACACCAGCAGGAATTCACGGGGAGCTCAGTATAGACAGTTACATGTAGAAGCCCTTACCGGTGCAGACACCAGCTACAAACACAGCACGCCGCCCCTCGTCCCATCAGCCAGAGACAGTCTAGAAGCACCTACAGCCCAGTGGCCACAAGCACCCTTGACACCCACACTGTGGTATCTAACACCACTTTCCCATTAAAGGAATTGGGGCTGAGAGATGGTTGATTCTATGACTGGGGCAGGAAACACAGATGATGCCCGGATCATCTTATCGTGCCGTAAAGCCAGAAAGAGCACAAAAAATAAAAATTAATCAAGGAAATTTTTTTAAACACCACGAACACAACCATGAGGGTGTCCCAACCGGACATGGGAGCCAACTGAGCGAGTTCCCCATGACCAAAGTAAGAAAAATTTGAGCCACAAAATAAACCAAGTGGTTTTGGATGATAATCCCAAGGATACAATAAATACCCATGATGCCATGCTCACACACACACACGTGAATGAATAATAAATAAACACATGGGGAAGACAGCTCTCCTGGCAGAAGAACCCCAGATGATTTCCATAGGCACTAGGCCCACCCCAGGAGGTGGGTGGGCTGTACAGGGACTTCCTGCCAGAGTCCAGGATGGGAGCAGAGAGTGAGACAGCAACTTCCCAGTGGGCAGTCCTGGCAGGTCCTGCCCGAGCTGGCCAGCAAGCTCGTCATGTTGATGGCAGGGACCCTGCACCCACATGGGAGATCTGGACAGAGTTCCAGGCACCTGGCTTCACCTGGCCCAGCCCTGGTTGTTGAGGGCATTCAGGAATGAACCAGTAAAGGAAGATCTCTTGCTGTCTATCGGTCTCTGTCTCGCAAATAAAAATAAGTAAATAAAATCTATAAAGGAAAACTAAGGACATCTGAATAAAATATGCACTGTAGTTAATAGCAGTGTACCAACATTCATTCATTCATTGTGATGAGTATGACATAATGTAAATTTTGAATCATAGGGGAAACTGGTTATTGGGCATGTGGGACCTTTCTGTACTACCTTCACAACCATTTTACAGACCCAAAGTTAAAGACTGATTCAGCATTGTAAAAGAATAATATGAGGAAGAAGTCAGTCTGTTGGCACATAGCATAAAGCCGATGGTTAACGTAATGTGCACCCAGCACGAGGACTGAATCACCACAGGACAGAGTGGGAGGCCAGAGAGTTTCCTAGTGGAGCAAGCCACCGGGCGTAAGGCAGGTTCCAAATGAACAAAAAGAAAGGACATAGAGCCAGCGCTGTGGTGTAGTGGGTTAAAGCCCTGGCCTGAAGCGCCAGCACCCCATGTGGGCACCAGTTCCAGTCCTGGCTGCTCCTCTTCCCATCCAGCTCTCTGCTGTGGCCTGGGAAAGCAGTAGAAGATGGCCCAGGTGCTTGGGCCCCTGCACCCGCATAGGAGAACCCGAAGAAGCTCCTGGCTCCTGGCTTCGGATCCGCACAGCTCTGGCCGTTGCGGCCATTTGGGGAGTGAACCAGTGGTTGGAAGACTGCTCTCTCTCTGTCTCTACCTCTCTCTGTAACTCTTTCAAAAAAATAAATAAATCTTAAAAAAAAAAAAAAAAAAAGTGAAACAGCCAGGTCTCAAACAGGCACTGGAGGCATGGCTTGAGGAAAAAAAAAGAAAGAAAGGAAGGACTATTGGATAGACCGGACTAGCCCATTCTAGAGTATCTCAGATTCTTTTTTACACCAAGCATGATCTTTTTTTAAGTTCTAGGATAAAGAATTAAATGCCAAGAAAGAAAACAAAAAAAAAATCAAGAATATCCCTGATTTTGTGATAGGGAAATTTTAAAAAGCCCTTTTAAGCGTGCACATGAAGAAACCACCAGACTCCACAGATTCCCCCACTTAAACACTGAAAACTTCAAGACAGCAGCGGAGGCAACGCCAACAAGGAAACAGCAGAAAATAACCACACAGCGAGAAACAGCTAATGTCAGCAGCACGGAGTCCTCACAGCAAGTGAAAAGACCAGAAAGCCCCCCCCCCCCCGGGAAAAATTAGCAAAGAAATGGGCAATTTACAAGAAAAGAAATTCACACACACACACACACACACACACGCCCTAGTGAACATCTGAAAATGGACCAAACTTCCCTAGCCGTTAAACAGCAGATAACACATTGCATCTTTTGAACTAGGACCAAAAAAAGTTTTATTCCAATTCCCAGGGTTGGGGGCAGCAGCACTAAAACCGACCTCTGGACCCAGGTTAAACTCCTGGAACATTCTAGAAAACAACTTGAAGAGCTGCCCACCCACTCGGCGCGTTAAAAGCAGCCTAGGAATTCCACTTCGAGGAACTTCAATCCTACGGAAAAAGCAACCAAAGATGAGGACAAGGACTGACCCACAAGAGGGCTTTCTGTAATGTTTTCTTAGAGAAAAACCAGAAACAAAGGAAATTTTCAGCCGAAAGAAGCAATTAGCGAGCGCCTAACTTTCCTATCTGGAAACATGTCCCCTTTTTTTTTTTTTTTCCACGTAGAAACGTTAACAAAACTTTCCAAAGCAGATTCTGGTCGGTCTCCCAGCCTGTCCACTCTGGGGCCACTGCTGCCTGCCTGGGGGCTGGGAGAAGGCTTCCTGGAGGAGGCAGCCCTTGGGGGCTGTTTGGCTCGAGCTCCACTTGCTGCTTCAAGACTTCCAGCAGAAGCCCGCAGCGGCTGCCCGCAGCCATAGAAGGAAATCCACGTTCAGCTGCTCAGCCCAGAGCCCGCCGGGATCCAGCCTTGCCCCTCCCGGCTTCCCGGCCTCACTCCCCCGCTGCAGCTCCCACGCACACCTGTCCCTCCATGTCAGCCACCCGGCCATCTTCCTGCCACTACCCAGCAAGCTCTATGAACCTCCCCCCCCCGGGGGGGGTCCTCCATCCCTGCTGGCTCCCCAGCGCCTCGCATCTGCCAGGCAAACCTTCATTTGTGCTCCTGAAGCTCAGCTCCAAGGCCACCCCCCTCGGAGAGCCTTTTGTCCGTCCCCTCCCTTGAGGACTGACCAGCGACCGGAGCTGGGACCGGAGCCAGTGCGTGTCACTTTGCACCCCCGCAGCCTGTCCCCCGCAGGCTGTGGGCTCCCTGCCTCCTCCTGGTTCCATGGCTGCTCCAACGCCTGCACCTGCAGGTGTCTCCAAAAAGGATGGTCGGGGGATGTTGGAAGAGGACTGGCTGCCTTGTTTCACAGAAGTCGGGGTGACGGGCTGAGCTTTCTGGCTGGTGGGGAGCTGCACCTCCAGCCTCACCCACAGAAGACAGGTGGGGGCTGGAAGGAGGGCTTCCTGCAAGCGGCTGACGGCCGGAGCAGGGCGGTGAGGACGCTGGGTCTGGCCCCAGCAGGCTGCTGTCTCGCCCTGCGATGGGAGCCAAGCGTGTTAGAGACGAATGTGGGTTAGGAACCAGCAATGACATCGCCCTGCCAGGTGGCCTTTGGGGAGTCTCACTGGGGTCCTGGGTCGCAGTTGCTCCAACTGCAGGGTGAAGGCGTGTGTTAGGTGACCTGTGGGCTGCTTCAGGTGATGTCTTTGGAAGCCCAAGAACAATCCAGAGAAGGGGGGGATAGGAGACAGAGGCATACCCGTGTCCTAGCTGGGCCCCGGGACACACTTCACACCCTACCTCCTCGCAGTGCCCCCTCCCCACTGCTCCCGACCCCAGCCTGTCCTTTCCACGTTCCCATAAATCTCTTCCTGGTCTCCTGGCTTCTGTGCTGTGAGCCGCCACGTCTTGCCCCACCACGCCACTCCAGGAAGCAGCTCCAACTCCAAGGCCCTGCACAGCGAGCTCAGTGCGGGCCTGCGAGGGAGGTGTCTGGCCACCACTCCCATCCCTCCAGGACCTGCAGCGATGTGGTATTAAACACAGCTCATTCTAGAAGGGCTCATGAGCAGACAGCACTCGCCCGCTCACCGTGTATTTTCTCAGTTCAAAAACCCATCGCCAGGCAACTTTGCAAGGAATCTGCCTCTGCAGGGCGCTTTCTCTAGCGGCCCTTCTGGGTCGAGGGCTAGACAGACGCAGAGAGACGCCGCAGGGTCCAGGGGCAAGCCGGCGGCTGTGTTCCGTCCGTCCCCCCTTGCTTTGCGGTGAGTTCAAAATGACCCAAGAGCGTTGGAGGAGAAGCAGTCCGGCTGCTGGGGGCCTGGTCCTGCAGTGCAGGGCTCCCCACCCCCTGCCCAGGGACCCCAGGCTGAGCTGCCAGGAATGGGGGGTGGGGTAGCAGGGCTGCGGCAGCAGGTGGCGGACAGCGGGGCGGGAGGGGCACTGCCCGTCTCTGCGGGAAGACAGGTGAGGGAGGCAGCACGCAGCTCCTGGGCTGGGTTTCACAGGGGTCCCATTTCTGTCCCCAAGGCCCGCCTCTTGGGGCTGTTCTGGCCTCAGTCCCACACCGGGGTACATTTTAATTAACAAAAGGCAAATGCGGGGCCCTGGATAGGGTGCGTTCTCGCCGTTTGTTGGGTGAGGACAGATAAGGTCAGGAAGGTGGGGTCACTTGCTGGAGTCTCGGCCCAGAGTGGCACTGAAGCGCTGAGCTACCTGCCACACGCACACTGACAGCGCCCTCCCCGAGGTGCGGGAGGGGAGAGGGGAGGGAAGGGTGAGGTCAGGCCCTGCCCCAGGTGCCCAAGAAGGCGTCCCCGCCCCAGCAGCGGATGCTCAGGGCCGCGCGGGGTGCCGCGCCCGCCCGGGAGGGGACGCGGGGCGCTACCTGGGTCGTGGAAGGGCACCAGCACGTAGTTGGCGATGGCCTGGCTGCGGCTGCTCAGGCTGCGCTCCAGAATGCGCGAGGCGCCATCGATCACCTGCATCAGGTCGTCCCACATGGAGCCAGTGACATCGAAGACGAAAGCCAGGGTGGCGTCCCCCGTGGCCGGGGGAAGCGCAGTGGCGGGCGCGCCGGCCAGCGCCGCTGCGGCGGAGACGGCCAGCAGCAGCCGCGGGAGCAGCGCTCGAGGCTTCATGCTGAGCGTGGCCGATTGGCCGCGGCCGCCGCGATACAGGCGCACGGGTGGAGGAGCGCGGCGGCCGGGGTGCGCCCAGCAGCTGCCGCGGCGAGGCAGCCGCTGCAGCGCGCGGTGCCTCAGTGCCTCGCTGCGCCGTCGGGCCGGTGCGCACAGGACAGGGGCGCGCGGCGGGGTCCCCCTGCTGGGAGCCCGAGGCGGGTCCTAGAGCCCACCCCGTTCAGGGTCACGGGCCCGCCTCCTCCACTCCCCCCCACCGTGACTCAAACTTTCCCAGCCCCACTGCTCTCCAGTCCAGCCCTGAGGTTAGGGGAGGACGCGGGGCCCTGGCCAAGGCGACGAGAGATGGAGATTGCCGGACATCCCGGACACCTGCGCCTCCCGCTGACTGGCGGGCTTGGAGCCGACCAGCTGCGGGGGCAGGAAGGGGAGGACGCAACAGCGCAGCCCTGCCCCCCCCCCAGTTAGCCCTAGACTTTGTGGCTTGCTCTACCCACCCACCCACCCCAAACTCCCCCAACCCATGCGCACACAACTTTTCTTACAGGAGGTGCTGCTTCCCAATTATTGAAATTATTTTATCAGCCCCTACCATGTGCTGAGCATTTTCAGTTATTAGTTCCTTGAATGCTCACTGAAACCCTGGAGGGAGATACTAGCCCTGAGCCCATTTTACAGAGGAGCAAACAGAGGCTGGGAGAGAGGAAGTCACTTGCCTAATGTCACCTGGCTCCCACGTGGTGAAGACAGGATTAGAAGCCAGATCTAGAAAGACCGCCTGGGCCTGAGACTTCGATTAAGTATTAAAAGACATTGCCCCAGGTCAGCTGGTGAGCCTGGGGCTCAGGGAGGCCCCCCCCCCACACACGCACACGCACACACACACGCACACACACTCATACTATGGAGGGAGTACACGTGCAGGTGCTGGACGCCCATGAAGTGCTGCCGGGGGGGGGGGGTCAGCCATCCCCTCCCTGACCCTGTCCTCCGCCATCTGACTGGGCGGCAGTCAGCCCTGCACCGTCCCATCACCCTGCTGGCCTATGAGCCCCTGGAGAGCAGGGTGGGTCTTGAGTCTCCCAGGACTCCCCCTCCCCGGTCCCCAGTCCAGGCCGTGGCACCTGGTGGGGCCTCACTAAACGTTACCGGAGTAATAAAATAGGGACAGCGTTCGTGGGTGTGCCTGGCATGAGCGTCACATGACAGAGCAGCCAGCCCCCTCACCCTCAATCCCTGTGCCCAGAACACCCTTCTCCCGGCATGGGGACAGAGAGCCCCGAGGACATGGCCAAGGGCTCTGGGTCTGTGAAGAGGGGCAGCGGAGCTCTGGCCGGGAGGAAGCCCCGCCCCACCCCACATCTCCTTCCCCTTCATCTTGGCTCAGCACCTTGCCCACAGCCCTGACCCCCGTCCCAGCTCTGCTCACACCACATTGCCAGGGTCATGGCCGTGGCTCTGCCGCTGCCGCCCTGACAGTGAGCTCTGCAGCACCAGGAGCCCAGTGCCCTGGCACTGTGTGGGACAGCAGGCACCAGAGGAGCTGGGCAGCAGGACACTGGCCACAGGGGAGCCGCACACATCCCCAGAGAGTCGGCTCCAGGCCAGGGCTGGGGTCCCAGGGAGAGGTCTCCCCAGGGACCCCCACTTGACTCCAAGGCGATGGCTGAAGTCAGTGCACAGACCCAGCAGTGGGGTAGAACCTGCAGCCCAGCTCACCGGGAGCTGAGCCACCTGTACTTCTGTGCCTGGCTCTTTAACGCTCCCTGTGCCAAGGCCTCCACTGGCCCCAGAGGCTGGGCAGGGCCGGGCCAGCTGTTGGAGACAGAGGAGAAGCCCCAGCTGTGAGAAGCAAAGCGTACCGGAAGGAGGAGGCGGACGGTGACATTTCACGCTCTGCACAGGGACCTGTGGGGACAGTCAGGTCCTTCGCTCCACAAGCACTCGCGGGGCCTGCAGAAGACAGACTTCCGGCCCCGGGAGGCGAGGCGTGTCCTCCAGCAGCTCTAAGTCCATGAGACAAGCGCTACCAGGGGCATCGTCAGGACACTGGGAGCTAGCAGAAGGCAGGGCTGGCCTGAAGGGTCAGAGGAGGCCACAGAGCCTGCCTGAGACGCTGTCACGAACAACAGGGAAGGGCATTCAGGGGGCAGGGACGGCACTGCCAAGGCAGGGAGCCACAAGGCACCCACCAGCAGGCAGCCCAGTGTGCCCGGAGCCTGACGGCAGCGGAGGGGACACAGGCTAGACCGCAAAGGACCCTACATATCCTGCAGACCCTCCTGAGTTTTTCCAAAGGGGTGCTTTTAAAGGCCATCGGGTGGGGACACGGCCTGATCCAGTCTGCGTCTTGGGCCGCGGCGGCAGCAGTGCAGACCTCGGAGACGCCAGGAGCCCATAAATCCACTCTCCACAGTTGTGAGGAGCACAGCCAGCCCCCAAGGGGAGCACGCGGCTCTCCTCCAGCTGACCTCACCGGCGAGGGAGTCCCAGCCCTGAGCCAAGTCCTCCCCTCCCAGGCCTCAGTTTCCCCACTTGTAGAATGATTTGGGATGGAGTGAGGGGCCCTGCAGCCCCACCACCCGGGGCTCTTGGAGACACTGGAGGGATGCGAGAGGAGATCCGAGCTCGGCTCGGCACAGCCTCCTGCAAGGGACGCTCTCGAGCCGCCCGGCCTCGCCACGGCTCCATCAAGGAGCAGTGTCTGGCCAGGCTGCCTGCCTTCCCCGGGGTGGCACGCAGGCCATGGGAGCCATGGGTGCTCAGGGCTTCCTGGGAATGGCATGAGGGCCGTGGAAACACGAGCGAACCTCATCAGCCAGTTTCCAGAGCCCCCTGGGAGCCCTACATTTTTGCACTCAAGATAATCCACGTTCTTCCTCTATTTCCAGAAGGAGCGTCCTCAGCGGGGCTATTAGTTTCCTAACCCCACATATTTGCCACAGACAGCCCCGCTGGCCCGTCCACTTAAAGGCAGCGTGCACAATTATTCCCAGGCCCAGGGATCCGGTCCTGTCCACTGTGCCTACACCAGGGCTGGATCTGAACCCAGGGCTCTGGACACTTGGCCAGCCAGAAAAGAATGGCTGGTCCCTACTGACGGCCCCTCCCTTGCTTCCCTATGTCCAGCTCTGTTCAGGTCTGGCCCATATCACACACCCTCTGTGAGTCCAGCATGCCCTGCTGCCCCCGTCCCACCCCAGCCCTCGACCCCAAGGAGCTGCTGTCTTCCTTGGAAAGAGCAAGAGCGCCAGGGTGGACGGATGTGCCAGCGCCCCCGGTCCCGGCAAACAGAGCTCCCAGAACCAACACCTGCTCACGTGCTCACTGCAGACCCTCGGCACCTGTCAGAGGTTCACCAAGACACAGAGGGGACAGAGCTGCAGCCGTGGGGACCGGGCAGGTGGCTCTGCCCGGCGGGACCAGGAGGAGAGACAGGGTGGAGGCTTGGTTCTTGCCTCCAGGAAGCACGGAGGGAGGGCCAGGGAGCAGAAGTTGGAGGAACCCACAAACACTCAGAGCGGAGCTACTGAGGACAAGCAGGACGCTGGGGGTTTGCACGCAGCCTTGCTGAGTGCTGCCGGCGGCCAGGCACATGGATGATTTACTGCTTGCTCCAGGCCCTCTCCGGAGCTGGCCTCCAAGTCACATGGAGCATAGGAATGGTTTGAGGCCATCCCAAGAAATATCTGTGCAGTCCAGAAACACAGAACGCTCGCCCATCCCCATGTTTTCCAGAACAAACAAGAGAAAGCTACAGCAGAGCCAACCGCGCCAAGACTCACTCCCCGCCACCCAGGCCTGACCCCGGGCCCTGGACGGAGCTCACGTGTAGCACTGAGCCCTTGATGCTGTCGACCGGGGGGAAGGAGCCCACCTCGCTCTGTCCTGAGCCCTGCTGTCACGATGGTCATTACGTCGTCTTCATCACTGTCGCTGTGCCCGGCAAGAACGTCGCCGAGGGGCTCAGGGTTGCCACCTGTCCCGTTCAGGCTTTCAGCCCCGTCCCCCTCATCAGGAACTCCACGACCTCTCCGGTCAGCTCTGGCAGGCACTGCTGCCTTCCCACCCTCAACTCTGCCCACTTCCTCCTGGAGAGGCTGTCCCCATCCCGGTCCTCTGGTCCAGACGTCCACACTTCCTCCATGCGACCTGAGGAAAGGTGGCCTCTTCCCTACTCCAAAGGACAACGTCACCGGTGCCCCCTACACCCCCATGAGGTCGCCCGTGATCCACCCATGAGGTCACCTGTGGCCCCACCCCCTGTGAGGTCACCTGTGCCCCCTACACCCCCATGAGGTCACCCGTGATCCCAGGCCATAGCAGAGAGCTGGATTGGAAGAGGAGCAGGCGGGACTAGAACCAGTGCCCATATGGGATGCCGGCGCTGCAGATACAGGATGAGCGCACTGTGCCACAGGGCCGGCCCCTCCACCCGTCCGGCATCCCATAGGTCCAGCTGCCTGCTAATGTGCCTGGGACATCAGCAGAAGATGGCCAAATGCTTGGACCCCTGCCACCCATGAGGGAGACCCAGATGGAGCCCCATGAGGTCAGCTGTGGTCCCACCCCCTGTGAGGTCACCTGTGGTCCCACCCCCTGTGAGGTCACCTGTGGTCCCATCCCCCATGAGGTCACCTGTGGTCCTACTCCCCCATGAGGTCACCTGTAGTCCTACTCCCCCGTGAGGTCACCTGTGGCCCCATTCCCCCTTGCCAGGGATTGGGCCGGGAGACGGCATCTGATGGCGGTCTGGCCGAGAAGACATGGAGGGGTGTGTGTCCCCAGAACAGACGCACGAGAGCAAGGTCAGAGGACAGCCACTGGCGGATTTGGAGCCTCATTCTAAAGGACAGTAATTAAGGTGTGTGGCACAGGCAGAGGGAAAGACAGACAGGTCACTAAGACAGAACAGAGTCCCGAAATGCGTCCACACGTGCATGGTCAGTGATTTCTCACAAGGTGGCACATAGAAAAAGAAAGTCTCCTATCAACCAGTGGTGCTAGAACAGCCGCATCTCCGTACGGGAAGAAGCAAAGCCAGGAACCTGGGTCCTACCTCACACCACCCACCACAGCACTGGAGGTGATGCACAGGCTTATGCACAGGCGCCGAACCAGAAAGCTTCCAGGAAAAAAAGACGAAGGGAGAAGGAGGCTCTTCTCTTCCACTCAGTGCCAGGCTGACCTGCACAGGATCTGCGGCCGTGGTGACACCAGGAGGCGGCCAGCGCAGACAGTGCGCCACAGGGAGCAAGCGTCGGAGCTGCCCTGCGTGCTATGTAAAAATGCATTTCCCAGGGCCAGTGTCGCGGCACAGTGGGTTAAACTGGTTCAAGTCCCAGCTGCTCCATGTCAGATCTAGTTTCCCAATGCACCTGGGAGGCAGCAGAGGACGGCTCACATGTCTGGGCCCCTGCCACCCACGCGGGAGACCTCGAAGGAGTTCCTGGATCCTGGCCCAAACCTGGCTGTTGCAGCCTTTTGGGGAATGAACCAGAGGATGGAAGATATATTTCTCTCCCTCTCTCCCTTTCAAATAAAAAAGGAATGCATGCCCGTCCTAGTTAGCCACATTGTTCTGCACTCTCACCAGGCCACGCCCGTCCTCCTGTTCTTCCTTCCAATCCTTCTATTCAGGCAATAAACACAAAACCACGTACACTGACCTCATGTGGATTTAAAGACTGTCTATCCCTAGGTTTCTCCTTATGGGCCAAGTTTGGAATACAAACCCCAGGACAGGTGCTGAGGCCCTCTGCGGAAAGGTCTGGGGTGGTCCACTGCAGAAAGTGACCCACAAGAAGTGTCCCCAGAGAACAGAAACCGCGTGTGACACATTCTCGTCCACAGCACGGAGTCCAGGTCCAGCATCTGGCACATGGTAAGTTCTGTGAGTTAAGTGTTGTAGGTGTGGACAGAGCCAGAAAAAGCCAAGCCCAGTTTCCATCCATTATTTTTTTTTTAAGATTTTATTTATTTATTTGAGAAGTAGAGTTACAGACAGTGAGAGGGAAAGACAGAGAGAAAGGTCTTTCATCCACTGGTTCACTCCCCAAATGGCCGCAATGGCCAGAGCTGTGCCAATCCAAAGCCGGGAGCCAGGAGACTCCTCTGGGTCTCCCACAAGGTGCAGGGGTCCAAGACCTGGGCCATCTTCTACTGCTATCCCAGGCCGTAGCAGAGAGCTGGATTGGAAGAGGAGCAGCCGGGACTAGAACCAGTGCCCATATGGGATGCCGGCAGATACAGGATGAGCGCACTGTGCCACAGGGCCGGCCCCTCCACCCGCCCGGCATCCCATAGGTCCAGCTGCCTGCTAATGTGCCTGGGACATCAGCAGAAGATGGCCAAATGCTTGGACCCCTGCCACCCGTGAGGGAGACCCAGATGGAGCTGTAGGCTCCTGGCTTCAAACTGGCCCAGCCCCACCTGTTGTGGCCATTTGGGGAGTGAACCAACAAATGAAAGATGTCTGTCTGTCTCTCTTCCACCTCCCCAGTCAAATAAATAAAATAAAGCTTTTTTAAAAAGTTACCCTTTGGGCAGGTGCTGTGGCATGCTGGGTAAAACTGCCACCTGTAGTGCTGGCATCCCATATGGACACTGGTTCGAGACCTAGCTAGTCTACTTCCAATCCAGCTCTCTGCTGTGGCCTGGGGAAGCAGTGGAAGATGGCCCAAGTCCTTGGGCCCCTGCACCCACATGGAAGACAGGGAAGAAGCTCCTGGCTCCTGGCTTCGGATCAGCCCAGCTCCAGCCGTTGCAGCCATTTGGGGAGTGGACCAGCGAATGGAAGACCTCCCTCTTTCTCTCTCTCTACCTTTCAAATAAAAAATAAATGAATAAATATTTTTAAAAAGTTATCCTTAATTTATACTCTTCCATTATTTGAACAATTCCCTCCTGTGTTTGAAGAATGTGGTTAGAACTGGATACTCCCCGTGTCAGGGACAGGGCCACTCAAGGCAGCAGTTCCAAAAAGGCCTGACCTGCCCCCAGGATTGGGACCCCTCCCGTGACAGCCATGGTTCCTTCCTTCCACGCCCGGCCCGACATGAGCAGCCCCGGCTCTGTGTTGAACAAAGACAGAGGACTGGGTGCAGGAGGCCCCGTGCGCTGCACTTGGCTCCTTGGACCGCTCAGCAGAGAGCTGTCACCCAGCAGCGGCTGCGCGCTGCCCGCTAGGGACCCGAAGAGGGGCAGGGCCGGGAGGACAACCCAGCCCAAAGCACTTCAAAATGCCAGGCCAGAAAGGGCAGGGCAGAGGGACACAGATGGGCAGCCCCTGGGGTTGGCAGCTCCACGCCTAGGTCTGCACCCCGGAGGGTCGGAAACAGCGTTCAAACCAAAACCCGCACAGCAGCCGGCGCTCAGGGCGGCAGCCTTCCCAGCAGGGCAGAGACGGAAACAGCCCCAACGTGTGCCGGGCCACGGATGAGTGCAAACAGAACCGGACGCACGCCACACAGCAGGGCGTCCGTCAGCACCAAACAGCACCCGGGCGAGCCCAGCCGGCCGGCCACTCGGTGACCCCTGCGGACAAGTGCACGATCCCACGCACGCCGAATCGCAGTGCGGAATCTGTCGGTACCAAGAAGAGGCCAGCTCTGGGGGACGCAGGAGAGCCGCGGCTGCCTGGGGCTGGCAGGGCCTGGATCTAGGGTTCCTTGAGTGATGAGAAGTTTCTGGAACTAGAGGTGGTGATGGTTGCGCAACACTGTGGATGTCCTAAACGCTGCCGAACTCCACACTTGAAAGTAATTAACAGTGAGTAGTGCGCTCTACGAATTTCATCACCACGTTTTTGAAGGGGGCAGAGTGGAAAAGCCGGGTAACGTGAGTGCCGCCAACCGAGGGCTCCGCGGGGCCAGCGGGGGCCTCCCTCTGCCGCCAAGAGGCCGAGCCCAGGCCCTGCCGCGGGGGCGCCGGGACCCCCGCGCGTGGACCTCTCCCCACTAGCGTCGGGGGGCTTGGGACCCCCGCTTCCTGGGAAACACGTGCTCCCCTGCGCCTGCCAGGTGCACGCGGTGGAGACGGGCCCTGGCGGGGCTCCGAGGCCAGGCGCTGGCTTCCCCGCCTCTCCGGGTGCGCCCGCGGCTCCACTCCTCGCACACAGCCAAGCCGGCCTTTGCGTCCCGAGCTAGTCACAAGGAAGCCCCAGAGCAGCAGCGACAGCAAAATCGAACGTCAGCAGAAGCGGAGCGAGCGAGCCACCGAGCCACGGCCTCCCGCCGCCGGGCAGCAAGGGGAGTAACTGCGCACGCGCGAGCAGAGATGCCCCGCCTACCTCAGCAGAGCGGGGCTTCCAGGGACCCAATGAGACCTCGGCTCCATTCCCCCGGAAATGGCTCCGGCAGACTTCCGCCCCCAACAGAGTGGTCACGTGGCCCAGGAGAGCCAATCACACGCTCCCACCCCGCCAGCGGCTGTGATTGGTCTAGAGATGGGCATGTGACCCACACAGAGCCAATCAACGTTTTTCCCTGGGATTTTCCTCAGGGGAAGCGGCTCCGTGGGGAGGAGCCCGAGTGCAGTGGGAGAGAAGGAAGCCGGCAGAGCCCGGGAGGAGAGAGCGACCACAGGGAAGCTGCGACACGCGGGGTGAGATCTTGTGAGAGGCCGAGTTCCTGCTTGCTTGGGCTCGTTCAGGTTGGATTTTGTCCATTTGTAAGAAAAAATCCTAGATAGTGGTGGTGGATGTATGTTGTGTTTATTTGGGAGTTGCCTCCGGATCTTTTCTCGTTAAAGAAAATTGTGTATTTATTTGAAAGGCAGAGTTGGGCCGGTGCCGCGGCTCACTAGGCTAATCCTCCACCTTGCAGCGCCGGCACACCCGGTTCTAGTCCCGGTCGGGGCGCCGGATTCTGTCCCGGTTGCCCCTCTTCCAGGCCAGCTCTCTGCTGTGGCCCGGGAAGGCAGTGGAGGATGGCCCAAGTGCTTGGGCCCTGCACCCCATGGGAGACCAGGAGAAGCACCTGGCTCCTGGCTTCAGATCGGCGCGGTGCGCCGGCCGCAGCGGCCATCGGAGGGTGAACCAACGGCAAAGGAAGACCTTTCTCTGTGTCTCTCTCACTGTCCACTCTGCCTGTCAGAAACTAAAAATAAATAAATAAAAAATAAAGAAAATTGTGTATTTATTTGAAAGGCAGAGTTACAGAGAGGCAGAAGCAGAGAGAGAGAGGGCTTCCATCCGCTGGCTCACTCCCCAGATGGCCACAACGGCAGGAGCTGTGCTGACCTGAAGCCAGGAGCGTCCTCCCGGTCTCCCACGTGGGTACAGGGGCCCAAGCACTTGGTTCATTCTCCACTGCTTTCCCAGGCCACAGCAGAGAGCTGGATGGGAAGTGGAGCAGCGGGGACTCCCATGTGGGATGCTGGCACCACAGGCAGCGGCTTTACCGGCTACACCACAGCACCGGCCCCCTGTCTTTCTGTTGACGGCAACTGACTTACTGTTAAAAGGCGCAAAACCCCAGAGTACAGAAAGGCCAAGCCAATCCTAGCCGCCGACCAGCAAGCAGTGGTTGGTCGTCTTCCTCTGGAGGTGCTGACCCGAGCACTACCTGTGAAGTGACCTGGCATCCAGCAGGCGCTCATTCACTGCGGCGCCACAGCTGCCTTCCATTTATAGCTCGGAGCAAAGGGACGGACAGGGCGGGTCAGGGCTTGGGATGGGTTTTCCCTCCGCTTCTTCTCTTTCCAAACATCTCTGAGTAAGGCCCCGCCCCGCGCGGCTGCTCCTAGCGCTGTGGACTTGAAGAAGGGAAAAGACACATCTGATGTGAGGAGAGAACTGTGCCACCCAGGGGGTTGCCGACTGCTCCCGGAGCAAGCGGCCCGCTCCAAATGCAGGACCTGAGCACTCGAGTCCCTGGGTTCCTGTGTCTCGTTCTCTCTCCAAGTCCCCGCTGCTGGCGGGGCAAGCGAGGTTCCGTACCTCCCAGGCCAGGAAAGAGAGACAGCCCGGCCCCCCAGCCAAGCGCCTGTAGGGTGTGCCCAGGCCAACGCCCTGCACGGCTGGGTGGCCTCTGTCTGACCTGCAGGCGCAAGTGTGACTCAAGGCTCAGATGAGCAAGGCAGGGCCTCGCCTCGCAGCCCCCACTCCGCTTCCCCAGGCCCCGCTCCCACTGGCCTCCCCCGCCCCCTGCAGCTCTGCTCTGCCTCCCTGTTTTCGTGCTCCTAACCTCCTAAGAGTGATGAGCGCTTCCTTTTTTTTTTTTTTTTTTTAAGTTTTTAAAAGAGAGAGGGGGAGACACAGACATCTTCCATCTGCTGGTTCCCTCCCCAGATGGCCACAGTCAGAAGCCAGGAGCCAGGAGCTTCTTCTGGGTCTCCTTCATGGGTGCAGGGGCCCAAGGACTTGGGCCGTCTTCTGCAGCTTTCCCAGGCCACAGCAGAGAGCTGGATGGGAAGTAGAGCAGCCAGGACCCAAGCCAGTGCCCACGTGGGGTGCCAGCGCCACAAGCGGCAACTTCACCCGCTCTGCCACAGCACTGGCCCTGATGAGCTCTTCTCAAAATACCGATAAACTCGCTCCCTTCACTTGTCCCAGCTCCTGCACCCACTGCCTCTCCCCACCCACAAAGCTTCAGGGAAAACAGAGTAGCCACTGGGAGGCTAAGGGGGAGAGGCTGCAGCCACTCTGTCCTCCCAGGGTCACCCCGAATCCGCCGATGAGCCAGTTCCTGGCGCACAAGTGTTTGGGTGTACAGAGGTGACATCTGACATGCAACCATCAATCAGCCATGAACCCCTGCTGGGAGACCGGGGGGAGCCCGTGTGTCCACCTCCACGATGACGCAGGTGAGGCCACCAGTGCTGCTCTGGGGACCCAGCGCCAGGCTGTGGCTCGGCCTCGTGGGTAACCACGCCAACCCCCCTTCAGAAGTCACGCCTTGCCCCTTCTACTTGGTTGGCTCATGCCTTCGATGGCCCAGCTGCCCTCAGTGACCGACAGAACCAGTAGCTACAGAAGCAGCAAAAATCCAGAGTGACTGAACACCATGCACCACCTGTATTTCACTGGCACTTTGAGAACCTCCTACCCAGTACCATCAGAATACACATTTGTCATTGCGACCAGAACAGTCACACCAGCTAGACCTGGTCCTGGGTCACAACAAATCTTTAAGAATTGACCAGAAGTAAAATATACAAATTATGTTCTCCAACTATAGCAGAAATCCATAATGAAAATGAAAGTACAATGAATGAAAATATTCCAGGCGCAGGTAAAGCAGCGCTCGGGGGAAAGTTGGTGGCATCGGAAGTCGATCACGTGGAAATGAGAAAAGTCGTGGAGAAAACCCAGAGAAACAGGAGGCTGGCTCTTTGACAAGGTTAATAAAATTGATGAGTTTCCAGCAAAACTGACAAAGGAAGAAAGAGAGTGATGATCCGCGCCGGGATTGGAAGCGGGGCTGTCACCGCGGGCCTCCCAGATGTTAGCAGTGTGAGGGGAACGGCCCACATGACCGCATTGCATCCCCCCAGCAGGCAGACCAAGTGGACAGAGCCCACTGAAACTACACCCAGCATGAAATAAATCATCTGACTCATCCTGCACCTCAGGGACTGGATTCGTCTCTCCAAAATCTCCCACAAAGAAAGACTTCACGGCCTCATGGCCAACCACCAAGTTATCCCAAATATGAAAAGAAAACAGTCCTTCAGCAAAGAGAAGGGAGGGGCTGGCGCTGTGGTGCAGCTGGTTAAAGCCCCAGCCTGCGGCACCAGCATCCCCTTTGGGCCCGGATTCGAGTCCCGGCTGCTTCACTTCCAACCCAGCTCCCTGCTAATGCGCCCAGGAAAGCAGCGGAAGACGGCCCATTGCCCCCACCTGAGAGACCTGGAAGAAGCTCCAGGCTCCTGGCTTCATATGGGCCCAGCTCCAGCCACTGCGGCCATGTGGGGAGTGAACCAGCAGATGGGAGTCCTCTCTATCTCTTTCTCTGTCTCTACTTTTCTCTGTAACTCTGTCTTCCAAATAAATAAAATATTTAAAATGTTTTTTAAAAAAATAAGGGAACACTTTCTAACTGAATTTAAGAATTAGTATTACCCAGATACCAAGCCAAAATCACACAATAGATGAAAACTGCAGACCAACATTTCTCACAAGCATAGATGCAAAAATCCTCAACAAAATAATAGCAAATCAAATTTAGAAATACATCAGGCCAGCGCCACGGCTCACTAGGCTAATCCTCCGCCTTGCGGTGCCGGCACACCGGGTTCTAGTCCTGGTCGGGGCACCAGATTCTGTCCTGGTTGCCCCTCTTCCAGACCAGCTCTCTGCTGTGGCCCGGGAGTGCAGTGGAGGATGGCCCAAGTCCTTGGGCCCTGCACCCCATGGGAGACCAGGAGAAGCACCTGGCTCCTGCCATCGGATCAGCGTGGTGCACCAGCCACAGCGGCCATTGGAGGGTGAACCAACGGCAAAAGGAAGACCTTTCTCTCTGTCTCTCTCACTGTCCACTCTGCCTGTCAAAAAATAAATAAATAAAAATAAAATAAAATAAAATAAAATAAAAATAAATACATCAAAAGGACAGTACACCAAAGCCAAATGGGGTTAGGGGACAAGACCTGTTCAAGGTCAAAAGCAAGCTGTGTAGGAGCCGGTGATGAGGCATAGCTGGTAAAGCCACTGCGTGCAGTGCCGGCATCCCATGTGGGCTCCAGTTCGAGTCCTGGCTGCTGTACTTCTGACCCAGCTCTCTGCTGTGGCCTGGGAAAGCAGTGGAAGATGGCCCAGGCCCTTGGGCCGCTGCACCCACCTAAGAGACCTGGAAGAAGCTCCTGGCTCCTGGCTTCGGATTGGCCCAGCTCCGGCCATTGCAGCCATTTGGGAAGCAAACCAGCGGGTGGAAGACCTCTCTCTCTCTCTCTTTCTCTCTCTCTCTCTCTCTCTCTCTCTCTGCCTCTCCTATCTCTGTGTAACTATGACTTTCAAATAAATAAATAAATCTTTACAAGAAAAAGCAAGCAGTGTAATCAACTGTGAAAACCACAGGACTGGATCAATGGATTCAGAGAAAGCATTTGGCAAAGTTCAGCATCCACTCGCGAGACAGCTCTCAGCAGATAAGAGTGGACGGGAATCGAGAAGCCACGGCTGAGGCTGGGAGCGAGGCCGGGCTGTCCACTCTCACCACTGCTGTCTGATATCACACAGGAACCCCCAGTCTGTACCGCAGGGCAAGGGAAAACAAAAGGCTTGAAGACTGGAACAGAGAAGCAACGGCACTGCTCTTCAGATGGCAGGACTGTCGGCGTAGAAAATTCCAGTGACTACCCAGAAGTAGACTCAGCCAGGTGACAAGATCAAGGTCACCACAGAAAAGTCAATCTTCTTTCTTTCTTTCTTTCCTTTTTTTTTTTTTTTTTTTTTTTTTTTTTTTTTTTTTTTTTTTTTGACAGGCAGAGTGGACAGTGAGAGAGAGAGAGACAGAGAGAAAGGTCTTCCTTTGCCGTTGGTTCACCCTCCAGTGGCCGCCATGGCTGGTGTGCTGCGGTCGGCGCACTGCGCTGATCCGATGGCAGGAGCCAGGTGCTTCTCCTGGTCTCCCATGGGGTGCAGGGCCCAAGCACTTGGGCCATCCTCCACTGCACTCCCGGGCCACAGCAGAGAGCTGGCCTGGAAGAGGGGCAACCGGGACAGAATCCGGCACCCCGACCAGGACTAGAACCCAGTATGCCGGCGCCACAAGGCGGAGGATTAGCCTATTAAGCCAAGTGCCGGCCATCCAATCTTATTTCTATGTGTTACTAACGGGCAACTGCCAGCCAAAATCCCATAGCACTGTCCCATCGACCACAGCTTTGCCGAAACCTGTGTGGGATCCGTGTGCTGAGCACCCCGAAACGCCGAGGAAGGAGCAGAAAAAGAAAGACGGGGCTGGTGCTGTGGCGTAGTGGGTAAAGCCGCCGCCTGCAGCGCCAGCATCTCATATGGACACCAGTTCTAGTCCCGGCTGCTCCACTTCTGATCCAGCTCTCTGCTGTGGCCTGGGAAAGCAGTGGAAGATGACGCTGTCCATCACTGCCCGGAACTGGACATGCCATTCAACTATTGAATGCACACACTGTGGCCCAGCCACACTGCTCAGCAAGACACAGCGAGGAACTGTGGGTGGGGGCAGCCCCCCCCCCCCCGCGGGCTGCGTGACTCCCGGGAGCTCGTGCCCTGTGTTTTCATGGACGTAGCATTCTCCCAAAGACAGAACTACAGGCAGAGGACACGTCTGCGCTGGGCAGAGGCTGGAAGCAAGGCAAGGGTGCTCACTCCCCCAGATGCCTGCCGCAGCCCGTGCTGGGCCTGATGGGAGCCAGGAACCAGAGCTCCATCCGGGTGCCTGCATGGCTGGCAGGAGCCCAAGTACTCGAGCCATCACCTGCTGCCTCCAGGGTGCACACGAGCAGGGGGCTGGGTCGGAAGCAGAGAGCTTGGTGCAGCCGTTAGGACACCGCCAGGGATGCCCACATTCCGTCTGGGAGAGCCTGGATTCGTGTTCCGCCTGCCAATGCCAGCCATCACCTGCTGCGCCCCCTCCCCCCACCAAGAGCTGCATGAGCGGGAAGCTGGAAGCAGGGGTCGGGCGCAGGACCAAACCCAGGCACCCAGGTAGGCGATGTGGGCATCTTCATTGGTGCCTCAAGGCCACCCCTCGGTGAGTTTTCCCGTTGTCTGCACACACCGGAGCGGGGACCAGACGCCTCTGGGGGCCACCCGCTGGCGCCTCCCCTGCTGGGTTTGAGCCTGGGCTGCTGGCCGTGGCCCTGATGGGATTCCTGTGGGGACAGTGGTCTGGAAGGGACTGAGGGCTCCCACTTCCTTGTGCTGCCTGGGTCCGCGTGGCTCCTCAAGGCGGAGTCGGGGTGGAGAGGCCAGGGCAGGGTCAGCTCTGAGGACGGACCGCCCACACTCCCCGCCCCGCACCTGAGCGCGGCTCCGTCGCTGCCCTGGGCCCCGCATGACCTTCTGCACCTGGAGGATTTTAGGCGCTTGGGCTACTCCTGGGTGGGGGCCGGGGGCCGGGAGTCACAGGACAGAGGCCCTGTTGGCCCTGGGGCGCCTCCCTCAGGTCTTGACTGGTCCACAGGGGCTCCCGATTTCTGGTGTCTTCCCTCCCCAGAACTGTGGACTGGAGCCAGGATCTGGGTGGCCCAGGTTACGGAATCAAAGCTGAGCCATCCCTGAGGGGCCAAGTGGGACCTGCAGAGGAGGGGACTGGGTAAGGACAGCGGCACCTGTGGCTTCCCTGGTGCTGGCCTTCAGCCCTCGCGTTTCCCTGAGAGACAGCTGCGACTCCTGTCCCCACTTCACAGAGGGGGACACCGAGGCCCAGGGGTTCCTGTGCAATGCTACTCCCCACCTCACAGCCGGCACGGGGCACTTGGGGAGAGGAGAAACCCCCTGCCTCCCAGTACTGACTCCGCAGCCGACAGCACAGCAAGGTGGTGGCCCAAGAAGGCTGGAGACCAGCCGAGAAGGCGGAGAGAGTGGAGAGAAGGCCCTCCACGCCCCCCGAGACTGCTGGGGTCCTGAATCCACACGGCGGCTGAGGCTGAGGGCACCCACGCCAGCCCCGCTCAGCCTGCAGAAGCTGATGTTGCCTCGTGGGAGGGCTCAGCCCTGGGGCCCAGTGGAAAATTCCAGACTCTTTTTTTTTTTTTTTTTTTTTTTTGACAGGCAGAGTGGACAGTGAGAGAGACAGAGAGAAAGGTCTTCCTTTTGCCGTTGGTTCACCCTCCAATGGCCACCGCGGCTGGCGCGCTGCGGCCGGCGCACCGCGCTGATCTGAAGGCAGGAGCCAGGTGCTTCTCCTGGTCTCCCATGGGGTGCAGGGCCCAAGCACCTGGGCCATCCTCCACTGCACTCCTGGGCCACAGCAGAGAGCTGGCCTGGACGAGGGGCAACCGGGACAGAATCCGGCGCCCCGACCGGGACTAGAACCCGGTGTGCCGGCGCCGCAGGCGGAGGATTAGCCTAGTGAGCCGCGGCGCCAGCCAATTCCAGACTCTTGAAAGCACTGGTTCTTGGCCAGCCCAGGGAGAGGATGTCAGGTGGAAGGCGAGGAACCCCAGGGCCAGTCGGGCGGCCGCATGGGCGAGACCTCGGGGGACCCTGTTCTCAGCTGGAGGTGGGGGTAGTGACAGGAGCTCCCTGACTGGGTGTCGGAGGCCAGCGCGCAGGTGCAGGGCTGCAGAGCCACCACGAGGCGGAGTGAGGAGGCAGCCGTGGGTGCCATAGTCACTGCCGTGGGTGCCATAGTCACCGCCATGGGCGCCCATAGTCACCACCGTGGGTGCCATAGTGACCGCTGTGGGCACCCATAGTCACAGCCGTGGGTGCCATAGTCACCACCGTGGGTGCCCATAGTCACCGCCATGGGCGCCCATAGTCACAGCCGTGGGTGCCCATAGTCACCGCCATGGGCGCCCATAGTCACAGCCGTGGGTGCCCATAGTCACCACCGTGGGTGCCATAGTGACCACTGTGGGCGCCCATAATCACCGCCGTGGGTGCCATAGTCACCGCCGTGGGTGCCATAGTGACTGCTGTGGGCGCCCATAGTCACCACCGTGGCTGTGGGTGCGCCAAGGGCTCAGCCTCATGGGCAGCTCCAGGTGTGCCCAGGAGTGGCCCTGGGACGTTGCCAGACCTGCCACCTGCATCCCTGCGCCCGCATGTCCCCTGGCCCCCTGTGGCCCACACACAACAGCTGCAGAACTGGGAACAGGGCCCAAGGACTCAGATGCAAGCAGGTTGGGAGTGGAGCCTCCTCCCTGGGCACAGGCCCTGTCCCTGCCTCCCCACCCATGGCCCCTGCAGATCTCACCCCCCCCCCCCCAACTGGGAAACCAGGGCCACCGGCTGGGCTGGGCTTAGAAAAAGAAGACTTACAAGAGCTGCCTCCCCCAGCTCCCTGCCTCGGACCCAAGATCGTTCGATCCGCGGGAAGCCCCTTGTCCAGTGCAAACCTGCACCTGCCACTTCGCGGGGCCGCAGCAGCCCCGCTGTGGAAGGTGGGGCGGTGATACCCGCACTGACCTCAAGGGGGCGCCGCTGTACGGCGTGAATGTGAGCGCAGGTGCGCGTAGCTCGGCGCAGGCGTCCGGTCCAGCGCGCGGCTCTTACTATCCGCACGCTCCGCGCTGTCGTTGCTTTGCGAGTGCTTACCCGAAGGGGTCGCGGAGGCGAGCCCACCTTCGGGGCTGTGCGTTCAGCGTGCGGTCTTGTCTGGGTGTGGAGTGGATTCCGCCCTAGGGAGGATCCGGCGGTTCCCTGCCCCAGCGGCACCTGCTGTTAACTCCGTTTGCGTCCCTGCACCTCTGCACCTGCTGTTCCCTGCCGGGATGCAGGAACCTCTCCTGCTCACTCATCTAGGTCCTGCCGTCCATCAAGGGCAACTCAAGGGCAGGAAGACACCTCCCCCCCAGAGCCGCAGGTGTCGGGGGGGGGCGGGCAGAGATCAGCTCCTTTCCCGTTGCACCTTCATCTCCAGCTGCCCCCCGGGGGGGTAGCCAGGGACGCGCAGCACACGGGTCAGCTCTGCAGCCCAGGGAGCCTGGAGGAGAAGCGGTTCTGCCCCCGCACCTGCTGGGCAGGAGTGGACAGCAGCAGGTGGACACCACCGGGAGCTGTCACTGTGTGGTGTACCGAGGGGCGGGGCAGGCTGCAGGGGCCACCCAGGGAGGTGGCAGGCAGGGGTGGCACCACAGGGCAGGGGTCTGCACGGCTCTCCTCACCCCCTCAGCTCCACCGCGTGCCTGGTGGTGCCCTGAGCCGGGGCCTGTGGGATCCCATTTAGTGAGATGTTTTCTCTCTTTTCAGTTGATGTAAAAGACAGAGACAGAGAGAGAGGAGGAGAGGGAGCTTCCATCTCGGATCACCCCCCCCCCCCATGCACACGACAGCCAGGGCTGGGCCAGGACACAGCCAGGAGCCTGGAACCGGCCGGCTCTCCCACTGAGTGACGGGGCGCAGGGACTGGGCCGTCATCCGCTGCCTTCCAGGCTGCCCTCAACAGGAAGCTGGGACGGGGAGAGAGCTGTGGCTCAGGCACAAAGCAAGCTGAGTGGCGGGTGGCGCGGGGAAGACAAAGGGCCGTCTGGAGGGCTTCCTGGGAGCCCCAAGACTGAGCCACAGGGCGGGGCCCCAGCATCCTTGGGCAGGCTCCGCCCCTGCCCCCGGATGGGCCCCGCCCCCCGCCCCTCGGACGGGCAGCTACGGGGTAAGACTGTTCTCCCGTTGGT
Organism: Oryctolagus cuniculus; assembly: GCF_964237555.1. NCBI lineage: Eukaryota > Metazoa > Chordata > Mammalia > Lagomorpha > Leporidae > Oryctolagus > Oryctolagus cuniculus. The sequence continues at coordinate 232,978,702 of NC_091432.1, read as the reverse complement.
GGATAGTCAGATGTGTGGCAGAATTTGAATCCAAGACCTGGTGTTGTGGTAGCAGTCGGTGAGGTGGCCAGGTGGCGGGGGAGGAGCAGAGGTGGTGGCTCAGCGAAGGCAGGCCACATGGCCTGCTCAACCTGCACCAGCCTTGGCCAAGAGGAATGCGTTTCTCTTCTTCCTGCACTTTTATTTATAGATTTGAGAGACGGGGCGGGTGAGGGGGCGCCCCCATCCGCTGGTTCACCCCCCCCCCCAGCCTGCAGCGACCAGGGCTGGGCCAGGCCAAGCAAAGCAGAGGCTGGGGACTCCACCTGGTCTCCCACGTGGGTGCCAGGGACCCAAGCACTTGGGCCATGACTGCTGCCTCCCAGGGTGCACACCAGCAGGAAGCTGGCAGCCGGAGCCAGGAATGAAACCCAGGCGGTGACAGTGGCCGTGGGCCCTTACCCACCAGGCTAACCCCCCGCCCCCAGCAGCGGGCTTCTGAGCTGCAGCTAAGCCCTGCATCCAACGCTGCCCTCCCCCGCGCTCTGAATCTGTGTTTGCTCCACGCGCTCTGCGAGCCGCGACCTCCTTCTCTCTCGTCCCCCCTCCTGCGATGTGGCAGGGCCACACTCCCTGGGCCAACGCTTGGTTATTTCAGCAGAGCTGGGGAGGAGGCCCCACGAGACCCCCAGGGTCCAGGCCAAGAGGAACCCCTATGAAGGGCAGCGACTGCCGTATGTCGGGCGCCCCCCTGAGAGCCCCCACGGTGGGTCGCCTCCCCCAGCACCTCCCCTCCCCAGGCCTTCAGCACCAGTGAGTCACAGGTGCGAACAGTCATAGTCACATCCCCACATCCCGCTGGGTGAGTAATGAGCCTGAATCCCAGGGACAGAGCAGGGGCCGCCCCGCCCGCCAGGCTGGCCGGACCCCCGCAGAGCAAGGGTCCCACCAGAGGGTCTCAAAGTGCAGCCCCCAGACCCACGGCATCAGCCAGGCCAGGCACCTGTCAGAAAGGTAGGCACCGCGGCCCCAGCCTCCATCACCCAACCGAGGGCTGGGGCCGGCCTCCTGGGCCGCAGCAGGTCCCCAAGGAATTGGGGTGTGGCCTCGGCTTCGAGAGCCACGCCCAGGCCAATGTTCCCACCCATTTTTAAGCAACGGAAGCCCTTTCCAGACCCCCCACCTGTGAACCCTGCAGGAAAGCAGGTGCCTCACCCCAGGCTGCAGCCCTGATGGACCACCCCCCCCCCGGGCCCCCACAGGCACGGGCACTCTGGCGGGGACCGGCAGACAGTGCCCAAGGCGAGAGGTGGCGTGAGGGGAGCAAGGGTACAACGGCACGGAAGAGAGGAGAGACAGACAAAGCACAGGCCACACGGGGAGCTGAGGACAAGTCCAGGAAGCTGTTTAATTGGCGTGACACGGACGACATACAGCAGGGGACCGGAGGGGCCTGGGCCTGGGCCTGACCCAGCCCACAACGCCAGGGACACAGACAGGACGGCACCCCATAGAGACTGCGGGGGGCACCGCCAGGGTAAGCAGGTGGGGAGACAGACAGCCAGAGCTGGAGCCGGTGCCTTCCACTGCGTGTTTGCAAAGAGCCCGAGTGCCTTCCCGAAGCTGACACCTCCAGGAGCTGGCATCCCCACGAGGGGCTTTGGTTACAACGCCCACACTCTCGGGGAGGGAGGGGGCGTGGACAGCCCGAGGACACTGGCCCCAGAGACTGGGTGGCAGGGGTGGCCTCCCTGGAGAAGAGGCCCAGGCTGCAGGGGGAGTGTGGGCAGGGGGCCTGTGTATCCCCCATCCTGGGCAGCAGACAGAGCCTGAGCCTAGAGGCAAGACAAGATGGGACCAGCTGTTTATTCAACAAAAGCATTTTATTCATTCAAAAATTAACCATCGGGTTTATTCCGCAGATATTTAAAAAAAAAAAAAACGGAGTGGGAGGGGCAAGACGTCCCATCACAGTGCCCTTAGATAATTAACTCCTACCCCCAGGAAAGCCTAGCAGAGGTGGGGGACACTGCCCATAACACGGGGCCCCTCCACACCTCCCCAACTCTAGCTTCCCTCTTAGCTGGGGCCCCGAACACTTCCAAATGCAAACCACTAGAGGGCGCCCCACACTTCCTTGGCTCCCTTAAAAACTTGAAACCACCTTGGGAACAGGGCGGCTTTCCCTTGGCGGGAGCAGGACTTTCTCTAGAGAGGCTGCTGGGTCCAGGAGGGATCCCAGGCCCCCCCCCAGAGAAGAGACAAAGCCCCCCAATGCCCAGTGCACCTGCCTAGACGTCGGCTGGCCGAGGGGAGGCGATGTCAGTGCAGAGGACCCCACATCCTTGCCTAGGTGTCACACGCCGCCACCCTCTCCCAGGTCACCCTCAACAGAGTGGGAGGAAGTGGGCAGGCCATGGCAGACTGGTCCAGGAGAGAGGTTTTGCAGAGGGCGCAGGGCCTGGCCTCGGGCTGGGGCGGTCTCGGAGGAGCCAGGCAGAGGATCTGAGGCTGTGGCCACAGCCGAAGACCTGGTGCGAGGGCACAGAAATGGGTCTCTCCCAGGCAACCTCAAGTGAATGTGGTAGCCAGGGTGTAGCCAGGAACACTGGGCCGCAGGCCCCAAGGGTACACTGCTAAGGCCGGGAGCCACATCCACGGCCCCAAACCGAGCAAAGGGAGGGAGGCTGGGACGAAGGCCTGGGCCACAGGAGAGATCCGTGGGCCTGACCCGGGTCAGTCCTCCACCACCAGTCGCCCCCAACACCTCCAAGACGCAATGCCTAACAGCACCGTCCCCATCTGACCACGAAGCCCAGCAGAGGCCACAGAGAAGTAATTTGACCTGGGAAAGCCCCCCACCCCCACCACCCTCGGTCCCCAGGTCCACGCCCCGCCCTAATGTCCCTGGTTGGAGCTGGCCTAGGAACAGGTGAGGCATCCTGGCTGGGGGGGAGGGGAGGGTTTGCTGCTGCCCTCCCGACAGGGGTCTCGGCAAAGGGTCGGCCCATGCAGGAGGGGGCGTTGCTGGGGCTGGCCGAGCAGCTCAGAGAACAGGGACCAGCCACGCCAGCCCCAGCCGGCACAACTGTCCCGGTGGAGGACCACCTCCGGTGAGGGGCTCATGAGCGGGGGAGACCCAGCCTCCGAGCGGGCAGAGTAGAGACCAAGGCTGTTCCCAGGACCAGCTTTCTCCTCTCGGGGACGGGGGCAGGCGGTGACTTTGCAAAGGGGACGCAAGAACAGGAGACCCAGGCCAGCCCCCGACAGGCAACGGGGCTACTCCAGGGCGCCCCTCCCCATCCCCCGCAGGCTTTCCCTTGGCCGGGATGAGACCCGGGCTCAAAGGGAACTCGGGGGCCGGGGAATCCGCAGGGAGGGATAAGGTGTGGCACTGGACACAGCTGGCACCTGGGACAGACCCCGCACACCAGCAAGCCTCGGCTGCTGTGTCTGGGGACCTGTGCCGAGGAGCGAACCGGGCCGGGCTGCGGACCCAGCCTCAGGCCGCAGCAGCAACCCAGCCGCAGGCAGGAGCCTCAGAACAACGCAGCACCGGCACAGGAGGTCCCGGTCACCCAGGCCTGGCCTCGCGGCTCTGCAGATGGGGGCAGCTCAGACCCCGGCCTCAAGCCTGCAGCAGCTCTGGGGTCGCCTTGTGTCAGCGGCAGGCGGAGCCGGCGGAGCCAGGAGCCTCCTGCGGGGGTGCAGGGGCCAGGGCCCAGAAGGGCAGGGGGCGGCTGGAACCTTCTTCCCTCCTCTTATGCCAGCATTTGAGCTGAGAAGGGAGCAGTGCCGGCTGCCGGATGGGCTCGGTCTCGTGGGAAAAATGCAGACGGGGGCCAGGAGAGCAGAGAGGGAGAGAACGCAGGCGCTGAGTGCAAGCCCACCCTGCCCCCGCCCCTGCTCTGGGGAAGCAAAGGTGATTTTTCGGGTGGGGGGGGGGGTCGCAGGCGGAGGGAGGGGTTCAGACGGAGACCCCCGGGCGGCAGCAAGGAGCGTCTGCCGTTCCCCACTCTAAACATCAAGTGCGGAATCCGGGGGAGAAAGAAAAAGTTTTTTGGCTTCTCAGCCGCTGCAGGCCGCCACGGCCCCCAGCGAGCAGGGCAGGTGGGGAGGGCGGGCACATGTCAGCGGGGGCCCCGTGGCCCTGGGGCCCTGGACACGCGAGGCAGCAGCAACGGTTACCAACCAATAAATAAAAAGTCTGCATTGTATACGTCGATATAAAATCCTCAGGCGGCCCACAACCAGCTGTGGCGGCAGGTTCTCGTCCGCGCGGTGAGCCGTGCTGGCCGCCCACGAGGACGGGAGGACTAATGACATCCCTGGGGCCCCCGGGCCAGGAGGCGGAGGTGGAGTCGGGGTGGGGGCTCCCCAGGCCTCCTCCCCAGCTGTCGGCCGGCGTCTTCTCCCACTGAAGGGGGTGGTATCCCCCTTAAAACGTCTATTTGGAATGAACAAGGAGAGCACGTGCACACAGGAGAGCGGGAGGAGCCGGAGCCGGGGCCGTGGTGGTGAGAGAGAGCTGGGGCGGCTTCGATGCGTGCTGTCGTCTTCCGGACAAGCAGAGGTTGTTGGCGATGGATCCGAGCCGGTGGCTTCAGGCTGCGGGTGGGTGCGGGGTGCGAGGAGGGCAGCCGGGGCCTCCCGCGTCCAGGACAGCTGGCTGTGTGCAGAGGCCGAGGGAGGCGGGGAGGCTCGGGGGTGTGGGGGCAGAGGCGGCCTCAGGGCACAGAGGAGGCTCCCCAGACATCTGCAAGACACAAGGGGGCGCGGGGTCAGAGCTGGCCCACCCCTGGGCACTGTGATTTCTCCTAGAGAAACCCACAAGGGGCCGGAGTCCCCTGTGGGCGCCGGTTCGAGTCCCGGCTGCTTCACTTCCAATGCAGCTTCCTGCTAGTGCACCTGGGAGGGTAGCAGAGGATGGCACAAGTATTGGGGCCACTGCTACCCATGCTGGAGATCAGAACGGCGCTCTCGGCTCCCGGCTTTGGCCTGACCCGGCTGTTCTGGGGGGGATGGAAGAGCTCTCTGCTTTTCAAAGAAATAAAAATAATTAAATAAACATAAAAAAAAAAAAGGACAGAGACAGCCCAAATGTCCCTCGCAGACAAATGGCTAAGCAGAAGGCAGTAGACCAACACATCCGCGAACACCCCGTTACGAAGAGGAAGGAGGCAGGGACGCCTGCTGGCCACCAACGCAGACAGAAAACACGGCACAGGGGCCGGGGGCTCAGGAGCAGCGAGGGGGAAATGGGAGAGTGAAACGCAGTGACAGATCTCCCGTCCCCAGATGGCCGCAACGGCAGGAGCCAGGAGCTCCTTCCAGGTCTCTCAAGTACTTGAGCCATCATCAGCCTCCTCCCAGGTGCATTAGCAGGAGCGGATGGGAAGCCGAGCGGGGGCTCGAACCAGGCACTCGGATACGGGATGAGGGCTTCACCCTGGGCACAACGCCCGCCTGGGTAGGTTTGTTCTAAAGCACTCTGGGTACACGCCGAGCTTCCCCCACGGCCTCCCCACCTGCTCCCTGTCACGGACCCAGAGGGAGACAGACGGGCAGAAGTCGCAGACACAGAGATCCAGGGGCCTGACCCTGGACAGTCCTCCGCCACCAGCTGTCCCCAACACCTCCAAGATGCAATGCCCAACAGCACCGTCCCCATGTGACCACCTGTGCCGGCAGCTGATCCCAGAGCTGCTGAGTTTGTAAGAGACTTGAAGACATCAGCCGGGCAACCAGCTTCCTCTCCCAGGAAGCAAGGGGCCGGAGGGTAGCGCCCCTGGAAGGAGCAGGAAGCAGGAGAACCCTGCAGAACAATGGCTGGGTGGCCACTACGGTCCCGGTGTAAAGGGAGGGAACCGAGAGGCTCATGGGAAAGAGGGAACAGGTGCTGGTGGGGTGGGGGCAGAGTGCCCCCAGGGAGCACCTGAACCCCTCAGCGAGGACAGTCAGGTCCACTCAGGCCCACGCCAGCACCGGGAGCCCTGGCCATCCCTCCACGTGTCCCGCGAACCTTCGTGATGTGCCCTGCTCCTCCTGCGACAGCTAAAGTGCGTCTCGGCCCTTGCCGTGCGGGGAGCTTATCTGAAGCTCACATGAAAGAATGTTCCAGAGCCTTGTGTCTGCCGGGAGCAGGCGGACGGGAGAAGAACTTCCTGGGCACTGCCCACAGTGTGGTGACTGGGGCTACAGCCAGGCACTGACTAGTTCAAACCAGCTCGCAGAGAGGTTTCGGAATGCTTGGTGACAGAGGCCAGCTGCCCTAACCTGATCGCTGAACACCGCTCGCAAGCATCGAGATGGCACACCGCACCCCACGGCTGTGCGGACATGAGGCTCACCAGACACGCTTAAGTCCACAAACTCATGCTATTTGAAAAAAAATAAACCTTGCTGGGGCTGCTGTGTGGCACAGCGCGGTGCCTGCGACCCGTGTCGCAGTGCCTGCCTCGAGCCCTGGCTCTGCTTCTGACCCAGCTTCCTGCTGACGCCCAGCCTGGAGGGCAGCAGGTGGTGGCTCAAGCCCTGGGGTGCTGCTGTCCACGTGGGAGACCCGGATGGAGCTCCAGGCTCCCGGCTTTGTCCCGGCCCAGCCCATCTGGGGAACAGACAACTGGATGAACGTTCTCTCTCTCTGTCATTCTGCCTTTCAAATAAATAAATTAAAAGAAAACCCAGCCTTGGAATAAGCAGTCGACGGGAGTCCCCCCTGCACCAGCTCAGACGCCAGGGAGGGAGAGACGTCATCAGCACAGTGTCACTGCCGCACGCCCTCCCGAGTGACAGGAGCTAAGCGGTGACCACCGACGGCACAAGCCAGGGCCTCCCGGTGGCTGTGCAGAGCAGAACACCCTCGTGAGCTGTCCTCCCCAGCATGGGCCGAACTGAATCCCAAATGCAGATCCAAGGTCACGGCCCGGAAGAGGGGGAGAGGAGGCGCGTGCTGACCACGATGCAGGGAGTCCTCGGCCGGCTTGCCGGCTGCCACGGTGAGCACTGCAGAGCATGCTTCTCAATGAGCAGCCAGAGCAGGCAGGGAAGGGGACACGCACAGGTCAAACCAGGGCCGAGGGGCCGGCCCCCCGCACGCACGTGCACCTGCTGCAGGCTCTGATCCCGGCAGGCAGTCAGGGGAAAACGGTGAGCTCACAGGAAGCCAGGACGGCAGCTTCAGGCTGCAGGGGACGAGGGGTCACCGAATCCTTGGCTCCATAGATTTTTAGAAGAATATCTTTCCAAAAGAAATCGTAGAGGGGCCGGTGCTGTGGCATAGCAGATAAAGCTGCCACCTGCAGTGCTGGCATCCCACATGGGCGCCGGCTGGAGTCCCGGCTGCTCCACTTCTGATCCAGCTCTCTGCTCTGACCTGGAAAAGTAGCGGAAGATGGCCCACGTCCTTGGGCCCCTGCACCCGCATGGGAGACCCAGAGGAAGCTCCTGGCTCCTGGCTTCAAACTGGTGTAGCTCTGGCTGTTGAGGCCATCTGAGGAGTTAACCAGTGGATGGAAGACCTCTCTCTCTCTCTCTCTCTCTCTCTCTCTCTCTCTCCCTCTGCTTCTCTGTAATTCTGACTTTCAAGTAAACAAAGAAATCTTTTTTTTTTTTTTGACAGGCAGAGTGGACAGTGAGAGAGAGAAAGACAGAGAGAAAGGTCTTCCTTCTGTTGGTTCACCCCCCAAATGGCAGCCACGGCCAGTGCTGCACCGATCCGATGGCAGGAGCCAGGTGCTTCTCCTGGTCTCCCATGGGATGCAGGGCCCAAGCACCTGGGCCATCCTCCACTGCACTCCCGGGCCACAGCAGAGAGCTGGCCTGGAAGAGGGGCAACTGGGACAGAATCTGGCGCCCCGACCGGGACTAGAACCCGGTGTGCTGGCGCCGCAGGGGGAGGATTAGCCTATTGAGCCGCGGTACTGGCCAACAAATAAAATCTTAGAAAGAAAGAAAGAAAGAAGTCCTAGAATACTGACGTGTGAGAGGACAGGCTGTCTGGAATTTGCTTCCAGATAACCCGGCGTGAGGGTGTGCGGGAGGGCAGAGATGGCGCAGAGCCACACTCTACCACGGCACACGAATGTGCCCACAGCAGAAACAAGACTCTAGCCCCGCCCCCAGGATGCCCAGCCACAGGATTGGCTAAATTATAATGGAATACTATGTAGCCATCAACAGTGATTGTGTCAGGCAGATGCCAGCCCGGGGCCAGCGGGGGCACGGGGACGCGCTGAGGTGGCCCAACCGCAGGAGCGAGCCAGGAAGCGGATCAGCCCCGGCGGAACCGCCCGGTAAAGCAGGGCCCCAGCCGGCGTCGGCGCTCGCCCCACCTGGTCAGGACTGAGGGGTCTGGCGGGCCGGGGGAGGGTTCCAGGCAGCCTGGGAGGGCGGTCACCCTCCCCACAGCTGGACTCGAGGCAGCCACCCAGCCAAGCCGTGCCCACACCCCTGACGTCTGTTCTACCAGCCGCCGCGTGGGGGTGACACCGTGCACCCGACACGTAAGTATGCAGCAAGGACCAGGGCGACGGATCCCTCGTGGGCTCGGGCTGCGAGGATGGACCGGTGAGCGCTCTGGGAAACAGGCGGAGCCCCTGGCTGGGGCGCGCTCACTGCCTGCGGCCAGCAACCAGAGGAGCACAGCCCGGGCGTGGGCCCTGCCAATCCCCCCAGCCCACCCCGCGGGACACAGAGAGGGGGCAGGAGAGTGAGGACGGAATCCAGGCCTCCACCAGCAACACCGGCAGTGCACACAGCCCGCTGTGACTGCACACGACCCACTGCAACTCTGCACGGGGGCCCGCTGTCACTCAGCCTGGGCCCCAGTGTCACTCAGCCCTGTGCCCACTGTCACTCAGCCCTGTACCCACTGTCACTCAGCCCTGCACCTGCTGTCACTCAGCCCTGCGCCCACTGTCACCCAGCCTGGGCCCCGCTGTCACTCAGCCCTGCGCCCGCTGTCAGCCCTGTACCCACTGTCACTCAGCCCTGCACCTGCTGTCACTCAGCCCTGTGCCCGCTGTCACTCAGCCTGGGCCCCGCTGTCACTCAGCCCTGTACCTACTGTCATTCAGCCTGGGCCCCACGGTCACTCAGCCCTGCGCCTGCTGTCACTCAGCCCTGCGCCCGCTGTCACTCAGCCCTGTACCCGCTGTCACTCAGCCTGGGCCCCGCTGTCACTCAGCCCTGTACCTACTGTCACTCAGCCTGGGCCCCACGGTCACTCAGCCCTGCGCCTGCTGTCACTCAGCCCTGCACCCCACTGTTACTCTGCACTTAGAGTCATGGCAGAGACCAAGCCCCTGGGAGCTGTGGGGCGACACAGCTCTTCCTGTGGCTGCTCAGAGAGCCGGTGGGAGACTCTGGCCCCGGCCGAGGCTGGAATTCCGCGTGTCTCCAGCCCCAGGAGACCGGCAGTCAGGCTGAGTCTGGTCTGCAGAAAGCACAGACACAGCTGCTCTGCACCCACGGGGGAGACCAGGTCCCCAGGCGGAACCCAGGTGCCTCCCTGCCAGTTCTTGGTGACTTGTGACTGGGGTCCCCCACCACCACCCCCCGCCCCGGGGCCCCCATTCACCACCACCCCCACCCCAGGGCCCCCCACTCACCGCCATCCCCGCCCCGGGGCCCCCACTCACCGCCACCCCCGCCCCGGGGCCCCCACTCACCACCACCCCCCACCCACCGCCACCCCCGCCCCGGGGCCCCCACTCACCGCCACCCCCGCCCCGGGGCCCCCACTCACCACCATCCCCGCCCCGGGGCCCCCACTCACCGCCACCCCCGCCCCAGGGCCCCCACTCACCGCCACCCCCGCCCCGGGGCCCCCACTCACCACCACCCCCGCCCCGGGGCCCCCACTCACCGCAGCTCCGGGCCCTGGACTATACCAGCCCATCATAGAGGGACAGTGCCTGCACGATGGAGGGGTCCGCCTTGGACCCTTCCTGGAACTCCTGCAGCGTCAGCTTCCCGTCGGCGTTCTGGGAAGAGAGAGGCAGCTGAAGGCGGAGCCCCCCTAACCCCCCAGGAGAGGGGCCCAGGGCTGCACCCAGGAGAACGCCCCCGAGCCAGGCCATGAGGTTCAGAAGCACTCAGAGCGTGGGTGCGCAGGGCCCGCGTCCCGATCACTGGGTCCAGTCCCTCACCTGAGGCCTGGGAGCCACTGCGCGGCTTCCTCCAGCACCCAGGAGAGCTCCCCCAGCTGGCCGGAGCTGCCCGGGAGTCCAGGCTCAGCTCCACGGCTGCAGCTGAGGTCCCCAAGCAGCAGGGAGTCCCCAGGGCTGACGGCCTCCTGCATGCCTCTGGGGTCACTCGAGAAGGGACTGAAACCACCCCTGGGGGCCGGCGCTGTGGCGCAGCGGATTAGCCCGCTACCTGAGACGCCGGCACCCCCTGTTGTAGCACAGGTTCGCGCCCCGGCTGCTCCACTTCCGATCCGGCTCCCTGCTAACAGCCTGGGAAACAGCAGAGGATGGCCCGAGTGCTTGGGCCCCTGCACCCACGTCGGAGACCCGGATGGAGCTCCTGACTCCTGACCTCAGACCGGCCCCACCACGGCCATTGCAGCCATTTGGGAAGTGAATCAGCAGATGGAAGACCTCTGTCTCCCTCTCTCTACAACTCTGCCATTCAAAACAAATAAATTAATCTTTTTTAAAAAAGATTTTATTTACTTATTTGAGAGGCAGAGTTACAGACAGTGAGAGGGAGAGACGGAGAGAAATCTTCTGTCCGCTGGTTCACTCCCCAGATGGCCACAATGGCCGGAGCTGCACCAATCTGAAGTTAAGAGCCAGGAGCCTCCTCCAGGTCCCTGACACGGGTGCAGGGGCCCAGCACCGGGCGTCTTCCACTGTTCTCCCAGGCCACACAGAGAGCAGAGCAGCCAGGACTAGAACCAGTGCCCACATGAGACGCTGGCGCCACAGGCAATTAAACTACTGTGCCACAGCACCAGCCCCAAGTGGATTAACCTTTAAGAAGAAAAGAAGGAATGGAAGACCCCGCCCCTGGAGCTGCTTGTCCTGGACTCCCGGAGGCAGCGGAGGGGCCGGCGCTGTGGCGTAGCAGGTAAAGCCGCCGCCTGCAGTGCCGGCTCCCCACATGGGCGTCTGTTCGAGTCCCGGCTGCTCCAGTTCCCATCCAGCTCTCTGCTGTGGCCTGGGAAAGCAGAGGAAGATGGCCCAAGTGCTTGGGACCCTGCACCTGCATGGGAGATGGAGCTCCTGGCTCCTGGCTCTGGCCCAGCTCTGGCTGTTGCGGCCATTTGGGGAGTGAACCAGCAGATGGAAGACCTCTCGCTCTCTCTCTCTCTCTGCCTCTCTGTGACTGTTTTTCAAACAAATAAATAAATCTTAAAAAATAAAATAAAGGCACAGGGTGTTGAGTGGGGAGGGGGAACTGCAGCCAGAGGGTGTCTCCCAGGGAGACTGCGGGACCACAAGGAAAAGGCCCGGGACCCCAGCTGCACTCAGGCACCTGGGGAGGGCGCGCAGTGAGGACGGCTCTGACAGGCACAGTCCGGCTGCCCTCAGATGGTGGGGGAGGAGCTTGCCCCAGGCAGTCTCAGTGAGGAAACTGAGGCACGGTCGCCTCGCAGGACGCCAGACGGAGACCGGGGAAGTCAGAGGCCAGGGTTGGGGTCTGCTCTGCTTCCTAAAATTATGGCAGGACACACTGGGGGCTCGAGGGAGGTGTGGCCTCGGGCACAGGGAGGCGCTGCTCCCTGCTCCACACCCAGCTGGTGAATCTCCCGGTCAGGCTCGGCTGAGGCCAGCACGCCTTCTGAGGGTCCTCCCGACACGCCCTGATCTCCGGCGGGCGGGCCTCAGGCCAGCACCTGCAGCTGGCGAGAAGCAAGGACTCGCCCCGGGCCACAGACACTTGTCTGCTTTTAAGGGTTTCCTGCCTTCATGGCCTCAATGTTGCATTTTGTTTCAAAGATCCATCTGTTTATCTATTTGAGAGGCAGAACCGCAGAGAGGGGAGAGAGACAGAGGGACCTTCCACCTGCTGGTCCACTCCCCAAATGGCCGCAACAGCCAGAGCTGGGTCAGGCCAAAGCCAGGAGCCAGGAGCTTCCTCTGGGTCTGCCATGCGGGTGCAGGGGCCCAAGCACCTGGGCCACCCTCTGCTGCTTTCCCAGGCGCCTTAGCAGGGAGCTGGATGGGAAGTGGAGCAGCTGATTCTCGCCCCGGGATGCGGGTGTCACAGGCGATGTGGGTGTCACAGGTGGAGGCCTCACCTGCCATGCCACAGTGCTGGCCCCTCAATTTGCATTTAAAACAAAGGAATTTTTGCTTTTGAAAAAGGTTTGACTTGAAGAAGGGTTCGGGCCAGTGCTCACTAGGCTAATCCTCTGCCTTGTGGTGCTGGCACACCGGGTTCTAGTCCCGGTTGCCCCTCTTCCAGGCCAGCTCTCTGCTGTGGCCAGGGAGTGCAGTGGAGGATGGCCCAAGTGCTTGGGCCCTGCACCCCATGGGAGACCAGGAGAAGCACCTGGCTCCTGCCTTCGGATAGGTGTGGTGCACCGGCCGCGGTGGCCATTGGAGGATGAACCAACGGCAAAGGAAGACCTTTCTCTCTGTCTCTCTCTCTCACTGTCTACTCTGCCTGACCAAAAAAAAAAAAAAAAAAAAAAAAGAGGGTTCGGGCAAGCATTTGATGCCACTTGGGGCGCCCACATCTCCCAGCTCGAGTCCCTGCTCCTTTGCTTTGGGTCCAGCTTCCTATCGACGTGCACCGGGCGGGGGCAGCAGTGATGGACCCCCGCCCCCCACGTGGGAGACCCAGACTCAGTCCTGCGCCCTGGCTGGGGGCCCTGGGCACCTGGGGCGTGAACCAGCAGACGGGAGATCTCTCCCGTGATCTCTCCCGTGCTTAAATAAAACGTGAAGGAAGCAGGGCTCATTAGCCTGGGGCCTGGGGGCCAAGCTGAGCAGTGGGCGAAGCCGGAAGGGAGGAAACTCAGTCCTTTTCGCCAGCCCCTCAGCGACGAGCCAGGGCCAGCCCAGCTAGACCAGCGACACCTGTGACTGTGCACGGCGGGGGCCCCGGCGCCCCCAGCACGGCCAACCACGTGGCTCGGGGATCGGGCTGGTGGAGCCCACCGCCCCCTCCTCGTACTACTGAACGTGTGTCCACAGAAGCCCACGGGGCACTCATCACGGGCCCTTTGTTGGACAGGCTCTGTAGCTACGGCCCAAAAAATGAGCTTTCTTTTTTGGACTCCGTGGACTTTATTTAATGCACTTGAAGCCGTTATTCCCTGAAGTCCAGACTCGCCCAGAATTCCAAAGGGATCCAGGTCGATGAAGGAAAACCCCTGGGACAAACGTGAAACTCCAGCAGTCTCGTGCGGAGAGCTGTCGACGTGCGGCGGTGACTCCAGGCCTGGGCCCGCTGTGAGCCAGTGCCCCCCGCCCAGGGCCAGCAGCAGCCCAGGGCCAGGGTTGCCGCCCCAGTGGAGGGCCAGCCCCGCGCCCGCTCACCTTGTCCATCATGGCGAAGATCCGGTCCACCCTCTTCTCCGGGGTGTTCTCCTCCTCGGGGAGTTCCACGGTGTTCCCCTGCCAGGGACAGACCAGGCGGGGCTGGGCCCTGGCCCGGGGGCTTCAGGTGCTCAGCCAGAAACACGTGCCCTGGAGCAGGGCTGGCTCCAGACGAGGCCGCCTCTCCCTCCCACCCCCCATCTCCGCCATCCTGCTCGTCGACATCCGCCCAGCCCCGCCCGCCTGTCTAGGGCAGCTGGCGATGGCCAGTGGCCCCCACCTGGCCCACCCTTGGCCAAGGCAGGAGAGGGCTGCGCAGGGCCCCCCGACCCCGACCCCCTCCTGGCCCTCTCGGCCTCACCACCATCTGGTAAATGGCGTCCACGATATCCAGCATCTCGTTCCTGGTGATGTAGCCGTCGTTGTCCAGGTCGTACAGCTTGAAGGCCCCTGGAAGTGACGGGTAGAGGCTGGGCCACACCCCCTGCCCTCCGCACCCCCACTGGAAGCCGGGGTCAATGGCCCCGTTACCCCCCAGGCCAGCAGCACAGGCGGGGACACACAGGCCACAGTCACGACGGGCGCTGGCTCTGCCGGGCAGGGGCCTCGGACCCAGTCCAGAGCCAAAGCCTCTGCTCCTCTGGTCCCCTCCCTCCCCTCCCACAAGGGTTCCAGGTCTCCCTAGGGAAATAACACCTCCAGAGGGGGCTGCTACACAAAGTCCTCCTTAATCTCCAAAAGAAAGATCTGCAGGGTCTCTCTCACTGCCCACGGAGGGAGCTCTGCTGTCCCTCCAGGCCCTCAGGCCCCAGGGCCCAGCACCTGCCCCACCTCCAACCCCACCCTGCCCCCAACTCTCCCCGTCTCAGCTCAGCCCCGAACTCCACCAAGGGTGGCTCCGGGACCTGTCTACTCCTTCCCCGCCGTGATCGTGTGTTGAGTGACTTAGCAAATAAGTGAGTGGGTGAAATCAGCCATCCAAACGGTAGCAGGGGAACGGGGTCTTCAGGCCCACCCGCCCAGAGCAGCAGTCCCTGGCCATCTGTGGTCACTGCCACGGTGTCTGGCGCCCCCGCCTGGTGAGCGCAGAGAACTGCACCCCACCGGCCGGGGCTGGGAGGGAGGGCACAGGACTTACAACGCAGCTTCTCATCCAGGGTCCCCCTCGAGGTCACGGACAGCGCCTGGATGAACTCAGAGAATTCAATCCGCCCATCCTGATGGGAGAGAAAGGAGACCGTGCTGGGCACTGGGCCACCTGGTCAGGCTGCACCTTGGAGGCAGGGAACAGGGGACAGCAGCAGGAAAGACACCCATGACTGATGGACAGCGGGGACCAGAGAGAGGGGAGGAGAGGAAGGGGAGGCAGAGGGGGGTGGGGAGCGGGGACGGAGGAAGGGGTGAGGCTGAGCCCCTTGGGTCAGGAGGCGGAGCCAGAAGCCCCACCCTCGCTCATCAGGAGCCAGCCACAAACACTGGGCCTGGGCCCAGACACCTCAGCCCCACCCAGGGGCCCTGGGAGAATCAGCAGGTCCATCCATGAGTGACACAGAGCTGGGAAACCTGTCACAGGGGGATGTGCAGGGCTGCAGCCCCCCGGCAGTGGCCAGGCCAGCAATGAGAAGGCCGTGGCCAGGACAGGACACACGTGGCAGTGAGCAGCGGCTTTGGAAACGCGAGTGGCAGACATTAGAGATCCCACAGGGTCGGAGTCTTGGTGTCAGTTTTCCCATCTGCAGAGTGGGGGCATTAAAGGTCAGACGCCCACAGGCTGCTGTGAGGGCTCCCTGGGGAAGGCCCCGGGGACCGCGCGTCCTGCGTCCATCAGTCACGATGACCAAGCCCACATTACCCCTGGAGGCATCCGCCTTTCGTGCTTGGAAAAGTCGGGGTGCACACGCCTGCACACGTGTGCAGGCGTGTACCGTGAACAAGGGGTTTCAAAACTTCCCGGGAAAACCGAATTGAAAGATAAGCTTGTTTGGATGCAAAACAACTTTGAAACCCACACACAGCTTCCCATAGCACACATGTTCCACGGACGGTTTGCAGAGCCCTTGTGGACCTGCGTGTGGTGTGCCCATACCTGTGTGTGTGTGCAGGGTGTGCAGTGTGTGCGTAAGTGTGTGTGTGCATATACAAGCCTCCGTAGACCTCGTCTCCTGTGCATTGAGCACATATATGTAGGGTTGCACACATCTGTGTGTGCATCTGCACTGCACATGCGCACGCATCTGTGAGCGGCTGGGGTCTGTGTGCACGGGAGTGCGCACACGCGTGTGTGTTCCCTCTCCGGAAGGGAACATTGGCATGGGAGAGTGGGTGTGGCGACCCCGCGGCTGCCCCCAGGGGGGAGGCGGCTCCCCTGGCCACGGCCCCGCCCACCCGCAGCTCACCTTATTTTCATCAAAGACGTTGAAAACAAACGTGGCAAACTTGGTGGGGTCCCCGAAGGGGAAGAACTGCTTGTAGATTTTCTGGAAGCCGGCGGCATCCAGCTGCCCGCTGGGGCAGTCCTTGATGAAGCCCTTGTACCTGCAGGAAGCAGACCAGGTGAGACGGGGAGCAGGTGCCGAGCTCACCCACCTGCCAGCAGCTCCCAGCTCCCCGGGGACCGGGGGCACAGACCAGGCCTGGGGTCACTCCACCTCCACCTCTCACCGTGGACAAGTGACTTCCCTCCCGACCAGACCTGGGCTCTCTCCACCTCCACCTCTGACCTTGGACAAGTGACTTCCCTCCCGACCAGGCCTGGGGTCACTCCCACCTCCACCTCTCACCGTGGACAAGTGACTTCCCCACTGACCAGGCCTGGGCTCTCTCCCACCTCCACCTCTGACTGTGGACAAGTGACCTCCCCACTGACCAGGCCTGGGGTCACTCCCACCTCCACCTCTGACCTTGGACAAGTGACATCCCCTCCCAACCAGGCCTGGGGTCTCTCCCACCTCCACCTCTGACCGTGGACAAGTGACTTCCCCACTGACCAGGCCTGGGGTCACTCCCACCTCCACCTCTCACCGTGGACAAGTGACTTCCCCACTGACCGGGCCTGGGGTCACTCCCACCTCCACCTCTGACCTTGGACAAGTGACTTCCCCTCCCTGAGCCCCTTCTGCATAGGGAGGACGAGAGCCGACATGGGGAACGGCCCTGATTCTGCACACAGAGCACCCAGTCACGCGTGTCTGTGATCCCCACAGGGGGCTGAAACGTGAGCCACGCTCGTGCATGAGACCCACCCCTGCACCCCTCCGGGCCCCAAAGAGGCACCGTGGGGGGCCAGCAGCTGGCTCCTCCCATTTGCACACCCTCCCCCCGGCCCCGCCTGTTCCCAGACAGACAACGGGGCAGCAGAGGGGGCTCAGAGGGGACCCTGGTTTGTTCCAGGAGGCTCGCCCACCCTGGGGTCCTGCTGTCCAGCACAGGGACCCTCCTGAACCCTGGGCGGCAGATGGTGGTGTGGCTTTGCCCAGTTTAAAGCTCTGCCATACAGTGCTGGGCAACCTCAGGCAAATGCCCCCACCTCTCTGAGCCTCACCCTCCTCACTTACATAGAGTGACGGTCCTCACACCCATCTTAGCACAAGCCCACCGCAGTCTGCCCATCAGTACCGCGAACTTCATACAGCTGACCACGCTCCCCCAGGGGGCTGGCACCCGGCGGGAAGCCAGGGGGAGGGCTCTGCTATCCCCAGCCCCAGGGCTGCCTCCCAGATCCCCTCCCGGCCATCTCCCGATTCTCCTCGCGTGCCCCAGGAGCAAGGTACGGAGAGGAAACCCCTCTTACTTCTTACGTATTTATCTGAAAGCAAAAACTCCCATCTGCTGGTCCACTCCCCAAATCACCCAAATAGCCAGGGCTCGGCCAGGCCAAAGCCAGGAGCCTGGAGCTCCATCTGGGTCGCTCACGTGTGCGGCAGGGGCCAAGCACCTGCTGCCTCCCCAGGCCCATTAGCAAGGAGCCGGATGGGCAGCAGAGGCAGGACTCGAACCCAGGCACTGGAGATGGGCCGTGGCATCCCACGTGGCGGCTTAGCCACACCACACATGGGAACGGAATGGCGGAGGTGCACGGGCTGAGAGAGGGTGGGCTGAGGGTGAGGCTGGGGGCACCTGGCTGGGAGCAGGCACCCGACCGCGCCAGCCGTGCCCACAGCCAGCACAAGGCCCTCAACAGGGCCTGTCTGAGTCCGTCCTGCCCCACCCAGGCCCAGCAGCGCCCCGACCACGGGCCACACCAGGCGCGGCGCTGAGCCTCCCGGGCTGGTGCCTCGCTCCCTCGCTCCCTCCATCCGCAGCAGCAGGTCCCAGGGGGGCCACATCTCAGCTGCGGGCCCTGCAGCACCCAGGGCTCAGGGGTGCGGCCACAGCAACGCGTGGGACTCAGGGCCTGCAGGCGAACAGTCAGCTGGCCCTGGGGGTCAGCCAGCGACCCCAGCATCGGCACAGGCACGGCATGCGGCGCCTCCAGGCCCACTGCACTTGTTGCCACCCCCTCCCAATCCGGCAGGACCCCCGGGGTCTACTGGCCTTGGCTCAGCCCCCAGGCAGGGCCTCAGATGGGCCACGCCAGGAGGAAGCCAAGCAGGACAGAGCGGGCTGCAGCTCCTTCTGCCCATACCCCATCCACCTGTCGGCCTCCTCCCCGCCTCCTTCCCTCCAGGCCTTGCGCTGAGCCCCCCAAAATCTACGCCTGCTGAGCGCAGAGCAGCAAGAACCCTACTAGATCAGCTTGGCTCACCCACTGCTGGTGGAGTTCCTCATCACCCCCCCACCCCGTGTAAGTCCTTGTCCCACCTCCAGCAAGTACAGCAAGGCCCCACCCCCATCCCCACCTCCACCTGTAACTCCATCCACAGCCTCTGCTCGCCCTTGGATTCAGCGGAGTTGAGACCCATCCCCCTCCCCTACCGGGACAGTCCTGACACCTGCTATGTTCTTGTCCCCTCTGAAACTCACTGTTCGAGAGGCAGAGACAGAACGCAGAGAGAACCCCATCCACTCGTCCACTCCCAGCTGGGGCTGAATCTGACCAAAGCCAGGGCCAGGTCTCCCAGGTGGGTCTGCGTTCCAGTTTCTGGCGCAAGGTGCCTCCTGGGGTGGCGGGGGGGGGCCCCTGCAGTGACCTCTGCTCCGTCACGGGCTCCCCGCTGAGCCAGCCTCCCCGCAGGCCCCCCACTGCCAGCCCCAGGGCTGCCGCTGGGCCGGTGAGCAGCCAGGGTTCCCTAGAAGCTGCCTCTAGGAGCCTTTAGTTTTCTGTCTTCCGAGTGCCTCCCTAAGCCCTGGCGCTGCCCGTGTTCCCGCTGCCCGCCCAGGGACCCCCGGCTGGCCTGGAGGCTTGTCCTTGAACTTGGCCCTGGGAAGGAGGCAGAACTGGAAAAGGAACCCCGGCCTCAGAGGTGGGGTGCGGGCACCCAGATCACTCAACTCAGTGCCTGCTCGTCCTGTCCAAGCCTAATTCCCTCTGCGGGGCATTAACAGGTGCAAACGGCGCCAGACTTCTGGCGCAGTGGGTTAAGCCGCCACCTGCAACACCAGCAGCCTGTATGGGAGCGCCGGTTCGAGTCCCAGCTGCTCTACTTCCGATCCAGCTCCCTGCTTATGTGCCTGGGAAAGCAGTGGAGGAAGACGGCTCAAGCACTTGGGCCCCTGCCACCCAGGTGGGAGACCAGGCTGGAGTTCCCGGCTCCTGGCTTCGGCCTGGCCCAGCCCCGACTGTAGCAGGCATCGGGGGAGGGAACCAGTGGGTGGCAGACCTGTCTTCTCTCCCTCTCTTGGTCGCTCTGCCTTTCAAATAACTAAATCTTGGGGCGAAAGGAGGCGGGGGTGGGGGTGGGGCTTGATGTGACCATCAAGGTCGTCAGGGAAGTTGAGGGAGCAGACGGGAGGCAGGCTCTGGACCCTGCCAGCCTGGAGGCCACTCCTTGACCTTGGACCAGAGCCAAAACCAACTTCTCTTCCAAGTCGCCCAGGGCGCGTGCAACAGAAACACACCACCTGCGCCATCACCCTGGAGGAGCCCCTCCTGCCCCTTTAACAAGCGTCAGAATCACTTTTCCCTTCACACCAGCTCTCGTTTCCCATGCACGGCCCCAGCTCGCACGGGGCCTCCTCCAGGAAGTAGCCCAGGCCCCGGAGGGTCCCTCCTGCTACAGCACCGGCCACACTGTATCATCTGCCTCCGGGTGTGGCACCCACTGGAACACAAGCTCCCCCACCCTGCAGTGCTGGGGCCCGGGGGGATGTCGAATGAGTCGGAGGAAGCACCCAGGGGTCCTGAGCCCCCGGGAACGGAACCCCTCAGAGACTCTGGCAGGAGCCCGTGAGCCCCGTGGGGCTGGGCGCTGGGAGCCCCAGAAAGGGGGCGAGACTGGCCCAAGGTCACATCCGAAGAACAGCGCTCAGATCCTACCTCCCCGGCGCAGACGCCTGCCTGGGTACAGCGGCTGCTACCTAAATATTACGTAACCGGGTTGTTGGCACTCAGAGGGTGGAGGAAGGCGCCTGCCGCAGAGGGGGCGGGGTCTGAGCGTTCCGAGACACCCCCCCAGGGGGAGCCCCCAGCCCTCTGCGTCACCCTGCAGAACGGCACAGCTCTGAGGGCAGCAGCGCAGGCCCTGGGCTAACCCGCTGGCTGGCTGCGTCAGGACCCCAGCCCGGGTGCACACCCCGCTCCCCGATAGGGCCCCCTGGGGGCGCACCTGCCTCCTGATGAAGTCCAGGGACGGGGCCGTGCCCAGCCGGGGCCCAGGCTCAGGCTGCAACAGGCCCGGCTCCTCCGTCTCTCCCGCAGACCTGCTGCTGACAGAAGACTGGCCAGGCGCCTGGGGACACAGGCCTGGCCGGCACCTGTCACCGTGAGAGGGCCCTGAGCAAACCCCCAGGCAATGAATGCCCTTCCTTTCCCCGCGGGTCTGAGAAGTGGCTCCGACCACGTTAGGGCTCCCCACCCCGGCACTTTTGGCAACAGGGGCCTAGCCCCCGGGTCCTGTCCCGTGCCTGTGGGATGCTCAGCCTCCGCCCAACAGACGCCAGTCGCTCTCCACCCCCTCCAAGTTACAACAAGCAAAACCGTCTGTGGAGACTGCGAGTCAGCGGGACAGCGCCCCTGCCTGGCCGCTGAGGGCCCTGCAAGCACGGGGGCTGCACAGGTCCCTGCCTTCCCAGTGCCCCCGGACCCCTGACCATCAGCTGTATGACTGCGCCAAACTGTCCCACCGAGCCCAGCAGGAATGGACGATCTGCCCACTTTACAGATGGGGAAGTCGAGGCTCCTGAAGGGGGTGTCCCCCCCACCGGCTCTGGGCCGTCTTCTGCTCAGCCCACCTTGCCTGGCTGACTCCCACCAGCCTTCGGCGCCTCTCCCTGGGCCCAGCAGCAGGGGCATCTCCACAGCTGTGTCTGGCCAATGCCTGTGGCACTTGTGCAGTGATGGACCGGGCAGCACATAGGGACCGCAGCCTCTAGCTCACCCCCGGGCCTGCAGGGCCCTCCGCTGTGCCCGGCACACAGTAGGTGGTCAGTGAAAGTCAAACAGAAGCACAAGGCTAGCATACGGGGTGGCTAAACCGGATCCCAGACTCCAGAACGGAGGCAGGACAGGCCGAGGGGGGACGGTCCCCAGCATCTGCCCACCTCCCTGGCACCCCCGAGCCACCAGCAGGTGCCCGAAGCCCGCAGGGAACCTGGCTTCCCCTGCACCTGCCGGCTGACTCTGGACACCAGGTCGGGGGACGGGAGTTCTCACATCACCGCTGGCTGAGGTCAGGCGCCGGGGAGGGGGCAGGGAAGGCCCACGAGTGAGTGTCACTGCAGACTGGCACTCGGGGTCCCCCACTCTCCAAGCAGCACAGATGGCCCCGGGCGCCCCCAGGCAGGCCCCTCCCTTCGGGCCAGGGCTTCAGGCAGGCGGTGGAGAGGAGTGGGGGCAGGGGTCTCTCCGTTATGCATCATCATTACGATCATCCTCCACTGGCTGCATCCAGCCTGCAGGAACTCCCCAAGGTAAAAAGGGAGTTGGAGGGGCGGGCGCTGTGGTGCGCCAGGTGAGGCTGACATGGGGGTGCCACACCCCATAGTGGAGGGCCTGGGGTCAGGTCCCGCCCCCACTTCCCCTCCAGCCCCCTCATCTGCACCCAAGTGCTTGGGCCCCTGCCTCCCACGTGGGAGCCCTGGCAGGCGTTCCCAGCCCAGCCCTGGCCACTGCAGGCATTGGGAAGGGAAACAGAAGAGGAGAGGTTTCTCTGTCTCTCTTAAAAAAATAAGAACAAAGAATGTGCTTCTTTAAAAGATGCACTTATTTTATTTGAAAGTCATGGATACAGAGGGGGAGGCAGAGGCAGAGAGAGAGGGGGCCTCCATCCGCTGCTCAACTCACTCCCCCAACGGCTGCAACGGCCAGGACCAAGCCAGGCCTACGCCAGGAGCCAGGAGCTTCTTCCGGGTCTCCCCCGGGGTGACAGACAGACAGTGCCCCCAGACACTTGGGCCATTGGCAGGGAGCAGGATCGGAGGTGGAGCAGCCGGGACTTGAACAGGCGCTGATGTGCTGGTGTTGCAGGCGGCGCCCTAACCGGCTAGTCCACAACACCGGCCCCGGAATGTACTTTTTTAAAAATTTTCCGTACTAAATGGCTGGAATGTAGTTTTTTGAAAGTTTAAAACAGAAGAGTTCGACTTCCAAATCAGACCTGGCTTGGTCGGCTCCACCCCTGGCCTGTGTGAGACCCTGGGCAGGTGCCATTCCCCCGGGCCTGTCTCCTCACCTGTGAGAGGGGAACCAACCTGGCACCTGCCGTTAAGGCACCTGAGCGAGCCTGGAGAGACAAGAGCTGAGCGCCAGCAGCACAGCACGGGGTCTTGGGCACTGGCCACGTGCCGAGCCTGGGACCAGGTCCCCCACACACGAGGGCCAGGGATGTCATGGACGACCCAGCCTGGCCTGTCCTGCCCTGCCCTACCCTGCCAGCCATCCCTAAGGGAGGCTCCCCCCTGACACTCCCTGACCTGGGCCCCGCCCCTCAACCTGTAACCCATTTACACGGAGGCCACGCCCCCACAACCGTGCTGGGGAACGGGCAGGAACAGGCTTCCACCTTGTCGGAGAAAGGTTGGGAACCGAGCCCCAGGGCCCTGTGCGGTTTGCAGCCGTGTGGGCGTGGGCGATGCGCTCGGCTGCGGGTGGGAACAGCTCTTGGCCCCGGCGGGCAGGCAAGGCTGGAGAAGGCCAGACTGGACGACGGTGCACACACCCCGCCCGGGCTTCCTTCAGAGCGAAGGGGGACAGGAACTGGGCCACTGCAAAGCTCTCCCGACCCCGTCAGCAGCGCCAGCCTGGGAAGGCCCCCGGAGCCTCTCCCTCACCTCTGACACCCCCGGGACCAGCGCTGGCCCAGCACAGCCACTGCTCAGCGCGGAACAAACGCGCGGCGGCCTGGCCTCCAGTCCTCGGAGGGCCCTGCAGCCCCGGCTCTCGGCTCTGACAGAATCCTGCCGTCCAGGGTGCTCCTGGGAGCCCAGGCCATGGCTCCTCCAGGCCACACACGGCAGCTGCCCTGTGCAGTGCCAGGGAGGGCACGAGCAGCGGGACGGGGAACTCAGAGAGCACAGAGCAGCCAGGCACGGCCTCCCGGGGGCCTGCGGCAGGCCCCAGACACCATGAGGAGGACCCCTCCCGTGCTCCCCGGTGGCTTTCAGTCCTGCGGGTTTCCCAGAGCAAGGAGCCGGCAGGTTCAAGCCCAATAGCCTGAGCCATGGAGGCAGAGGGCTGGAGCCAGACTGCACACATGCGCACACACTCCCCGTGTACACATTACACACCAGCTCACGTGTGTGCACACACACTCCCTGTGCTCACACATGCACACTCCCAATGCACACTCCCACATGCACACACTCCCCGTGCACACATGTACACACCAGCTCACGTGTGCTCACACACACTCCCTGTGCACACACATGTACACTCCCAATGCACACTCTCACATGCACACACTCCCCGTGCACACATGTACACACCAGCTCACATGTGCACACACACACTCCCTGTGCACACATGCACACTCCCAATGCACACTCTCACATGCACACACTCCCTGTGCACACCAGCTCATGTGTGTGCACACACACTCCCTGTGCACACACATGCACACTCCCAATGCACACTCACACATGCACACACTTCCTGTGCACACATGCACACTCCCAATGTACACTCACACATGCACACACTTCCCGTGCACATGTGTACACACCAGCTCACGTGTGCTCACACACATGCACACACTCCCCACACATGCACACTCCATTGCACACATGCACACACATGCACGCACACACACACAGCCATGTGTGGCCTGGGAAGCTGTCTCCAGCCCTCTGAGCCTCAGCTTCAACTGGGAAATGCGGCCACTCCCTCTCGCGACACTGCTGCAGGTCGGGGGCAGCGCGGCCCACAGGGGACCTCCCCAGCCCTGCCCGCGGGGCACAGCCCAGGGGAGCAGGGGGTCTTGCTGAGCCGCACCTGCTGGCCACCTGCTGCCACCCACAACGCCCACCCCACCAGCCACTATTTTTATTACAACACTGGGATATTTGTTTATTACAAAAGCAATCAAACCCTTCAGAGAATCTGGAAATAGAAACTTTAGGAGAGGGGCAGGTGTAGACGCTGCTTGGGAGCCCACAGCCTGCATCAGAGCCTGGGCAGCTGCGGTGATGGCCGGTGTGGTTGGGTCCCTGCCAGCCACACGGCTCCTGGCTTTAGCCCAGCCCTGGCCACCATGGGCACTTGGAGAATGAACAAGTGTAGGGGTGCACACTTGCCCTCTCTCGCTCTGTCACTCTGCCCCTGCCTCTCAAACCATCAAAATGCTTTGGGCAAAAGAAAGTATTACAGAAACATCGCACACAGCCCTGCCGCCCAGCGCACACCCCACCGGCCGGCTTCCTCCCTCCTCCTCGGCCTCCTGCGCGTCTCCCAGTCAGTGCCCTGCTGTTTCCGGCCCGGATGGCGTCCCCATCACTTCCCAGGTGGCTGCAATGTCGCAGTCACCCTCAGGGGCCCAGCACCCGCTGCTGTTCCTTCTCAGCCTCCAAGGTGGCTCCTGACCTCCTGGGGTGTGAGCGAGGGCCCTGGGGGACCGACAGCTGCCGCTCACCCCTCGACTCCTGCGCCTCCCCCTGCACCTCCGACAGCCGCACCAGAGAGGAGCTGGGGACTGCACGGGGTGCACGGCGGGTATCCCGACACGGTCCAGCCAGGCGTCACATCCCCTCTCCCAGGGCCTGAATTCTGGCCCAGCCTCCACTTGTGCTCACTGCAACAGGGACGGAACACACTGACACGGGAGTCCTGTTCAGCAGCTGCCAAGACAGCACAGAACGAGAGGGGTGATGCGGGAGTGCACGTCGTGCCTAAGGAGAGGGAGCCAGCCACGCTGGGGTGGGGTGGGGGGGCCAGGGAACAGAAGGGGGAACAGCCAGGGCGGAGGCTCTGAGCAGGGAGTGAGCCTGGGGTGGGGCGGGGGAGGGGACGGCAGGCGTCGAGAGTGCTGGTGTGGACAGGTGAGGAGCCCAGGGCGGGGCGGGGTGGGGGCCAGCAGGGATCAGGGCTCCTGCCAAGGAGGAAGACACAAAGAGGCCACGAGCAGGACAGCAGCCTGCCCGCCTCTGCTCGCAGGCGCTCCGGGGTGCCGCCCGCGGGGCAGGCAGGAGGCAGCAGCTGCGGAGCCCACTGTGGGTCTGGCCCAAGGCGAGGACAAGAGGGGCGCAGGCGAGGGGATCCGAGGGCCCAGGCGGGGAACAGCCAGGCCACACTCAGGAGCTCTGGCCTGGGGGCGGAGCAGGGAAAGATGGCCCAAGTCCCTGGGCCCCTGCACCCAGGTGGGACACCCAGAAGAAGCTCCTGGTGCCTGGCTTCAGCCCAGCCCCGCCCCAGTTGTTACAGTCATTTGGGGAGTGAGCCAGAGGAGGGGAGCTCGCTCTCTCTCTCTTGCTCTCTCGCTCTCGCTCTCTCTCTGGCACAGAAGCGCGGGGCCTTTACCACGAGGATCACCTGGACCTCCCAGGGCCTGGGTTTCCCCTCCACAGTGGGCGGGGCTCATTCTGTCACAGTCAGCCGGGGGGTGGGGGGGAGGGGGGAGAGGAAGGGAGGGGGAAAGGGAGAGAGACCTCGAGGCAAGGCCGGCCGCGGGCAGGGAGTGTGCCCAGGCAGCTCGAGCAGGTCTCGCTGTCCTGGTCCCCGGACACTGCAGCAGGACCCACTCCGCGGGAGCCCAGGGGCAGGAAAGGCCGGAGGGCGCGGCAGTGCCCGGGGGCGTCCGTCTCCCCCAGGGAGAACCTTGCCCTTCTCCCTGGCCCCGAAGGGAACCGTCTACACCTGCTTCCCAGATGCCAAGTCCCCAGGGCAGCTGTCACAGTCCCGGCCAGAGCAGCGGCGGGGACGAGGGCTCTTAACGTCCGGGCAGCGACTCTAACCACTGCCCTCCCCGGCCCTGGGCCTCCTCAGAAGTACACCTCTTCCATCACACG
Source organism: Oryctolagus cuniculus (assembly GCF_964237555.1). Classification (NCBI taxonomy): domain Eukaryota; kingdom Metazoa; phylum Chordata; class Mammalia; order Lagomorpha; family Leporidae; genus Oryctolagus; species Oryctolagus cuniculus. The sequence continues at coordinate 232,952,693 of NC_091432.1, read as the reverse complement.
GGAGGCCAGAGCCCACGCTGCACCCCCACCCGAGCTCGGCCTCCTCACGTGCCATGTGGGGCTGTCAGCCGGGCCTGGCCAGGACTGCTGCCAGGAGTCACTGGCTGCGGCATTCAAGACACCGAGGGCAGTGCCGACTGGGTGCTGGGAGCCTGCTGTGGCCGACGGGGGTCCAGCAGCCTCAAGGCAGGGGACTGGCAGAGAGCGAAGGCCATGTCTGCAGCCGCCCGGAGCGTCCCAGGGAAGCACGAGGTCAGAGTGGACCCCAGCAGGCTGAGCCTGCAGAGGGACGGAGCTCGGAGGGACCAGGATGGAAGGGTGGGCATTCCAGGACCGGGCAGCTGCAAGGGTGAAGGCCTAGCAGTGGGGATATTTCTGGGGAAGAAGCGGAGAAGTGGGAAGTGAGGCGGGAGGCAGGTGGGGCCCATACATTGCACCTAGGACGCGGTCAGACCCATCCAGGATCTGGGTGCCAGCAAGGGGTCAGCAGAGCCGTGCAGGCAGCCATGGGAGGTCTCCAAGCTCGCATCCTCGCTCCCCTGCCTGCGGGGGGGTGGGGGGTCTTCCTGGCTGCTCCACAATGCACAATGACAGCAAACAGCCCCTATCCTCCCCTCCCCAGCCAGGGCAGACATCACTAATCCATAACAGACCCCGCCACTCCCTCACTGCTGCACCTCTCATTGCTCCACCACACACAGCTTCAGGATCCTCTTAGCACAGTGCTCCAGGCAGCACACAGACCGATGGGAGCTGGCACCCCCAGGGAAGCCCCAGCCTCATCAATCACGCTACAGACGAGCAGGCAAGCCCTGAGCGAGGGGCTGGGGTGGTTTAACCCCTGCCAGGCTCCTCCCTGGTTCTCATGCAGACCCCCAGGGGAGCAGAGCCTGGTGGTCCTTAAAGAGCCCGTCCAGGCAAGAGACCACCAACAGGGGCTGGCGCTGTAGCACAGCCTGCAGCACCAGCACCCAACACGGGCTTGAGTCCCGGCTGCTCCACTTCCCATCCAGCTCCCTGCTAAGGGGCCTGGGAAAGCAACAGAGGACGGCCCGAGTGCTCGGGGCCCTGCATCCACGTGGGAGACCCGAAAGAAGCTCCTGGTTTCGGCCTGGCCCAGCCCTGGCCGTGTGGTCATTTGAGGAGTGAACCAGTGGATGGAAGACCTCTCTCTCTTTCTCTCTCTCTCTCTCTCTCTCCCTCTCTGTAATTCTGCCTTTCAAATAAATCTTTAAAAAAAAAAAAAAAGTCATCGCCAAGAGCGCCAACTTGGCTCAGTGAAGCTACGTCGGTAGCAGGTGACCCCAGGACACTGACAGTGGCCGAGCCACCCGGACTGCACCCCTGCCCCGTTCCCCATCAGCACGAAGCAAGCACCCCGCTCCCGAAGCTCTGGGCAGAGCCACTTACCACTGCTGCACCTCCTTCTCAGTAACTGTAAGAGAAAACAGAAGAGGGGCCATTAGAGGGGGCATGGGGGGGCACTTCCTGGGGACCTCCTGCTTCCCTCCCCGCCCCACAGCACAGGGTCGGCACTACCTGCTTGGAACAAGGAAATACGCCCTTGGTCAACAGTCATGGTCAGGGCTCTGTGTCCGGCCGCCCAGCAGGGGACAGCACCGGCCCCGGCCCCTCCTGATGCAGCAAAGACCCCCAGACCCGCCTCTCCCTGTGGGACACCACCCCTGGCCTACCCTCTTCCAATTCTCCTCCTGGGCCCCGCAGGCACTCGGCCGTCCTGGGGACACACAGGGGCGCCACCAAGCCCCTCCTCCACCCCACGGACCCACTGCCCTCCCCTCCCTCTCCACCCCCACCCCAGCGCCTGTCACCAGTGAACAGAGCCCGAACCAAAAGCTGGAATGAGCCAGAGAAAGCGGCTGCACCCCCAGCCAAGCCCAAATAGCTGTTCCTTACTGAACCGTGAAACAAACGAAACGGTGTTTCTGGGAAGTATTCAGTCAGTTGGAGTCGGAACCCACGCACTGCTCTCTCCGAAGTCACCGACCTCGGTGGGAAGCCACCGAGGCCACAGTCAGCCCTGCTGGACCACAGGACAGCTCCTGGATGACCCCGCATGGGGCCAGGCACGCGGCTGGGCTGGGTGGACTTGCACAATGAGGAATGGATGAACGAGGCAGTGTTGGGTGGAGGCCGAGTGACCGAGTCTCTCCCCAGGACAAGCCCAGGCAGACCACGGGGGGTCTCTGGATCGCTGGTGCGGACCAGGTGGGAGCAGCATAGCCGGCAAGGGAATCTCGCCACGTAAGCCAAGCGCCGAGGGCCCCCCACGAGCCGGGGGCTGTGCTTCGGCCCAGCATTGAGGGGAGACAGTGTCCCTCTGCTGGGCTCCAAATGGGGAAACTGAGGCACAAAGAGGCCAGGAAGTGGCAGGCAGAGGACCTGACGCAGGTGTAGGGCTCGGAACCCGGGTCAGACACCTGCCCCCTCCTCTCCCACAAGCCCAAATCGGAGACTGAGAAAGAGCCGTGAACTTGAGCAGGCAGGAAGGGAGCGAGGCGAAGGCAGCAGGTGCCAGTTACCTGGACGACCAGCCCTGGTGCAGAAGAACGCAATTTTCCACGAGGCAGCTTTGGCAAAGGGCCCGGGGTGGGCAGGGGTTGAGGCGTGGGGCTGGAGGGACCACCCACGCCAGGCGGTGGAGGGCCCCAGGCTCCGGGGCTGATGTGAGAAGCCCAAACCCGGAGACACAGGTGGCCATCCTGGCACAGGCGGGAACGCAGAGCCCCGGGCCTGGAGCCAGACCACACCACAGCTTCCCAACTGCGTGGCCCGGGGTGGCATCGCATGACACCAGCAGCAGGAGCTGGGCTGAGCTCAGGCAGCCTCCCAGGGCCACAGAGGGGCTTCCCTGGGATCCCCAAGCTTGGGAGTCCCAACTGCCCCTTGACCCCCCCACCCCGAACATCTCCGTCCAGCCTCCCCCAGTGCCTGCTTCAGCCTCCCTCTCCTTCCTCACCCCCTGCCCAGGAGACAGCAGCTTTCAGAGACAGGAGGAGGGGCCCTGGTTGGTCTGCCGCCCGCCCCCATCTGCCACCAAAGCTGTCCCCGAAGCAGGGTGGTCAGCAGTGGCACGAGCCGGCGTCTGGCGGGGAGGCCGACGCCCCACCCCTGCCTCCAGCCGTGGATCCACCTTTGGGAGACAGCGGAGGCCTGCAGGTGTCCCCGGCACCGTGCCAGGGCCAGCATCCTAACGGCTACACTGTCGGAAGCCTTGGAGGGTCTCAGGCCAGGGCGGGGGAGACAGGCAGAGGATGGCGCCTCTCTGAGGGCCTGGCCATGTGTCCCCAGCCCTGCCGCCAGCCCGGGTCAGGCGGGCTTGTGTCCAAACCCCGGCCCTTCTTATCAGCCACCTCCCCAACCTGGAGGTCAGCACTGCTCCGCAGAGAAACCTGAGCCCAGGGGAGGTGACCCAAGCAACAAACCCAAGGTCACGGCCAACACGGAGGCCCGTGTTCTCGAGCGCTCTGTCTGGCTTTCCAGAAGCTGAGCCATTCCCACGCCGCCTTCCGCGGTCCTTACGCTCCCGTCCGACGGGCCATGCTTACTTACTCTTTATATCATCTCACCCTGCTTCTCCTGCTGAACCTGGCCACGCTCTAAGCAACAACACCTGTCCAGCTGCCAGCGCTCGCCTCACGCACGGCACACGTGCACCTGCTGAACCCTCCAGGTGATGCCCCCGTGGCGGGCAACTCGGCGCCCTACGCCCTAAACATGACGCAGCCAGGGGGAGCCTTGTGCACGGACCGCTCCTGCCACGAGTCCCACCGTGAGGACACAATCAGACAAACCCAGAGTGCAGGCAGAGCCGGGCGTTGCCGGGCGTCAGCGCCAAACAAGCCAGAGGAATGTTCTGGAAAGAGACTGAAGAGCAAGGCCACCAAATGTCCCTGCGATGCCTGGATGGGGTCAGGAGGGAAAACCCGGCTACAGGTGGGAGGGGCTCCTGACCACGTGCTCAGCGTGACCACAGCGCTGAGGCCACACACAACGGTGCCACTCCCCTCTCCCCCGGAGATGCGCCCCCAAGGACTCACGGACGAGGGCCAGGACACCGCAGCTTCTGGGAGGCTGAAGAGGCTGCAGATGGGGAGGCCCAGAAACACACACACACAGGCGCGGGCCAGAGGGCGGAGGCACAGGGTACGGGCCAGAGGGAGGAGGCAAAGGATGTGGACAGAGAGAAGAGGCCCAGGGTGTGGACAGAGGGAGGAGGCACAGGGTGTGGACAGAGGGAGGAGGCAAAGGGTGTGGACAGAGAGAGGAGGCCCAGGGTGTGGACAGAGGGAGGAGGCACAGGGTGTGGACAGAGAGAGGAGGCACAGGGTGTGGACAGAGGGAGGAGGCACAGGGTGTGGACAGAGGGAGGAGGCCCAGGGCACCAGCCAGAGAGACAAAGCACAGGGCGGAGGCACAGGGTATGGGCCAGAGGGAGGAGGCAAAGGGTGTGGACAGAGGGAGGAGGCACAGGGCACCAGCCAGAGAGACAAAGCACAGGGCGGAGGCACAGGGTACGGGCCAGAGGGAGGAGGCACAGGGTGTGGACAGAGGGAGGGGGCACACGGAATGGGCCAGAGGGAGGGGGCACAGGGAATGGGTCAGAGGGTGGAGGCACAGGACCCATCCCACACTGATTCCAACGATTGCCTTAAGTTTTTCAAAATAAAGACCTGGGGGTATCTGCGCTCCTCACTGCTGTGCACCCCCCACGACACCAGGGGTTCAGGGGCCCTGCCCTACAGGTGCTGGGAGGATGGACAGAGACTGGGGGGAGGGGGCAGGTATGCGGGACCCTGGGCTCCGGCCACCGCCCCCCCCAGCCTCCACCCAGTGTGAAATTAACAGGGCACGGCCTCCCTCGGTGGGGGTCCAGGGCAGGCAGGAAAGCAGGCCATCCTCACGGGCAGCCCCCCGGGGTCCCCTGCGCACCGCCCAGCTGGTGACCCAACTAAGCCCCTCTGGTGGCCCCAGCCTCGTGCCCGGGTACTGGCCCCTTCATCTCCGCCCACCTAGCTCACCTACGCACCCTGCACCAGCCCGCCGGGCAGTCCCTCTCCAGGAAGCCCTCCTGGCCCCCCATGGCCTTCCCACTTGCTCTCCAGCATGGAGTCAGACAGGAGCCTGACCAGGCTGGGACGCAGTGGCTCAGGGAACAGGCTCCAGGCCGGGCTCCCTGCCCTAACTGGTCCTGGGCGATGCCACATCTCTGGGCCTTGGTTTGCTCATCTGTACGACGGGACAACAGCTGTAATCCTGCAAAGGACGGACTGAACGTGCCAGGGCTCCATAGGAGACTTTTCCTCCTCTTCCCAGCAGGACGCTAAGCCCCCGGCGTCACCCGCGGAGTCGGCCCGCGTGCTGCGTGCAGGAGCCAGAGGATGAACCCCAGGAGGCTGCGGCCGTCATCACCCCACTGGGCCGGGTTTAGAGCATCCCAGGGCTTGCTCCTCACCTGTCTGCCGTCAGGATCACGCCTGGCCTTGGCCAGCGTTCAGAACGAGCTGCCTTTCTCCTGCACTCCTGCCTCGGGGGCCGGCACGCCCAGGCTCCTCAGAGACCCAGCACGTGGGCGGTGGGCGGGCAGCCGAGGGGCGCGTCCCGCGGGGGAGGGCCTGGGTGTGAGGCCCCAGGCCAGCTCTGGACTCCAGCTCCCTAGCTAGGCAGACGCTGGGAGGCAGCAGGTGGTGACTCAAGTGACCGGGTCCCTGCCGCCCACGTGGGAGACCTGCCCCCAGCTCCCAGCGCCCGGCTCCGGCTCAGTCCAGTCCTGGCCGTCGCAGGCACTTGGGAAATGGACCGGCAGATGAAGCACTTCCCCTCTCTCTCTCTCTCTAGGTCTCTCTGCCACCCAATCTAAATGCATACGCCAGGCAGTAGCCGCCTCAGGAGAGGCTCCGGGCCATCGTCCCTTGGTGGCCACTTGTGGGCTGGACCCCGCCCCCGTAGGAGGGGGCAGGAGCTCAGAGCAGGCAGGGCCACTGGCTCTTGAGAAGTGAGTGGAGAATTCGGCAGCTCAGAGCGGCCTGGCAGAGAGCGGGTGAGTTCGGGGCTGCAGCCGGGGAAGCAGCTGGGGGCTCACCTCTCCCCTCTGTCCACAGAGCCGGGCCCCCACCATCTCCAGGTTCCCCACTCCACAAAGGGATCTTCAGGCAGCAGGAAAATGTAGGGGGGCTCAGCACGGTGGTGTAGCAGGTAAAGCCGCTGCCTGAAGCGCCACATCCCATATGGGCACCGGTTCAAGACCCGGCTGCTCCACTTCCAAACCAGCTCTCTGCTGTGGCCTGGGAAAGAAGTGGAAGATGGCCCAAGTGCTTGGGGCCCTGCACACATGTGGAAGACCCGGAGGGAACTCCCGGCCCCTGGCTTCAAATTGGCGCAGCTCCGGCTGTTGCGGCCAATTGGGGAGTGAACCAGCAGATGGAAGACCTCTCTCTCTCTCTCTCTCTCTCTCTCTGCCTATTCTCTCTCTGTGAAACTCTGACTTTCAAATAAATAAATAAATCTTAAAAAAAAAAAAAAAAGAAAAGAAAATGTGGGGGCAAAGCTTTTGCTATGAACCTCCCAGGAAGGGCAGAGCAGGGTAAAGGCTCTGGACAGCCCAGGCTGGGTCCCAGGTCCCCCACCCCCACCCCGAGGGGCAGCCCTGTGGGAAGGGGGCACCCAAGGGTGCTGCTTGGCGCTGAGAGGTCAGTGCGCCGGCTCGGTGGCTGTGGTTGTCACTCAGTGCCTCTGCTGGGGTGAGAAGAGCCTGGGACCCCTGCCACCCCCAGCCCCCACGCCAGGCCTGGCCTCCTGCCCAGAATGCCCAGGGGCACACCCACCAAGGCAGGCACTGCCAGAGCCCCTCATCCCAACCCAGGAAAGGCGGGTTCCCCAAAGCCCCCAGCCCCCACTGCCCGCTCAGCCCTGCCCCGGGGGGCTCTACGGCCCCCTCCTTACCCCCCCCTGCCGAGGTGGCAGCAGCACAGCCTTCCGGGTGCCTGCTGTTTCCGCCCGCTGCCGCCCACACTCCTGCTGGGGCTGGCGCACGGCTCGGGATGTCGGCAGGAGGGACGGGCGGGCCCGCCTGCCCACACAGTGGGGCTGTCAACACTGTACCCGCCGGGCAGGCTGGGACCCGCGGCAGGGGACGGCGGGCCCCGACTCTACGGGCAGCCTCGGGCCAGGCCTGGGCCAGCTCTGACACCTGCTCACCACCCCCTAAAACTCAGGCCCAGTCCCACCTGTCCAAGGTCCCCAGGAGCTGGGGCCCCTCCCAACGTCTACCTGGTCACTGTGTGGCCGCGGCCAACGCGCTGCCCCCTCTGAAACGGAAGCGGTGGAGGAACAGGGGCGGAAGCCTGGTCCCCGTGACTCAAAGGTCCTGGCATGCGCGCCTCTGGGTGGGGGGAGAGTGCCCGGCTCTGCTCGTCAAGGTGCCCCTTCCTTGTGCCTCCCCGGGCGCGAGAGCCAGGCCCTGCCTCCGTCTTCCTCCTGGGTGCACTGACCCTGCTCACTTTCACTTTTCTGTTGTTCTTTATTTTATTTGAGAGACAGCAAGAGTCAGGTGACGGACATTCTCCCATCCACTGGTTCGCTCCCCACACGTCCACACAGCTGGGCTGCGTCAAGCCAAAGCCAGGAGCCCAGAACTCAAGCTGGGGTCTCCCACGTGGGTGGCAGGGGCCCAAAGACGAGAGCCATCCCTTGCTGTATCTCGGGGTCTGCATTAGCAGGAAGCTGGAACCAAGAACAGAGCCGGGGGGGGGTGGCGCTGCGGCATAGCGGGTAAAGCCACCACCTGTGATGCCAACATCCTACACGGGCACTGGTTCGAGTCCCGGCTGCTCCACTTCCAATCCAGCTCCCTGCTACTGCGCCTGGGACGGCTGCGGAAGATGGCCCGAGTGCTTGGGCCCCTGCACCCACGTGGGAGACCCGGATAGAGTTCCAGGGTCCTGACTCAGCTGGCCCAGTGCTGGCCGCTGCAGGTGGAAGATCTCTCTCTCTCTCTCTCTCTCTCTCTGTGTGTGTGTGTGTGTGTGTCCTCTCTCTCTGTAACACTGACTTTCAAATAAATAAGTAAATCTTAAAATTTTTTTTTTTTATTTTTAAAAAGACTGGAGCCGGCCAGCGCTGCAGCTCACTAGGCTAATCCTCCTCCTTGCAGTGCCGGCACACCGGGTTCTAGTCCCAGTCAGGGCGCCGGATTCTGTCCCGGTTGCCCCTCTTCCAGGCCAGCTCTCTGCTGTGGCCCGGGAGTGCAGTGGAGGATGGCCCAAGTGCTTGGGCCCCTGCACCCCATGGGAGACCAGGAGAAGCACTTGGCTCCTGGCTTCAGATCAGCATGGTGCACCAGCCGCGGCAGCCATTGGAGGGTGAACCAACGGCAAAGGAAGACCTTTCTCTCTGTCTCTCTCTCTCACAGTCCACTCTGCCTGTCAAAAAAAAAAAAAAAAAAGACTGGAGCCAGGACTCATCCCAAATACTCTGATGCGGGCGTCCCAGTGGGCGGCTTAACCACGGGCCCCCCGCCTGCCCCGCTCCTCACTTTCAGGGTCACCAGACTTGAATCTCTGCCATCCATTTCCTGGGCCCGAGCCTCAGTTTTCTCATCTGAGAAATGGGGCTGAGAATGCTCCCTGCATCTCGCTCACAAGCAAGTGATGGCCCCCACCTCGGGCGGGATTCACGGCTGGGGAGTCGGTGGGCTGCCCACAGGGGTCCCCCACAGGAGCGCTGAGGGGCGAGGGCCGAATCCAAGCAGCATGAAGAGCGAGGCTTAGCTGCAGCCCATGCCCTGGCCCGGGGCGGGGGGGGGGGGGGCCTGCCTCACCGCTACAGGCGCGTCTTTTACTCTGAAAATAAAGCAGATGCAATGATTTTAATTTCTGTATCCATTAAACAATTTTCCCCCAAGTTTTCCAGGAAAGGCACTTTGTCTAGAGGCTTCTGAGAACAAAGCTGCCGCTTAGTAGGCGCTTACTGTGTGCTGGCCCTGGGCGTAGCCTGTGGCCTATGCGGATCTCGCTCGGCGAGGCAGGGGTGGGGTGGGGGGGCTTTGCTTATCTCCATTTCCCAGATTGGAAAACTGAGGCTCCCAGAGGTGGCGACACCTCCCCACGGCCCAAAACTCATCTGCGGCGCGGCCGGGCCCCGCGCCAGGGTCTGGGGGAGAGGCTTGTGGTGCCATCACACAAACACTCTCTGGGGGTCGCCCAGCTGCTACGCCCCCTTAAAGAGGTGCGAAATGGGGGGCGGGTGGTTGCCCTGGCGCTTGCGACACCCGCATCCCGCACCAGAGCGCTGGGGTTCGAGTCCTGGCTCCACTCCTGATTCCAGCTTCCTGCGAATGTGCACCCTGCGAGGCTGCCGGGTCCCTGCCACCACGTGGGAGACCTGAGGGAGCTCCCGGCTCCGGCTGCAGCCTGGCCGAGCCTCGGCAGGTGCAGGCACTTAGGGAGTGGCCCAGTGGGCAGGCATTCTTTTTTTTCTCAGTCTCTCTGCCTCTCTATTTTTTTTTTTAAAGGTACTGAATCTTTGGCCTCTGTGACTCCCCAGGGAGGCACCGCCTGCTCCGACTACAGGGCCCGGTCACCCCGGCTCCCTCGGTTCCCGGCTGTGCAATGCTGGGCAAGTGGTTCAACCTCTCCGAGCCCGGGTGTCGAGGCAGACACAGGCCACAACTGTGCGCGCAGGAACGAGGTAAAGACGTGAGCGCCAGGGGCCCGGGGGGCGGCCTGGGCCCTGTGGTCGCCTGTGTTTGCCAGCGCCGTCCCGTCTGCCCCAGCGGGACCCGACACAGCAGGTGCTCACGCCGGAAGCAGGTGCAGCTACTTTGAGCCTTTCTGAAGGTCGGCATCGTTTCCTGGCCAGCAGAGCCCCCGACGCCACCCCTGACGCACACCCCCCCACGAGGCGGGGCCCCGAGAACTGCCCTGGGCCCCGGGCACCGCTGCTGCCAGCTTCGGGATCTTCCAAGAGAGGGGACCCCAAGACGGGTGAGCCACACCTGCTGCCTCCGTGGGGCCTGCGAGAGCTCGGGGAAGATTCTGGGGCCCAGCCAGGGGCCTGGTGCACGTGCCAAGGTCAGACCACGGGAGACACGGAAGCCTCCCACCTGCCCGTCGGAAAAGCTCCTCTCTACTGAGTCCTTCTCCCTGAGCCTCAGCTTGCTGATCTGTGAAGTGGGAAGAGCAGAGAGGCCGGCGGAAGGAACAGATTTTTTTCCCCCCTTCACTCATCCAACAACTGATTCTCAAGCACTGTCAAGGGACCAGGCCCTGGGCGGGGCACCGGGGGCAGGGCAGTGCCCCAGACACAGGGCCTTGTCGAGTCCCTGAGAGCCATCCCTGCTGCCCCCCAGTATCTGTGTTAGCAGGAAGCTGGAATCAAGAACGGAGCCGGGAGGCCGGCGCTGTGGCGCAGCGGGTACGGCCCTGGCCTGCAGTCCCGGCTGCTCCACTTCCGATCCAGCTCTCTGCTCTGGCCTGGGAGAGCAGTGGAAGGGGGCCCAAGTGCTTGGGCCCCTGCACCCGCGTGGGAGACCCAGAAGAAGCTCCTGGCTCCTGGCTTTGGATCCATGCAGCTCCTGCCATTGTGGCCAACTGGGGAGTGAAGCATCAGATGGAAGACCTCTCTCTCTCTCTCTCTCTCACTGCATATCCTCTCTCTGTGTAACTCTGACCTTCAAATACATAAATCTTTAAAAATAAAATTAAAAATAAATAAATAAAGGCGGCACAGCAGCAGGTGCGTGGCTGTGCCGGGCCTCCCGGGGCCAGGCTGCCTCCTCCCCCGCCCCACTGTCTTGGAGTCTCCTGGCCAGCATCCCCTCCCCCCACCCAACCCCAACTCCTGCCTCAGTTCCCTCCACGGCGGGGTACGAGGGGCTGGCAGGGGCTGGGCTGGTCTCCGGCACAGCTAACACGGCAGGGAAGCCTAAGACAGGCCCAGGCAGAGCACAGGGGAGAAGTGGGGAGAGACCCCGGGGCGGCCCCCGCAGTGGTCAGCGGGCAGGCTCGGGGCCACCTCCCTTCCCCGCCTCTGCACCTGCGCCCCCTGCACCTCTGCAGCACACAGGGGAACCGCAGCTCGCCCAGGCCTGGCACTCGCCAGGCCCCTCCCTCCGGGAGCTGAGGCTCAGCACGGCCCAGGCTCTGGCTCGGGGCCTCGGGGCCTCCAGGCCTGGGAGGCAGCGTCCCTGGACCTGCAACACTCCCAGCGCCCCACCGACGCGCGCCAGGGCCCCCAGCCTTCTTCACGACCCCTCCCGCGGGGGGCCGGGCAGATTTAGCAAACAAAATGCAGGACAGGGCAGGCAGTCATTGAGGTCCTACTCAGGACACCTGCAGCCCACATCGGAGGCCCTGGGTTCGAGGCCCACTTCCGCTCCCAATGCCAGCCTCTCGCTCGTGCGCACCCTGGGAGGGCAGCAGGGGATGGCCTGAGTCCTTGGGTCCCTGTCGCCCATGTGGAGACCAGGATGGAGCTCCAGACTCCTGGCTTGGTCCTGGCCCAGCCCTGGCTGTTGGGGACATTGTGGGGTGAATCAATGAATGGGCGATCTCTCTCTAAATAAATAAACTTTTTTAAAACCTGCAGGATGAATAACAGTCATTTATGAATTTCAGAGAAACAACAAAGAACTTGGGAGGTCTGGCAACACTCAAGTGAAACAGCCCCTCCTCCAGGAAGCCCTCCCCCATGCACCCCAGACCAGCAGGCTCCCGTCGCATCGTGCACTGACCTCTCTGGACCTGACTGTTGACCTGACAAGTGCTCCCCACCAAACTGGGCTTCTAGGGGGTGGCCTGGGCACCCCCGGGTCCAGAGGTGCCTTGCACAGGACCCCAGGGCTCCCGGAGCCGCCGGGCCTCGGTGGCTGAGCCAGCCCAGAACATTTCTCACGGGGCTGGAGCCAGTGAATCGGGGCTCACAGCCCAAGCCCCTGAGCCTCACGTTCTCGTCACAGCCGCCCGGGCAGGCTGGGGACCCCAAGGCCCACAGAGCGGGAGGCGGGCAGGAGCCCGGGCTCGCAGCTGGGCGTCTCCTGTGCTCCGCACATCACGGCATCGCGGGGAGCAGAAGGAGAGCTTCCGCTTTCCCCCACGGCGCCAAAAATAGCCCCAGCTGCCTCTGAACACGGAGCTTCTGGTTCCTCTGAAAAGCCGGGAGCAGGGGGGGCCGGTTCCCTCACGGGCTAGCGCCTCGGACCCATCGCGGCTTCCCGGCAGGTGACAGAGGCCCAGGGGCCCCAGGCCAGGGGCAGAGGGGGCCCAGGGAGGGACGAGGAGAAGCTTCACCCCGAGAGCAAGGTGCCACAGTTGTCTGTCTTTTCATTCATTCCGGGCTCTGCCCTAGGAGCCGGCGACACAGCGGTGAGCCATCGACGTGGCCCCGTCTTCCCAGCATCCACTGCTGAAGGGGAGTGGCAGGGACAAATAGGCCATCGCCCTCAGGCCTGAGGGTGACACTGGCTAGGCTGGGGACCCTTCCTGGGGACGCACGCCTCCACCGACTGTGCCCAGGGTCACCGGGGAGCTGCCCGGGAGCCGCCCGGGAGCCGTGGACCGGACCTCCCCCACCTGTACCCCCCAACTGAGAGAGGTGCCCACTGCCCATATTACTTTTATTTTTAAAATATTTATTTATTTATTTGAAAGGCAGGGCTACAGAGAGAGAGAGAGAGAGAGAGAATCTTCCATCCTCTGATTCACTTCCCAGACAGCCGCCATCGGCTAGAGCTGCACCCATCCAAGGGCAGGAGCCAGGAGCTTCTTCCAGGTCTCCCATGCAGGTGCAGGGGCCCAAACACTTGGGCCATCTCCCACTGCTTTCCCAGGCCACAGCAGAGAGCTGGATTGGAAGTGGAGCAGCCGGGACTCAAACCGGTACCCATAAGGGATGCAAGCACCCTTTACCCACCACGCGCCAGCACCGGCCCCGCCCACTGCCCATTTCACACACACGAGCCTGGCCTTCACAGGAACCCACCCACTCCTGGGCCAGGCTCACCATCATCTGCCATTGCACACGTGACGGCAGGAGGCTCGGCGGGAAAGGGCTTGGGCAAGGTCCCAGGCCACCGAGCGGAGGAGCCGGGCCCCGGCCACCCAAGCCTGGCAGGTCCCTGAGTAGGAGCCCACAGAGCCGAATTGGGTTCCTTCTGCGGGGGCCTGGGGGTGCAGGGGAGGGACCTGAACTCTCACCCGGAGCTTTCCGGCGCCCGCATCAGCTTGTTGGTTTAAAGGAAAGAAAGAAAAAGAAAAAGAGGCCAGAGCTGAGGGGGGCCGGGGGCCGAGCCCCGAGGCTGGGACAGGAGGTGGCACTCACGGGCCACCTCCCTCCCGGCTGAGAGCCCAGGCTGGGAGCGAAACAGGACAGAGCTATTTCTGCCCTGTGCCCAGCATTCCTCAAAGCCACATTCCTCCCGCCGGGGGCCAGAGCCCGGTGGCCCAGCCGCCCTGCCAGCTTCCTGGGGCCTCTGCCAGCGCCCAGAAGGATCAAAGCCAGCAGCTGCCCGGAGCTCCTGCCCGGGCCAGGAGCGCCTCCCTGCAGGCAGCGTGCTCAGGGCACCCTGGGGCTGATAAGCGATGGCTCCCATCTCACAAAGGCCACAGAGGGGCGGGCCACACCCAGGACCCCCAGGCTCCCCGGCAACTCCACCCCCACCCCATCTCAGAGGTGACACTCACAGGCCAGGCCTGCCCTGTCTGTGGCTCCACGCTGTGCACTGCACAACCCATGGCCCCCACCTGGCACCCCTGAGGACCTGGTCTCTCGCTTTGCTCATGGAACACCCCCTGGGGCAGCCAGGGTGCTGCCACCTCCCCTGGGGCTACACCCTGCTCTGCGGCCCCCCATGCAGGTTCCCAAGAACAGGGGAGGCACCTGTACTGTCAGAGGGGGTACGCTGCTCCTGAGCGCACGGGCACAGTGCCAGCCACAAGGTCAGCCCGGGGCCTCCCCCAGGCTGGCTCAGGCTGAGAGCCTCCAGGGCACGGTGCCGGCGGGGTGGGGGGTGGGGCAGCTGCCCACTGCCCGTGCCGTCAGTGCGCTTCTCCTGCCCTTGCTGGAGGAAGCCCCCAGGCCCCTCTCGGGGGCAAAGCACCTGGAACCAGGGGCCAGCGCGGTGGTGCAGTGGGTAAAGCTGCAGCCTGCAGCACCCGCACCCCAGATGGGCCCAAGTAGAGTCCCGGCTGCTCCGCTTCCGGTCCAGCTCTGCTGTGGCCTGGGAAAGCAGCAAAGATGGCCCACGTGCTTGGGCCCTGCACCCGCGTGGGAGACTGGGCCTGGCCATCTGGGGACTGAACCAGTGGATAAAAGATCTCTCACCCTGTCTCACCCTCTCTCTCTGACTCCGCCTTTCCAAATAGATAAATTTTAAGGAAAACAAAGGACCCTAGCCACCGTGCAACCTCACAGCCAGCCCAGGGAGCCGGCTGCCTGGTCAGTGCACAGCTCCTGTGGGTGCTTGGATGCCTCCAGGGAAAGAGCACTCACCACCTGAAGCAGGTTTCGAGGCTCACAGAGGGTACGAGAGGCACGGCTCTGGCAGCTCCACGACCTGGGCCTTCCTGGGGGGGGGGGGGGCGACCACCGGGGAGGCCTCGGGCACACCCTGAGCCTGTCCAGGCCTCCTCTTCTCGGTCTGTGCAATGGGCAGGACACTCCCTACTCCGGGTGTGCAGTTTCTGTACTCACGGCCACAGACTGGGCAAGTGGCGGTGTTGCCGTCGCTCCTGACACCACCCAAGGGGCTCCAGGGCCGCCCACCACCACCCCCCAGGCCAGGGCAGAGGGCACCACGAAGTGGCAGCAGCGTCGTGTGGCCCCGAGCCAGCAGCTGAGCTCCCACGCGAGTTCCTGGCCTGTCTGTGGCGCATTCACATTTACAACCTGCCCGGCGCCGCCCTCACGCACAGCCCCACGGGGCTCGCCCACACTGCCAGCACAGGCCAGGACCCGCTGCTCTGGCTGGGAGCTGCACGCCATTGGTAGCACCATCGGCAGTGCCTGCTGCACCCACACCAGCGCCCAAGCACCTCCCCTGGGCACCAGGCCCCTCTCCACGGCTCTGAGATTAGGTGTGTGGGCTCCAGGGTCACAGAGGTCAGTGGCTGATCTACGACAGGACCCTGGCCAGCCTAGAGGCCATGAGCCAGCTTCCACTGTGCCTGGGCCCCAGCCTCATCTGCAAAACAGGGACCTCCACTGGCACCTGGGAGCAGGCAGCGGCACCAGCAGGGCCTGGGTCACGGGGAGCTGAGCGCTGGACCCCAGGTGCCGTCCCTTGCAGATCCCCCGCCCCAGCCACTGGAGAGTGGAGCGGGGCGCAGAGCAGAGCCCCGAAGTTCAGTGAGTGTACGACAGAAAGTTCATAGGGAAAAATGGAGACAAAGGATCCGTTGATTTGGGCGCAAAGAATCTTGGAAGCTCCTGCCCGGCTCCTGCACCATCTGGGTTTTCCGTGAACTTTTTGAAAACCTCTCTTCTTATCTCCCCCTAGAAAAGCGAGGCTGCAGGGGCTGGCACTGTGGCTCACTAGGTTAATCCTCCGCCTGCAGCACTGGCCTCTCATATGGGTGCCAGGTTCTAGTCCTGGTTGCTCCTCTTGCAGTCCAGCTCTCTGCTGTGGCCCAGGAGTGCAGTGGAGGATGAACTTGGGCCCCTGTGCCAGCAAGGGAGACCAGGAGGAAGCACCTGGCTCCGGGCTTCAGATCGGCATAGCTCCGGCCGTAGCAGCCATTTGGACAGTGAACCAACGAGGGAGGACCTTCGTCTCTGTCTCTGTCTCTCTCACTGTCTAACTCTATTTGTCAAATAAAAAATATATATATAAATAAAATATATAAAATAATATATATTATATATATATAAAAAGGAAAGTGAGCCCGCAGAAGCTAAGAGCCGTGCCCGCCCCAAGGTCCCTGGGGATCCAGGGTACAGTGGAAGGTGGCACAGAACCAGCCCTCGCCAGCTGGGTTCAACGCACAGACGCCCCCCCTTCGCACTCACTCCCCCCGAGCAGAGGCCTTGGCCCTGGGCCTGCCCCGGGGGAGTGGCCAGGAACCACCGGCCCCCACTGCAGCCAGCCAGGCCGCCTCCTTCCTGGGAAAGCCTGCGCTCAGCACTTACTACGTGCCTGGCCCTGGGTCTGCCCCGGGAAAGGCGTCATTGTCATCCCCATCTCACCCAGGAGGTTCCTGGGCCTCAGAGAGGGGCGTGGCCTCCAGGGTCACTCGGCCAGGACGCAGCAGGCCCCCAAGCCCTCAGCACTCTGCTGCTCTTGGCAGGAGAGGGAGATCTTCCATCCAGGTTCACTCCCCAAATGCCAGCCACAGCCAGGGCTAGACCAAGCCAAAGCCCGAAGCCGGAACTCCATCCAGGTCTCCCTCGTGGGCGGCAGGGCTCAAGCAGTTGAGCCATCATCTGATGCCTCCCAGGGTGCATTAGCAGGACGGTGGGTTGGAAGTGGAACAGCTGGGACTCAAACCAGCACTCTGATACCCGGATGCAGGCATCCCAAGCGGTGGCTTCACCTGCCACACCACAACACGAGCATCCTGGGGCCGGCCCTGTGATTGGAGACGGTTAAGCCGCCACCTGCAATGCCAGCATCTCATATGGGCACTGGCTCGAGTCCCGGCTGCTCCACTTCCTATCCAGCTCCCTCCTGATGGCCTGGGAAAGCAGTGGAGGATGGCCCAAGTCCCTGGGCCCCTGCACCTACGTGGGAGACCTGGAGGAAGCTCCTGGCTCCTGGCTTCAGCCTGGCCCAGCCCTGGCCATTGCAGCCATGTGCAGAGTGAACTAGCAGATGCAAGTCTCTCTCTTTCCGCCCCTCCCAACTCTGCCTTCCAAATCAATACATCTTTTTTTTTTTTTAAAGGTCTTCCTTCCGTTGGTTCACCCTCCAAATGGCCGCCACGGCCGGAGCTATGCCGATCCGAAGCCAGAAGCCAGGTGCCTCCCCCCGGTCTCCCACGCGGGTGCAGGCGCCCAAGCACCTGGGCCATCCTCCACTGCCTTCCCGGGCCACAGCAGAGAGCTGGACTGGAAGAGGAGCAGCCAAGACTAGAACCTGGCGCCCATATGGGATGCAAGCGCCCCAGGCAGAGGATCAGCCAAGTGAGCCACGGTGCCGGCCCCCAAATCAATACATCTTTTTTTTTTAATTTATTTATTTATTAATTTTTTTTGACAGGCAGAGTGGACAGTGAGAGAGAGAGAGAGACAGAGAGAAAGGTCTTCCTTTGCCGTTGGTTCACCCTCCAATGGCCACCGCGGCCGGCGCGCTGCGGCCGGCGCACCGCGCTGATCCGATGGCAGGAGCCAGGAGCCAGGTGCTTTTCCTGGTCTCCCATGGGGTGCAGGGCCCAAGCACCTGGGCCATCCTCCACTGCACTCCCTGGCCACAGCAGAGGGCTGGCCTGGAAGAGGGGCAACCGGGACAGAATCCGGCGCCCCGACCGGGACTAGAACCCGGTGTGCCGGCGCCGCAAGGCGGAGGATTAGCCTATTGAGCCACGGCGCCGGCCCCAAATCAATACATCTTTAAAACACACACACACATACACACACACACACACCAGGAGCACCCATACCCAAGAGGCAGAGATCTCTGGGATAAAGCTGTCCTGTGACCTTGGGGGAGACACTTCCTGTCGCTGGTACTTGGTTTGTCCATCTGTACAATGAGGGCATTGGATCAAATGACCCCAAGAGTCCCCTGCAGCTCAAAGCGTCCAGGATCGCCCAGGGCAGCCACCAAAGACACGGCCGCTGCAGCCGCGAGCCTCCCTCGTCTTCCCCACGACATTGGCATTGGTTGAGAAAAGCAATACTCGCACGGGCAGCACTGCCAGGAAGCAGGCGCACTCTCAGCCATCTCAGCCACGTTCGCTGGCAGTGTCCACTGGAACGCGCTTTCTGGAGAGCGGCTTAGCCACTTTTTTTTTTTTTTGACAGGCAGAGTGGACAGTGAGAGAGAGAGACAGAGAGAGAGAGAAAGGTCTTTCTTTGCCGTTGGTTCACCCTCCAATGGCCGCCGCGGCCGGCGCGCTGCAGCCGGCGCACCGCGCTCATCCGATGGCAGGAGCCAGGTGCTTTTCCTGGTCTCCCATGGGGTGCAGGGCCCAAGCACCTGGGCCATCCTCCACTGCACTCCCGGGCCACAGCAGAGAGCTGGCCTGGAAGAGGGGCAACCGGGACAGAATCTGGAGCCCCGACCGGGACTAAAGCCCTCTAGTGGCCTGGCCGGGAGTACAGCCCCGCAGCAACACACCCCTTGGGGCGCATCCCATCGCGAGTCCAAGGGCTCAAGTCCCGGCTCCACTCCCCATTCCCGCTTCCTGCAAACCCGCACCCTGGGAGGCAGCAGGTGAGGTGAACTGGTAGGCTGCTGCCACCACATGGGAGACCCGGACTGAGTTCTGGGTTCCCAGCTTGGGTCCCCCAGTGATGCAGGCCATTTGGGGAGAGAATCAGTGGATAGGAGATTCTCCCTCTCTCCTTCTCTCTCTCTCTCTCTCTCTTTTTCTCTCTCCCTCTGCCTTTAAAACACACAGTTAGGCCGGCGCCGCGGCTCACTAGGCTAATCCTCCGCCTTGCGGCGCTGGCACACCGGGTTCTAGTCCCGGTCGGGGCGCCGGATTCTGTCCCGGTTGCCCCTCTTCCAGGCCAGCTCTCTGCTGTGGCCCGGGAGTGCAGTGGAGGATGGCCCAGGTGCTTGGGCCCTGCACCCCATGGGAGACCAGGAGAAGCACCTGGCTCCTGGCTCCTGCCATCGGATCAGCGCGGTGCGCCGGCCGCAGTGCGCCGGCCTCGGTGGCCATTGGAGGGTGAACCAACGGCAAAGGAAGACCTTTCTCTCTCTGTCTCTCTCTCTCTCTCACTGTCCACTCTGCCTGTCAAAAAATTAAAAAAAAAAAACACAATTAAAAATATACATACATGTTTAAAGCCTTTCAGAATTTCCCTAGCCCATAGCCCCTTTTTGGTTACCATCATCAAGGAGAAACATGTTCAAACATTCGGAACAGAGGTGTTTCTACAAAGGACGCCGCACAGCAGGGGCCAGCGCTGTCCCGTGGTGAGTTAAGCCACTGCCTGCGATGCCTGCACCCTATGAAACGCAGGTTCAGGTCCCAGCTGCTCTACTTCTGACCCAGCTCCCTTGCCAATGCACGTGGGAAAACAGTGGAAAATGGCCCAAGCGCTTGGGCTCCTGCCACCTATGCGGGAGACCCAGATGCAGTTCCAGGCTCCTGGCTTCAGCCTGGCCCGGCCCCAGTGGTTGTGGTCATTTGGGGAGTGAATCAGTGGATGGAAGATGTGTGTGTGTGTGTGTGTTCCTCTCTCTTTGCCTTTCAAATAAAATATAAAATAAATCCTTTTTTAAAAAAAAAAAAAAGATGAAATACAAGGGCAGGTGTTGACACAGCTTCTCCAACCACCTCCGCTTCCAATCCAGCTCCCTGCTCCTGGGAGGCAGCAGGTGGCTCCCTGCCACCCAAGGGGGACACCAGGTTGGAGTTCCAGGAGCTGGCCTGGGCCTGGTCCAGCCCTAGCTGTTGCAGAGGATGGAGGACCCCGCCCCACCACTCTGCCTTTCAGGTAAATAACCAACCTTGTACATAAAACAATGGAACCAAGGTGTTCCCCACAGGGCTACTTCTGGGAGGAGAGCAGATGATGACACTATGTTGCACTTGTAGGCTGCACCACACTATGCATCTGAGTGCCCCAAATGCTTAAAAGCTGGGAAACCCAGAGCAGACAACGGCAAATTCACCAGGTCCTGCTGAGCCCCCTTCCTCCGGGGGGGCCCCAGGCTCTATCCCTGGCCCCCAATCCACGCCTCGGAGTGCAGCCAAGGAGGCTCTTCCCAAGCCAGGCCTGGGTCTCTAACCCCTGCCTGTGGCCCTCAGGGCATGACGGGAGCCTGGACTGCAAGCCATTGGCATCGCCCACTGCCCCACGCCTGGGGGGCCAACCCTGAGGCCTAGGCCAGGAGAAAGATGTCTCCTGACAGAGCACGGAGCCAGCACCTCTGGGCTGGGGGTGGTCCCGGGAGGAGAGGGTGGGCCTCAGCCCCCTCCTCTCTGCACAAGGGGGCAGGCTCCCCCTGCCCCACGGCTCCACGGTAAACCCTTCAGTGCGCCACCGGAGCCTCCCAGGACACCTGCTCGCCAGAGAAGGAAAGAGGTGCTCCATGAGCTGGGGCCAAGAGAGGCCTGAACCCCAGACCGGCTGGCCCCGAGCCAGCTTCCCTCCGTGTGGGAGCCCTCTCGGGCCCATCAGTCTGGTGTGGTCAGCGATCAGCGAGGGGCCCACCGGTACTCAGAGAGGGTAAGCAGCGTGCCCAAGGTCACACAGCCGCTCTCCAGGATCTGAGCGCCTGCTTCGTAAGACAGGTGATGTCTCTTGCCAGGCCTACCCGCTGCGAAGTCCGACCTCAGCTTCTCTGTGACTGCGCGGTTGGGGGGGATATGGGAGGGGCTCCCTGGGCAGCCCCCAGCCCCCAGGCTGCATGGGCACTGCAGAAGCCGCCTGCTGCCTTCCCCCTGCCCAGCCCAGGCGCCCTCATGCAGCCCAGCCCCCACTCCAGGTTGAGCAGAGTCGGCAGGGGGGAGTGTGATCAGGGAGACCCCACAGACCCCACAGACCCCGCACAGCCACACGCGGCGACATCTGCTCTTCCCAACTTGGAACCCAACCCAGGGCCAGGGACCCATTCCCTGCTCTGGGTCACAGAGGCCACGCAGCTGCCTGCCCAGACGGCTCACTGGCTCCTCCCCCACACACTGCTCCTCCCCACCCAGCTACTCCTCCCCAGCCAGATGCTCCTTCCTCTAAGCTGCTCCCCCTACAAGCTGCTCCCTCTCTCACAAGCTGCTCCCTCCCCCACAGGCTGCTCCTCCCGCCCCGCTACTCCCTCTCCCACAAGTGCTCCCTCCCCCACAAGCTGCTCCTCCCTCCACAAACTCCTCCCCCACAAGCTACAACGGGCGCCAGGCACCATCGCGGGCATCAGGACTCAAGGTTAGCAGGCAAGGTCAATGCAGAGCCAGCGCTGCCGAAGAACAGGAGACGACCACCCGCTTGCCCTGGACGGAGGGTCCCTGGGCGCCTGCTAGCACTCCGGGGTGAGGTCTGCACAGGGAGGCAGGCCGGGCTGCGGGCGCTGGCGCAGCTCTGACCGCCGCGGAGGACTCAGTTTTTTGGGCTCCCTGGCAGGTCTCCGCTGGGGGCAGGAGGGATGTCCCTCGTTCCCTTCTCTGTCTCCTGAGCAGGTCAGGGTGGCCTAAAACGCGACGCATGGGGGCTGGAGGAGGCCACTTCACAAAGCAGGCCCCTGCCCACCCGGGCACACCAAAGCCCCCACAAAGGCCAGGGCGTGGGGAGACAGGAGAGGCCCCCCCATCCAAGCCACACTTAAGACCAGGTGGAGTCGAAGCCGCGCTGTCAGGTCACAGCAACGGCAGGACCCGTCACCCCCGGGGCGGGCACTGGCGCCGAAGGAGACACCGCTTAGGGCACCTCCCATGTTGGAGGGCCGGGTTCACTCCCGGCTCCACTTCCAACCCAGCTCCCTGCCAACGCGCACCCTGCCAGGCACTGGGGGGTGCACACGTGCTTGGGCCCCCGCCGCCCACATGGGACACCCAGTTGGAGCTCCTAGCTCCTGGCTTCAGCCTGGCCCAGCTGTGGCGGGCATTTGGAGAGTCAACCAATGTACGGAAGATCTCTGTGTCTCTATTTCTCTCTCCCTTTCAAGCACAATAAATAAAATTTAGGAAATAAATAATAATGCCCCTAACATTTAATGACCATTCATCACACACTATGGACCAACAGTTATCGTTGTTGGCGCCAGGGGCCGTGAACATACCCATTTCACAGATGAGAGACGAATGGCCTGTCCTGCAGCCTGGACACCCAGGGACACCCAGGGACACTCCTGAGCTGCAGGACAGCGGCTCAGACCTCCAGGAAACTGGGCAATGCTGACCACTGCTCTCCAGGTCTTGGCGGGGCACGAACCATACCATGCCAGGGACCGGTCTAGGGGGCCCTGATAATGTAATAATCTCATCTGCAAAGGAGAAGGAAGGTCTGCGAGACCGAGGGTTCCAGCCGCTGGGAGCCAAATGCCCACGTGCGGGGCAACGGCCACACCGCTGCAGCCTCATCCCTTCTCCTACTTCGCCACCTGCCACCGGGAGTCACCGGGCGCTGACAGCTCCCATGAGGACACCAGGGGCTCCCCACGCCCTCCTCCCCGCTGAGCACAAGGTGGCCTGGAACCCCCGCAGCTCGTGCCAGCACCAAGCTCTGCACGACAAACACCTGTCAAGGCTGCAAATGCCTGGGCACCAGCCCAGACCTAAGGAAGCAGAGATGTGGGCGAGCAGCCCAGGCACCCTGCGATTTAACAAGCTCTCTGGAGAGTCCACCCTCTGCAAGCACTTCCTGGGCGCTTTGTTCTCGCTCCCCCCAACACACTCACAGGCGCCCCGGGAACAACAGCAGGTGACTCCGCCCCCCATCCCCAGGAAGTCTACGCAGGTGGCCCTCTCTGCTATACCTGGGGTGGACTACGTGTGACCCCGGGGAACGCGACGGCCGGCCACGGGGCCCGGCACTGCACCCAAGTCCTTGATGACACCGGCCCGGAAGACAGTGCCCAGGCCTTCTCCCTTCCTGCCCAGGACGGCTCCATGTCTCCCAAGGCCTTTATGCGCAGCCCAGCCAGCAGTGGACGCCACTCCTAGCAAAGCCCAGTTGGCTTTCTTCCTTCCAAGCAGCCGGATCTGCGCAGGGCCAGGGGGCTGGACACAAGGAGCAGCCGGGCCCCCTGCCCTCCCCTCTAGGCCCCACCACCACAGCTTGAAGGAAACCCACAGAAGGGCTCCCGGCCTGAGCTCCGCCGTCTCTCTCTGGCACGGCCTTGGAGCGGGATGTATCCGAGTGAGAGTCCTGGCACCGCCTGGGGACCACGCGTGCCGCTCGGCTTCTCCGAGTCTCGGCGTCCTCATCTGTAAGCGGAGATGGGGAGGGCGCCCACCACGCACGCAGGCAAAGAGTTCCAGGAGCCCTGGCTCCATGCCTCCCCAGGCCCAGGCCCCCGCGAGCCCCATCTGCAGCCTGCCCGCCCGCAGGCTGGGGGCCACACCTGGACTCAGCTCAAGGAGAGCCCCGCATCTCACCAAACGGCAGCAGCCGAGAGCAGCTGAGGCCGGACAGCTTCAGCCCCTCGGGGAGCACCGCCCGGGTGTGGGGTCTCCGTGCCACACTCCCAGCCGGGAGCACCAGTCCCAGCGCCCACTCAGGAAATCCCCTTTGTTCAAACACGCAGGGCTGAGGGGCAGGGAGCCAACGCGTGGGCTCGGACAGACCTGCAAACGAGCCCGGAAGACGGATGGAGTTGGGGGGTGGGGGAGCAGAGGTTGTGCAATGCACCAGGAGAGGCTGCCTCCGGGCCTCCAGCAGCACAGGGGGTGGGCGGTCAAGGGTGGTGCAGAGGGGCTGGGTCCTCACGGCATCGGCTTCCGAGCCCCAAGCCCCTTCCAAGTCAAACCCCCAGACAGAGGCCCCTCCATCCCAGACAGCCACCCCTCCCTCCCTGTCCCCAGAGAAGCACGGGGCAGTCGGGACCCAGTGCCCAGGACTTCCTGGCACGTGGGGGTGCCTGGTGCAGACAGCGGACAGGCAGGGGCTTTGGGAAGCGGGGCGGGTAGACAACAGCCCCAGGATGCACCCAGAGATGGGGGAAGGAGCAGACCCTCCCCCTGCCCACGCGCCCAGGGAATCAAACAGACGGCTGCACCCAGTGTAAACCCATTTCCCGGTGTGGTGGTGACGGAAGACAGAGAGGATGGTGGTCAGACGGGGCCGGAGGAGGGCTCAGCCTACAAACGCTGCAACCCACAAGGTCCCTTTGCCTCCCGCCACCAGCTCTCTGCAAGGTCTGCACCCCACCCCGCACCCAACACACGCGGTGGGGCCAGGGAGGGGGCGACGGGCCGAGCTCGCAGCGTGATCCATGAATCACCCACCCGCCGCGCTCTGCCAGGCGGCTCCGCGCAGCCCCAGCCACGCTGCGCCCCGGCGCCCCCTCCCGGGACCACCGCCCACGCCCTCGCACGCCCCCTGCCCTTGCCGATGGCACCGAGCGGAGGGGGTCGCGGGTGGGCTGGGGAGCCCTCCCGGCCCGGGGGCGGCCCCCCTGCGCGTGCTGACAGGCGGCACCCGCCCAGGGCCCGGCCGGGGTGCGGGTGCAGAACAATAGGGCCAGGTGTGGGGCGGGGGCGCGGCTGCGGGTCAGGGACGCAGGCGGGGCAGGCAGTGCCGGAGGGAAGGTGGCGGCGTGCAGGCGGCGGCGGGGCGAGGCCCCCGAGCGACGGCGGGGGAGGGGTGCGGGGCAGGGGTCGCGGCGCGCGCACTCACAGTAGGTTTTCCTGGTCAGCTCCTCCACAACTTCAGGCTTCAACTTGCTGTTGGATTTCCCCATCCTCGGCGGCCGCGGCCCCCGCCCCCCGGGCCGAACCCGGCCGGGGCGCCCAGCGGGAGCGGCCGGACCCGCGCGGGCCGGGGCGGGGCGCGCGGAGGCCGGCGGGCCGGGCCGGGCCGAGCCGAGCCGAGCCGGGCCGGGCCGGGCCGGAGCCGCGCCTTTGTCTGCGCCGCGCCCGCGCGGCCCGGGGCCCGGGGCGCGGGGCTCGGGCGGCTGCGCGGCTGCCTGGCGGCGCCGGGGCTCCCGGAGCGCGGGCCCGGGCGGTCCGGGCGCCGCGGCGCGGAGCTGCGCTGGGCCGGGCGCCGCCGCCGCTGTGGCCGCGGTCGTCCCTGGTTACTGGGCTCCGCGGCACATGCTCGCTGCCGCGCTCGCCCGCGCCGCCGCCCCTGCGCTCCCCGCCTCCCGCCTCCCGCCCGCACCGGCGCGCCAGGGGTGGGCCCGGAGCCGCCACTCAGCGCCCGGCGCCACCTCCCGCCCCGCACCCGCCCGCCCCGGGCCTCCGCGCGCCCCGAGCCAGGCCGCGCGGGGGTGGCCGCGCCCCGGCCGGGAGAGGATGCGGCGTGAAGGAGGCCGGGTGCCTCCCTGCCCGGCGCCGTTCATTCATTCGACACGGATTTGTGGGGCTCGGAGGGCGGGCGGGCACTGCCCTGCCGGGTGTCGCCTGGGGCCTGGGGGAAGGTGACCTCCAAGCCCAGGGTGGGAAGGGACTCGGAGGGAGGGCCTTCGCGGGCCCAGGCTCCAGCGCCGGTACTGGCGAGCTCCCGGGCCTGGGAGGAGGGCAGGGCCGAGGGCAGGCCCGGGGACCTTTACCCCGGGAGCCGGGCCTGGCCCGCAGGGGCTGGCCGGCCGGCTGGCTTTCTCTGCCTCCTTGGGGGCAGGCAGGAGTGACAACGAGGTGCCTGGCCAGTGCTCCACCTGCGCGGGCAGAGTCAAGGGGTCTGGGCCGCGGGTGGAGGAGGTCTGGGAAGCCCTCCCGGCTCCCAACGTGGTTAGGACCCCTGTGGGATGCCGGCATCCCCCATCCGGGCTCTCCAGTGCGGCTTCCTGCTAATGCACACTCTGGGAGGCACAGGTGACAGCTCAGGTACTTGGGTCCGTGCCACCCACGGAGGAGACCCGGATGTGGCGTTCCCAGCCGTTCTGGGCACTTGGAGAGTGAACCAGACAATCTCTGCCTCTGCCTTTCAAATTAACAGGAACACATTTCTTTAAAATGTTTGATATTTCGGGGCCCAGCGTTGTGGCAGAGCAGATAAAGCCGCCGCCTGCAGCACCGGCATCCCATTTGGGCATTGGCCTGGGTCCCAGCTGCTCCACTTCCCATCCAGCGCCCTGCTCATGGCCTGGGAAAGCGGCGGAAGACTTGGGCCCCTGCAGCCGTGTGGAGACCCAGAGGAAGCTCCTGGCTCATGGCTTTGGCTTGACCCAGCTCTGGCCGTTGCAGCCATCTGGGGAGCGAGCCAGTGGATAGATTTCTCTCTCTGTTTCTCTCTCTCTAACTCTTATTTATTTATAAATAAATCTTTAAAATTTTCAAATAAGGCTGGCGCTGCAGCTCACTAGGCTAATCCTCCGCCTGCGGCACTGGCACCCCAGGTTCTAGTCCCGGTCGGGGTGCTGGTCCTGTCCTGGTTGCTCCTCTTCCAGTCCAGCTTTCTGCTCTGGCCCGGGAAGGCAGTGGAGGATGGCCCAGGTCCTTGGGCCCTGCACCCGCATGGGAGACCAGGAGGAAGCACCTGGCTCCTGGCTTTGGATCGGCGCAGCGTGTTGGCCGTGGCGGCCATTTGGGGAGTGAACCAACGGAAGGAAGACCTTTCTCTCTGTCTCTCTCACTAACTCTCCCTGTCCAAATAAAAAAATCAAATAAGTAAAATGCCAACACATGATGCAGCCTCCCTGCTCTCCTTCCCAGCTTCTGTGGTTTTTTGTTTGTTTGTTTTTTTGTTTTTCCTCTCTCTCCTTAACATCAGTCACAAAGGGAACCCGGGTTTTGCTGACCGTGGTTTTGCCTCATCCTCCGGCAGAGACAAGGCCACCCTCAGACTCCCGTGAATGGGCAGGCAGGAAGGGCAGCCATCCTGGGCCCCTGGTGGCGCAAGAGCACCCGGGACAACCAGACAGCGCTCTCTGGGGCAGCGGGGATGACGGGTGGCTGGGGTCTCCTTTCCTGCCTGCTTCTGCAATGTTCAGATCTTGGGGGGGGGGCCCTGACAGCTCTGAGCAACCCCAACCAGGGTTGAGTGCCTGTCAGTCCCCCAGACATGCCCCCAGCGTCTCCCTCGAGGCCCCAGCCCAAGCCTCAGAAGCCGTCTCATGGGGACCCTGGACTGTTGGCCCCAGGAAGCTCATCCGCAAGAGGCGGTGGGCAGGGCGTGGACCGCAAAGGCTGCGACTGGACCCAGAGCTGGAGGGACCTGGTTTGGACGTGGGGGCAGGACGTCCCAGCCACGGGGACCAATTCAGAGTGGGCACCAGTGAGGGGTCCAGGGAGAGGGCTCAGAGTTAGCCCCGGGCCTGGCCGTGCAGCCTGTGGGGACAGAGCCAGCCGCAGCTGGCTCACTGCCTGTGTGCCAGGGGCTGCGGTGGGCACTGGGGGCACCACTGGGACCGAGGCGGGAGCTCGCGGATCTGCCCCAACCTGATGACAACACCGTGGGAGAAACCCCGGCACAGAGCGGAGAGGCCGGGGGTGGGCACACGGGAAAACATTTGCCTGGGAGCGTGGAGGCTCCCAGCTGCTTCCTTTGGGAAAATTTGCTGAGCACCTACTATGTGCCAGGCCCCTGGCAAGGCAGGCAAGGCCCTGCCGTCCCGGAGTGTGTAATCTATTGCCGGGAGACGGGTATAAACGAGGAACAACACGCATCAGTAAAAATATCTCAGAAGAGGCCGGCACTGTGGCATAGCGGGTAGAGCCACTCACTGCCTGCAGTGCCGGTTTCCCATACGGGCGCCGGTTCAAGTCCCGGCTGCTCCACTTTCAGTCCAGCTGCTTGCTGATGACCTGGGAAAGCAGTGGAAGATGGCCCAAGTGCTTGGATCTCTGCACCCAGGTGGGAGACCTGGATAAAGCTCCAGGCTCCTGGCTTGGGCCTGACCCAGCCCCGGCTGTTGTGGCCATCTAGGGAGTGTGTCACCCCGCCCTTGAAATAATAACTAAATAAATCTTGAAAAAAGATTGTTCATGGAGAACGTGGGGGGTGGGGGGCGGGGGCGCCCAATTAGGCCAGGGGCGGGGGGCGAGGCGGGGGAGGGGGTGAGGTCAAATTGTGCAGCTGGGCCCTCGTGGAGCGGTGGTGGCCGGAGCAGAACCGGCTGACCAGAAAGGACTGCGCTGTCAGCCAGGAGGTGGCGGCGGCCAGGCCGAGGGGTGTGGCAGGCACGGCTGTACCTGGAAGGCGCTGCAGGAGTGTGGGACACAGGGGCCCGGGGTCCATGGCCAACCCCAAGCCTCTGGCTGAGTGCCTGGAAGACCCCGCCTTCTACTTGCTAGAAAGGAGAGTGGGCGGGTTTGGAGGCTGGGTCGCCTGGCGGAGTGGAAGCCACCGCCTGAGACCCGCGAGAGCACAGGGGAGCTGCTCAGCCAGGGGTGAGCAGAGGCAGGAAGACCCCCGGTGTGTGTGTGTGTGCACGCGTGCATGTGTGTGTGCGTGTGTGCGCATGTGTGTGCATGTATGTGTGTGCACATGTGTGTGTGTGCGTGCATGTGTGTGTGTGTGTGTGTGCGTCCGTCCTGGAAGTCCCAGGAAGAACGCGACCCAGGAGGGAGGGTAATTTACAGGAGCTGGTCGGGCACGAGTGTCGTGGGCCCTCTTCGTGTGGGGACAGGGGCCGGCCTCGGCCACAGCCTCCATCCTGACCTCTGGCTGGGCGCTCGCTCATTCACTCTCCAAGGCCTGGTCATTCTCGGAGCCCGGAGGTTCCGCTTCTTTCTGCCATAGGATTTGAATAGGATTCGATGTTCCCAGAAGAAAAGCGCAGCCCACCTCCGAGCTGGGGTGCCAGGCCCGAGCGTCCTCTGGCTGCTAGAGGTGGGAGGACCTGAATGAGCCCAGGAATGTGAGTGGCGATGGATCGGATGAGGGCGGGGCAATGAGAGAGGGAAAGGCTTGGGGGTGGTTCCATGGGGGGAAGGGGTCAAAGGTTAGGGGGTTGGGGCAGCTCTCTGGGGGCTGCCCGGGGCACCCAAGGAGATGGGGCCAGGTTGACCGAGGAGGGAGCTGTCTGACAGCTGCCTGTGTGTGGCTGCCAAGTTCTGTGCGTGAAGGAGGGAACAAACCAGCGTGTGCAGAGGGGCCCACGGGCACGCGTGGTGGGGCAGGCGTTGCACACAGGGCTCACGCCCACCTGGAGGCCAGGGTTGTGGGGTGCAGCCGCTGCTTGCAGCGCCGGCATCCCATGCGGAAGTGCTGGCGGACTCCTGGCTGCTCTGCTCCCGACCCAGCTCCCGGCTAATGCACTGGGAGGCAGCAGAGGTGGCCCGAGCACTCGGGTTCCTGCCACCCACCGGGGAGACCCGGACGCAGCCCCTGGCTCTGGGCTTTGGCCCGGCCCATCCTCGAACGCTACAGCCATTTGAGGCTGAAGGCCACTCTGTCTCTCTCTCTCTCTCTCTCTCTCTCTCTCTGCCTTTTGAATGGATAAATCTTATTTAAAAAAAACTTAAAAGATACCACTTGTTGGGATACCCGTATCCCACATGAGAGTCTCTGGGTTCAAATCCCGGTTCCATATCCAACCCAGCCTTTTTGTTTTGTTTTGTTTTACTTTTAAGAGTTTGTTTATTATTTGAAAGAGTTACAAAGAGAGAGAGCAGAGAGACAGAGAGAGATCTCCCATCCACTGATTCACTCCTCAAATGGCCACAATGGCCAGGCCAAAGCCAGGAGCCAGGAGCTTCTTCTGGGTCTCCCATGTGGGTGCAGGGGCCCAAGGACCTGGGCCATCTTCTACTGCTTTTCCAGGCCACAGCAGAGAGCTGGATCAGAAGAGGAGCAGCTGGGACTAGAACCGGTGCCCATATGGGATGCCGGCCGGCATCACAGGAGGAGCTTTACCCGCTGCGGCACGGCGCTGGTCCCCAACCCCACTTCTTCCTAATGGGCACCCTGGGAGACAGCAGTGACGGCTCAGGTGCTTGGGCCCCTGCCACCCACGTGGGAGACCCGGACGGAGTTCCAGGCTCCTGGTTCCGCCTGGCCCAGCCCTGGCTGCCGTGGACAGTAGGGGAGGAAACCAGTGGATGGAAGCTCTGTCTCTCTGCTCATCAAATACATTTTTTTTGACAGGTAGAGTTAGACAGTGAGAGAGAGAGAGAGGCAGAGAGAAAGGTCTTCCTTCCGTTGGTTCACCCCCCAAATGGCCGCTACGGCCGGCGCTGCGCCGATCCGAAGCCAGGAGCCAGGTGCTTCCTCCTGGTCTCCCACGCAGGTGCAGGGCCCAAGGACCTGGGCCATCCTCCACTGCATTCCCAGGCCAGAGCAGAGAGCCGGACTGGAAGAGGAGCAACTGGGACAGAACCGGTGCCCCGACGGGGACCAGAACCCGGGGTGCTGGCGCTGCAGGTGGATTAGCCTAGTGAGCCGCGACGCTGGCCATTCAATACATTTTTAAAAATTTCAAGCTCTACTTAGGATTGTAATAATCACGTACACTGATATGAGCTATGTGGGATGTGGTCTGTGGCTGCAAGATGCCACACTGGACAGGGGCCAGTGCAAGGCCAGTTTATTTCCTTCTCTTGGTTGCATTTATTATTTTTTAAATTTTATTTGTTTGAGAGGCAGAGTTACACATAGAGGGAGAAACAGAGAGAAAATCTTCTATCCACTGGTTCACTCCCCAGATGGCCACAATGGCCGCAGCTGGACCGGTCTGAAGCCAGGAGCCAGGAGTTTCTTCCAGGTCTCCCACACAGGTGCGCGAGCCCAAGCACTCGGGCCATCTTCCGCTGCTTTCCCAGGCACATTAGCAGGGAGCTGGATGGGAGGAGGAGCAGCCGGGACTGGAACTGGCGCCCCTTCGGGGCACGGGCGACGCAGGCGCAGGCTTTGCCCACCACCACAGCGCGGGCCCCGCGTCTGTCTGCGTCTTTATCGTGACAACGCACATAGCACGGCCTTCATCCTGTGCAAGCTGTATCTAATCAGATGAGCTTTGTTCGGGGGGACGCGGATGAACACGTGGCCGTGTGTGTGCGGCGCAGTCCTTGGAGCCCCGGATCCGGCGGGGGGCGGGGGGACTGCGTGCTGCGCTGCCGCCCCGCACCGGAGTCCAGAGCTCCTCCGCGAGGCACGCAGTCTGCCTTCCACAATTAGCTGCGCTGCTTCCGAAGCAGAAACATGTTGTCGTCTGCAGAGAGCTGCGGGGAGCGGCTGCCAAGACTCCCCGGCCCCGCGTTCCCAGCCCCCACTCCCGGCGTGGGGAATCTGAGTGCGGCGGGTGCGGCCTGGGGGTCGTGTCCGCCCCCTCTCGTTGCAGGAGCGCGATCCAGGAGCTTGCTCAGCGTCCCCCACCCCGCCCCCAGAAAGCTCGAGGGTGACGGGCTGTGAGCGGGTGGTGGGGGTCAGCAAGCCCAGGTTCAGTGACCCCCAAGCTAGCTGCACCCTGGGCTCTGGCCACCTCCCCGCCCTCTGTCTATGCATCAGCGCCCTACAGGGGCCGGGGGCGGTGAGGGGCTATGGGACAACCCCTCAACTCCTTGGTCCCCACACGTGTCCCCTCACAGCCCCCAACCCAACCCCCTAAGGAACCATTCTTCCCACAGCAAACCCGAGGGCTGCAGCCAGAAGTCCTGGGACCCCCTGGGCCACACCTGTTCCCTAACGGATCCTCGAGGCTGACCCCTTGTCTCTCAAACTGGTCTAATCCAGCCGCCCCAGAATCTTTGCTGCCCCTTCCCACACCACCACAGCCCAGCCCCTCACAGCGAGGGGGGGGCTCTGCACGGTTCCCCCGCAGCCACCTGCTGTCCCCTTGTCTCCTGGTGGCTCTGACAAGCCACCATCTCAGCCCCTAGGCCTTTGCAGATGCCCCTCCCACGCTGTGGCAAACACGTGGGCCTGGCCTCTGGTGGCCAGAAATGTGGGGCTCCAGCTGACACCGTGGGGGGTCCTCACACACACACACACACACACACACACATATGCCAGGTTCCGAAGGCTTGAATGAAAGGGAAAGAATGGAAAAAAGCCACACCATGCATATACTTTTAAATTTTAATTCCACAGGATAAGTGGACGTGTTTTGGGTAAGGGGAGTTAAGTAATTAAATAGACGGTTTAGACGAATTTCGGGTGTGGGAATTTGGCATAACATCCAGGTTGCTGCTGGGATGCCTGCGTCCCAGTACAGAGGGCCTGGGTTCAAATCCTGGCTCTGCTTCCGACTCCAGCCTCCTGCTAATTCGTGCCCTGGGAGGCAGCAGACGGCGGCTCGGGGACTCGGGTCCCTGCCTCCCACATGGGAGACCCAGGTGGCCCTCCTGGCTCCCGGCTTCATCCTGGCGCAGCAGCTGTGCCATTTCGGGGGAGCCCCTGGATGGAAGAGCTCCCTTGCTCTCTCCCTCCACGCCCCCTGTGCCACTCTGCTGTTCAAATAAATAAATTGATCCAGCTCCCTGCTAATGCACCCAGAAAGCAGCTGAGGACGGCCCAAGTCCTTGAGCCCCTGCACCCACGTGGGAGACCCAGAAGAAGCTCCTGGTTCCTGGCTTCAGCCTGGCCCAGCCCTGGCTATTGTGGCCATTTGGGGAATGAACCAGAGGATGGAAGATCTCTCTCTGTCTCTCCTTCTCTCTCAGTAACTGTGTCTTTTAAATAAATAAAACAAGTCCTTTAAAAAAATAAAAATGAGGGGCTGGCACTGTGGCGTAGTATGCTAAGCCTCTGCCTGTGGCAACAGCATCCCACATGGGCGCCGATTCCAGTCCCGGCTGCTCCTCTTCTGATCCAGCTCTTTGCTGTGGCCTGGGAAAGCAGTGGAAGGTGGTCCAAGTCCTTGGGCCCCTGCACTCACGTGGGAGGCCCAGAAGAAGCTCCTGGCTCCTGGCTTCAGATTGGCCCAGCTCCAACTATTGCAGCCATCTGGGGAGTGAACCAGCAGATGGAAGACCTCTCTCTCTCTCTCTCTCTCTCTCTCTCTCTCTCTCTCTGCCTTTCAAATCAATCAATCAATATTTTAAAAAATGCACAATGTCAAAAACCTCCAGGGACCGGCGCTGTGGCACAGTGGGCTAAGCCACTGCCTGCAGCACCAACATCCCATATGGGCGCCGGTTCGTGTCTCGGCGGCTCCACTTCTGATCCATTTCGGCACAGGGCAGCCACTGACCACTGATGACACACAGCTGTCAGTCTGAACTGTGCTATCACTCTAATTATCCCTGGCTAAGGAAAAATGACTCATTTTGATTGCACTTCCCCAGGAAGGACGGCACACCTGCAGTCTGAGTGTGGGCCCGGCGCCAGGCACACAGCCCCCGAGTCTCGGGACAACGGCCCCGGGGGCACCTGCCACCTGGCAGGGCTGTTGGCTAGGCTTCCGGTGCCTTCCGCATCTGAGCCGCGCGGATCTGTGAATGAGAAACAGGTGCGCAGCCCATCTGGTCTGTGGACAAACAGCTCCCGCGCGTGTTCTCCCAGGCATCTGCAAGTGAGAGGGGACCCCACAGCACCCTCTCTCCCAGAGCCTCTGACATAGGTACAGCACAGCCGTCGGCAGCTGGAACGTTCCACCTGAGTCTGCCCGCCTGTGGAGCCCGGGGAAGGCATGCCCCCTGAACTTGACCTTCCAACAAGTGTGGAGCCCCAAGTGAGGGGCACAGCTGGCTGGGGTCCCAGCGTGGGCCGGCAGCCAGTGGAGGTGGAGGTTGGAGGAGGGCGCACATCCCACTCTCTGGGGTTTGAGGGCCCTGGGGGAGGTCAGCGGGCCCTGGCTTGCAGGGTGATCCGGCTTGAACAGGATTTGCCCCCACCCAAGCCGACGATGCCGCCCCTGGCCAGTGGTTCGGGGTGGGGACTCAGGGTGCCTGGGAGGTAGGCCTGCCCCGGTCTCCCTCTCTGCTTCCCGCTCGCCGGGCGTTCCTCCCTCTGCACGCCTCTCAGACACCAAAGCAGCCTTGGACTGTGAACCTCCCGACCCGTGAGCCCTGGAGCACCCCGCTTCCGGCCTCCACGGCTGCCCCCAGGTCTCTAAGTAACACCAAGCTGAGAGAGCAGGGGCAAGCAGCCTCTGTGCCAGGGAGGGGAAAGGGGCTTTGCAGGAAGGGCAGGAGGGGCGGCAGGAGCATCCGAGGGTGAGGACAGCAGCTGCGGGCAGCTGGGTCCCCTCCCCCGATGGCTGCAGAACAGGGGCTGGGAGACAGCTGAAGCCTGGGCAAGGAGGGGGCAGGACCCAGGGATCCCGGGACTGGGAGTGAGGGGCGGGGCCCCGGGTTCCGGCCACGCCTCCCTCTCTGCAGCTTGGCTCCTGGTTCAGTCACCGGGGAGACTAACAGGCCGTGCCAGTTCACAAGGCCACCGTGGATGGGTGGGCGGCTGCCTGGGTGGTGGTGGGCGTGTCCCACAGAGAAAGCTGGGTGCGTTTTCTGGAAGAACGGGGAATAGAGACTGGTCCGTGGGAGAGCTGGCGGCAACATCCAGGGCCCCCCTCTGTCTCAGGGGCAGTTTCTGGCTGCAGGAGCTTCCCCGGGGCCTCGTGTCCCTGCCTGGCCCACCTGCCCACCTGCACGCCAGGTGAGTCCCAAAGCCCCAGGCCAGGAGAGATCTGATTGGCCCATGTGAGCCGGGAAACGGGGTGCTTGGAAAACACCCTGGATCCCTGGACCACGGAACCCAGGAGCCCTCAAAGCTGGGAGCCACGTGGGGGAGACACCGTGCTCCAATGTGCTCATCCCCAGGGAAAGGAGACCCAAGGATGGCTTCTCCATGTTCCGTGGCTCCAGAGCTGCCGAGTGCAGGAGCCCAGGCGTGGAGCCCGCAGCGCCTGGCCTGCCCCAGCTCGTCGGCCCGATGCCTGCTGATAACACCCGCTGCCTCCCAGGCCAGGCCCAGCCCTGCGCAGATCCGAGGCAGAGGGCCTGGGAGAGCCCCCAGGCAGGCTCCAGGTCCCCCCTCCCCCAGCATGAGGCAGCTCTGAGCCCAGCAGGGGCCCCCTGGCGGCAGCTGGACAGCACTGCTCAGTGGGTGCAGCTGACTCTTCATGCCCCTCTGCCTTGGCCTTGACATTGTGTCTGTCTCCTTGAGGCCACACATGGAACCCCATGATGCCCAGGCCATGTGTCCCCAAATGGCTATAGTGGCCGGGGCTGGGCCAGGCCACTCCATCCGGGTCTCCCATGTGGGTGCAGGGACCCGAGCACTCGGGCCCCCTTCCACTGCTTTCCCAGGTGCATTAGCGGGGAGCTGGCTCAGAAGCAGAGCAGCCGGGACTCGAACCAGAGCTCATCTGGGAGGCAGGCAGTGCAGGTGGCAGCTTCGCCCGCCGGGCCGCAGCACTGGCCCCTGACATGGCTCTCGGGCAACAGCTCTGGCCCCAAACAGCCCCACAGCTCACGTGCTAGAACCAATCCCCCGCACGGCAAGCTGAGAGCGGGCCCTCACCAGAGGTCTGTGCTCACGGACGGAGCCCTTTCAGGAGCAGGCTGGCTTCTGTTGGGGGGGGGGGGCTCGTGCTGTGGCGCAGCCACAAGGGACCCTCTGCATCCCACTTCAGAGTCCCTGGGTCCGAGGCCGGGCTCCGCTTCCCATCCTGGGAGGCAGCCGGTGATGGCTCAAGTACCTGGGTCCCTGCCTTCCACGGGGAAGACCCGGATGGAGCCCCTGCCTTCCAGCTGGCCCAGCCCCGGCTGTTGCGGGCATTTGGGGAGTGAACGCACTGACATTTCTCGCCTTTCAAACCAAAGCCTCTTGGCCGGCCCACACTCGCGCTGCTCTGGGGCCACAGGGAGGCCCTCAGCCGATGCCTTCTCTGCACCTTGGCTGCGGCCTGCACTCCCTGGCTTAGGAAACCCGGCACTGCTTACAAACCTCCCGGCCTGTGTGTCCTGTGAGGACAGCCGGAGCGGCCCCACCCTCCTCCGAGCTGCGGCGTGGACGGGGCTCCTGGCACGCCCGGCTGCAGGAGTAAACACGGCCTTGTTAGTAACTGTCCACACCCGCCCGGCGCTGCAGCCTCTGGACGCCTGGCAGGGCCCAGGGAGACTCAGCACGCGGGGCTGGACCAGGACCGCCAATCACCGGACGAGGAGGCCGGAGCTGAGCCACACCAGCAGGCAGCAGGCAGGGCCCAGGAGCCAAGCGGGAGCTCCGCAGGGGGTCCCAGGCGCAGTCCCGGAAGGTTTGCTGCTTCCGGCGTGGCCCCGAAACTCAGCTGGCACCGCTGGGCTGCTGGTGCAGGGCTCCGTGCTGGCTGCGGTTGGCTCTGCTGCCCTCTCTGAACTTGACTTAGAGTAGGCAGGAGGCCGAGCTACCGCAGGGCCAATCCAGCCCGTCACGCTGGCTCCAGGCTCCCACAGCCCTGTGGGGCACACCGGCCACCCGTGACGACCCAGAGGGCACCTGGTAAGCGTCCCCCTGCCCCTTCCTTTGCTTGCTATGTCCCCATCGCGGCCGCCTTCAGGCAAGGCTTGACCCAGGACTCAGGCTGACTCGGTGCTGCGGCAGCGGCTGGGACTTCCGGCTCAGGGTTCCCATCTTGCTGAAAGTGACCCACTTCTCCCCCAGCTCCTGCCCGCCCCCGCTGCCGAGACTCCGGGGCTGGCTCTCACTGGCCCAGATTGGCACGGATGAGGCCACTTGTCTATTCTTGAACCAGTCAGTGCAAGGGGTGGGGGGACAAGGGACACATCAGTCGCCTTCAACCAGCTGGGGGTCAGGGCCCACCCAGACCCCCAGAGCCCCAAGGCCCCATCTTCAACAGGGAAAGGGGCTGAAGGCCAGAGGCACAGACAACAGATGTCCCGATGTCACTCCCACCACCGGCCGCTCACCTGCTGTTCCCTGGCCTGAATACCTGCCCCATCAAGCTCGCACCCCACCCCACACTCTGTGTGGGGCCGCCTCCATGAAGCCCTCCTGGACCACGCCCAGCCAGCTCTCAGCTCCGGCCCCTGTGTGTCTCGTCCTTTGTGAGGGCTTCATTGAGAGCCACCTCGCAGGGCGCACGGTTCACCCACTGACCGTGTGCAGCCCAGAGGTCCACCTCACAGCACTTCAGAACACTGTCCTCACTCCCTTAGCATTCGGCCCTCACTAGCCCGCTCCTCCAGCCCTGGTGACCCCCGACCTACTTCCTGTCTCTAGGGACCTGCCTGTGCGGGACATGGAGCTCGGACGTGGTGTGAGCCGCTTCCCTCCCGAGCACGCGGCCGCGAGCGTGCAGGGTGCTGACCCTGCTCCCGGGGAAGCCGGCCCTCATTTGCTTTACCCATTTCTCAGCTGCAGGGCGGCTGGGCGGCTCCCGCTGCGGGGCGATCATGAATGGTGCTGCAGACGGATTCGTGTGGACCCACGTTTGTGTCCCCAGCTCTCTGGGCTGCTCACCTAGGAGGGGGCTCCGCGCACCACCCGGGGCCCCACACTGCCTCTCTTCCCCCCACCAGCAGGGTAGGGAAGGTTCCGATTCCTTGCCGGCCTCCTCACATCTCTTCGAGATTCCAGCCGAAAGGGACCCGAGCAGGTGTGGGCGCGCTACTGCGCACATGGGTCACAGGGGGCAGAGGTGCAGATGACCGATGTCCACCGGCCGGAGAACGGGTGCAGGAAACGAGCAGACACATGGTGGCACAGGGGCAGGAGCTGCCTGGGGTGCCTGGATGCCGTCACGGGGCACCCGGGGTCGGGTCCTGGCGGCTTCCTGTTAATGCACCTTCCTGGGAGGCAGCAGGTGGCAGCCCTGGTACTTGGGTCCCTGCCACCCACGTGGGAGTCCTGGATTGAGTTTCCGCCTCTTCTGGCTTCAGCTATGCCCAGCCCCAGCCGCTGCGGCCATTTAGGGCGTGAACCAGCACATGGGTGGTACTGACTGCCTTTCAAATAAGGTTTTAAAAGATTTTTGAGGCCAGCGCCGCAGCTCACTAGGCTAATCCTCCGCCTTGCGGCGCCGGCACACCGGGTTCTAGTCCCGGTCGGGGCGCTGGATTCTGTCCCGGTTGCCCCTCTTCCAGGCCAGCTCTCTGCTGTGGCCCAGGAGTGCAGTGGAAGATGGCCCAAGTGCTTGGGCCCTGCACCCACATGGGAGACCAGGAGAAGTACCTGGCTCCTGGCTTTGGGTCAGCGCGGTGCGCCGGCCGCAGTGGCCATTGGAGGGTGAACCAACGGCAAAGGAAGACCTTTCTCTCTGTCTCTCTCTCTCACTGTCCACTCTGCCTGTCCAAAAAAAAAAAAAAAAAAAGATTTTTGAAAGGAATGAAATTCTGACACATTACAACATAGATGAACTCTGAAACCATGCTAACTGAAATACCCAGTTAGAACTGTTACATGGTTTTTATTTTAAGAGGTATTTGAGAGGGAGGGCGGGCGAGAGACTGTGTCCTTATCTACTGGTTCACCCCCCAAATGCCTACAGCAGCCAGAGTGGAGCTGGGCCCAGCGCCACTGCCAGCTGTTGGGAATGAATCTCCGTGCCTCCCAGGAAGTGGCAGCCGTGGGCTGGAGCCGGGAACCAACCCCGGGTGCTCGGCTGTGGGATGTGGGCGTCGCAGCAGGCGCCGTCTGCACACCGGCCCCAAGTCTGCCCGAGCAGCTGGGGTTTCCACAGGTCCTGCGCCGCCACTTTGGGGAACACTGTAACAATGCTGTGCCCCATGAACAGTGTGTCTGCCCATCTGTTTATTTTTAATGTTTTACAGTTTTCAGGGTGTTGAGTTTTGTACTTCGGTTAAGATTATTCCTATTTAAATGTATTTATTTGAAAGGCAGAGTTACAGAGAGAAAGGGAGAGAGAGAGACAGACGTCTTTTATCTGCTGGTTCCTTCCTGAACTGGATGGGAAGTGGAGCAGCTTACCCACTGCGCCACAGCACTGGCCCCAACGGCGGCCTCTGTGTGCTGATGTCACTCCTCCGTCTGTCTGCCGGCGCCTCTGAAATGTCACTCGGCTAACACACGGCGAACAGGGTGGGAGGAGGAGGACTTGAACAACAGGACAACGGCGGGGTGGGGACAGGGGATCATCAAGGACAAGGCCAGGTTTTTCGCCTGGGTGCTGTGCATCAGGACTGTGGTGGGGTGGGGCACTTCCTGTCCAGGAGTGTGGTTCTGGTGTGCCCAGGACAGGCGGGCAGTGTGGTGCAGTGGCGTCTGGTACCAGTGCCCGGGATGGAGTCCCACCTCCGCCTCCCATCCAGCGCCCTGTTAACGCACCTGGGAGGAGCAGGTGACGGCCCGAGTGCTCAGATCCCTGCCACCCATGTGGGAGACGCAGATGAGTTCCTGGCTCTGGCCTGGCACAGCCCCAGCTGTTGTGGGCATTTGGGGAGTGAACCAGCAGATAAAGATCCCTGTGTCTGGGGCTGCCCCTGTGGCACAGCGGATAAAGCTGCCTACGGCATCCTATGTGGGCCCCAGTTGCTCCACTTCCCATCCAGCTCCCTGCTAATGTGCCTGGGAAAGATGGTCCAAGACCTTGGGCCCTTGTACCCACACGGGAGACGCGGATGAAGCTTCTGGCTCCTGGTTTCCGTCTGGCCCAGGCCTAGGCCACAGCCCTGGACCCTTGGGGCCACCTGGGGAG
This sequence comes from Oryctolagus cuniculus, assembly GCF_964237555.1. Lineage (NCBI taxonomy): Eukaryota > Metazoa > Chordata > Mammalia > Lagomorpha > Leporidae > Oryctolagus > Oryctolagus cuniculus. The sequence goes on along the minus strand of NC_091432.1, from coordinate 232,913,434 downwards.
TGAACGAGTAGCTGAAGATCTCTAACTTCTGCCTTTCAAATAAGTAAAACTACTTCTGCCACTCCACCTTTGAAATGAGTAAGCACGCAGGAACTACAGCAGTGCTGGGCGTCCGGGCAGGGCATGGAGGGGACACCCAGGACCAGGCAGTGCCACAGCATGGCATGCGGGACAGGGACAACCCCAGGGGGCGGCACCCGGTCGTCAGAGCGAGGAGGGTGGTGGGGACCGCGTCCTGCTGTGTCTCAGCTGGGGGCCATCCCAGCGGGGTCCAGGGTTCCTTTCACAACCAGAAAAACTTGACTGACGCTCCCTGCCGATGAGGAGCCGAGTGAGGTGGGAAAGGGGCGCCCAGTGCGGGCTCTGGGACAGGGGCTCCGGCAATGCTGGGGGGGAGGAGGGGACGCCGCAGCCTGGCTGCCACCTCCAGTGTGGCCCCTGTCCTCATCTCTGGGTGACCGGTGGCAGGTGGACTGGAGCCACCTCCAGGGCTGTGAAGCGGCTGCCAAGGCCACAGGTGCAGTTCCTCACGTGCATGAAGTCAGCACTCCTTGCAAACCGGGCCGGAGCGGTTAGGACCCAGCTGCTAAGTGGGTCACAGTGGCCCCAGACATCCGGTCCCCAAACTGCTGAGCAAGCTGCCCTTCCTGCAGTGGGGGTGCACCAGCCATGGTCGAGGGGCTGGGTCCAGAGGTGGGGGGAGTCAGCACTCACTCTCCTTACCGTGGCCCACTGGGCGGTCCGAGGGAGTGAGGTCTCAATCTGCTGAGGTGACAGGAGGAGTGGGCCCCCGGGCAGCGGTGACAGTTAAGGAGCCCCCCCCCCAGGGGGGTCTAGAAGGGCTCATCAGGGTCCTGGGCTTCCAGCAGGCCCCGTGAGGTGCTGGGACCCAAGGACTTGGGCATCCTCCACTGCTTTCCCAGGCCATGGCAGAGAGCTGGATTGAAGTGGAGCAGCCAGGAGTCGAACCGGCACCCATACAGAATGCTGGCACTGCAGGCAGAGGCTCTACCCGCTAGGCCACAGTGCTGGACCCTCTCCCTCTCTTTTTCTCTCATTTTATTTTCAAAGGCAGAGAGAACCTTCCATCTGCTAGCTTACTCCCTAAACGTCTGCAACAGTAGGGGCCGGAGTCGGGAGCAGGCAGCTCCATCTGGGTCTCCCTTGTGGGTGGCAGAACTCGAGCCCGTGACCCATCACTGCTGCCTCCCAGGGCACGTGACGGCGGAGGCCGGGATGGCGGGCACAGAGGGACTCGACACCTGGCGCTCGGAGATGGGATGCAGGTGTCCTAAGTGGCTTTTTTTTTTTTTTTAATATTTATTTGGAAGGAGACAGAGATGGATGTTCCATCTTCACTCATCAAATGGCTACAACAGCCAGGCCTGGGCCAGGCCAGAAACCAGGAGATATTCCAGCTTGGTCTTTTTTTAAGAATCACTTTATTTTTTGAAAGAGTTACAGAGAGAGGTAGAGCCAGAGAGAGAGGTCTTCCATCCGCTGGTTCACTCCCCAAATGACCACAACGGCCAGAGCTGAGCTGATATGAAGCCAGGAGCCAGGAGCTTCTTCTGGGTCTTCCACGCAGGTAGGTACAGGGGCCCAAGGACTTGGGCCATCTTCTACTGCTTTCCCAGGCCACAGCAGAGAGCTGGATCGGAAGAGGAGCAGCCAGGACTCAGACCGGTGCCACACGGGATGCTGGCGTTGCAGGCTAGGGCTTTAACCCACTGCGCCACAGCACCAGCCCCTGGCCTGGTCTTTCACATGGGTGCAGGAACCCAAGTACTTGGCCAGCATCTGCTGCTTCCAAGGCACATTAGCAGGGAGCTGGATCAAAAGCGGAGCAGCTGGGACTCCAATACAGGATGCTGGCATCAAGAGGCAGCTTAACCCGCTCGCCCAAACGGCCCCATGAAGGCCACCTCCAGTCTGTGCCACGCGCCTGCTCCAGGCCTGGGCTTTCCTGCATCGAGCCCTCGGCAGAGCCCACAGCTGCATTTCCCACCAGGGGAGCTCAGCTGGCTGCCGTGAGGAAGGAAGCAGAGCCCAGGACAGCGGCGGTCCTGTTCGGGCCCTGCAGCTCTGGGCAAGGTGGGCGCCTGCCCCAGCACTCAGGTAGGGACAGCGAGGTCTGGGGCGGCCCCGGCAGCATCACGGGCAGCGGCGGCGATGCAGACGTGGGCCCCACAGGAGCCCTCTGAGGTCTCGCACTAGGCCTCCAGGGGACTGGGGCCGGCACAGGCGGAGCGCCATCGGCTCGGCCGCCTACCCCCCAGCTGCACCTTCCTGCCCCGACTCAGGTCCTGAGGCCCCAGGGGTGTCACAGCACACACGGTCAGAGGCGGGCTCACCCTGACCCTCGCGGAGGCCGGAGGCTGCTGCTGACATCACAGACAACCACGGGGTACTTCCCGGCGTCCACTGCGCGGGGCTGGGCCAAGGCCTGGACTTAACCCCTGCCCCGCACAGGTGGGAGGAGCCGGCCTGGGCTGTCAGTGCAGCTTGACGCTGCTTAGCGGGTGGGGGCCGCGGCAGGGCCTTCTGGGCCCCGCAGTTCTGAAGGCAGAGTTCCGGCGGGAGACCCATGGAAGCCAGGGGCCGCTCAGCTCAGTGGAGTCCAGGGGGAAGTCCCAGCTGTGCTTGGGGCGGTTCTGAGGGAATGGGCAGGAGGGGACTGCAGGGCGGTGGGAACTTCCCACCCCTGCAGTGGAGGCCCCGGGGCACTCAGCCCCACTGTATGTAAAACAGGCTAACCCCTCCAGGGAAAACGAGGGGCTGAATGGCCTCGAGGGGGCACAGCCATCTGGTAATCCCGCCAGGAGCAGCGTGTGAGCCCGTCCCAGCCCCCACGCCTCTGCCAGGGGCAGCAGCAGCGCCCGGGCCGCCTGACTGGGAAAGCCCACGCGAGCCCCAGCGTGGACACCTGTGACTCGCAGCTGACGCGAAGCCGTCGGCTTCTAATAGCCTCTGCCACGGATCTGCTAAGACACCTGGAGCTCCCTAGTTGGTGTCGCCATTGTCAGGGAGAGAAGTGGGAGGCAGTTAACTAATTTAATGAACGAGACCCACAAAGAAACAGAGGAGAGGGAGGTGCGGAGGGCGCTGCACACACACGCTTCCGTCACAGAGCCTTTATTGTACACATGAGCAGTACCTGACCCGACCCCGCCGTCACGTTTACATAAATACTCTGCCGCGATCGTTACTGTTAGAAGGTTACCGAAGCCCCCTGCACCCCAGTTTAACCTGAAAAGCAAATGCCACTTGTAGTCCTGCAAGCCCCCGCTCAAACCCAACTTCTGGATTCCAGGCGTCTGCGTGCCCCTGGGGTCACGTGCACAGGCAGACGCATCGGGTGGCGCCCAGAGGCTGCGGAGGCCAGCGCTCCCCGGTCTTGCAACCTCACAGCACCTTCCGCACTACGGAGGCTGACCTCTGGCCCCACTGCCAGCTCTGGCTGCGCCACATCGCATCGCTGAGAGCTGACGGCCACAGGGGCCACCGGGTACTTCCGCTCCACTCTGACCTCCACTGACTTCATTCTAACTCCCCCTTCCGATGGCCAGCTGCAAACCGCCCGCCAAGAATCCCCTGATCCGGCTGACCACGGCCCACCGCGCCCCTCAGTGTTTTGGGGTACGCGTCCATGCCCCAGCGGAAAGGCAGCGTTCTTCCAGCACAGCCCCCGTGGACAGGCACAGCGGCTTCCCCAGGAGAGCGGGCCCGCGTGCAGGTCGAGCAGCACCGGCGTGGCCCAAGGTGCGCGTCTCACAGACCGCCTGCCCGCAACACCCAGGGAAGCGCGTGAGCGGCCCTTCCGCGACAACTGGGTGTTCCCACATCGATGCCTTCTTGATCAACCAGGAGGCACGGGTGTAGCAGACATCAACGCACTGAGTCCTGCAAGGAAAAATGAGCGGCAGCCCGGGCTCCAGTACACAGCGCGCTGGGAGGGCGGGGGCTGGGCCAGCAACCTCAGGCCTCGCCCTAGGGGCCTCCTGGACAAAGGCCGGGGCGGGGCGTGAGGCCGGTGGGCTCCTGCACTCCCCTCTGGCAGCGGACTTGCCTGAAGACCCAACAAGCCACGCTCTGAGTAAGGTGACCCCCCTGTGAGCCTCCCCACATGGCTGTGGCCCCACAGCAAGCCTGGCGGGAGGGAGGGGAGGGGAGGTGTGGGGCCAGGGACAGTGGAGACTCCACCCCAAGTGGCACGTCCGGGGGGCAGCCTGGCTGTATGTGACGTGGTCTCTTAAAGGAACCTGGACTGAGACCAGGGCCTCTCACAGGGGAGCAAGGCCCCAGCCCGCCCCGCCTCAGGAGCCAGAGGCGCCAGCCCACCAGTTCCAGCCGGCACCCTGTGCGCATCACTGCTAACCTTGGAAGCACGGAGGGACCGCGAGACAGACAGCCCCAGTCCTTGCCGCCGTCAGGAGCCGGGATCAGGGGATCAGTGATGGCTCCTATTGTCCAGAAAACGGTTTTCTAGCAAAATGCATGCAACTTGTTAACCTCGCGGCTGGTGGCACCTGCAGTCCACGCAGCTCTCCACGGAGCGCGGACACTCTGGGGCAGCTCTCCACGGAGCGCGGACGCTCTGGGGCAGCTCCCTCCACGGAGCGCGGACGCTCTGGGGCAGCTCCCTCCACGGAGCGCGGACGCTCTGGGCAGGCAGGCAGGCAGGCAGGCAGGGAGCACAAAGCACAGCGGTTCTGCCACGTGCAGCCCAGCTCTCCTGCCCCGAAACACCGCAAGGGCTCCAGCATCCAAACACGGGGTGACGCCAAGCCCCAGAGGACTCTGGGCATCAGGCAGCAGGGAGGCCGCTTGTGAGCTGAGGGAGCGACCGGCAGCGGCCCCAGCAGAGCCGAAGGCTGGGTCACAGCTTAGGCCACGGACGAGCGCCACATTCAGACGGGGCGGGAAGCTGACAACGCTGCTTGGAAGCCTGGAGCTGCGGCCGGCTTTGCCACCTTGGGCTGAGGTTCTGAGTTCCGGTATCACCACGCTGGCTTGGACCCTTCCTCTAGCCCCGGCACAGGATGGGCAGCCAGGCTCCGTGCCGGACGCTGTGGCCAGTGCGCCCTCTCTCACCCGTGCAGCCCTGTGCTGAGCCCTGCGGGCTGCCACCTGCAGCCACCGGCCACTGGGAGCGAGCAGGGCGCCAGTATGGGAGGTGCGCCCGGCGCTCAGGCTGGGCTCCGTGCTCTTCTCTCACTCACTCCCCTGCCTGCACCCCAGTCTGGGAAATGGGGACCCCTCCTGGCAGGGAGGGGTCATCACACCTCTTGCTCTTGCCAAGGACCTGGGAGCCCAGGAGGGCCTGGGGGGTCACAACCTGAGACCCCACTCTTGCAGCACTGGTGTCGCTGATGCACAGGAATGGAGTGCGGCCCCACCTGTCACACAGCTCCGAGACTGTACAACATGAAAGCGAACACTTGGGGTACACCTGCCTTCTCCCCAAGACGGGACAATCCACACCCCCAGAGGCCCAGGGAGGTGCCTGTTCTTTGGGAGTCAGCAGGGGTGGGCGGGGCAGAGCTTGGAGGGGGAGCGAAGTGTGCACAGTGACCCCACTTCCTCGGGACACTTAGGGAGTGACCCCAGCACAGAGGTGGCTGAGAAATGACCTGGGGCACTGTCACCCTCAGCCCCCATGGCTTCTCACAGACCCCAACTGGAGATGAGAAAGCAACCCCAGGACGCTGCTGTCACCCGGAGGCGCAGCTCCCCGGTGAGCCCGGCAGGGGTGCCCTGGACTTGCTGGAAGCCCCCAGCCCTGAGCACCAGCGCTCCTGCCGGCACCATGTTCTGGTCACAGGGCCTCTGAGTGTGTCCCATCTGCGACTCAAAATACTGCCCACCCCACCCCAAGTGTGGTGAGAGCTGCAGTTCCCTCACCACTCAGACGCCCGCACGCACTCACCTCCCCCTGCGCCTTCCCTGCAGCACGGGCCCCAGCCCGGCAGCACCTCTCTGGGGAACGCTCACTGTACTTAAGCCCCGGCAGAAACACCACCTCCCTGGCCCCTCGTTGACCCGTAAGGAAAGTCCTTCCCTTCTTAAAGAACAGACAGCTCTGAGAGGGAGGGGGCGGGGCGGGTGCCGCGTGGCAGCCAGGACCCAGGCTCTGGGAGCTTCCATATCCTTCCGTGCACCTGGCAACACAGACCCCACAGTGCCGTCAGACGCCCGGCCTCCGGAGCTGTCAGAATCCGGAACAAGGGTCTGGGGTCGCAGGGCCAGGAGCCGCGGGCAGGGCTGCACTCACTGAGCCGACTCTGCTTTTCCACGGTACCTGTCGGCCCCTCCGTGCGCTGTGCCGTGGAGACAGCCCGCCCGTGCCTCCTGCCCAGCCACCACCGCGCCCTGGGTGCAACACACACGGGGCACAGCCGCGCCCCTCAGTGCTCCCAGTTAAAAAGAAAAAAAAAAAGAAATCTAAAAACAGACTCTCTTCCTTTTATCCTCCTCTGTCCCTCCCCCCACCGAACGCTCCCACCTGAGGAGTCCTAGCTGCCTGCCACCAGCCGCAGACCCAGCTGAAAGCGAGAGGCCGGAGGCGGCGCAGCCCGCGCTGGGGCTGTCGGGAAGCTCCTGCTGGCCAGCAGGACCGTCAGTGTGTGAACAGTCTGCCGGGCGCCGTCCCCGGCGGGCGCCGGCCCCGGTGGGAGGTCACGCCGTGCCCGCCCAGCCGCCCGGGGGCTCCACGGAGCCGTTGGTTGCCTTCTTGACCTTCTTCACGTTCTCCGTCACCCCAGACGCCGTCACTCTGAGGAGGGAAACACAGCAGTCAGGGAACCGCCTCGTCTCAGACGCCCTGCAGGCTGGGGGCCCTGGCCAGCTCACTCGACCTCTCTGTGCTAAGCATAAACACATCCCGCTTTCCAGAACGGTCGCAGGAAACCGGTCTCCAGAGCACCCACGACAGCCGACCTCACCGACCGCCATTCACCTCCTGCCTGCCCCCAGGACTTTAATTTATTCTTTAATTACTGATTTATTTGAGAAGCAGTTAGAGAAGGAGAGGACTTCCATCCACTGGTTCATTCCCCACATGGCCACAATGGCTCAAGCTGGCCGATCCAAAGCCAGGAGCCAGGGGCTTCTTCTGGGTCTCCCATGTGGGTGCAGGGCGCTGCAGGCGGGGTGTAAGCCGTCAGCCCCTGCAGGGTGTTAATGCGCATCATGCCGGGCAAGCCATCTGCGCGGGTCTAGCAGCCGGCCACCATGGGTCATTTCAGAGTCGTGGGATGGAACCAGGGCCCGTTGAGGAAGAGCCAGGCTGCTTTCCGCCAGCCCAGGTCCCAGTGTCGGTCAGATGCAGCCGCAGCACCAGGCTGTGGGCTTCCAGGGCAGGGCCTTCTGTCTGGGGCAGGCACAGTGTTCACAGCAGGCCTGTGGCTCTGCCCGTGGCACTGCCCGGTGGCGTGAGGCCTCTCCCTCTGAACGCGAGGCCCTGGGAGGACCTCTGGCCTCACGGAAGGGCAGCCGGCAGCCTTCCAGGCGCTCTGGATCCACGAAGGAACAAAGTGGCTCCACGAGCAGCAGAGGGAACCAAGTGGCAAAGGCCCCGGGGCCATCGTCCCACACTTGGCACCACCAGGAATCCCTGGTCAGTAACAGCGATCACACCTGTCGGCCCCAGGACCCAGCCGCCACCCAACAACGGCAACACGGGACCCCTGAGACGCCTCCGGAGTGCAGAGCTTTAGGGGGAAGATGGCTTCCCCCCCTTCCTTCCTGTTGCAACCAAACCCCCGAGCCGCCCAGAGGTGCAGCTGTTCCCAGAATCGAGGCATGGCCGAGCCGTGGCCTCTGGGAAACGTGGCTCTCGGTGGTGAGAGCGGCAGCGGTCCTCAGACCAAGGGCGTGGCTCCCTGACTCTGGCCGGCAGGCTCCTCTCACATCTCAGGCCTGAGGGAGACCGTGCGGCTCCCAACTCGACCTCCCAAGGGCAGCACGGCAGCCCCACGCTGCTCCAATTGCAGCAGATCAGAAAGGAACAGAAGCCTGAGCCTTCTAGAAACCGCCCCAGAGCAAGGCAAGTGTCCAGGGTTACAGCACCACGTGCAAAGGGCAGAGGGGGTGGGCTCACGCTGGCACGGCCACCGTGGCCCTGACAGGAGGCTGGGGCGCGTGTCTACATTTCCTTCCGGATGGCCGGCCAACTGGGAAACTCCGGGTACCATCCACGGACCGTGCGCAAGGTCCCTGGTGGAACGGAGGAGCAGACCCCGCCCTGGGTTAGTCCTGACCTGCGTCTGTGGCTTTTCACCCAACGGGACATGCTCAGACGCTGCCGCCTCCCCTCCGCCGCCCACAGAGGCCATCAGCAGGACCTGCCTTGGGCTCACCGTCCCAGTGACAGGGCTGAGCACAAAGAGCTGTCCCCGGCTGCCTAACCTGCCTGCCAGCCCCAAGACCCAGCGAGGCTGCAGCCGAACTGCAAGGTCAAGGCTGAGGCCCTGGGGGCAGCAGAGGGGAGGGCGAGCAGCCTGAGGCCGACAGCGCAGAGGCGCTCTGTCGCCATTCTTTTCTGGAAAAGGAGGGCCCTTTCCCAGCGCAGTGACTCAGAAAAGCCCACCCGGATGACGCAGGGGTCAGGGGTCAGGGGTCGCCGGCAGGCCCACAGGCAGCTCTGAGGACCACGCCCCGGCCCAAGCCCACCCGGATGACGCAGGGGTCAGGGGTCAGGGGTCGCCGGCAGGCCCACAGGCAGCTCTGAGGACCACGCCCCGGCCCGGGGTCAGGTGGGGCTGCTGGAAGCAGGGCTCGATGATGGTCAGCAGGACGGCAGGTCCCATCTTCCTGGCTAGACCCAGCAGCGGCCAGCAGACCAGACCGGGAGTCAAACCAATCGCGAGAGCCTGAGGCTGGAGCGCCCGCACCCGCACCCGCGTCATCTGTTACAAATAGAGCAGCCACCTCTGGAGCAACTGGTCCACCGCTCACCGCGTCGCTTTCAGTTAGAAAAGGGACGGGGCCGAGGAGAGGGAGGGAAAGAAGGCTTCTTACACAGACTCCATCTCCAGGTCGTCTTCCTCCTGAGACAGCTGCAGGTAGGGGTTGTCTGAAGCCGGGCGGAATTTGTACCCCGTAAGTACAAAGAACACCAGCGTGGCCATTTCATCCAGGAGCTGCAGATTTTAAAACCCACCACACATAAAGGGGTTAGCAACACTCTTCTTCAGAAAGCAGTGGAACTAACCAAACTGACACAGCCCCTCCACGGCCCGCCACAGCTGCAGGTGGTCTGCAGGTTTACTGCGGCCCCCACCAAAGCACCCTTGCCTGGGACACCAGTGGCGAGCTGGTGCTCGGAGGAGCCCCTCACACCCATGGCGCCCACAGCCGGGACCCTTGGAGGAGCCCCTCACACCTACGGTGCCCACAGCCGGGACCCTTGGAGGAGCCCCTCTCACCCACAGTGTCCACAGCCGGGACCCTTGGAGGAGCCCCTCACCCACGGCGCCCACAGCCGGGACCCTTGGAGGAGCCCCTCTCACCCACGGCGCCCACAGCCGGGACCCTTGGAAGAGCCCCTCGCCCACGGCGCCCACAGCCGGGACCCTCGGAGGAGCCCCTCACCCACGGTGCCCACAGCCGGGACCCTTGGAGGAGCCCCTCACCCACGGTGCCCACAGCGGGGACCCTCAGAAGAGCCCCTCACCCACGGCGCCCACAGCCGGGACCCTTGGAAGAGCCCCTCTCACCCATGGCACGCACAGCCACATGTGAGCTCAAGGAAGTCTCCAAAGCATGTGGCACAGACCGTGGCGTCTAACGAGCTCTGCACCTCCTGAAATATCTCATTACTGAAACAATGCTAAGGGGCGAGCGAGGGAAGGTGCGTCCTGAACGCCTCTGGCCCGTGGCTGCAGGAGAGCACCTCGGGCACACAGGGCCAACCTGACTGCCTGAGGCTCTTCTCTTCAAAGACTTTCAAGTGAAAACTAAATCAATAATGCAGTTTCTTCCAGATTTCTCAAGTGGTCCAGCAGCTGTCCTGGACAGACCAGGCCACCCCCAGAGACGTCCGTAAGCACCTGAAGTTACCCCCAAGCCCTGATGCCCTGGCTCTGGGCCTGGCAGCGGCCTACCTGGTAGAGCCACTTCCACTGGAAGGGAACAGCAAGTTTAAGGAGAAACGCGATGATCCTGGTGAAGTATATGTAACACACGATCTAAATGAGCAGGAAAGAAATGAGGAAAAAAAAATCAGAGAAATTAAGGCATCACTTTCTTCCCACAACTTGCTTTCACAAGTTAATCCACTCACAGTCCTAACTAAGGAATGCCGCGGGGAGAGCCGCTCGTCTGCTGCCCACACTGCAGGGGTCTCGTCCCTCGCTCCAGGCGACCACGACCCTGCTCGGCCACGCTGGGCAGAGGACAGGACAAGGCAGGGCCACCCTGAACTCCTCCCCAGCTGTCCGCAAACAACCCCGGGACCTCAGTAACACTTCCCAGCAGCAGACTGCAGCAACAGCAAAACAAAGCCACGCAGGCAAACAACGACTTCTGGTCTCTCCACGTGGATGCTGGAACACGGGAGACGGACGCTCAGAAGAGGCCCGGCGCTACTCTGACAAGCAAGGACGTCTGTGCCCGTCCTCCTCGTGACGGGCCTGCCGGGCCGGCTCCCCGAGCACGGCCTGATCGTGGGCTCCAGCCCAGGGCAGCCGGGCTCGCAGGTCAGGCCATGTCCGCTGGGGACTGCTCACCACCCTCTCCACATGCAGCGAGAGGTGTGTGCCGACAACTGTGCCTGCTCCAGTGGGTGACACAATCCACGGGAAAGGCAGTACGTCCAACCCCAGCAGGGCCTCTGCCTTGCTCTGTCCCACCGCAGTCTCTCGGGTTTGCCCAAGCAAAGGAACCATCTCAAGTGACAGTCAACACGGAAACCGCAGGTGGGAGACCTGGGACTGTTCTCTCAGGACCCAGGAAGCAAACTCAAGACCCACACCTTCCATATGCCAAGAATCTACAACCCTGAGAGTCTCAAGCAAGTCCCATGCGCGGTGCTATCTTAGAGCCTGCTCAGGCCCCCAGAGTCCTGGGTTCAGGCTTTATACAGACTGTCTCAATTGCCTGTTCTGAAGTAGGACCATCAGCAGGAACCTAGTTTCCTGCAGAGAACCCAGACAGATGCAGACACGCTGGTAAATGTGAGTGCTGGGGTGCAGCAAGCAGGCCGCGTGGCGGGCAGTCCCACTCCCCTCCGCAGTGGGCAGCTGCAGCGCCTGCGTGCCCTGGGCAGGGGTGGGAGAGCAGCTCACAGGGGGCCTGTGCCGGGTTTCCATAATCGCTGCATTTGTATTTAACCTCAAGCCTGTGGTATTTCCTAAGTATTTAAAGCCAACATTTTACATAAAGTGACTCGGACATCTCCCCACTCTGCGATCCCGCTTGAGTCTACAAGCAGAAACCACAGAGCTCCAGGCCAGGCTCCCGCGCCTCCCCCACCCTCGGACACCCGCGGCCCCACTGCTTGAGTGGCGCGCGTCCAGATTCAGGACTGGTTTCGCTCACCAAGACGTAGTAGTGCCTGAAAAGCTTCAGCTTTGCTAGGTTGATAGCAGCTGGGGAGAAGAGAGAGAAAGCGAGAGGTTAACATCCTTCCTCACTCTAAAGGCCACTCCCACTCAGTGCTGCCCTGAGGCGCAGCCACGGGGACAGGGGACAGGAAGCTGCTGGGGGCTCTCCCCAGCCTGAGGGAGAGTGGAGGGCCAGCGCAGCGGGCCCAGCGGTGCACTGAGCTGGTGCAAAGGGTTCCGAGGTACTCCCCATGCTGGGGCCAGCAGCTTTAGCCTGCCACGTTGCAATTACGTTGACCCCAGAGGAATCAGGACTTTTCTTCCCCGGGCGCCAGCTGAGCCCTTGAGCCCCACCCTGCGCTGTGACAGTCCGGGAGCTGCCCCCTGGCTGGGATGCAGACGCTGTCAGCCCCCAGGTCCATTCTGCGAAGTCCACTTTCCTTCAAGCGCCTTACAAGAAACCCTTTGCACACCACCTCCCTAGCTCTGACCTCCCTTCCCGAAGTGCAAGGCAGCCAAGCAGGACCACTCCCGACACTGCCTGCAGCTGTGAAACACTGATGACCACAGAGGGCAGCGGGAGCCCTCGCCATCGGCAGTCCTCTCATTCATCATAAACCTTCCCGCAGGAGGCAAATTAATTTTGCTTAAGAGCACTCAATTACTGATGCAGTGTAAGAACGGGCTGTGGTGGCGAAGGCTTTCGCCTTCTTCCTCTCTCCTCTGGCTCATGGGTGGGGGCAATCAAGCTGGGAAATTCCTGGAACCCTGAATCACCTACAAGGTGAGCATCAAGGAGGAGCAGCTGCAAGACCCCTCCCCCGGCCAGGAACCAAATGCATGGACGAGGGGAGGACACCGCGTGTGCCTGGGAGCCCCCTCGGGACGGGAGTGCGGTGCAGGGACTCAGCCCCTCCGCAGTCTCCTGTAACTTACTAAGTCTCTCTCGTCTTCACCTGTACGAGTGAGGCAGGGCCTGGGGCAACCCCGGCTCCTGGCATCCGTGGGGAGAGGGGTGCAGGAGGCCAGCCCCACGCTCACAGAGGAGCTGCAGGACCAGGAGAGGCTGCACTGTGCACATGAACAGGGTCCCCGTGGACGGAGAACCCGTGTGTGCCCGAGCCCCTCGCCGCACGTGGGCTCGCTCCTGCTCCCGGTCCCTTGACCACTGCCGCCTCCTACTGCCCTCTGCTCTTCCTTGTGAGTGACTGAGGACAACAGCCCTGGTGAGAACTGTGCCCTGACAAACGGAAGCTCCACGGCGCCGCGTCAGGACAGAGGAGGGGTGAGCGTGGCTGCCAGGGAGGGATCCCGACCCTGGCCAGGAGGCCAGGGCTGAGAGTGAGGATTTCCCAGAGCCCCGAGCCAGAGCCAAGTGAGAGAATGTTCGGGAAACAGCAAACTCCGAGACTCAGAGGTGAGACGGCTCCACAAGTCCAGGAAGACAGGCGGAGAGCAGCTGGGCAGCGGAGAGGCCAGCAGACGGGGCATGGCCAGGAGCAGAGCCCCACGCTGGTGAGCACCCGCCCTCTGTGCAGGCTCCTGGCCCAGGAGCCTCCCGGGGGCTTTAAGCAGAAGCCCAATCACTGCCACGGTCAGGTGTACGTTTAGGCCCCTCTGTGGGAGAAACGAGAGGCAGTGGAGGTGTGGCCTGGGAGGGAAGGTGCTGACCCTCCTCAGTGTCCAGCTGGGGAGGAGGGCACAGGCAATGGCACAAGGAGACCAGAAAGGACGCCTCAGGTGGAGGCTGGCAAGTGGACCCCCGCCTTGCCTGCCGAGGACACGTGGGCGGTGGGAGGGTGAAGGCGCGCGGGTCTGAGCTGGGTAAGGAGCCCATGGGGGGAGCACGGGCAGGAGGCACCACGCACCACCATGGACCAGCCCCTGGGGGAGCCTGCTCGTCCCACACCAGGGCACCAGGAAGAAGCCAGAGCATGGCGCTGCCCATCCAGGATGGGCTAAGGGCTAACAGACGGAGCTGGGGACCCCCGGGGTGGGCTCTGAGAGATGCAGCCGTGGCAGGCAGAGTTCGGGCTGGCTTCCCGAACTCCCCAGACACGACGGCGTCACCACTCAGACACTCCCTTCCAAGACGCAAGCCAGGGGGAGCAGGCTCCCGACGCCCAGGCTACTGTGCAGGTCACAGGCAGGGCAGTGAGGGCAGGGGCTAAGCTGTCTTCGTGGCGCAGCAAACAGGAGAGCACAGAGGTTAAGACCACAGGCCCTGCACATCTGAGCTTCCTGGCTGTGTGACCTCAGAGAAGTCACCTAACCTCTCAGAGCCTTGGTTTCTCCAACTGTCAGGGAAAGAAAGGCAAGACCTAACCCGGGCTGTTGGGAGAATTCACAAGGCAGGCCGGCGCCCTGGGTTCTAGGACCAGTTGGGGCACCGGATTCTGTCCCGGTTGCCCCTCTTCCAGGCCAGCTCTCTGCTGTGGCCCGGGAAGGCAGTGGAGGATGGCCCAGTTCCTCGGGCCCTGCACCCGCATGGGAGACCAGGAGGAAGCACCTGGCTCCTGGCTTCGGATCAGTGCAGTGCACTGGCCGTAGCGGCCATTTAGGTGGGTGAACCAACGGAAGGAAGACCTTTGTCTCTGTCTCTCTCTCTATCTCTGGCTGTCAAAAAAAAAAAAAAAAAAAAAATTTTTTTCACAAGGCAGCTCCCTACAGGGTCGGGACCGTGTGAGGGGCGCACTGGGCTGGCAATGCTCTCACAAGCGTCCAGACTCGAGTAAACCACGCTGGAACCAGCCTGGGGCTGGTGAGGAGTGAGGGCGCAGAGCAGGGCAGGGCCAGTCCTGGAGGGCACCGGGCGGATGCAGTTCCCCGCCGTTAGGCAAGGGGGGGCAGGCTGCGGCTGCGCTGGATCCCAGCCCCACTCTGCTCTTCCTCCAGAGCCCCTGGGTTAAGAAGCTGAGCAGCCGGCGCTCGCTGGACCACGGGGGAGCAGGCTCCCAGGAGAGAGGGCGCACCAAGGCCAGGCTGGCTATTTCTGACCCCACCGCGAGGAGCAGCAAATATGGTCAAAGAATGAGCACGGGGAGAGGAAACGTGCCCCGGATGGGAGCCAGGAGCCCTGAATTCCGGCCGCTGCACCATCGTAACTCAGTGCCTGCCCCGGCCTGCGCTGCCGTCTCAGGCACCAGGCGCCTCATCTGGAGAGCTTGATTTACGTCCCGATGCCAGGCCGCCCAGTTCCTACGTGGTCAGGCCTGGCCATACAGGCTTCCACACCACTGCGGGGGGCGGGGGATCACGGCCCTACCCTGGGGCTCCCACACAGCTGACCTGCACACGCCGCTCGCTCTCAGCGACCATCAGTCTCCAGTCTGACAACTACTTCTTTAAAAAAAATTAAATTTATTTTCAATTTATCTGAGAGGCAGAAAGAGAGAAATCTTCCATCTGCTGGTCACATCCCAAATGTGTGCAACAGCCAGGTCTGAGCAGGCTGACCAGGCCTCCGGACTCCACCTGGACCTCCCACACAGGTGGCCGGGACCCAAACACTTGAGCCGGCACTGCTGCTCCCCTGGGTGCTCATCAGTAGGAGCAGAACAGCTGGGGTCAAAGCCGGCGCGCCAACAGGAGGTGCGGGGTCCCGGCAGATGTCCGCCCAGCAAACACCTCCTACTGCGGAGAACGCAACAGGAGCCCACCGAGAAGGAAAGGCCGCAAGCGTGCGGCAAGCCGGCGCTGTCGCTGGCCTGGGGAGGAAGGGCCGGTGCGCACGCCTACCGGGCCCTGTGCCTCCAGACACTCTCCTCGCCGCAGCAACGGGCAGCAGCGCGGCCGTACAAGGCCATCCCCTCCCCACCAACGACCTCCCTGGCCGGGCTCGAACAGTGACAGTGAGGACAGCACCGCATGATCCCGTGCCAGCGCGGGGTGAACCTCTCGCTTCAGCCCAGGTGGCGCCCTCGCTGCTGCGTGGCAGGGGAAGGGCTCAGGCTGGAGCAGCGAGTGTGCCACCACGGCACACGGCTCCTAAGTGGCGGTGCCAGGCCTCGTGCCCGTCTGGCTTCCCACAAGGACGGAGGTGTTGACACCCATGCTGGGCACGAAGGGAAAGGCAGTCCGCGCTAAGCAGTAAACAACGGATGATTGAAGGGACACACAGAAGCTACTACGAGGGTGAAAACTTCCAACACAATCGGCCGTGCTTGCAAGGACAGCCTCGGGCTGGAGGGAGGGCGGCCCCGACCATGCCTGCTCCTCCTGCAGCGCCTCCCGCCTCCGAGGGGGTTTTCAGGCGCTCAAAGATCAGCGAAACGCGGACCTGAAGCTGGGACAGCCTGAGAGCTGCCGGGACTCACTCTGGTCTCAGCGACTCCACGTCTGCCAAGCCCCTCACTCCCCAGAGACACGGAGGTCCAGGCCACAGGGGGCCTGACGGCTCCACCCCCACCCAGGAAGCCGGTGCAGAAGGCCACCTCTGATCTGCCTCCCAACACACATTCAGCAATGGCCCAGAAGATGCCACCCACCACCGAACTGAACAGTGAGGGGCCGAGCACTCTGCGTAAGTAAAGTTCCATCTCAAATGATAAATAAAGGCAGCAAGGCAAGCAGTGGCAGCGGCCGGCCAGCCTGGCTCCGAGAGACCACCGCAGCACAGCCCTCGGCTTCCAGCTCACTCCCTACACCGGCGGCCCTGCAACAGCAAGTGTGCAGAGGGCCCTCCCGTCTCTGCCCGCCATGCGTGCAGCCGCAATGCTGTGGGTGCCATCAGTCACATGGCGCTCCCTCCTCCCTCCCCACACCCTGGCTGCCCGCTGCGCTGTCACAGTTGGCAGTGGGCCAGCTGAGGACCAAGGTCAGAATCCCCATTGCCGGTGACCAGCAGGCAGCACCTCAGAGAGAGCACAACCTTCCCTGTATACAGCAGCCACCCAGCGCAAAGCGCCGGCCTCACCACGGCTCACAACCCACAGCAACCTCAGCTGCGGCCAGCCAGGGCCACACCAGGCAGACGCCAGGCCCCATGCTAAGCGGGCACCCAGCACCTGAGAGGCCCGGGAAAGCCCTGGCGATTTGTTCCCTGACACAGCTGCTCCCGTCTGGCTACAGAAGCGGCCTCTCTGCCTTCGCCTGTGGCTCACAGGAACCCGGGGGTGTCCCTGCTAACTGCCCACCTCATAATGTCTGCCAGAAGCTGTGACTGGGCTGATCTGTTGAGGGAAAGTAACAGGTATTTTAGGAGATTAAAAGAAATAAAAAATCCCTGCATTAAACCAGCCTAACAAATATGAGCCCTCAGAAAGTCTGTGGAAAGAAGAATCAGGAGAGGAATTGGGTGTACAAAGTGAGGCCCGTGCACGGCATTTTCCTAACTCACGATCCTGCACGACCTTCTCCAGACCCCACAGCTCTCTAGCACTCCTTCTCTTCAAAACAGTCTCGTTAGCGACGGTTTTAAACCTTTCTAGGTTCACAAGCCCACTGCCCATTTGCAAAAAGCCACAGGTCAACGCACGTACAAAGTCTCACCTGCAGTTTCCGGCCCCCACGGGGCCCCTGGGTAGCAACTCACGGATGCCGTGTGGACACCTGAGTTAGAGGGTCAGCGAGGCTCACGGGATGCGGCCCTGAGCTCAGGGCAGGGCTAACAGAAGCCACATCAGCTCAGGCCCCCAGAGAGCAGGGAGCACCCAGAGTGCTCCCAACACAGCACCCGACAAGCCGGCCGCAAGCAGGACCCTCCCGGCTCAGGGCAGACTGACAGTCACCCTCGACAAAGAGGCGAGAGGAGGGAGGCTACGCTTCGGAATACCCAGGCGGAGGGACCCTCGTTGCTTCTGCCTCTCCTCCCCCGAGTCAGGGAACAGCGCTCCAGGGGCCGGGCTTGCAGCAGGCACCCCCGGCCACACGGGACTAGAGAGGCTGCCCTCTGCCTCAGGCTGATCTTCCCGAAGGTTTCCAGGCTGCGGTCTCCACCACCTCCGGCAGTGCAGGGGCTACCTCACTTTCGGAGTCAGAGGTGAAAGCTGGATCGAGGCACTGAGCCAGGGCCAGGGAGAGGGAAAGAGGGCCTACAAACGCGCAGGCGGAACTGCGGAACCACGAGGGGAGCCCATGTGGAAGGCAGCTCAGTAAAGAGAGGCAGACCTGCCCATCGCAGGAGTCACAGGTCCGCAGACCTCGCGAGCAGACCAGGTGGGAAGAACTCGGCTCAGGACAGCCGGGCCTGGGGAAGACTCAGAAGCACTCAGCCGTCCGCAAGGGGCAGTCACAGCCACTCAGCGTTCAGCGTGGTTTGAGAATGGCAGCTCCTCAACGTCTGAGCACAGAGGGTGGCAAAGGTTTCCGGTAACGGGAGAGCCGTGGCCGGCCGGTGTCTCACAACCGCTGCACTCCGTGACTGGAGCCCGGCAGCCACGGCGATGAGCTGGCTAAGGGGCACGGCTGCAGTCAAACGAAACCCAGGCAGGTGGGTGGGACGTGGCCCAGCTGCGGCCCCCGCATCGTGCTGCGAAATGATAGGGCGGAATCTGCTTCCTCCTTTCCCTCCAAATCGGCATTTTTGCGTAGGAAAAAGGCAGATGGCAGTGTCATAGAGCAGCCAGAAGCAGCCCACGGAACCCAACAGGCAGCTAGGGCAGACCTCTCGGTGCCCCGGGCGCTCTCCAGAGGGCGAGCCGCCATGCGGTCACGCAGGGGAGCAGGCTCCGTGGCCTCTAGAAGCAGTGAGTATCTCACAAGCAAGAAAAACCCCGTGCAACCAGAAACCATGTGTCTGGTCTGTTCTGTGTCATTAAACAGAGCACCTAAGATGGGGCCGTTATGAAGGAGAGCAGCTGACTCCTCTCCCAGTGCAGCAGGTTCAGGAGCGGGGAGCCAGCACCTGCCGGCTCTGACGCGGGCTCACAGAGGTGACAGCACGTGTGACAGACGTGAAGGTGGACAAGAGCCAGGTGCAGGGCACAAGCTCCTGAGTGGGAAGGCACGCCTTGGGGGACAGAGAGAGCAATCCCTCCCCGACCTAACCACCCCCCCCACATCCACACCAGGGACTGCGCTCCTAACCACCCCCCACATCCACACCAGGGACTGCACTCCTAACCACCCCCACCCCCCCTACATCATCACACCAGGGACTGCACTCCTAACCACCCCCCACATCCACACCAGGGACTGCACTCCTAACCACCCCCAACCCCCCCACATCCACACCAGGGACTGCGCTCCTAACCACCCCCACCCCCCCACATCCACACCAGGGACTGAGCTCCTAACCACCCCTCACATTCACACCAGGGACTGCGCTCCTAACCACCCCCCACCCCACATCCACACCAGGGACTGCACTCCTAACCACCCCCACCCCACATCCACACCAGGGACTGCGCTCCTAACCACCCCCCCCACATCCACACCAGGGACTGCACTCCTAACCACCCCCACCCCACATCCACACCAGGGACTGCGCTCCTAACCACCCCCCACCCCCTACATCATCACACCAGGGACTGAGCTCCTAACCACGCCCACCACATCCACACCAGGGACTGCGCTCCTAACCACCCCCCCACATCCACACCAGGGACTGCACTCCTAACCACCCCCCCACATCCACACCAGGGACTGCGCTCCTAACCACCCCCCACCCCCTACATCATCACACCAGGGACTGAGCTCCTAACTGCCTCCCACCACCCCACATCGCCACACCAGGGACTAAGCTTCTAGTACACAAATCCTTGAGGGACAAACTCTATCCAAATCACAGCACAAACCAATTGGAAACTGGGCAGGAGTCGGCATTGCGGATTAGCAGGTAAAGCCACGGCCTGCGAGACGGGCATCCCGTAAGGGAGGCTGTTCGTGTCCTGCTGCTCCACTTCCAATCCAGCCCCCTGCTAACGCACCTGGGAAAAAGCAGCAGAGGACGGCCCTAGTGCTTGGGCCCCTGCACCCGCGTGGGAGACCTGTTAGAAGCTCCAGACTCCTGGCTTCAGCCTGGCCCAGGGCTGACCACTGCAGCTGTCTGGGAGGTGAAGCAGTGGGTGGAAGCCCCGCCCCCCCCCCCCCCATTCTCTCAGTAGCTCTTTCAAATAAATAATTTTTTTTTTTTTAAAGTCTGGGGGCCAGCATTGTGGTGTGCCTCGCCTTGGCACCAGCATCCCACGTGGGCACTGTAGCAGGATGCCTGGGCTTCAAGTCCTGGCTCCACTTCCAGCTCCAGTTCCGGCTCCCTGCTGTGCACCCTGGGAGGCGGCAGTGCTGGAGTCTCTCACAGAGTGCAGGCACCGGGCCCTGTCCGTCCTAGCCCTGCCTGCCACAGTCATTTGGGGGAGTGAACCAGTGAATGTTCCTGTCTCTGCACCTCTCTCTCTCTTTCAAATTATGCAAATAAATAAACAAATATTCTTCAAACCAAACCAAACCACACCACACGTAGCGAACAGTTAGGTGCTGGAGAGTCTGGAGCTCGGCATGCACCTGCACTGCTGCCGGGAATGTCAAGTGGAGTAACCGGGTGGGGCCGGGTGGCAGCTCCTCAAACACTAGACGCAGAATTAGCACACGACCCACTTCTGGGAGAAACCCAAAGGAACCGAAGGGGAGGACCTGAACAGATACTCGTGCACTCAAGGTAACAGCAACATTATTATTGTTTTTTTTTTTTTTTTAAAGATTTTATTTATTTGAAAGGCAGAGTTACAGAGAGAAAGAGGGGAAACAGACAGAGGTCTTTCTTGGGCCATTTCCACTGCTTTCCTAGGTGCATTAGCAGGGAGCTGACTTGGAAGTGGAGCAGTGAGGAATCGAACCAGCGCCCACAGGGGATGCCGGCACTGCAGGCAGCGGCTGAATCTGCTGCACCACAACGCCAGCCCCAGTATATTATTATTACTGTTATTTTAGAGATTTATTTATTTATTCGAGAGGTAGAGTTAAAGTCAGAGAGAGGGAGAGACAGAGAGAGGTCTTCCATCTGCTGGTTCACTCCCAAATGGCTGCAACAACTGGAGCTGCGCCAATCCAAAGCCAGGAGCCAGGATCTTCCTCCGGGTCTCCCACATGGGTGCAGGGGCCCAAGCACTAGGGCCGTCCTCCGCTGCCTTCCCAGGTGCATTAGCAGGGAGCTAGATCAGAATTGGAGCAGCTTGGACTCAAACTGGTACCCATATGGGATGCCAATGCCTCAGGCAGAGACTTAATCTACTATGGCACAGGGCCAGCTCCCAGCATTACCATTTTTAAAGTATAGTTGATCTGAAAGAGTGACAGGGAAAAAGACAGTGAGAGAGAGACAGAGAGAGACAGAGAGAGAGAGAGAGAGAGCTCTTCCATCTGCAGGTTCACTCTCCAAATGGCCACAACAGCCCCGCCTGGGCCAGACTCAAGTCAGGAGCCAGAAACTCCATCCACATCTCCCACACGCAGGCCATCTTCTGCTGCCTTCCCAGGCACATTAGCAGGGAACTGGATCAGAAGTGGAGCTGCTAAGACTCAAACTGGTGCTCTGATACAGGATGCAAACAAACCAAGTGGCAGCTTAACCGCTGTGCCATAATGCTGGCCCCTATGCTGGCATACCGCCATCCAAATCCTTGTCCAAGAGTAATAATGTGCATTAAATTAATCCAAAGAAGGGGCTATTAAATCTGGGGTACATGAATCCCATGAAATTTTATGAAAAACTTTAAGTAAACACTGAGATAAATTTTCTCTCTCTTTTTTTTTTTTTTGGACAGGCAGTTAGACTGAGAGAGAAAGAGAGACAGAGAGAAAGGTCTTTCTTCCGTTGGTTCACCCCCCAAATGGCTGCTACAGTCAGCATACCGCGCTGATCCAAAGCCAGCAACCAGGTGCTTCCTCCTGGTGTCCCATGCGGGTGCAGGGCCTGAGGACCTGGGCCATCCTCCACCGCCTTCCTGGGTCACAGCAGAGAGCTGGACGGGAAGAGGGGCAACCGGGACAGAACCAGCACCCTAACCGGGACTAGAACCCGGGGTGCCGGCGCCGCAGGCGGAGGATTAGCCTAGTGAGCCGTGGCGCCAGCCAAGAGATAAATTCTCAAACAGAGCTATCATCCCAATAGGGCTAAGAACCACTAGTGGGGCCGGCACTATGGCGTAGCGAGTAAAGCTGCCACCTGCAGTGCCGGCATCCCATATGGATACCAGTTCCAGTCCCGGCTGCTCCGCTTCCGATCCAGCTCCCTGCTGTGGCCTGGGAAAGCAGGAGAAGATGGCCCACGTCCTTGGGCCCCAGAACCCACATGGGAGACCCAAAGGAACTCCTGGCTCCTGGCTCCAGATCGGCACAGCTCTGCCATTTGCAGCAGATGGAAGACTTTCTCTCTCTCTCTCTGCCTCTAACTCTGCCTTTCAAATAAACAAAATAAATCTTAAAGAAAAGAACCACTCGTGTGAAGAAAGTGAGACTGACAGGATTTACCACACAGCCACAAGCTGCAACCACCACGTGCACGACTTCTCCACCTCAGGGCGTGTGCAGGACACAGCCCAGACGACTTCTCCACCTCAGGGCGTGTGCAGACACAGCCCAGACGACTTCTCCACCTCAGGGCGTGTGCAGGACACAGCCCAGACGACTTCTCCACCTCAGGGCGTGTGCAGGACACAGCCCAGACAAGGCCCTGCTCTCGGGCACGCCGCCCTGAGGTGACGGACGTCCCCAGCAAGGCAGTGGGTGAAAGCCCGTCCCGCAGCGCTGGCGGCCCACACGCGCGCCAGCTCCTGGGCCCCTGACCCACGTAGGAGACAAGAAGCTCCTGGCTCCTGGCCTTGGATCAGCTCAGCTCTGGCCAGGGGAAGTGAAGCGGTGGATGGGAGACCTCTCTCTCTCTCTCTGGTGGATGGAAGACCTCTCCCTCTCTCTCTCTCTCTCTGGTGGATGGAAGACCTCTCTCTCCCTCCCTCTCTCTCTGTAACTCTTTCAAATAAATAAAAAAGGAAAAAAAAAAAAAAAAAAAAAAAAAAAAACAGCCAGGCAGGCAGGCTTGCACTCACGGCCACACCCCCAGACCCGAGGCTCCGGAGCCACCCAGGCAGCAGGACGGCGCTGTCTTGGTCTCGGGACCCGGTCCACTCGCTGTGCCCGAGAGGTTCTGTTTGCACGGGTGCATCTACCCACAGCCAGCACACTGTGAGGTGGACAGACGGCCGGAGGATTTCCCAGCTCACTGGAAAGTAACAGGAACACTTTCGCTGGGGTTTGGCCTCGGCTGGCCCTGTGCGGCAGCCGGCTGGGGGCCTGGTGCGGCGCTGGCGTGAGGAGGTGGAGCTGAGCCTTCAGGAAGGCAGCTGCGCTCGGGGCAGCACCCTCAGAACCTGTCACTGCCAGTCTCAGGCTGAGTCAGCTCCTGTGAGAGCGCGGTGGCACAGGAGGACCAAGCCCGCCTCCCGAGCGTCACACGCCGCGGCGCTCCTGCCCTGACACCAGCTGCACGCTGTGAGGCAGGCCCGAGGCCCGCACCGGAGGCCGAGCAAACAGCGCCGCCCCACGCCGGCCGCGGGACTGCCCCAGCGCGACCTCGATGCACCGCTCTTCTCCACCCAGGACTCAGCCGTGGGCATTTTGTTACAGCAACAGAGAACAATCTACTGCAGCTTTCTCATCAAGATCCACTCTAAAAAGGGAGGACAAACGGTTTTCCATGCCTGCCCATCTCTGGCTTAATGAAACGCAGCTAGATTTTCATACCCCCTCCTGTGTTCAACCCGGTCTGAGGAAGGGTTTTAGTGGAAGCAGACAGGAGCAGACAGCGTGAATGGCCTTTCTGGATTCCACGCTCTGAAGACGAGGGGCGGGGAGCCTGGACTGCTACCAGCGCTTGCGCACACCTGTCACACTAAACCCCACTGCTCACCCCGCACCTCACAGGGATTTTTTTCCCGTGCGTGACTGTGAACCACCAGGTTGCCTGGAAGACCTCATTTCTCCAAGCTACACAGATCTCAAAAGCACTGGAAAATCTGATTATATGATTAACAAGAATACCACTCCTGCTTGGAATTCTGTTCAGAACTGAAACCCTCGCTCCAGGCCCTGCAGCACAGCGAGGGAGGCCATGGCGTGCAATGCAGGCATCCCAGACCGGGGCACCAGCGTGAATCCTGGCCGCTCCCTCCTGACCCAGCTCCCTGCTGGTGCGCCTGGGGAAGCAGCAGAGGGTGGCCCAAGTATCCGGGACCCTGCACCCACGTGAGACCAGGAGGAAGTTCCTGGCTCCTGGCTTCCTTCAGCCTGGCCCAGCCCTGGCTGTTGTGGCCATCTGCAGAGTGAACCAGCAGACTAGCATCTGTCTCTCCCTTTGTTTCTGTGGCTTCTTTCAAACAAATAAATATTTTAAATTGAACGGTTAAGCTTATAGTAGTGGATGTAAGTTTTCCTAAATTCTAATTTTCCCTTAAAAGCACAAATTTTATCACTAGCAAAACAGTCAAGTTGTTTTCCTCAGAATGACATGTTCATCTGGTTCATTTTCCAAAAAAAGTCTGCCAAGTCCCAAGCCTAAGTAAGCACAGGGGTCATTTTATTTGTTTATTTTTTTCAATAAAACGGCGCTTATGCAGTGGGTGAGCTGTCTACGGGACATCGACATCGCGTATCGGAGCAGCTGCTCTGGGTCCCTCTGCTCTGCTTCCAGTCCAGCTCCCTGCTAACGCACCTGGGAAGGCAGCAGCAGATGACCCCAGTGTTTGGGTCCCTGCACCCAGGTGGGAGATGAGGACGTAGGTTCCTGGCTCCTGGCTCCAGCATGGCCCAGTCCTGGCTGTGGCAGTATCTGGGGAGTGAACCAGAGGATGGAAGAGCTCCTAGTCTCTCATTTCTGTCACTCCCAGCTCCCTGCTAATGGCCTGGGAAAGTGGCAGGAGACGGTCCAAGAGCTTGGGCCCCTGCCACTCACGCAGGAGAGCTGGATGGAGCTCCTGGCCCCTGGCTTCAGCCTCTCTCTGTCCCCTCCCTCTCTGTCTCTCCCTGTCATTTTGCCTTTCAAATAAACAAAATACATCAAAATCAAAAAAGGCGCTTGGTGAGAAAAGCAGCGAGTGCATCCTCAACCCAGACAACTGCACACACACTTCCTCAGACCACGCGGCGCCTCGGTACACCTTGCGCTCTGCCACACGGAGCGCCAGGCTCCCGCACCAGGAGGCGAGACTTCGCAGCTGTGGTGTCTCACCAGGGCCACACGTAGGTGACCTGAGCCTGTTCGCACCCCTGCGAGTGGAGAGCAGTGAGGGACGCGTGCCCGGCTGTGCAAAAGCTGCCAGGGGAAAGGCCAGCGATGCTCTCTCATCGACACAGTGCCCTCCGAGCCCTCGGCAGGGCCCCTCCCGGCCGCGGCGCCTCTGGTGCACGGGAGGCAGGCGCTCAGCGGGCAGCTTCGCTACTCCGAAGCTCACATCAAAGGGGAGATTCCGCAGAACCCGTCCCCGACTTTCCTTCCGATACACAAGGCCGAAAAAAGGACGTCAGAGGTAGAGACTGTTAATTAAATTTATAGTGTATTTCTCCGTGCCAGTCCTACAAGGTGAGGACATTGGAGAAGGAGGAGGGGCTGGGAGGCAGGCGAAGCAGAGCGGGGCATGTGTGCGCGACTCGGGAGCTTCCACCTGGGGCGGCAGCACGGCGGGAACGCGGGTGACCGCAGGTGACCGTGGGTGACGGGGACCTGGGCGAAACCCCAGAGGGTGGGCAGCCGCGCCCTTAACGCTTCCCTCATGCTCCCTCAGGTGCTGTCTCGGGAACCCGGAGGCTACGAGGACATAATCCAAGCAAACTCTCCCTGAGAGCCATCTTCAACCCAAGGCAGGAAGACCACCTGTGAACAGCATTTCTCCCCCTGCAATTGCTCAGCCTGGACTGCGCCCGCACCAAGGCAGATCCGTGAGCCCAAGTCGCTGTCCAGGTCTCGCTGTGCAGTCCGCCGAACAACGAGCTCATGCTGGGCACCGCGATGCCAGCCCCTGTCCAGCAACAGCTTCCAAAGGCTGCCGTGGCCCCCGCTCAGCTGCTCCAGGCTGGGCTGGGTCCCGGGGGTCCAACCACACTGATTCCAGAACCACAGGTCGGCGTGTGCACTGCAGCTCTCCTGCGCTGCCTCACTGGCCGGCACGCGGCAGCCACACCTGCAGGGGGCCAGCTGGCCAGCATGCCTTTCTTGGCACGTCCCTGCCACGGAGCACGGCTGCCTTCACGCTGGGAGCGTCACAGGCATCTTTCAAAGCACACACTGGAAAACGTATCTGCAGATTAGTTCAAAATCCCCAACGCCTGAGTCAATCCGACGAAAGAACCCGAGTCAGGCAGACCACCAGGCTGCTCTCCCGCGAGCCCCTCAGGGTCTGTGGCAGCTGCCGAGAAACAGGCCTATGCTGAGAATGGGGGCCGTGTGCCCTGGTCTGCCTGTGCCACTCCCTGCTGCACAGGGCCCATGCTGTCACCTGCTGGACAGAGTGAGCAACTGCCCGTGTGCTGCAGGCTGCGACAAAGGCAGTCTCTTCACAGGGAAGCTGGGGACACGGTGGCTCCACCTGCTGTGCCATCCACCCCTGGCTGAGCTCGGTTCCTCACCAACCACGCCCAAGCCCTCTAGAGCGAGATGGAGGAGGTGCAGGGGCAGGCAGAGGGTCAGGATGATGGGGGAGGGGAGGGGGGCGCAGGACAAGGTCGAGAAGAAAACAGACAAAACTTCCCAACTGTAAGACACAGCACTTGGAGCTCACATCCAAAAACGAAAAGCCTATCTGAGGTCGGCGTTGTGGTACAGCCGGAGACGCTGCACCCCACATGGGTGCCACTTCAGGTCCCTGCTGCTCCACTTCCTATCTCCTTCCCATCCAAGCCCCTGCTGATGCCCCTGGGAAAAGCCGAGCTTGGGCCCTGCACCCACACGGGAGTCCCAGATGAAGCTCCTGGGTCCCAGCTTCGGCCTAGCCCAGTCCTGGCTGTTGCAGCCCTCGGGGCAATGAACCAATGGATGGAAGAACTCTGTCTGCCTCTCCTTCTCCCTCTGTAACTCTTTCAAATAATAAATCTTTAAAAAAGAAAATAAAAACTTATCCGCTGAGTTACACAAATAAGCAAATCATCTTTTTACACAACGCACACAGAAGGAGAGGCAGGTTTTCTGCCTGCAGCAGGTGCTATTCTGAATTTCGCTTGTGTTTCCTGTAGCCTGTGCCAGGAAATGCCTTGGAAGGAAAAGAAGAGAGAACAAGAGACAGGGCACATCCCAGGGCTGGAGGGAAAACAAACACTGGCACAGGCTCCCCCTGGGGCCCAGGGCCCTGGGAGACTCACAGCACGGCCGCTGGTGCCAGGCCAGGTTCTCACCGCAAGGCTGCCCAGCAGCGACAGAGGCCTGTGAGACTGGCCGGCAGGAGCCATGGCAGCAAGGACTCGGGGCCAGGGGGGAGGGGCAGTCTCCCAAGAGCCCTAAGTAAGACCCCACTGAGCCTGCCCGGCCCTGGTGTGCACGTCAAATCCAGCTTAGTTCAAAGCAACAGTGGACTACTGATTGGATACCAAGTCTGTAAAGTAAGACTTGTGGTCACCTTAGCACCCCATTTGTCTAAAACGAATCGACAGAACGTCTACCGTCAGAAAGGCTGAACAACACAAACAGGTGTCTGTGTCGGGCAGGAGTGAGGTGCTGGGGCAAGGGGCAGCACAGA
The DNA here is from genome assembly GCF_964237555.1 of Oryctolagus cuniculus. NCBI lineage: Eukaryota > Metazoa > Chordata > Mammalia > Lagomorpha > Leporidae > Oryctolagus > Oryctolagus cuniculus. The sequence continues at coordinate 232,886,232 of NC_091432.1, read as the reverse complement.
CCCCGGCGAGCACTGCTCTCAAACTCCTGTCTCTGTCCCGGCAGCCCGCCCAGAAACACGCACGACACCTCCCCTGCGCTTCTCCTGCGATCCAGGAGGCGCGACCGGACGGTCGGGGAGGCGCAGCGGGGCTCTCGTGCAGTCGGGAACGTGCCGTGGGCGCAGTCTCACTGTAAGTGAGCACCGACCCGTCCCCTGGGCAGTGTCCGCGCGGGAGGAAGCCGCCCCGGCACAGGACCTCCCGTTCTCACAGCCGAGGGGCACCTGGCCCTGCCCAGACAAGGCTTTCTTTGACTCCGTTTGGGGAAGTGACAAACACCATCACCAGCGACCACGCAAGGATTCATCTCAACAAGTAGCACCCCGCCCCACCCTCGGCCTCCTGACGGCTCACCCAACCAGCCCCGCTGCTCCTAGGCCAGCAGTGCCCCGACGCGTGAGCCCCAGGAGCGCCAAGCAGCACGGGGAACTTGCCTTTGCCATCTGTTGCTGATGCCTCCTGTAAGTGCCTGATTGACCTACAAATAAACACGGGGGAACAAGAGGTCAGCTGAGGCGCGGACTCTCCTCCACTTGCGGCCTCCGTCACTGGAGGCTCTGGCTTCCTTGATGATACACTGACGACAGCCTCCCCCTAAAGAGTGATCTTTGGTCACCAACTCTTCTCAAGCATGGCGCCCAGCCAGAGAGGCGAAGACCCCCTCCAGTGGCGGCTCCGCGGCCATGAGTCTGACAGGGGCCGCAACCGGAGGCGGAAACAACACAAAGGCATCTGGCCTCCGTCGGTGCTCTCATTCCCACGGCCACCCCCCACCCAACACTCCGGAAACAGCAGATGGTGGGGAGCTCACCAACAGGGGAGCAAATCGGCCCCAGGACAAAGCCCCCGCCTGGAGCCTAGGGCTAGGAGCCGTGAACACACGGCGTCACACACATCCATTCCGTCGAGCGCAGATTTGTAACCGGGAAAACGCCGGCCTCCTGGGAGTCTCTTTTTGGCTCTGCTGTGCCGGTAACTAATTACCTCATTACAGCTCGGGCGGGGGAAGCTAACGTGATTAAGGAAGCCCTCGATCAGAGAACGAGACAGCGTTCAAGGCTAGCGAGGCAGATAGGGCTGCGTGGGGAGTGGGCCGGGCCCCTGGCCCAACGCTGGGGCTCACTCTCATCACCCATGTGTCCTAAAGCCTCGGCAGTGGCCCTCCCCCCGTGGGGGCCGCCTGCTGGAGGACACCGGCACCACACCAGCTGAATGCGCTTCTGAAAGACTCGGGGATCCTGTTTCTGCAGTAACGTGTCTGGTACCTTGGCACCTTCTAGCCACTTTCAGGTATTTGCCACTTAGCAGCTGTTCCCTGGGGCTTTAAGGAACAAGTGGCAGGAAGTGGCCCCTTGCACTCCACAGCTGCACAGGGGACCTGTCCCCTGGTCTGCAGACAGCGCCCACTGTCCTGCGCTACGGACACTGGCTACTCGCTCACGCGGGGCGGCTGTGCTGACGAGTCTCAGCCGCCGGTGCCGAGAGACACACGGCAATGGAACTGGGTGAGTGTGGCTCTCATTGCTGGGAAAGGCTCATGATCCCCCGCAATGTGCCCTGAACACTCAGGGTAACCAAACGGCCCGCCGAGCCCAGGATCCTAACACTCCCTCCCTCGTAACCAAACGGCCCGCCGAGCCCAGGATCCTAACACTCCCTCCCTCGCAGCCTCTCACGTCTCCAGGGCACGGGAGGCAGGCAACAGCATCACAGGCCTGCATGCGGATCTCCAGGGGGCGGAGGGCTTCCCCCGCCCGGGTTCCCGCTGGCCCAGGCCCTCCGGCCCTAGCCAGGTGACTGACAAGCACAGTCCTTCTCCTCCACCACTAACCAGCACTAACACCTCTCGACACTGTGCCAGGCCGCCCTTCTCGGGAACAGAGCGACCCACTCTCCAGGGCGACGTCTGAGCCGCCGGCTCCCAGCGGTGTCAGGCTGACGTCCTTCCTCACTTTCCGTCCAACGTGCCGGGACGGCAGTGAATGGGATTCTTCAGCTCCCTTCCCGCACATTCAGGCTGCTCTTTCGTGTTGCTACCAAGTCCTCCCTTGCGGCTGGACTCCACTGTCCTAGACTGTGCTGAGCGTCACTCCACAGAGCCAGACTGCTTCTGACAGAATCCCCCGGGCACATAACAAAGACACAGGGCCCCGCCCCTGGAGGCCAGCCTGGGTCAGTCTGGAGCCCGGAGAGCCGTGTTTTTCACAGGCGCCCTGTGTGATCCGGACCCCTCGGAAGCAGCCAGTTTGGCTGGCGGGGTTCACAGCCAAGCAGGGCGGTGCCCACACAGAGGGGCAGCGGCACTTACCACACCACTGGGAAGAGGATGGCTCCGCAGCACAGCAGGTCCACCAGAAACAGGGAGTCCTTCCACAGGCCGTACTCCGTGGTGCCCTCCTCAGTGGACTCGATGATGATGTAGGCCACATTGGCCAGGACCTGCGGGGCACGAGGCACGGGCGGCCTGTTAACAAGAGCACCTGCACAGCAGGGGTACACCCGGGCCTGCAGGACCCCAGCCCAGGGCCAGGGGTACACCCGGGCCTGCAGGACCCCAGCCCAGGGCCAGGGGTACACCCGGGCCTGCAGGACCCCAGCCCAGGGCCAGGGCAACACTGCTGGGCCCCTGGATTCTCCCAGGGCTCTGCCATCCTGCCTCTGAGGAGCTGACTCTCTGTGGCAGCCTTGGTTGTGGGCAGGCATGTGATGGCTGTGACCAACAGGTAAGGTAGACGAGGTACCGTGTGATCTCCAGGGTGGACAGCCGGCTCGGCCTGGTGCTCCCGGGGCCTTGGTAAGCAGTGTGGCCATCCCAAATGCAGGAGCAGAAGAACACACACACGAGGCGCACCAGCTGCTCAGGTCGTGTCTTCCCAGCCGGGGAGACAAGAGCCTAATCGACTTCAAGATGCCACAGACCCGGGCACTGCCCATTGACACCCGCGCAGGACCCCACGCCAGTCCTACCCAGGCAAGCCACTCTCAAACTCTTGACCTCAAGAAGCAGAGAGAATTACTGGTTACTGTTCCTTTAAGTCACTAAGTCACTTTAAGTTCCTTTAAGTCACTGTGGGGTGATAAGGAGTTAGGCAAGGCCGGCGCCGGGGCTCACTAGGCTAATCCTCCGCCTTGCGGTGCTGGCACACCGGGTTCTAATCCCAGTCGGGGCGCCGGATTCTGTCCCGGTCACCCCCCTTCCAGGCCAGCTCTCTGCTGTGGCCAGGGAGTACAGTGGAGGATGGCCCAGGTGCTTGGGCCCTGCACCCCACGAGAGACCAGGAAAAGTACCTGGCTCCTGCCATCGGATCAGTGCAGTGCGCCAGCTGCAGTGGCCATTGGAGGGTGAACCAACGGCAAAGGAAGACCTTTCTCTCTGTCTCTCTCTCACTGTCCACTCTGCCTGTCAAAAAAAAAAAAAAAAAAAAAAAAGAGGTAGGCAAGACGCTCGGCACTGCTCTGGAGGCACCTCGAGCCTCAGTGGACTCACTCAGGCCGTCCACGCCACCAGGCCACGAGGCCACGTGCTCCCTGGGTGTGGCTGGTGCTCCGAGCCCACAGCTGAGCACCCACACGGCTCCTCCCAGGAGCCAGCCCAGCAGGCTTCCAAAGTCAGGGTGCGGCCGATGTGCTTACTCCCGGGACCAGGCTCTCGGCACGTGACACGGAGTTTCCGCTGGCTACACCAAAGTCACAATGCAGGGATTCTTCGCAGACTAGCATCCGGCACGCACGGTGAACGCGTCTGTGCACCAGGGAAACCCCGTCCCAAATTCTCTGCTTGACTTGCTGTAAGAACGTGCAGTTCACTGTGTCACCGGGAAGTCTCTCCTTACACAGAAGTTACAGAGTGAATTCCCACAAAGGCAAACCTAACACACACGCAGCGGTCACCTGTCAGTCAGCTCCTTCCCGAAGCCCAGCCTGTCTGAAATGTTTGCTCCCGGGCGCCGTCCAGAACTCCCGCCCTTTGCTGAGACAGATGCTGGGGAGGTGTCTGGGGGACATTCCTCCGACACTGTCCCGCCTGTGCCCCTGCACTCCCTGGCAGTCTCTCCCCGGGCCAGTGGTAGACAGTCAAGACCTCCCAGGCAGCACCGTGCAGATGCTCACGACCTGCTGCTGGCCCTGCTTCCAGGGTCCTTGCTCCGCACGGGGTCCCCTGCACCCGTGTGCTCATCTTGGAGCACACAGTGGGAAAGCTGGACAGAAGCCCTGGGGCCCACGGTTCTGGCCAGGGGACAGGGGCTCTAACCCACTGGGTGAGGGGCCCGGCAGCAGCAGGGCAAGGGGAGGAGAGGAGCCAGGCCCATGGAGCACGCGCTCTGAGACGCTGGCAGGCCGAAGCCCAGTGTGGCCGGGGACAGGGCCTGGTGGCGCGGCAGCCAGTGACCTCACAGCTCCGCAGTGGCATGCTCGGCGGCTGCCCCCTGCCTCCGTCCCATTCCTCTCCTGGGACACCCAGCTTAGTGGAAACCCTGAGGGACCAGTCAGTGGTGGTGCCAACGTGGGCTCTCCACGACTGAACGGGGCGGGCCTTTGCTGGGAACTGCGCCATCCGCCAATCAGCAGAGGCGCACGGGCTGGCCGACAGCACGCCAGACCCTGAGACCAGCTAATGAGAACGCCTTCTCAGACACAACCAGGAGCACTCCAAAAGTTCATGGAGACGGAATAAAAAGTTTATTCTGGTGTTAAAAAAAAAAAAAAAAAAGAGTCAAACGCATTTGAGAGGTCTCCAAAAAGTTCCTGGAAAATGTGCATGAGAAAACTGTGGGTGGATTTCAGAATTTCTGAACTAAAATAACTTCTTTCAATCCCATTTTCCACGTACCCCGGTCAGGAGAGCACTCGTGCAAGCCCGCAATGACGTCTCGGCTCACCATCAGCTCTTTCTGCCCAAGTTCTGTCTCCAGCGTGACTGCCAAGTGCGAGACCAGGCTCTCCCGACGGGCGCTTGGCCTTGGAAGGCGGGCCTCAGTCTAAGGCCCCTAACACAGCCGGGCGGAATGAGGCCTCGGCCCGGCAGTCTGCGGCTGCCTTCTGCCCCGTGGGGCTCCCTGGCGTCAGGCTGTTAGAGGGCTCTCGTACTCACTGGAGCGCCCTCGCTCCCAGGACAGAAAGATGCCGGCGAGGAGGCAGGGCGCCCCAGCTTCTCAGCAGCCCCACGGCCGGTGTAGGCGCCCACAGGCCAGGTTACAGGTAGCTGAGGGCCAAACTCCCTCGCCGGGGCAAAGGCCTACAGACAGTCCATCAGAAGTCCCAGAGAGCCCCGACCTCCAGGAGCCGAATCCTTCCTCCCACCCACACAGACCTGCGCTGAGCTCTGCCAAGTGCCAAGACAGGAGGTGACGAGGGCCGAGAGGGGCAGTTACCTGCAGTGGGATGACGATCATGAAGATCTTTTTGTCCTTATCCGAGAGGATGTGCTTAATGAAAGCCCAGCCAGTGCCGATGAGTGCGATGGTGATGAACAGCAGCGCCCCCTTCAGACTGGGGGAGAAAACAGTTTAGAGTCACCACAGTCCGCCTACACAGCCAATTCTGTGACTTCACGGGCTTCTCGCAGACTGGCCGACCTCTGCGAGTGCGTCCCATGTGAGCAGCCCAGGGCAGACAGGCAGGAGCCGCCACTCGCCCGGTCCTCAAGTCTGGACAAGGATGCACACCGGTGCACGCTCCCCAGCCGCGCCCAGCTGTCCGTCCAAGCACACGGTACTTACAGGTGGGTTATGTAGTACACACACACACACACACACACACAAGCACACGGTACTTACAGGTGGGTTATGTAGTACACACACACACACACACAAGCACACGGTACTTACAGGTGGGTTATGTAGTACACACATACACATACACGTAAGCACACGGTACTTACAGGTGGGTTATGTAGTACACACACGCACACACAAGCACACAGTACTTACAGGTGGGTTATGTAGTACACACACACACACACAAGCACACGGTACTTACAGGTGGGTTATGTAGTACACACACACACATACACGTAAGCACACGGTACTTACAGGTGAATTATGTAGTACACACACACACACACATAAGCACACGGTACTTACAGGTGAATTATGTAGTACACATACACATATACACACACACAAGCACACGGTACTTACAGGTGGGTTATGTAGTACACACACACACACACATAAGCACACGGTACTTACAGGTGGGTTATGTAGTACACACACACACACACATAAGCACACAGTACTTACAGGTGGGTTATGTAGTACACACACACACACTCATAAGCACACAGTACTTACAGGTGGGTTATGTAGTACACACACACACACTCATAAGCACACGGTACTTACAGGTGGGTTATGTAGTACACACACACACACACAAGCACACATAAGCACACGGTACTTACAGGTGGGTTATGTAGTACACACACACACACACATAAGCACACAGTACTTACAGGTGGGTTATGTAGTACACACACACACACTCATAAGCACACGGTACTTACAGGTGGGTTATGTAGTACACACACACACACATAAGCACACGGTACTTACAGGTGGGTTATGTAGTACACACACACACACACAAGCACACATAAGCACACGGTACTTACAGGTGGGTTATGTAGTACACACACACACACACACACAAGCACACGGTACTTACAGGTGGGTTATGTAGTACACCACGGCCCAGCCCTCGATGGGGAAGCCCTGGGAGGAGATGTAGTGGTAGTCGATCTGCAAGCAGACAGCGCCCGTCAGCGAGGCTGGCCCGCCACCTGACCCCAAGACCCCAGAGCGGCGCTGGCCCTCCCCCAGCACTGCCCCAGAGCACACTTGGTAATTCAGTTCAGCAAGTGAGTGTCCTAACAGAGGCAGGCAGCCTGAGAAACAACACAAGATTTCAATGTCACGGACTCCCAGCCCAGGTCTCTCTCTTGAGGCAAGCGATACACCCTGGCAGACGATTCCTGTGTTCTAAAACCTCCACGGTCCAAATGCCGAACTCGGCATCTCAGCCAAGAACCGTGTCTCTCATTCCCCTCTGCTCCCGTCAGTCAGTCAATAAAAAAAATCCGTATGGTGGGGCAGGCGCTGTGGCCTGGGGGGTGGGCCGCTGCCTGCGACACAGGCATCTCATGTGGGAGCTGGTTTGATTCCCTGCTGCTCGACTTCCAATCCTGCTAACGGCCTGGGAGAGCAGCGGGGGGTGGCCCAAGTGCTCGGGCCCCTGCACCCGCGTAGGAGACCTGGGGGGGGGGGGCTCCAGCCGGGCCCAGCTGTGGCTGTTAAAGCCATCTGGGGAGCGAACCAGCAAATGGAAACCCTTTCTCTCTCTCTCTGTTAAATAAATAAATAAATAAATCTATATATTTAAAAAGTTTTTAAGGTCTTCCTTTTGCCGTTGGTTCACCCTCCAATGGCCACCGCGGCCGGCGCGCTGCGGCCGGCGCACCGCGCTGATCCGATGGCAGGAGCCAGGAGCCAGGTGCTTTTCCTGGTCTCCCATGGGGTGCAGGGCCCAAGCACCTGGGCTATCCTCCACTGCACTCCCTGGCCACAGCAGAGAGCTGGCCTGGAAGAGGGGCAACCGGGACAGAATCCGGCGCCCCGACCGGGACTAGAACCCGGTGTGCCGGCGCCGCAAGGTGGAGGATTAGCCTAGTGAGCCGCGGCGCCGGCCATGCAGTGGCAATTTCTAGTGACACACCCACAACTCCTGCCGGCAGAACCTACAAGGTGACACTGCTGTCACTGCAGGACTCAAGGAGCCTTCCCTCGTTCTCTCTGAGGCTCCACAAAGAATCACTTAACCCACATCAAACGGGAAGTCAGCCAAATGACTGTCTTTTCCTGCCACTGTGAGTGGATGCGCTGCGCCGTTTCCTATGACAGCACTGTCGAGTGCAGCAGAGGCCTGTCTGGAGACTGTCACTGTCACCGCCACGGGCGAGGCCCGCAGCCCGGGAAAAGCTTGTTTTAATCTGTAGCAGCTCACAGCCAAAGCTCGCATCGTTGTCTCTCAAAGAAGCCTGCTGACGCTGAACTCTCAAATGAGCAGCAACACGGGGGTCTAGAGAAATAAAGGAAGCCAGGAAGCAGCGCAGCAGGTGGCACTGCCATCTCAGGAATGAGATCGCCACCAGAAGCAGGTGCTCGTGACGCCAGGTTCCTAGGGGGATCGGGCGACTGGAGCCTGCCTGGCAGGGAGGCTGTGGTCACTGCAGATGGCCCGGCCCTGGCCCCACCCCGTCAAAAGGAGACTTTCTAAGAGGCCTGGTCCCCCCGCTTCCCACAGTCTACTGCCTTCTCCTAATTCCTTTGCCTGCTCTTGTTGGCATGTGCATCACCCCACAAATGATCCCCAAAACGCGAATACATACTGCATGAAACACCAGGGAGAGAGACTTGGTGAAGGGAAGGGCCGCCATCAACCAGTGGATTTTAAACACATCGTTCCTGTGAAGAGAGGCAGGCGTTAACAGAGACTCCAGTCTGCAGACAGACGGACAGGGCTCCGGGCATCGATTTACAAGGAGGGAGTACACAGAACCCCAGCAACCACAAGCAGGAAGCCTCTGTACAAAAAGTCGTCTCGTCCCAGCCGTCTCTGATCTATGATTTAATGTTGGGAAGGGAACCGTCACACACGGCAGGCTGACCTGACGGATTCCAGGCCCTGCCAAGACGGAAACCTAGCACAGGCTGCCGGCCTCCCTCGGAAACCACCCGCGCAGGTCCCGGAGGCAAGAATGAGGCGACGGACCCAGGAACACAACACAAAATCCGGGAAAGGGGCCGCCGCCTGCAGCCCATACGGGTGCCAGTTTGAGTCCTGGCTGCTCCACCTTCAATCCAGCTCCCTGCTAATGTGCCTGAGAAAGCAACACAAGATGGCCCAAGTGCTTGGGCCCCTGTACCCACGTGGGAGAGCTGGAAGAAGCTCCTGGCTCCTGGCTTCAGCCTGGCCCAGTCCTGGCTGCTGCAGCCATTGGGGAGTGAACCAGCGGATGGAAGATCTCTTTCTGCCCTCCCCCTCCTCTGTCCCCCATAACTCTGCCTTTCAAATAAATAAATCTTTGGAAAAAAAAAAAATCCCTGGGAAAGCAGAGTGACTGGGTACAGCTACCAGGAAGCCTACAGCCCAGGGGCCTACAAGAACAGGTGAAGGATCGTGTCCCTTTCTGCTCCGTCATGGCTGGTACCTGCCAATCACAGCAGGCCATGAGCGAGGCACCCCATCCCCGTCCCACCCCCACCCCCCACAGGTCTGCCAGGTCACCCTACGGCTACCAGGCACTGAATTCCTGTACCACTTCCACCTCCTCCTGGGAACCAATCCACTACGACATACAAGCCCACTGCTGAGAGAAAGAGAGCTCCATGAACAGCCACACAGGACATGAGTTAACCAGCGGATGCAAGAGCTCTGTCTGCCTTCCAAATAAAACGAAAACTGAAAACGTTAAGAAGGAACTGGAACAGAGAAGAGGAATCAGCTCATACCTCCACAGAGAGAAAAATCAGTGCTGACCTGTGCTTCACACTGACACACAGGAGGGTGCAAGATGGATCTCAAATACGCATCCTGTGGCCTTGGGACTTGAGAGGAGAAAGTTTCTTTTTAAAAAAGAAAAAATCTGTCACTTTTTTAAAAAAAGATTTATTTATTTGAAAGGCAGAGTTACAGAGGCAGAGGCAGAGACAGAGAAAAGTCTTTCATCCGCTGGTTCACTCCCCAAATGGTCACAATGGCGGGAGCTGCGCTGACCCAAAGCCAAGGGCCAGGAGCTTCTCCTGGGTCTCCCTGTGAGTGCAGGGCCCATACAAAAGGGCTTCGTAAGATCCAAGGGACCCAACCAGAAGACTATAGTTAAACAGCTTTGACTGTTAAAATGGAAGATTTTCATTTAACCATGAGTATCACAGAGAGGTTTAACTGGAAGAAACTGCAATGGATAAGATACCCATGGGCTTGACCAATATGCAAAAAAGCTAGAAGAAAACCCAGTACACACAGCACACACTCCCAGGGGTGAACAAGTCCTGAAACAATAGCCCACATCACTCCCATCAGAGACGTACACTGCTGCTGAGTACATGGCCGTCGGAGCCCTCACGCATTGCTGGCAGCACCATAAACCAGCAGTCCGGCAGTATGCCACAAAACCAAACCAGAAGGCCAGCGCCGCGGCTCACTAGGCTAATCTGCCTTGCGGTGCCGGCACACCGGGTTCTAGTCCCGGTCGGGGCACTGGATTCTGTCCCGGTTGCCCCTCTTCCAGTCCAGCTCTCTGCTGTGGCCAGGGAGTGCAGTGGAGGATGGCCCAAGTGCTTGGGCCCTGCACCCCATGGGAGACCAGGAGAAGTACCTGGCTCTTGCCATCGGATCAGTGCGGTGCGCCGGCCGCAGCGCGCAGGCCACTGGAGGGTGAACCAACGGCAAAAGGAAGACCTTTCTCTGTCTCTCCCTCTCTCACTGTCCACTCTGCCTGTCAAAAAAAAAAAAAAAAAAAAAAAAAAAAAAAAAAAAAACCAGAGCCCTTCGCAAGCCAGCGCACCTCCTTCAGGGACTGGCCCTCAGAGGCTGCAGAGATGCCCAGGGCAGGCGGGAGGCGGGAGGCGGGAGGCGGGAGGGAGGCTCTGACAGCACCGTCTAGGGGCCAGGGAGACAGAGGCAGGCGAGGACGCAGCCCACGGAAGGCTAAAGCCACAAATCTATGAGCTAGAGGTACACAGGGATGTGGGTCCATCAAAAGAGGACGTTACTGAGAGGAACATGTGCAAGAACAGTACGCAGGGGCGGGCCTCTGGCACAGCCCAGCATCAGAGCACTGGTTCAAGTCCCAGCTGCTCCTCTTCCACTCCAGCTTTCTGCGAATGCGTCTGAGAGGCAGCAGGTGACGGCCAAGTGCTTGCACCCCTGCCGCCCAGGTGTGAGACCCGGATGGAGCTCCTGGCTTCTGGCTTCAGCCTGGCCCAGCCCGGGCTCTTGTGGGCATTTGGGGAACGAATCAACAGAGGGAAGATCTCTTTCTCCCTCCCTTCTTTCTCTGTCATTCTGCCTTTGAAATAAAATTACTTTTAAAGAAAGAACAGTCGCTATAGACGTTACCCTTTATACCTAAATTTCCAACCCATGCTTTAAGACTCCCAGAAAAACACAGGATGGCTGAAATGACACCTTTCTGTGAGTACGACACCACCACCAAAAGCTAACAACATGACTTGTACAGAGTACAAGCCTTATCCAACCACCGACTGAAACTGTTCCTACAATTCTATGTGAGTGACCTTGCCAACACCAAGGGAAACTACAAACCACCGAACGTGGCCAGTCCACATCCCAGAGCACCTGCTGGACGAGGCCCTCTCACACACCCTGCCGTGGGGGACCACACAGCAAACCTAAGGACCTCACAGGGGAAGGCAGCGATGAGTCCTGCCCCAGGTCTGAACCTGAGGAAGGAGAAACTGAAGAAAGAAGCGAGGCACACGGCCGTCACGGTCACAGCCGACACTTCTGACCCCTCGCTGTTTTCTAACAAACAGCCGTCTGAATTCACAGGCTTCCTTCTTTCTTGGTGATGGCTTCCTGATAACCTATTCCAAACAGGATTACACAGACCACACCAAGGAAACCAGAAACTCTTCCACGTGGCGCATATAAGATACTGCAGGAGCCAGCATCAGGGCACAACGGGTTAAGCCACTGCCTGCAGCTCCAGCATCCCACATGGGCGTCGGTTCAAGCCCCAGCTGCTCCACTTCTGATCCAGCTCTCTACAAATGAGCCTGAAAGCAGCAGAAGATGGCTCAAGTGCCTGGACCCTTGCACCCACTTGGGAGGCCAGATGAAGCTCCTGGCTCACGGATTTGACCTGGCCCAGTCCTAGCCGGTTCAGCCTTTTGGGAAGTGAACCTGCAATGGAAGTTCTCTCCCTCTCTCTGTAACTCTACCTTTAAAATAAATATACATATTTAAAAGAATAAAAAAAGATGCTGCAACAAACAGGTGCCAGCAATGCACCCAGCCGGTCTGGTCCACCAGGCCCCGCGCACGCCCACTGGAAGGCAATCCAGCTTCTGGACTATGACAAGCACTTTGCGGTACTCCCTAAATGGGCCTTCGGGGTTCTGGTCTCAGCTCTGTGAGGTGAACAGAGAATCCCCACACTCACTGTCCTCAGCACCCAGTACAGGAAGGTGGAGCCCCCAGGCTCTCAGATGAAGGCCCGGGCCAGGCAGGTGGGCTTTGCAGAGGTTTTCCCCGGCGACAGGCACAGGGTCAAGACACAAAACCCATCCCCGCCAGGCTCCAGGTCGCCTCCGGGACTACACGGAACGCCTCTGCTCCCAGGCAGGCCGTGGTGGGCCCTGCTCATCTCCTCTCCAGAACCAAGCCCGAGGGCACCCATGCACCCCTCCAGCACCCCGGACGGGAGGGCTCCACCAGGGAAGCACTCTGCTTTACTCTGCTTGCACATTATTGAATGTCTGGATTTGCTTTCTAAACGCAGTGGGAAGTGCCCCACAGCAAGGCAGACAAAGGCCTTCTGGGCTGGCAAGGCTCCTGCAAGGCCCCGAGGGATCAGGGAAGGCGCCCAGAAGAACAACTGCTCCAGGCCAAATCCCCCCGGGGCCGCAGGCAGCTAAGGCACAGAGGACACGCAGCGCCCTGAAGCGCCCCTGCCCCAGGCCCAAGGAGCCGAGGAAGGCGCTCACCTTCTCTTCCGAAGGATGTGGATCCAGACGGTCCCCGAGAGGAAGAAGAAAAACGCCGCAGAGATGTAGAGCGCGGGCAGCGGGATTTCTCCCGCGGAGAGGTAGCTGTCAGGGTTCTTCTCTGTGATCCTAACCTGGAACAAGCGGGGATGAGTTTGTGCTTTTCAGAGACAGATCAGCCCTGCCTCTGCAAGCTGCCCTCCGGCTGCGCCCTCGGCGTCAGAGGGCAGTGCCCACCTAACAAGCACTTGCCTAGGGCACGGGCTGTTCGTGCACTTCCTACACGGCTCGGCGTTCCTGCCCGCTGGCGAGCACGTTCGTCCGGCCGCATCTCTCTCTTGCTTTAAGTGTCCTAAAAATCTGTTCCTGGGGCTGGCACTGTACTGTCGCCGGTTAAGCCATCCCATATGGATGCCGGCTCACGTTCCAACTGCTCTCCTTCCACTCCAGCTCCCTGATAATGCATCTGGGAAAGCAGCCGAAGATGGCCAAAGTCCTTGGGCTCCTGCACCCACGTGGGAGACCCGGGAGAAGCTCCTGACTCCTGGCTTCAGCCTGGTCCAGCTCCTGCCGTTGTGGCCATTTGGAGAGTAAACCAGCAGATGAAGACCTCCCTGTCTCTCCCTCTTTTTCTCTGTAACTCTGTCTTTCAAATAAATAAATCGTTAAAGTAAATAAGTAGGATTCCAAGATGGCTGAATAGGAAAAAAAAAAAATGCCCTGATATTAAAAAGAAAAATTGGGGCTGGCGCTGTGGCACAGTGGGTTAAAGCCCTGGCCTGAAGTGAAGTGCCCGCACCCCATATGGGCGCCGGTTCGAGACTTGGCTACTCCACTTCTGATCCAGCTCTCTGCTATGGCCTGGGAAAGCAGTAGAAGATAGCCCAGGTCTTTGGGCCCCTGCATCCGTGTGGGAGACCTGGAAGAAGCTCCTGGCTCCTGGCTTCAGATAGGTGCAGCTCCAGCTGTTGCAGCCATCTGGGGAGTGAACCAGTGGATGGAAGACCCCTTTCTCTCTGACTCTCTGTATAACTCTGACTTTCAAATAAATAAATAAATCTTAAAAAAAAAAAAAAAAGGAATAGATTTTTCTTTTTCTTTTTCTTTGTAAGATTTATTTGTGGAGATTGGGAAGCAGCTGGCTCCTGGCTTCAGATCGGCGCAGCACCGGCCGTAGCGGCCATTTGCAGAGTGAACCAATGGAACCTTTCTCTCTGTCTATCTCTCTCTCACTGTCTATACTATAATTCTGTAAAAATAAAAGAAAAAAATTAAAAAAATATTTGTTTATTTGAAAGTCAGAGTTACAGAGAGAGAGAGAGAGAGAGAGAGAGAGAGAGGTCTTCCACCCGCTGGTTCACTCCCCAGATGGCCGCAACTGCGCCAATCGGCAGCCAGGAGCCAGGAGCTTCTTCCAGGTCTCCCACGCGGGTGCAGGGGCCCAAGGACCTGGGCCATCTTCTACTGCTTTCCCAGGCATAGCAGAGAGCTGGATTGGAAGAGGAACAGCCAGGACTAGAACCAGCGCCCATATGGGATGCTGGCGCTTCAGGCCAGGGCTTTAACCCGCTGTGCCACAGCGCCGGCCCCAAGAAAAAGCTATTCTTATGGAGCACTAAGTATCTGGCGTTTCCTGCTGATGAAACCCACGTGGAATGTTCTTCATAGGGTACTCACGTCCAGGCTGAAGGAAAACTTGTCCACAGGCTGCGAGTGCTTCCCAGGGCACTTGTGAAAATACAGGCTGTAAAGGCCCGCTTGGTCATCGGTGCTGATGTTAAAGAAAAACTGCAAGTGAAGAAGAAAAAAAGGTAAGCGCACCCAAATTTTCGGCTGAAGTTTTAACTCGCAGGAAAAAATTACGTGTTTAATGGGCTTAAATTCTCCTAAAGCAGAGTTTAAATGGGGGCTTTCTCATCCTACGATCCCCTCCCAACACTCTGCTGTGTAACAACCACTTTTCAAGCATACAGAGGAGCTGTCGGAATCGCACAGTGAGTGCCTGTAAGCCCACGACCGGGGTCAACAACCGCCACGTTCCATGCTTGCTCTCTCACGTACGTCCAGCTCTGGTGGCTGGCACAGAAGCCTGTAGAGGTCATCTAAGACACAGTTCCCTAGGTTTAAGGTCAACACGTCATTTTGCAGTTTGGGCAAAACAAAGAAATACTATTTAATAAAAGAAAAAAAAGGAGGTTCAACATCTACTTGCAAAGAGTTAATATTCCATCATCAAAACTTACCCTGTAAAAGAAAGAAAGAAAGAAAAAACTTAAACCTGCGATTTTAGACAACCATATCCAGGCCCACATTTTTTTTCTGCTTTTCATATATTTCATAGATTGAAATGAAGTTTCATGTAACTGAGAGACTACACACACACACATACAGAATGTGAGTCCTTCATCAATATTTTTCTTAAAGATTTAGTTATTTATTTGAGAAAGAGTTATGGAGACAGAGAGGAGAGACACAGAGAGACTGATCTTCCATCTGCTGGGTCACTCCTCAGATGGCTGCAATGGTCAGGGCTGGGCCAGGCCAAAGCCAGGAGCTTTTTCCATGTCTCCCACCGGGCGCCTCCTTGGTCAATTCTACAAACATTTTACTATTAGCAAAAATTCTAGCCACAAAAAAGAATCTGCTGGGGCTAGCGTTGTGGCACAGCAAGTTAAGCCTCTGCCTTCAATGCCAACATCCCATATGGGCACCGGTTTGAGTCCCGGCTGCTCCACTTCAGATCCAGCTCTCTGCCAATGCACCTGGAAAGCAGTGGAAGATGGCCCAAGTCCTTGGGCCCCTGCACCCATGTGGGAGACCTGGAAGAAGCTCCGGGCTCCTGGTTTTGGCTTGGCCCAGCCCTAGCTATTGCAGCCATTTGGGGAGTGAACCAGCGGATAGAAGATCTCTCTCTGTGGACTCTGCCTTTCAAATAAATAAAAAATAAATCTTTAAAAAACAAAGGAATCTGTTTTAATATATTGTTTAGAGCCTAACATATATGCACACTTGGGGGACGACGAGGACTGTGACAGTGTGGCTCCCATCGGTTATCCCAGAGTCGGGAAGGGGCTCGAGGGGCACACAGGACCCTGGGGTACCAGCACCACTCTTCGTGCCTGTCCTGGGTGATGGAATAAAGCTGATTATTTACAGTTGCTTGTTAAACACAGTGGAAGTACCGCAGGCACGTATACCACAGCATGGGACAGAAACACCCGAGGAGACAGAAACAAAAGACCAAGAATACGCAGCTGAAATTGTTCCTCTGCTAAATCATCCCAAATTCCTATGTAAATGTGACAGCGTGAATTTTAATCCATTCAGGTAGCCAGAAAGGGAAAAGTTTATCAAACATATTTTGTTCTAAAAATAAGACTGAAAGAAGAAGTCTAAAAATGGTATAAAAGTTTGAGATTTTAAAAAAATCAACAGAACCACCAAGGCTGATGACAGTAGACACCCGAACCTTAAAGAAACAGTGAAACAGAACAGTGAAGTCCAGGGCTGGCTGCAGGCGGACAGGCAGTGCTTTTCCAGCAGGAGGCACAAAGGCTGAGGGCCCAAGCTGCAGTCCCAGCACGTGGCCAGGGGGCGGCAAAGACAGAGAGGGCGCGAGGGAGCCGGCCAAGCCCTGCAGGCTCCGGCAGCGCGGGCGCCCATCTCCACCAGGCTGCTCCCTCCCCACAAACCCAGCACCGAGCACCAGGCCCCGATGAGGACATCCTGTGGCCCCCGAAACACCTGCAAACACGACCTTTGTGAACAAGCATTCTGCAGTGAGAGGTGAAGAGACAGAGGGGGCAGACAGACCGACCGGCTGGTCCTGCCCGCTGGTGCACCTCCCGTGGTGGGTGCGCTGGCAGGAAGCCAGGTCGGGACACAAACCAGCGCTCCAGAACAGGACGCGGCGTGCAGGCGGCAGCGGCATCTGTCCATCGCCATGCTGCTACCTCCCCTCCCGTTTCTCATTTCTATTTTAAGACTTTTTATTGGAAAGGCAGAAGTGACAGAGAGAGAGAGAGATCTTTCACCCACTGGTTCACTCCCCTGTTGGCGGCAACAGCTTGGCCTGGGCCAGGTTGAAACCAGGAGCCAGGAACACTACCCAGGTCTCCCATGTGGCTGGCAGGGGCCCAAGTACTTGAGCCTCATCCCCTGCCTTCCCAGGCACTTTAGCAGGAAGCTGGCTCGGAAGCAGAGCAGCCAGGACTCGTGGGAAGCCGGCATCACAGGCAGTGACTAACCCACTGCCCCACATACTGGCCCCACTTTCCGTTTCTAGATGATTCACAGTGAGGCACAGACACAAAGTGAGCTGTCCAGGGTCACTCGGTAGCGGGCTGTGAGGCCCGGGCAATGCACCATTCACGTACATACACTGTGATACTGTCATCCAACCTCACTGCGCTGTGACCACGGGGCTGGCCACACACGGCCACTGGGCCTCGGTGAGCTCATCTGAGATGACAGCCTCACTCTACACCGTTGCCAAGGGTCCTTTCCGATACAGAATTTTATTTTATTTTATTTTTTAATTTATTTGACAGGTAGAGTTACAGACAGTGAGAGAGAGAGAGACAGAAAGGTCTTCCTTCCGTTGGTTCACTCCCCAAATGGCTGCCACAGCCGGAGCCACACCAATCCGAAGCCAGGAGCCAGGTGCTTCCTCCTGGTCTCCCATGGGGTACAGGGCCCAAGCACTTGGGCCATCCTCCACTGCCTTCCCAGGCCACAGCAGAGAGCTGGACTGGAAGAGGAGCAACCGGCACTAGAACCCGGCGCCCATATGGGATGCTGGTGCCGCAGGTGGAGGATTAACCTAGTGCACCACTGCACCGGCCCCCTCCGGTACAGAATTCTACACTTGACACATGCTCAACAGGGTCAGAGCGGCCGAGGGGTCATTGGAGCAGGCAGGCAAAACTGGACTGCAAGCTGGTCCTTGTGGCTCACGGCCACAGAGGTGTTCATTCCAGCACAGGGGACTCCCAGGGTGTGCTAACAGCACCTGCCTCCTGGGTCCCTACAAAGCTTTAACTGTGTTCGGTGACTGCAAGCCCGCCCAGGTGACTCCCCCTAAACACAAAATTCCTTCGGGAACCCCATCTTCCCTGACAGAAAAGCCTGCAAATTTAACACCTACCTGAAATGAAACGGCACCGCCACTAGTATGGACAGAAAAGGATTTCTCGCCTGTCACCTAAAAAGACACAATAACCCGTTTAAGGATGATACCAGCAGGGAAGGTATGCTAACTGAAACTAAAATTAACTGAGAAAAACCATTCTTATTTGTGGGCTTTCTGAGGATGGCATGTCCCATCACTTCGGGATCCGTGTGAAATCCCGTTCACGGAGCACGGCAGTCACCCTCCACCCACTTCCTCTCTCAGCTCTCCCCTGCCTCTCCACTGACACCCAACTGCAGCCCACTGACCGAGCCACCTGCCACAGTGCCCTGTACCGTAACACGCCAGAGAGCCCCAGACAGAGACCCAGGCTGCAGCCGGACCCCACCTGGACTCCGCTCCTGACCCCAAACGCTAAGTGAGGAAAAGAAACGAACTACTGATACACAGCACACACGGTTAACTCTAAGTAAGTGTGCAAAACAAAACAGAGGTTACACACCACCCAACTCTACACTACAACGACGAACCCGCGGGTGCAGGAGAGGGAGATCACAAAGGGCAGGAGGAACTTTGGGTGATACACATGTGCACTACCTTCACTGATGATAAGTAAGATTATCAAACGGTTGCTTTAAAGAAGTGCAATTTATTGAATGTCAATTACACCTTGACAAAGCTATCAAAATAAAATGTATTTGGATGCCCCTTACTGAAAAAAGTCCAGAGATCCCAAATCTAAACTTCCCCAACTTCTCCACTTCTATTTCTACCATCCATTCTCCCCACTCCTCCTCCCACCCACTAACCAGCCCCAGCAGGACCTCTTCTTTCACACCCCAAGGCTTTCCCCCGGGCCAGAGCCTGGGCACCCTGTGTCTGGGGTGTCCCTGCTTCCTCCAAGGCTGCCCTGCCCAGCACTTTGGGCAGGGTGAGCTTCAGCAAGCGTTACTGTATCACGGCCTTTCCTGACCAGGAGCCCAGGCAACGTCCCATTGCCTGCACATCAATGCCCTCCACTGTGCAGCCGGTACCCAGGTGACTGCACTCACACACGTCCAGGGAAGCCGGGCAGTGGGCGGGTGGTGCTTACCTTGGAATCCACTGCGCTTCTTTTAGAATTCCCACTTTCTAGAAGCAGAAACATTTAAAAGACGTTATTCATGACTCTGCTCATACGCAGCCGTTTACGAGGCTCTGGCCTAACGTCAGCACGCAACAAAATGCAGAGCCACCATCTCCTCCTGTGGCAAGTCGTGATCTTAGCTGCAGAAGCAGCACGCAGAACTAGTGACATCACAGTGCCATCCAACAAGCGATAATACCAAAAGGGAACTCACTTCCGAATAATCTGCTCTGTGTTGCCGCCAGAGATGGCACACAGACCACTTTGCTTATTCCTAAGTAATCATATTTGACAACAGATCATGCCATAAAACACACCTGTGAGGCTGACGTACGCAGGGAAAAACTGACTGCAAATGCTATCGGCACAATGCAGCCTTCTGTCCTCTGCGAGGGAGCCCCGGTGCTGGGGCTCTGCCGCACACACGCCGAGCGCCGGGCCTCGCTTTTACTCAGAGCTCCTGAAGGCGGAGCCAGGGTTTCAGGCTCCCTGCAGGACGGGGAGGAGTTTCAGAACAGACTTCCTGCCCAGGCCGTGGTCACTGAACACAAGGAACCCAGACAGGAAGGAGACGGTGCCCAGACGTTAAACTACACTGGCACACAACTGGATGGCTCTGTGTGATCTTCACCTGGATCGCCTGACAAACTGAGGAAAACTATGAATAGCACAGTAAACCACCTTCACAGGACTCATGGTGGGGGGCGCTGCAGCCCAGCTCAGCAGGTTAGGCTGTGCGTGGGATGCCTGCCCCCCGATCCCAGTGCCTGGGTTAAGTCCAGCTCCTCCGTGCACCCAGCCCAGCCTCCTGCCAGCGCACACCCTGAGAGGCAGCAGATTGTGGCTCAAGTCCTTGGATCCCTGCTCTTGTGGGAGTGGACCAGTGGGTGGGAAAACCTGTGTCTTTTTTCGCCTTTTAAATAAGTAAATTAATAAGCATTTATTAAAAAGAACTGAAGGGTCTGTGTTGTGGCACAACGGCTTAAGCTGCCACTTGCAACAACGGCATCCTCGGCTGCAGCGCTGGTTCGAGCCCCGGCTGCTCCGATGCCGACCCAGCTCCCTGCTAGTGCGTCTGGGAAGGCACTGGAAGATGGCCACCTACGCGGGAAGATGACGACAGCACTCCTGGCTCCTGGCTTCAGCCTGGCCCAGATTTAATTGCTGTGGATGGACACTTGGAGAGTAGATCAGTGGATGAAAGATTTCTCTCTCTCTCTCTGCCTCTCAAATAAATAAATACATCTCAAAAATTTTTTCAAAAAGAACTCACATATATCAACAGAAAAAACTGACAGCTAACAAAAGAGGTCGTAACTGAAAAGTGGTCACTCAACACGTGGAGAGAAAGTTCAGCTCAGCAACGAGCAGGACGAGAACACTCGCTGCCTTTCATTTTAGGATCATTTTTTAAGAAGAAAGCACCTGGTAGGCCGGCGCCGCGGCTCACTAGGCTAATCCTCCGCCTTGTGGCGCCGGCACCCCGGGTTCTAGTCCCGGTCGGGGCGCCGGATTCTGTCCCGGTTGCCCCTCTTCCAGGCCAGCTCTCTGCTGTGGCCCGGGAGTGCAGTGGAGGATGGCCCAAGTGCTTGGGCCCTGCACCCCATGGGAGACCAGGAGAAGCACCTGCTCCTGCCATCGGATCAGCGCAGTGCGCCAGCTGCAGTGGCCATTGGAGGGTGAACCAATGGCAAAGGAAAACCTTTCTCTCTGTCTCTCTCTCTCACTGTCCACTCTGCCTGTCCAAAAAAAAAAAAAAAAAAAAAAAAAAAAAAAAAAGATAGAAAGAAAGAAAGCAAGCAAGCAAGCACCTGGTGTTTGGGAGAACATGGCACACATGATGACGTGTGCATCACCCCGATGCATTTCTGACAGGAGTGTAAATTCACCCAACTCAGGCTCAAAGGAACTTGAAAATACGTAACAATCTTACCAAAAGCATTCATAACCTTTGAACCAGAAACTCCTCTTCTGGGAACCCCCTCAAGGCAGTTCTACCTACGCAACAAAGGTCTATGCCCAGAGTCCCACACGGCAGTATTACAAGAGAACAGACATGTCTCCAGAGTTACAGCATCCACTTAATCAACTATTCGATCACTAACAAAGACATTAAATAAGTTAAAAACATCACTATAGATTTTGAGAATCGAACGTCCCAGACTTAGGAAACAAGCTCCTAAGGAAACTTAAATGACTAAAATTCTAGCACCAGGAATAAGGAGAAAGGACTGCTCTTTCTATTTTCCTACATTTTTCTTTAGTTTTACACCTGTCTGCCTCAAAATAAAACAATGCTAAGAGGACAACGCGTCACGCTCGCACCCACGGGGCAGGGTGCGGAGGAAACGCCAGCTCCCGCCGGGTTTACCTTGGGCTTCCTGGGTGTGGTTGCCTGCGGAGCCAGGGTCAGCGTCGGGCTTCTGGCTCTGACCAAGGACTTTGTCATCCCTGCTGACGACCACCACCGGGAAGGGAGCACCAGCTTCCGACGGAGACTTGACCTTCACCCTGCATCCAGACGAGACAGAAGGAAGACGCTCACAGCGGTGCTCCTGTCCGTCTGTGGACGCCAGTGCCAGGTGCGGAGCCACGCCCCACACACACGGGCCCCTGCTAAACGCAGGTTCTTTGCCCGCATCTCCCAGAACATGACGCCGAGCTTCAGGAAGGTGAACACTGCCCGAGGGCACCAGGCTCAGGTAGCCGGGCAAGGACCAGCCACTCACTTCCCAAAGCCTGGATCCTGAGCAACCACACGATGCTGCGCCCACATCTCCCTGGCGCTCTCAACGCTCAGCAAATGAGCGCACCAGGGAGACACAGGAAGCGCAGGTGACGTCTGGGGGAGCCCGAAGGGGCAGTGAGCCCTCCGAGCTGCCTGCCTCACACCCACTTCCACCCTTCCCTCTTCACACACCCAATCTGTGCAGCCCGTCCTCCCAGCACCAGTGTGCACACGTGCCCCAGCCCGGCACGTCTGCTGACCCGCCCGGGGAAGGCGCATTCTCTTCTGACCGCTGAGGCAGGGCCATGTGGTGTGGTGTGGGCTGGGAGCCCTGCTGAGCTTGAAGCAGCTGACCTCGAGGCAGCAGAGCAGACATGAACCTGAGTGCTGAGCGCTGACTGAGCCCCGAGCCCCGAGCCCTGAGCCCCTCGTGACAGCAGATCCTGTTGTTCCGTCTCTCACCTGAACCCGCTCGCCCCACCCTGGACTTTCAAACAAGTGAGGTTATTGATGTCTCCACTGTTTAAACCAAAAGCACCCTGAC
Organism: Oryctolagus cuniculus; assembly: GCF_964237555.1. Lineage (NCBI taxonomy): Eukaryota > Metazoa > Chordata > Mammalia > Lagomorpha > Leporidae > Oryctolagus > Oryctolagus cuniculus. Next base: position 232,863,935 of record NC_091432.1, on the reverse strand, counting down.
TAATACGAAACTCAAATTCATTTCCTTAAATGAAAACAGCAGGTGGGACGCAGGGGGCGTGGCCCAGCGGGTTAAGCCACCAGTTAGGAAGCAGCCCGTATCGGAGGGCAGCTCTAAGTCCCAGCAGCTCCACTTCCAATCCAGCTTCCTGCTGCTGCATGCTGGGAGGCACAGGTAATGGCCCAAGTGCTTAGGTCCCTGCCACCCAGGTGGGAAACCCAGATGGAGTTCCAGGCTCATGGCTTTGGCTGGCCCAGCCCTTGTTGGGGCATTGAGCCAACAGATGGAAAATATCTCTCCCTCTCTATAATTCTGCCTTTCAAGTAGATGAAAATAAACAAACATTTTAGGAAAAAAAAAAAAAAAAGAACAAGGGGCAGGCACTTGGCACAGCAGCTAGGTGACTTGACGTGCCTGTGTCCTGCATCAACCTGGCTGGAGCCCCAACTCCACTTCCAGTCTAGCTTCTGTCAGGTCCCTGCCACCCCTGTGGGAGACTCAGACGGAATTTTGGCTCCTTGCTTTGGCCTGGCTCAACCGTGGCTATTGCGGGCATTTGGGTAGTGAATCAGCAGGGGGAAGATCTCTGTCTCTCTGCCTTTCAAAATGAGAAATAATTTTTTTTTTAAAAAGGAAAACAAAGGGGCCGGCGCCGCAGCTCACTAGGCTAATCCTCTGCCTGCAGCGCCAGCACCCTGGGTTCTAGTCCTGGTCGGGGCGCCAGATTCTGTCTCGGTTGCTCCTCTTCCAGTCCAGCTCTCTGCTGTGGCCCGGGAAGGCAGTGGAGGATGGCCCAAGTGCTTAGGCCCTGCACCCGCATGGGAGACCAGGAGGAAGCATCTGGCTCCTGGCTTCAGATCGGCGCAGCGGGCCTGCCGTAGCAGCCATTTGGGGGTGAACCAATGGAAGGAAGACCTTTCTCTGGCTCTTTCTCTCTCTCTCTCACTAACTCTGGCTGTAAAAAAAAAAAAAAAAAAAAAAGAGAGAGAGAGAGAGAGAGAGAGAGAAAGAGAAAGAAAAAGAAAAAGAAAACAAGGGGCCAGGGCTGGAGCTCACTGGGTTAAAACCATGGCCTGCAGTGCCAGCATGCCATGTGGACATGGGTTTGAATCCCAGCTGCTCTACTTTCCACCCAATTCCCTGCTAATGCACCTGGGAAAGCAGGGGAGGGTGGCCCAAGTGCTGGGGCCCCTGCACCCCTGTGGGAGACCCAGAAGAAGCTCCTGGTTCATGGTTTTGGCCATTTGGGGAGTGAACCATCGAATGGAAGATCTCTCTCTCTCCTTCTCTCTTTCAAATAAAAAAAATAAATCAAGAAAGAAGAAAGAAACAAAGAGAAAGAGAGGGAAGGAGGGGGGGAGGGAGAGAGGGAAAGGAAGGAAGGAAGGAAGGAAGGAAGGAAGGAAGGAAGGAAGGAAGGAAGGAAGGAAGGAAGGAAACAGGCTAGTGTGTGGCATAGCAATTAAGTTTCTGCCTGTGACTTGGCATCCCATATGGGCGCCGGTTTGAGACCCGGCTGCTCCAGTTCTAATCCAGCTCCCTGCTGATGTGCCAAGAAAGCAGAGGAAGATGGTCCAAATGTTTGGGCTCCTGTGCACATGTGGAAGACCTGGAAGAAGCTCCAGGCTCCCAGATTCAGCCTGCTCCAACCCCAGCCGTGTGGCCATTTGGGGAGTGAATCAGCTGATGGAAGACCTCTTCTTGTCTTTCCTCCTCTCTTTATAACTCTGCCTTTCAAGTAAATTAAAAATAAATAAATATTTTCTTTTTAGAAAACCTTAAGTTCTTATGGAGAGTATGGAGCTAGGGCCTACACTGGTCTTATGGGAAAGTACTTCATTTTTATCATAGATACTTCCTCCTTCCCATCTTATTCATCTCACACCCTCCTTCTGGGCTACTCGCAGCCCACCTCACAGCGAGCCTGAGCAACCATTCCTAGCCTACACCTCTTCGAAGGCTCCCTCAGCAGTGACACACAGGGACCTGGAGTGTGGCCAGGGGGCACCTGCCGCACCTCAAAACACAGCCCCACAGTCATCCGAGTTCAGATGCTTTGAAACGACCTGCTACCCAGCCACGCTCGCCAGCACTCTCAAGAAGCAGGGCCCACGTGGCGAGGCGGTCGGGACACTGAGGCCCAGCGTCACAGAGCTGGTGGGCGGCACGAGGCGTCGTTCGGGCCCGTCCGTTCCTTACCCTGGCCCTCCAGTTTTATTCTCTGTAATGATGACCCAGCTTACTGAACGCACCTCTACTTCACGGCCCTCTGCCTCAGCACAGGGCGTTCCCTCTGCCTGAAGTGCTCTTCCTGTCCTCGGTCACCCTGGAAGGCGGCGTGGGCGGCCCCCACGCCCACTGCCCTGAAGGCTTCCCTTTCCAACCACGTCTCCACCTTGCCGTGACCGCTCCTGTGGCCGGTCTGCCTGCCCCACTCTGCCTCCCCATCTCGTGCTGCATCTCAGCACGATACTTGGCAAGTAGCAAGCACCCAGTGAAGGCAACAGCTTCTCTCTAGGGTTGACCAAAAGCAAGATTAGATTTACTTACTCACTTCTGGAGAAGTCTAGGATTAGAAGAGTGACGGAGACGGACTGCTTCTTCAGAATACAGTAATTCGCATCTTCATCCTGAGAAAGGAAGGACCAACTGTCCCTCATGCAGTCCATTCCGAACAAGAACAGTACGTTTTCCGGCACGAGGTAAATTCCAAAATGCAAAGCCCACCACAGCGCTCTGCAACGCCTGGAAGCCACGCGGCTGCCACAGAAAAGGCCTGCAAGCAGCAGGGGCCCCGCTTCACACCTGGGGCTCAGTGAACGCAGCGATCAGACCGCATTTAACACGTACCAGGTAGGACGAAAAGCCATCGTTCTTCGTACGTTCTAGGCTGAATCCAAGCTACAGGCGGTGGGGGAAGAGCAGAAAAAGAGAAGTAAACATCTACACAACTGTCCATTCCTTTCTTTAAAAAAACAGGGATGGGGGCCAGCGCTGTGGTGTAGCGGGTAAAGCCGTGATCTGCAGTGCCAGCATCCCACATGGGCACCAGTTCAAGTCCTGGCTGCTCCACTTCCGATCTAGCACCCTGCTAAATGTGCCTGGGAAAACAGAAGAAAATGGCCCTCGTGCTTGGACCCCTGCACCCACATGGGAGACCTGGAAAAAGATCCTGACTCCTGGCTTTGGATCAGCCCAGCTCTGGTCACTGTGGACATGTGGGGAGTGAGCCAGCAGGTGGAAGATCTCTCTCTCTCTCTCTCTCTCTAATTTTGCCTTTCAAATAAAATAAAATAACATCTTTTTTAAAAAGTATGTATTTATTTTCACTTTACTTGAGAGGCAGGGACATTCTCTATCTGCTGATTTATTTCTCAGATTCTCTCAGGAGTCAGGGCTGGGCCAGGCTGAAGCCAGGAGCCTCAAGCTCGGTCATGGGTGGCAGGACCCAGGCACCTGCTGTCTCCCAAGATGTGCGTTAGTGGGAAGCTGCATCAGGTGTGGAGCCAGCACTTGAACCCGGCTCTCTGGTACGGGCTGGCGATGTCCTAAGCAGCATTTTCCTTTTTTTTAAAGATTTATTTATTTGAAAGGCAGAGAGAGAGAGAGAGAGAGAGAGAGAGAGAGAGATCTTCCAGTCACTGGTTCACTCCCTAAATGGCCACAGTGGCTGCAGTTGGGCCAGGCTAAAGCCAGGAGTCAACACCTCAATTCGGGTTTCCCCAAACAGAGGGTGGGAGGCACTCAAGTACTTGAGCCATCAACCACTGCTCCCTATGCACATGGCAGGAGCTAGAGCAGAACCAGAGTGGCTGGTATTCAAGTCAGCCTTCTGATACGGGGTACAGGCACCCCAAGTAGTGGCTTCATCTGCCAGCCGCACCCCTGGCCCTCCAACCAGCATCTTCCTTGTGCCAAGTCTCGCCTCGCCCACATCCTCCTTAATCAGGGAGCAGGAAAGGGCATGCTTTCAGCCTAGTTCCTCTTCACTTTCTGAGCACTCATAAAATCACCAAGGACTAGAATTATTCAAGAACTGCAATCTAAGTACTAAAAGCAAACTGCCTGGTGCCTAACACACAGTCTGGTTCTGGTCAGCTCACTTCCCTCCACACTCTGACACTTCCTGTTTACCCGGGCAGAGCGGCAGGAGCAGGTACTCACGGCGGCGTCCTTGTCTGCGGCTCTTTCAGGCTCGCTCACCGACAGGCTGCTGACGTTGACCTGCATGTACCCATCCTTGAAGAAGCCAAAGGTGTTCAGGTGAACCTTGTGCCTCACGTCGTCCTGCAGACACACGCAGGGGCAGAATCAGTCCCACGCAGACGCTAACTCTGGATTACATAACCTGCAGTTTCCAGCCAGCCTCAGTAATACACACGGCTGTGGTAACGTAACTTTCTCCAGAAGCTGTGGCGGCTCCTCGGGAAGCCCTAAGGTGCCAATAGCTGTGCAGGGGCACACAGCAGCATCAGGGCACCCCGGGGCAACCACACGGTTCTGGGCAGACTCGGCGGGGGTACACAGCAAGGTCAGGGCACCCCGGGGCAACCACACAGGTTCTGGGCAAACTCGGCGGGGGCACACAGCAAGGTCAGGGCACCCCGGGGCAACCACACAGGTTCTGGGCAGACTCGGCGGGGGTACACAGCAAGGTCAGGGCACCCCGGGGCAACCGCACGGGTTCTGGGCAAACTTGGCGGTCAGCCGGGATGAGCGCCGTGTTTTAGTCCTCTTCGCATCCTTCCTGAGAGGCCACTGCCGGCATTCACACGTGCACAGGGATAGGGAGGGGCAGAGGGGATGGGGAGGACAGCCAAAGCCGCTCCAAGAATCACTCATTAACAAAGACCTTATTACCCTGTGGGTACGTGGCGATCCCGCTGCCGGATCAGAGTGCACCTGCATCTTAATTTTCTAACATATAATTCAACTTTTAAGGAAGGTTTATTTGCAGGGCCGGTGCTGTGGCACAGCGAGTAAAGCCCTGAATGAAGTGCCAGCATCCCATATGAGTGCTGGCTCAAGTCCCAGCTGCTCCACTTCTAATCCAGCTCTCTGCCAACACGCCTGGGAAAGCAGCAGAAGATGACCCAAGATGGGCCCCTGCACCCACGTGGGAGACCTGGAAGAAGCTCCTGGCTCCTGGCTTTGGCCTGGCCCAGTCCTGGCTATTGTGGCCATTTGGGGAGTGAACCAGCAGACGGAAGATGTCTCTAACGCAACCTTTCAAATAAAAAAAAAATTTACTAGTATATAGCACAGGGTGGGTTCTCAGGGACAAAACCTCATGCAAAAGCAATCCCTGGAGTCAGCCAGCTGCGACCCAGAAGCAGGAAAATCCTGCGCTCTGCCACAACCCGAACCGCGCCCCACAGGCAGACGCCGACCTCTCAGCCCAGCCGACACAATGCCAGACCCATACGACAGCAGCCGCCGCAGACACCTCCAGCCTGGGTTCCACAGAGACTGATACTGTGTAAAATGACTGCGCTAACCCAAATTCCAACGCCTTCTGTAAGCAGGCAGCTGCTTCCTGGTGCGAGTGGCAGATCGGACATCTCCTGGACATCAGGGGAGGGCTGACGGCAAACTCCAAAGGCCGGTGAGAAGAGGCTGGGGCCAAAGCGGCAGGAGCAGCAGCCGCGCTACACCCGCAGCCCGGAGCCGCCGCACATCTGCCTGCCACCAAAGGAGCCTTCTCTCCTAGTCCGTCCTCCACTTAAGGAGCACACAGGGGTCCTCCAGAAGTCCACAGGAAAGGCACACCATGGCAACACCACGGGGCAGGTGCCGTGGTGCGGCAGCCGAGTCAATGCCTGGGATGCCCTCGCCCCACACCCCTGCTAACGGCGCCCGGAGGCAGCAGGTGGCAGTCCTAGAATGTGGGCTTCCCCAGCCACGTGAGAGACCTGGATGGGTTTTCTGGGTCCTGGCTTCAGTCTGGCCCAGGCCTGGCTGTTGTGGGCATGTAGGGAGCCAATCAGCAGATGGCATGTCTCTCTCCCTCTCCCTCTGGCTCTGCTGCTCTCCCTTTCAAATAAACAAACACCTATGCGTGCATTCCAAAGCTGTTTTGCACCAAAATAAACTTAACTTTTAATTCTTCTTTGTCATGAACCCTGTACCAAACAGCTCTTGGAGAGGCCAAGGAGAGACACAGTTGTTCCACTTCCTCTCTCTCCGCCCTGGCCTGAGGTTTTGGTCCCTGTTTCCCCTCAGCACTTGTGAAAAACTCAAGGCTCTGAGGTCAAACCTCGGCAATGCCCAGGGCAGTCCTGACTTCCCTGTCCTTACCACGGTTTCGGCTCCTTTCCCCCTTTCTGGCTCCTGGGGACTTGCCTGCTTTCTCGGTGCTCAGCCCTGCTCACAGCGAGTCTGCTCAACTCCCACTTCCCAGCAGGACGGAGGGGCTCGCAGCAGCTCCCACAGACCCGCCAGGATGCCAGGGAAGACGGCGGTGGCCACCTGCATGGAAGGCAGTGGAGCGCTGCTAACTGTTTAAAACCACAGAGACCGGGGCCGGCGCTGCGGCGTAGCGGGTAAAGCACCGCCTACAGTGCTGGCATCCCTTACGGGCGCTGGTTCGAGTCCCAGCTGCTCCACTTCCGATCCAGCTCTCTGCTATGGCCTGGGAAAGCAGTGGAGGATGGCCAAGTCCCTAGGCCCCTGCACCCACGTGGGAGACCCAGAGGAAGCTCCTTGCTTCAGATTGGTGCAGCTCTGGCTGTTGCGGATGGAAGACCACCACCCTCTGCCTCTCCTTCTCTTTCTGTGTAACTCTGACTTTCAAATAACTAAATAAAATCTTAAAAAAAAAACTAAAAGGCTTAAGATAGTGGCAGATAGATCTAAAAATCATTAAAAAAAAAAAAAAAAAAAGAGAGAGAGAGAAAAGCCACAGATCACAGCCGTTCTCAGGGTGTAATTCTCCCCCAGAATCCCCAGCTGGGCAGGGCTGCAGAGAGAATGGAGCAGACAGCGACCGGTGGGCAGTGCACACAGAATGCGCTGCCTGGTGTGTAACAGCCACGTGCAGGGGCCCCACCCGGGTGAGAGGTCAGGAAGGTGGGGCCTCAGGAGAGTCACTTGCTTGTCCATCACAGGTCAAGAACCCGTGTGTTCTGAAGGGATGCCCTCTAGCCAGCCCCGCAGGGAAGCGCGCCCTCCACGCCCTCAGAGAGACCGTCTCCCCAGCGACGAGCGGCTGCGGTGTGCGACATCAGCAGCACTTTTCTTTACTCTTTTCCCACCTTTGTATCATTTCATGTGGTGACACAATGCCCACTGAAGACAGGTTTTTGAAGGATACCAGGAAAAATACGGGCGTCGCAGTGACCAGCGTCCAGCACTTCCCAGAACTGACGCCCTGCGGGCTCTGGCTACGCTCTCTCATCCTCTCGTAGGGCCGGTGCTTGGCGCAGAGACGCTGCTTAGTGCTGCTCAGGATGCCTGCACCCCGCGGCAGAGCGCCTGGGCCCCGTCCCCGCTCTGCTCCTGCTTCCGGCTCCTGCTAACGTGCATCCTGGGGAGCGGCAGTGAGGACCAGGCTCCTCCACGCACAGGAGAGGGGGAACTGAGTTCCCCGCTCCCAACCCCAGCCTGGCCCAGATGCAGCTGCTGCAGGCATTTGCAGAGGGATCCCATGGACAAAGAGTGCGCGCGCTCTCTCTCCCCCTCTCCCTCTTTCTCTGCTGCTCTTTCAAATAAAAATAAATAAGCTTTTTCTAAAAAATCTTTAAAAACACCAAAAGGCACATATCATTCTATTTTTTTTAAATTTATCAAAGACTTGAAAACAATTTATCCAACAATAAAAAGGTTAGTGCAGTGGGACTGTACATGGAAATTTTTCCTTACACTTTGTCTTTTTTGCAAATTTCTAACAATGTTCATGGATTACTTTGTACTTAGAAAATAATTAACTGTTGTTTTTCAAGTGTGACCAGCAGGCAGTAACCTGACGCTCAGCTCCATCTTAAGCTATCACATCACAGGAGTGCCTGTAAACTACACCTCTCTGTACAGACCTCAGAGACACAGACGTCTCCAGACTGCAAGGACCACCCCGGAACTCACTCAGCTTTGCTTGATTCAAGTCCACGGGAGTGAGTCAATATGTACAGGACACCACAGAGGGCCGAGGCCAAGAAGCGAAAAACACTCGGGCCCTGAGAACGCTGGTCTGAGCTCCACCCTCCACCCCCCAACACTTATTCCACAGCAAATCCCAGGGGCCGGCGCTGTGGCATAGTGGGTAAAGCGACCACCTGCAGTGCCAGCATCCCATATGTGCACTGGTTCGAGTCCCAGCTGCTCCACTTCCGATCCAGCTCTCTGCTGTGGCCTGGGAAAGCAGCAGAAGATGCCCCAAGTGCTTGGGCCCCTGCACTAACGTGGGAGACCCGGAAGAAGATCCTGGCTCCTGGCTTCAGATTAGCACAGCCCCAGCCATCACAGCCAGGTGGGAATGAACCATCAGATGGAAGACCTCTCTCTCTCTCTGCCTCTCTCTGTGTAACTCTGACTTTCAAATAAATAAATCTTTTTTAAAAAGCCAAAAAAGGAACAGACATCCTATCACTTCATCTATCAATATCTCAATGTGTGTCTCTGATAAAGGCTTTAAGAAACAATAACCAAGATAACACAGAAATTGCTTATCAAGTTAATTAAGCAAGATTGCTCACCCAAGAAAAGCCAAGGTCACTAGAACACAGGACTGCGCTCAGATGCAGTTCAGGGTGAGAACAGGTTCTCCTGGCTCTCCTCCCAGACTTGATTATCTGGAAGCGGTGAGAACACAGCTGGCTCTAACACAACCGGCACCCTGCAAGCACCAGTGCAGCGTGGGACGAGCGTGAGCACCGACGTGCGCTGCCCACACGGCCCTCGCGAGGGGAACGCGCAGGGCAGACGCCCTGGATGCTCTCAACAGTCAGGAACGCTCGTCCTCGTTCCACAGACCACCCTGTAAAACGGAGCTTCACCGACACCATCAAAATCCTTAATAACGCACTGTGCATTTAAAACTGAGGTTTAAGTATTTTCTTTTTCTTTCTGTTGTTTTAAGAATTATTTATTTGGAAGTTGGAGTTACACAGAGAGAGAGAGAGAGAGGTCCTCCATCCACTGGTTCACTCCCCAAGTGGCCGCACATATCTAGTCATAATTACGTTTGCAAGGCTTTCTGTCTCCCTCTTTGCAGGCAGTTTATTCCTACCAGCACAGCTGCTGTATCAGTATCTCGGGCTTCACACGCCCTGAGAAACAGCCTCTCTGAGGAAGGTTCCCTAAAACGTTGCGCCTGGAGAGCAGATCTGAAATCAAAAGACAACAGAGGCCTCTGGGGGGGGCGGGCGGGGGCAGCCAAGGTTTTCCTGGTTTTGGACCCGAGTGGCCGGACCACGAAATCCTCCCTGCAGCAGATCCTCGGGAGCCAGCGCCCCGCCAGAGAAGGAAGGGGCACACCAGGCGCCACGGCCTCACCAGCCGCACCACGCCACTCCTCAGCCTGCACGGCAGCCGCCCCCCCCCACCACGGCGTCAGTAACCTGGGCCGGGGGCCCGGGGATGCTCCTGATGTCCCCCCAACCCTGCAGCTCCCAGCTGGGTGAGGAACAGACGGCTCACAATCTTTCAGCTGGGCTATTCCACTCTGGTCCTCGCTGCGAGTCACAGAACTGAGGTCGCCTAACAAGACAGGATTCTGAACGTCCAGTCCAGGCTCACAGAGGCCAGCACGGCACCTGGAGAGCGGTGCTGAGCGCCACCAGTCTCCACGGGGAGCTGCCACGTGGCACACTGCCCACGCCTTCATTCGCTTCCACAGGAACCCTGAGGAGAGAGGCGCCCTGCCCGCACCTTCGGCTTTCTGGGCTTGGAGCCTGTGAGGCCCGGGCAGCTGCTTGTCCCCAACAGACGCACTGTCATAGCCCACACGCTGTAGAGAATCTTCCAGCGAGGAGTAGTGGCCTGGCCTCGTCTCATGCTGCTCGGTGGCTGTCCCCTGTCCTACGACACTGACCACGTCACACTCGTTCACCTTGTCTGGGTTCATCTGCATATCATGTTTGTGCAAATAAACGCTCACGCCAAATTAGTGGCCTAGTTCTTGCAGTTGAATATTATATTTGTGATACTGAAGTATTTGCTTTAGTTCCAAATAAAAATACTGAAGGAAAGGGGGGGGGGGGACAGAGGCCCATGCTGTAGGGCCGCAGACTGCAGCACCAGTGTCCCATACAGGCGTCGGTTTTAGTCTTGCTCCACTTCCAATCCAGCTCCCTGCTAATGCACCCGGGAAAACAATGGAAGATAACCCAAGTACGTGGACTCCTACACGCATGTGGGAGACCGGGAAGAAGCTCCTGGCTCCAGCCTGGTCAGCCTTGGTTGTTGAGGCCACCTGGGGAGTGAATCAGAGGGTGGAAGATTTCTCTGCCTCTCTCTCTTCCTTAAAAAAATAAAATAAAGACACTGGAAGGCTAACAAACACGCTGCCACCCTGAACCTCAACAGTCTACTTGAGAGGCCACCTTTTTCCCATCAGGTCGGCAAATCCAGCCTTCTGTGCAGTGTCGTGAGACCCTCGGGCTCCTCCATTCACCATTACACGCTGAGTAAGCCGACAAAACCCTCGCAGAGGAGGGCTGCTCAGTACCTCCACTTAGTCCCCCCGTGCTGGGGAATCTGCTCCGCCAACGCCGGTGCTGATGCACAGAGACACACGGGTACTTCCAGGACCCTCACCCATTCAGCTCTCTTGGGGAGCTCGGAACCCTGTCCTCCCGAGTGTCTAGGGACAAGCCTGGCACCCCCACAGCCTGGGGGGAACCCCCTCAGCGTTCCTTCCCTAAGGGTGCAGTGCAGGGCCCTCTCTCTGAGGTTCTGTGTTCTGTTCCCAGGGAGGGAGCTATGAGCCAGGAACTGGGGACGAAAACCAAGAAAACACACGTGCCACAGTGCCACAGGCCACTCCTGGCTTTCGATCACTGAGCCCTTCCATCAGAACGATGCACTCGTACGTACAGCGACAGTCACAGCTTTGCCTTCAATAGCCGAGCCAGGTAATAGAAATGTGCTTCAGGGCCGGCGCCACGGCTCACTAGGCTAATCCTCCACCTTGCGGCGCCGGCACACCGGGTTGTAGTCCCGGTCGGGGCGCCGGATTCTGTCCCAGTTGCCCCTCTTCCAGGCCAACTCTCTGCTATGGCCAGGGAGTGCAGTGGAGGATGGCCCAGGTGCTTGGGCCCTGCACCCCATGGGAGACCAGGAAAAAGCACCTGGATCCTGGCTCCCGCCATCGGATCAGCGCGGTGCGCCGGCTGCAGCGGCGGCCATTGGAGGGTGAACCAACGGCAAAGGAAGACCTTTCTCTCTCTGTCTCTCTCTCTCACTGTCCACTCTGCCTGTCAAAAAAAAAAAAAAAATGTGCTTCAAATGTCAACCCACAAAAGAATGATTTTAAAATGAACTATGGAGGGGAGGGCGCTGTGGTGCAGGGAGTGAGCCGCCGCCTGCAATGCCAGGCTGCTGGCCGCTCCACTTCCGATCCAGCTTCCTGCCAGTGGGAAAGCAGCAGAAGATGGCGCAGGTGCTTGGGTCCCGAAACTCACATAGGAGACCTGCTTGAAGCTCCTGGCTTCCCCTGGCTGTTGCAGCTGCTTGGGGAGTGAACCAATGATTAGAAGATCGATCTCTCTCTCTTTTAACTCTGCCTTTCAAATAAACGAAACTGGGATGTCCCGGCTGCTCCACTTCTGATCTCTGCTATGGCCTGGGAAAGTAGAAAATGGCCCAAGTCCTTGGGACCCTGCACCTTCGCGAGAGACCTGGAGGAATCTCCTGGCTCCTGCCTTTGGATCAGCCCAGCTCCAGCCGTTGCGGCCATTTTGGAAGCGAACCAGCAGATGAAAGACTCTCTCTCTCTCTCTCTCTCCCCTCTCTCTTTCTCTGCAACTCTGCCTTTCAAATAAATAAGCACATCTTTAAAAAAATTTTTAAAAATCTTAAGAATACATTAGTTAATTCATTAAGAAGGGGTGGGCACTGTGGAACATCAGGTTAAGTGCCACTTGGGACGCCCACATCCCGTATCAGAGTGCTTGGGATGGAGCCCTGCCTCGACTTCTGTTCCACCTGCCTGTCAGGCAGCAAGTGATGCCCCAAACACTTGGGTTCCTGTCACCTGCACGGAGAGTCGGGTGGAGTTCCTGGCTCCTAGCTTCGGCCTGGCCCAGCCCTGACTGCTGTGGGCATTTGGGGAGTGAACCAGTGGATGGAAGCTCTCTCCTCTCTCTATCGCTCTGTCTTTCAAATAAATAAATACATAAAACTCTAGGGGTGGGCACTGTAGCACAGTGGGCTGAGCTGCCACTTGGGACAGCTACTGCCCTAGCAAAGTGCCTGGTTCAAGTCCCGGCTGTCAGTGCTTGCAGCGCAGCTAAGACATCTGGGAGGCAGCAGGTGACAGCCCAGTGCTTGGGTTCCTGCCCCCGACATGGGAGACCCAGACAGGGTTCCTGGCATCTGGCTTCAGCCTGGCCTAGCCCCCGGCTATTGCAGGCACATGGGGAGTGAACCAGTGGATGGACAATCTGTCTCCCCCGTCACTTTCAAATAAATAAATAAATCTTAAAAAATAAATTCTGCGTCTTCATTACACGGAGGGTTATCTCAGCAGTGAGCCCACACACTAACGTCTTTTAAAGACAACCTCTTCATTGAGCAAGCGTCCACGGAGCAGACAGGTGCTGCTCTCGGTTTTGAGAATGGAGCCCTCACCAAAACAAAACTTCCTGCCTTGTGAGCTCAGACTGCACAGCAACAGATAAACAGCCACTGCACGGTGGACTGCTCGTGACGGGTGCCACCCAGAAGTGCAGCCACGGAGGGAGAAAGCTCCCAGAGCAGGTGCCTTTGAGCAGGGACCGAGAGGAGCGCGGCCCCACAGCGCAGTCAGCGGGAGGACGTGCCGGGCCACGGCATCAGCAAGCGTCACCCTGGCGTGCAGCGTCGCTCTGTGGGCTGACTGCAAGCTGCCAGCACGCCTGGACTTTGGCTCCGACATCATCAGCATCGCAGAGCTCTGCGCATACCGGATGTGCCTGGGACTTTATGAAGTGGGATGATGCCAACAAAGCAAGCAAGCGCCACGTGGAGGCTGGGGGTGCAGACACTGGAGCTACGCAGTTAAGTGGGAGACGCACACCAGGCGGCAATGGTGGTTGGCTCAGAGGAGCCCGGCCCGGGGACAGCAGGAAGGACTCCCCAACACCCTGCCTGTCGCTCTCTCGCAGCAGCAAAGTGTCCGGACAGCACGGTGTCCAGGCACAGACTGCGGCCACTTTACTTCTTCAAACACTTTACGAAAGGTAAATGAACTTGTGCCCCTGTACTTGTACTTTATCCGGGATAGTCAACGTCTTTGTCAGTTTTCTATGAATTATATCACCAAGAAGTACTACGTTTTTAAAAATCATTTTTATTTGACTTTGAAGACTGAAACATACGGTGGTTTTAAGAATCAAATTTGGGGGGCTGGAGCTGTGGCGTAGCAGGTAAATCCGCTGCCTGCAGTGCCAGCGTCCCACATGGGTGCTGGTTCAGTCCCGGCTGCTCCACTTCCAATCCAGCTCTCTGCTATGGCCTGGGAAGGCAGTGGAATATGGCCCAAGTCCTTGGGCCCCTGCACCCTGCACCCACATGGGAGACCTGGAAGAAGCTCCTGGCCCCTGGCCCCAGATCCGCCCAACTCCATCTGTTGCAGCCATTTGGGGAGTGAACCAGCAGATGAAGACCTCTTTCTTAGTCTCTCCCTCTCTCTGTCTGCAACCCTATCTCTCAAATAAACAATCTTTTTAAAAAAAAATCTTTAAAAATTTTAAAAACAAAGAATCTAACTTTTAAAAATTAAAAATGACAGCTCCATTAGAGAAATAAACCACAGGAGGGATGAAAGTCACCCCTATTTTACCATCTTATGAAAATCATTTAGAATTTTCCTCTTAATCTTATGTTTTTAGTACCATTTGTCTGCTTTGAATTCCAACACATATACATGCTCAGAAGATATAACTGGAAAAAATGTTGAAAGGTAGCAATAACCTGCCCTTCAGAGATAGCTATGAATAATACAGTGTGATGTTTTCCTCCTATGTCTAAGGAATTTAGAAAACATTTTCCAGTCACTGTATCACTTTCAAGTGATTTTAAGCGAACAAAGGAAGTGGAACAGCAGGCGCACAGCTGCGACTTGTAATTTGCGATTTGAGGCACCTACAGCAAGACCGGTCACCAACCAAGCTCAACACCAGGAGCGCAGAGTCTCTGGTTTTAAAGACGTGGCATCACCACCCTTTCTAGTAACAGGTGCTCACTGCAGAAACCTGACTGCCCAGCGCCCTGCGCAGGCTGGGGGCAGCAAGACCAGCAAGCCTGGTCCCCGGGCAGCTCACGGTCCAGGAGAAAGGTCCCACGCTCTGGTTTGTAAGAGGGTTTTGAAATTATAGTAAAGTAAAAGGAATAACAGCAAAAGGCTCTTTCTCCACAACCTAGAACGCTCACCTATCTATGGTAAGTTGCTTCAGACCACAGGAAGGGAGGGAGGGAGGGGAAGAGGGAAAACACTGGGGCTGGTGTTGTGCAGTGGGTGAAGCTGCTGCCTGCGATGCTAACAGCCCATGTGGGCGCCGGTTCGTGTCCCAGATGCTCCACTGTGGAACTTCTAATCCAGCTCCCTGCTAATGGCCTGGAAAAGCAACAAAAGATGGCCCAAGTGCTTGGGCCCCCGCACCCCTTGAAGACCTGGAAGAAGTTCCTGGATCCCAGCTTTAGTAGGGCTCAGCCCCGGCCATTGTGGCCACTTGGGGAGTGAACCAGCAGGTCGAAGATCTCTCCCTCTCTCAACTCTGACTTTCAAATAAATAAATAAATCCTCAAAAAGAAAAAGAAAACACTAGTGAGAAAGTGAGGTCCCTATGCAGACCCCCATCCCCTGTCACCACCTCTCCCCTCATGCAGGAATCGGTATTCTATTTAAATACTTTCCCTACTTAGATCCCCAGCCATAAACATCATAAAGTTTCATTCTCTACTTTTTAAAATTTGGATATACTGTGCCATAATTACCTACTGCACCATGTCTTTTCAGACAACACTGAGGACTCCGGTACGTTTAACTGCTCCAGGTTCTCAGGCACCTGCTTATTCCTTCACTGCACAACACGCTACTTCCTCATCCCTGTGTACTCAGGCTACGTCAACGTTTGGCCTTTACAGGGCTGCTGTGAACTCGCTGTGCACCCCCCTGCACGTACACTGAGTGCACCTGGGCTCCCAGGGTGTACACACTCGGAGACAGCTGGGAGTGTGTTTTCAATTTTGCTAGAAGTCGCAAAACCAATCGACAAGGTCTAGGAGCTCCTGTTCCTTAATCCTCACCCAACTCTGACGCTGTCAGACTTCTTTTTCCCGTCTTGGGGGAATTAACGCTGACATGACTTGATTTTCCTTTCCTGAGACTGGGCTTGAGCATGCCTTCTGCTTATCAGCAGCGGGTCTCTGATTTTTACACTGCGAGTTTTCTTCCAGCCCCCCCCCCCCCCAAACTCTGATTTATTTTGCCTTATGTCTTCTTGGTTTTGAAGGAAAAGCCTACCTATCTTTATTCCTAGAAGTATTTTTGAACTCATTTTAAAAATTCTTCTTGGGGCTGGCATTGTGGCACACAGTGTCCCATGTCACAGTGCCGGTTCAAGTCCCAGCTGCTCTGCTTCCAGGCCAGCTCTCCTGCTGAGGCGCCTGGGAAGGCGGCAGATGATGGGCCAAGCTCCCGGGGCCCTGCCACCCATGTGGGAAAGCAGGACGGAGCCCCTGGCCCTGGCCCGCTCCGGACCTGACGGTGCGGACATTTGGGGCTAACCAGCTCATGGAAGATCCCTCTCCTGCACCTGCGCACCCCCTTCTTCCTCTTCTCTCTGTAGCTCTTTCAAATAAATAAATCTTCTAAAAATTACTGATTTCAAGGTCATAAAACATCCACCAATACTTTATTCTGACAGTTCCACAGGTTCTGTTTTCACATTTTGGTCTTAATCCACCTGAAATACATTTCTCTGCTCCCTGTGGGGCAGACATCAATGTCACAGCAATCTGTCCTAACCCCCTAAGCCCTGTGACGCCACCTGCTGCAGGTTAAGCTCAAGTGTGGCGGCCGGTGCCGTGGCGCAGTGGGTAAGGCTGCCTCCCTGGACGACAGCACCCCAGGTGGGCACCAGTTCCTGTCCTGGCTGCTCCACTTCCAATCTAGCTCCCTGCTAATGGCCCGGGAAAAGCAGTGCAAGATGGTCCAAATGCTTGGGTCCCTGCCACCCTCGTGGGAGACTCGGATGAAGCGCCTGACTCCCAGCTCAGGCCTGCCCCAGTGCTGGCCGAGCAGCAATCTGGGGAGTGAACCAACGGATGGAAGATCTTTCTATCTCTCCCCTTCTCTGTAATTCTGCCTTTCAAATAAATGATCAAATCATTAAAAGGGGGGGGGGGGGACCCAAGCCTGTCTCTGTGCCTCTTGTTCAACTATTCAAACAAACTCCATCAAGCTGCACATTCATGAACTGAGAAATGGAAGGAAGAAATAGCTAAGAGACTGGGGAGGAGGCTGTTCACACACACACTGTGCTCCTTGGGGCCAGCGCTGTGCAACAGCAGGTAAAGCCACCACCTGTGGTGCCGGTGTTCCATATGGGCGCCGGTTCAAATCCTGGCTGCTTCACTTCCGATCCAGTTCTCTGCTGTGGCAATTCTATTTCAACTGAATATCAGAATAAGAAATGCTTTTGCTTTAACTTTTTTTTATTAAAGATTTATTTTATTTATTTGAAGTCAGAGTCACAGAGAGGCAGAGGCAGAGGTGCAGAGAGAGAGAGAGAGAAAGAGAGAGAGAGGTCTTCCATCCACTGGTTCACTCCCCAGATGGCTGCAATGGCCAGAACTGTGCGGATCTGAAGCCAGGAGTTTCCTCCGGGTCTCCCAGGCAGATTTGGGCCATCTTCTACTGCTTTTCCAGGCCATAGCAGGGAGCTGGATTGGAAGTGGAGCAGCTGAGACCAGAACCGGTGCCCATATGGGATGCGGGCACTGCAGGCAGCAGCTTTACCCACTACGCCACAGTGCCAGCCCCTTTGCTTTTAACTTTTCCAACAATTCCACACTAAATTCTTTCAGGTATAAAGCAGATAATAATACACTTTCGAAAACAATAAACGCAGCAACACCTGACCAAGCTGGCTGAAGGTCACCTACCTGGTCCCTTCTTCAAAAAGCATGGACCTGGTGGCCCAAGCCTGTGTGGGCCCACAAGTGTGATACATGGCCAACAGAGCGTTTTTGCTTGGTTTTTATTTCCCATAAAAACTTGATATTTTAATTTCTCTTAAAAACCCACAAGATCCAGCCCCTGCAGACCACAGTCCGGTCAGCCACACCCGGGGAGGATGCTCCACACTGGCCACCTCCGTGCTGCAGGGCTGGCCAGCTTTGCCTAAATCAGGAGTTGCTTACGGGGGGCGGGGCGGGGGGGGCTAGCTTACTTGAAACAAAGCAACACAGAGAAAGAGAAGGAGAACGAGACTGGCAGGAGGCTGGATCAGAAGCAGAGCAGCTGGGACGTGAACTGCACTCTGATACAGGATGCCGGCGCTGCAAGAGGAGGCTTAGCCTGCTGTGCCTCCACGCCGGCCCCGCTCCCAGGAGCTCCGACAGCCCCCGAGTTAGACACACATCAGATCTCAAGGTCAGCAAAAACAAGAAAGGTGGGGGGAGGTCGCACTACACTTGATCTTAGCCAAAAGGCCAGGGAGTGATGGGGCGGGGAGCTTGTAAGCACCATGATCAGCTTCTCTGAGAAACACAATAACACCATCTGCCCGTCATGGACCAGTAATTACTGTTAGTGCCACGACACAGACACCACCCAAACACCCAGACACGCTCAGTGTGCCGATGCTTGGCTTACTGCACACGGGTAGCCGTTCACAGATGGAATGGGGTCCATACAAACGCTTGGTATGAATCCTGGCTACCTGAGCTTCCGATCCAGCTCCCTGCCAGTGCGCCTGGAAGGCAGATGACGGGCCAAGTACTTGGGTTCCTGCCACCCACATGGGAGACCTGGATGGCGGCCCTGGTTCATGTCTTTTGCCTGGCCTGGCCCAGCCGTTGTGGGCATGTGGAAATGAACCAGCCGATGTAAGATCTCTTCTCCTCTCGCTCGCTCGCTCGCTCGGTCACTCTGCCTTTCAGCGATGAATAAATCTTTCAAAAAAAAAAAAAAAAAAAAAGAAATGGAATGGTGGCTGGCACCACGGCTCCCTAGGCTAATCCTCTGCCTGCGGCACCGGCACCCTGGGTTCTAGTCCTGGTCTTTGCTATGGCCTGGGAAGGCAGAGGAGGATGGCCCAAGTGCTTGGGCCCTGCACCCTCATGGGAGACCAGGAAGAAGCTCCTGGCTCCTGGCTTTGGATCAGCGTAGCTCCGGCCATAGTGGCCATTTGCGGGGTGAACCAACAGAAGAAAGATTTTTCTCTCTAACTCTGCCTGTCAAAAAAATAAATAAAAATGGAATGGGGTCAAATTTAGTCATCTAACAAAAGGTCCAACAGCTAAGCACACCGAGGTGGGAGAAGATGGTCCTGCCGAGCGTCATCCTGACAGGCACCCAGGCTCTGGGCATCGGGAGCTCACCTCGTACAGGTACAGGCAGAGGGAGCACCGATCCAGGTTCAATTCCGCCTCCCCACTTAACCGTGCTCTCCTAATTCATAAGCAGGGGGTAGCATTCCTCTCGAAAGGTTGCTATGAGCAGTCAGTGACTACAGTTAGCACAGTCTCTGGCCTACAACAGATGCTTTGATAACAAGTAGCACTTAAAAATTTGGATTCTGGGGCTGATGGCGTGGCGTGGCGTGGCGTGGCGGGTTAAGCCAGCACCTGCAAAACCAGCATCCCACACTGCAGCACTGGTTTGAGCCCTGGCTGTGCTGCTTCCGATCCAGTTCCCTACTGATGGGTTTGGGACGGCAGCAGTGACAGTTGAAGGACGTGGGCCCTATCACTCACACAGGAAACCCAGACGGAGTTCAGGCTCCTGGACCAGCCTGGCTGTTGCGGCCCTCTGGGAAGATGACCAGCAGATGGAAGCCTGTGTCTCTGCCTGTCCTCATCTCTATTGCTCTGCCTTTCAAAATAAACAAACAGAGCTTTAAAGTTCTTTGTGTCCTAGAGGGCTTCTGGCGTGTTCTTGGCCCCATGTGCACACAGGCACTCAAAAAGCCGCAGCGACCAAGCAAGGGCAGGAAAGGTGAGCAGGCCAGTGGTCCCTGCGGCTCTCCACGGCTGCTCAGGGGAGCTCCAGCAACCACCACTGGGGTACCCCACTAGTGTCCTCGGAAGCAAGCAGACTGGCACACACCACTGAACACCATCCCTAGAGAGGCACGTGCCGTGTTCGTGTAAACACGCGCCACAGGGCAGACGGTGGACAGGGCTTGTGCTTATGAGAGAAGAAACGCCGAAGTGTCTATAGGAAAGGTCGCTGGAGGGGCAGGCCGAGAACAGGAGTCTTCCCAGGTCATGTGCGGCCAGTACTGCTATAACAATAACCTCAAAGTGCTACGGACCAGCCCACTTTGGCAGGGAAAGCAGGTAGGAAAAATGAGGAGAACCAGATTAATCTCCACGTTCAAATGAGCCAAGCTCCCAGGAAAAGGAGATCTGCCACGCTTCAGCCCACCCGGTGACGAGCCAGCTGGGACTCCTCACACACGGGCTCGCTGTGGTAACGGCCGCGGCCCAGGTGTCTTACCTCTGCACCACTGGCCCACCCAAGCCGCCCACCAGGAACGTGAGGGGAAGGTGGGCCAGCCGTGCACCTCGCTCTTGCTCCCTCCCACCCCAGTCAGCTCAGCTTCCTCGGGAGTCAGTCGGGGTGGCACCGACATCCCCTCACGACCTCTGCAGCCACACGGCTGCCACCTCCTCACTCCCTGCCGCATCCATCCGTCCATCACTGACCTTCCACGTTGCTGGCGGTCTCCCTGCCACCCCTGCCCCGTCCAGGCCCTGATCTCACAGCTGGACCACACCTGCAGCCTGAGCGACCCCCTACTTTCAGCTCCCACAGAAATGCATCCACCTGGCACGCACATCTTGTTCAGCCACTCCTGGCCTACAAAGGAAACTTCACAGCTCCCCAGCACCAAAGCCAGGCCTCACACAGGCTGACACCGGAAGGGCCTCCCTGGACGCGCCGCGCCTCACCTCGCCCGTGTGCGGCGGCGTCCGACGGACCGGCTCTTCCCAGGTGCGTCTCTTGGCCGACTCCTTTTCCTAACACGTGCTCTTAAGGCTCAGCTCGGGTGCGACCTCCTCTAAGAAATCTCTCCTGTCACCCTCCCTCCAAGAGAGCAGCCCTCTGCCCCTGTGTCCACGGCCCTGGCTGGGACTGCGTCAGCAGGCGCGGCCTCGCTCAGGGCAGGCATCCGATAAGCAGTAAGTGAACCGCAGCTTAGTTCACTGTGGCTCTGTGCCACTCCTGAACCTAAGCTGCACCTTGTTCCCATGAGCACCTGCGACAAAGCTACCACCGCCCCTACTTTACAGGTAAGGAGCTGACAGCCAGGTAGCGCCCCCGCTCCGCCTCCAGCTCCCCGGGCCGGGGCTGCACTGTCCCTTCTTCAGGAAACCACACGCACACCAAAAGCCAGGGCAGCTTCCTCACCACACGGAACAGGTACCTCTTCCACCCTCGCCGCTCGCCCAGGTCACGTGCTGCAGCCCCCGGGCCTCCTTCGAGCTCCAGACGAGTGAGCTGCACCTCCTGCGCCCCTGCCAGACGCTGCTCCCGAGGCCCGCAGGCGCTCGGCCGTCGTCTAGGTCTCTGCTCGAACCACCTCTTCAGAGGGGCTCTCCGGCACGCCTCGTCTCCCGGCACGCCTCGCAGTGGACTCCCGCTGCAGCACCGGTCACCAGGCCGCTCTGCGCCTCTTAAACGGCCGCACAGTCCAGTGCTGACTGCCCGCACCACCAGGAGGAAAGCTCCACTCGGGAAGGGCTCTCTCCTGTCCTCCCCCACGGCCTGCGTGGACCGGTGCCCACCCGGCACATGACGGACACCCGTTCAGCAGGTCAGAGCGGAAGGCACGCGCCGTGAGGTCATCTGAGGGGCTGGCCCTGTGGTGCAGCAGGCGATGCTTGCAAGGCCGGCACCCCCCCCCCCCAGCGCCAGTTCAGGGCCTGGCTGCTCCGCTTCCCACCCAGCTTCCTGCTGGTGTGCCTGGGAAGGCAGTGCGGACGGCCTAAGTCCCTGGCCCCTGCCATCCACGTGGAAGTCCTGGATGGTGCTCCTGCAGCCTGCGTTGGCCTGGCCCCAATCTGGTGTCGGGGCCGTTTGGGGAGCAAGTCAGCGGATCTCCCTCTCTCTGCCCCTTCAGTGCACGCCCGCCTCTGGGGAGGGCACCTGGAGCCCGCAGCAGATCCCCTAAAGCAGCCAGGATGCCCCGATCCTGCCGTGGTGAACTCTAATCAGCGTTAACCTTTATTCACAATCAACAAAAAGCTGATACTCCGCGGTACGGCTGCCTGGCTGAGCCCCGGCTTTCTAGCCCGGATTCTGTGTCCCTCCTAACGGCGCTCACGGCTCGTCACAGCAAGGTGGTTTTGCAAGGTCAACTTTCTACAGCCGCACAAGCCCCGAGAAACCGCGCATCTTGAAAATCCGGTAGGGGCGTCAGGGTCACCCCCAGGTACCCCGCCCGGACGGGGACAGAGTACCCGGTCGAGCCCCCCGCAGGTACCGAGTCCTTAGGGGACCTCTGGCTGCCCGTCAGAAGGCCAGGGGATACCCCAGGCCTGCCATAAACTCCTCCTCCCTCGACGGACAACCTCGGGGACGCTGGAGGGAAAAGCAGGCCCCCGAGTTAGAAGCACGGCTGCAATGCAGGCTTTAAATCCGAGACGAGGGATTCCTCCAGGACGCGGAGGCGCCGGCGCCGCCAGGCCGCAAGGGCATGGGAAAGCCGAGGCCGCGGACAGAAGTTGGAAGGGAGCGGGCGAAGGAAGAGCAAGCGGCCCCGGGCGGGGAGCCGCGAGGAGCCAGCAGGGGCTGCGAGGGCCGGCCTCGGGGTCACGCCGCGGCCGAGCTCCTTCCCTCCCACCGTCCCCACGGCGCCCGCCAGACCCCGTCGCGGGCAGAGCGGCAGCCCGGACGCCCGGAGGCCCGCGCTGGGCTGGAGTCGCCCGCAGCCCCGGGGGAGTGGCCTCGGCCGCCGCCGCCGCCGCCGCCCGGCCTTACCTTGAGTGCCAGGTGGTGGACGCGGCCCAAGCCGGGCTCGGCCAGCAGCTGCACAAGCCCCAGGAGCGGGAGCAGCCGGAGGCCCGCAGCCAGCCGGGCACAGCGGGAGCCCGAGCGGCCGACGGGCGCCGGGGCAGCCATGTTGGTTCCAGCATCACCAGCCGCTTCCTCTCCCGCCCACTTCCGGGGTCAAAGGGCGGCGGCGGCCGGAAGGGCCTGGGCCGGGGGCGCGGCGGGCGTCCGCGGCGGTTTTCTGGCGCGTTCGGGCCGGGCGGGCGGCTCCCCGCGCTGGCCTCGGGGCCGCTCTGCTGCCTTTTCCGCGTGTGCACCGCAGGCTTAGCCGAAGTGGGGGAGGCCCCTCTGTGGACGCCCGGCGGCGGCTGCCGGGACGACGGTGGCCGAGCGGGGCCAGTCCGGGCCTCGCGGAGCCGTGGACGCGGCCTTGGTGCGCGCTGCGCGGACTTCACCGGGATTCCCACTCGGTGGAAAATACGGTTTTCCCGAGGGCTCAGCCCCCCGTCCGCTTAGGGAGAGATGGCTGCAGTGACGCGAGGGGCTGCGCCCTCGGGCGGGTATCACGCCTCACCCGGCCTCGCAGGCTGCAGGAACGGGGTCGTCTGTGCCGGGCCGAGCTGGGGGCTGCCCCGCAGACCGCGTCTCCACGCTTTTCCCGCCCCGGTTCTGCGTGGAGACTTTCCCCGTCCAGTCTTGGGAGCGGACAGGGCGAGGATTCGCCACCCGTGACCCGGGGAGCCGCGTGGACGCGCGCTCTGTTGCTGTAGTAACAAGCGAAAGAGACGGCGATAAGTAAAAACCACCGGGAATCCCACAGCCAAGCGCGTGCTGTGACAAAGTCGAGGCTCTTAGAAGCTCTTACTGTGCTAAGTGCCCCGCTTCTGTTTAAAAAGAAGAAAATCCACGGGGAAAGTACAGGCGGGGAGGGCCCCAGGTGGTCGCTGTGTTCCTTCTTGGGAAGTCCTGAGCTGCGACTTCTTCCCTTGTTAAAAAAAAAAAAAACACCGCGATTTCCGGCGCACCTCCTGCAAGGGCGAAAGGGGGGCCGGAGCGTCTGGCTTACTTTTTTTTTTTTTTTAATTAATTTATTTATTTAAAAGTCAGTTAACAGAGAGGCAGAGACAGAGAGAGAGGTCCTCCATCAGTTGGTTCACTCCCCAGACGGCCATCAGTGGCCCAGGTCCTTGGGCCCCTGCACCCGTGTGGGAGACCTGGAGGAAGCTGCTGGCTCCTGGCTTCAGATCGGCCATCCTCTACTGCTTTCCCAGGCCGCAGCAGAGTGCTGGATCAGAAGTGGAGGAGTTGGGACTCGAACCAGTGCCCACATGAGATGTGGGCGCTGTAGGCGGCGGCTCACCTGCTGCGCCACAGCCCAGGCCCCTTCAGCAGGCACCTTTTTTTAAAACTGAGGTTGGAACCTCAAGGGCTTCAGATCTGGTGTGCCTCTCGGACTATACCACACATTGTCTTCTAATTCTTATTTTTTTAGAGGTCTATGGGAATGTTTTTTTTTTTTTTTAAGTATTTACTTTTGGCTACTTGAAAGGCACAGGGAGGGAGGGAGGGAGGCTTTCCATAAGCTGGTTCGCTCCCCAATGTCAGCAACCGCCACGCTGAGCCAGGTGAGAGCCAGCAGCTGGGAACTGGATCTGGGTCTCCCGGGCTGGAGGCGGCGTTGAGCCACTGTCTCCCAGGACGGAGCAGCTGGACTCAACCCCAGTCCCACACTCCCGACACGGGATGTGGTGTCCCAAGCGGCGGTTTAACCTGCTGCGCCACAGTGCCCGCCCCACGCGTTTAGTGTTCAGGAGAGCAAAGCCCGGAGTCAGAAACCAACGTGTCATCCAATGAAGTGCTAGAATCTTCCAGAAAGCATTGTGACTCAGCAATGCGAAAGAACAGTAGGAACAAGGACAACCGATTCTCACCGTGAACCAAGTGGTAAGGGAAAGCGATTTTTAGACGTCCTCTCATTTTCTGAAGGCAGTTTGCAATACTTTGGGCTTTTTTTTTTTTTAAGTTAGGTGCCATTTTTAGGAATCTCTGGTTTTAAGTTTGAACGTGATGCTAAAAACGGAATGGGCAAGTAGAACCTTTGTTAAAGAAATATTTACATGTTTCCATTTTGTACGAAAGGCGGAGGAGAGACACAGATCCTCCGGCTGCCAGCTCACTCCCCAAATGCCCACAACACCCGGGGCTGGGCCAGGCCAAAGTACGGAGCCTGGAACTCCACTGAGGGAGCCCACGCGTGTGGCAGGGTCCCAGCTACGTGAGCCATCGTCTGCTGCCTCCCAGGAGGCACACTGGGAGGAGCTGGGCCCCAGGACACGGCGACTGTCCCCGAGAGTTGACCCACGAGCCAACGCCCACTCCCAGCCAGCGTTCTCATTCCACTTAATGACGAAACCCGAAAGCAGTTTCAGAGGAGAAGACTTTAATCTTTTCTTAAAAACTTTACAAGGGCTTAATTTGGGTTCTTTAGACTCCTTGCCTCTTTGTACCTGGGAATTATGTGCTGTGCCCAGGGCCACACCAAAGGCCTCTGCCCGGGGGTGCCAGCGCCCGGCCTGCCTGCCCGTGTTTGGGCCCCGTGTCCCGCCAGGCATTCTCTGGGAGTGGAGAGGAGCGGCGAGGGCGAGCCGGTTACGGAGCCTTTCAGACAGTTACTTTTCAGAAGAAACCACCACTCTGGCAATGAGGGCCCGAGATTTCAGTTTCAAGAAAAGGTGATTTGCATATTCATGATCCTCTAAGTGGAACCAGGGTGAGTAACAGAACGAGTTATGCCTGCTTCTCCCTGGCAGCTTTTTCAAAGGGGCATTGAACTTGAAGGTACTGACTGCGCACTGGAGGGGCAGGAAGGACGTCTCCTGAGCTTGTTTAGCCGTCCCGTCTCGGTCAAGCGCATTTTGTTTTGCTGTTTTAACTGCGCAATATCAGCTGAAGACTGTACTGGTAGTTTGAACCTAGTAATAAAATTCAGCATCCGTTTAAACATCTTCCAAATTTTTTTTTTAAGATTTATTTATTTGAAACGCAAGAGATAGAAGGAGAGAGAGGAAGAGAGATCTGGTCTTCCCTCTGCTGGTTCACTCCCCAAATGGTCACAAGGACCAGGCTCAAGCCACATTGAAGCCAGGAGCCAGGAGTGTC
The DNA here is from genome assembly GCF_964237555.1 of Oryctolagus cuniculus. Lineage (NCBI taxonomy): Eukaryota > Metazoa > Chordata > Mammalia > Lagomorpha > Leporidae > Oryctolagus > Oryctolagus cuniculus. The sequence continues at coordinate 232,838,413 of NC_091432.1, read as the reverse complement.
TCTTAGGTCTCCGATGGTGCAGGGACCCAAGAACTTGGGCCATCTTCCCGCCTTGCCCAGGTGCAGTAGCAGGGAGCTGGATGGGAAGTGGAGCAGCCGGGACTCGAACAGCACCCACATGGGCCTCACAGGTGGAGGGTTAGCCTTCTGCTCCGTAGCACCAGCCCCCAGAAATTTCTAGTAGCTCATGGGTTAATAGTCTCCAGTTTTTTTGTTTTTTTGTTTTTTTTTGTTTTTACTTTATTTTAGGTATACAAATTTCATGTATTTCCATCTCCAATTTCAATAAGGTAGAATTGCCATTTTTTTTTTCTTATCAAAAGTGTTGGTGGCCAGCGCCGTGGCTCAATAGGCTAATCCTCCACCTAGCGGCGCCGGCATACCAAGTTCTAGTCCCGGTCGGGGCGCTGGATTCTGTCCCGGTTGCCCCTCTTCCAGCAGGCCAGCTCTCTGCTGTGGCCAGGGAGTGCAGTGGAGGATGGCCCAAGTGCTTGAGCCCTGCACCCCATGGGAGACCAGGATAAGCACCTGGCTCCTGCCTTCGGATCAGCGCGGTGCGCCGGCCACAGCGCGCCAGCCGCAGCGGCCATTGGAGGGTGAACCAATGGCAAAAGGAAGACCTTTCTCTCTGTCTCTCTCTCTCTCACTGTCCACTCTGCCTGTCAAAAAAAAAAAAAAAAAAGTGTTGGTATTTCAGACCAAAAGCCCCTTTAAGCACGGTATGAGGAACCGGAGGCCTGGCAGTCCATGCAGGCGTCAGGTCCACGTCCACACGCCAGGTCCTCAGGGCTCTGAGAGATTTCCTGGGGCCCGGGAAGACCCTTGAAGAGGTCTCTCTGCAGAGGCCCCCACAGGAAAGCCAGGCCCTGACAGGTCTTGAATTCTGGGAGTGGAGATGAATGTCAGAGTTGTTTCTCTTCACCCTGCTGGCCCAGGCACAGCCTGTAACGACCCCACCCACAGGACAGCCAGTTCCTCCTGCTCAGACCTCCAGGGGAATTTTCAATGATCAGGTCTAAAAATTGGTTGCAGTTTTAAGATTGTACTCACTGGCCAGTTCCTAGCTAGATGTAACACCAGCTTTTAACCTTTGACTGCCTTCATGGGTCCTTACAGTGCTAAAGGACTGGGAAGTTTCAAGCCAAACACGTTTATGGAAAGTAAAATTTTATTAAGATGTATTTATTTATATGAAAGTCAGAGTTACACAGAGAGAGGAGAGGCAGAGAGAGAGAGAGAGAGAGAGAGAGAGAGGTCTTCCATCTGCTGGTTCACTCCCCAGTTTGCCACAGTGGCCAGAACTGGGTCGATCCGAAGCCAGGAGCCAGCAGCTTCCTCCAGGTCTCCCACACAGGTGCAGGGGCCCAAGAACTTGGGTCATCTTCTACAGCTTTCCCAGGCCACAGCAGAGAGCTGGATCGGAAGTAGAACAGCCAGGACTCGAACCGGTACCCACATGGGATGCCGGCACTGCAGGCGGCAGCTTCACATCCCCTGGTTCACCCCCCAAATGACCACAACAGCTGGCCAACTAGGGCTAAGCTGGGCTGAAGCCAGGAGCCAGGAACTCCATCCTGGTCTCCCGCGTGGGTGACAGGGGCCCAAGCACTTGGGCCATCTTCCACTGCTTTCCTAGGCATGTAAGCAGGGAGCTCAATCAGACATGGAGCAGCTGGGATTCAAACTGGTGCCCATATGGGATGACGTCAGAGGCAGCGGCTTTACACGCTTTGTCACAATGCCGGCCCCATAATGCACCTTTTTTAATGGAAGATTTTGAAGACTTCTTGAATTCATGGGTTTCAGAAATGCCAGTTTCCACAGACTTTTTGAAATTTCCTCATATTTTATGAAACACAAATCCTGAGAATTTCATTAGAGTAGAACTTCACTGGGCCAGTGCCATTGTGTAGTAGGTTAAGCCTCTGCCTGTAGCACAGGCATCCCAAATGGACACTGGTTCGAGTCCCGGCTGCTTTACTTCCAATCCAGCTCCCTGCTAATGCGCCCGGGAAAGCAGCCGAAGATGCTCCAAGCACTTGGACCCCTGCACCCACATAGGAGACCTGGATGGAGCGCCTGACTCCTGGCTTGGGCCATTTAGAGAGTGATCCAGCCAATGGAAGCTTGCACTCTCCTTCTTGCTCTGTATCTCTGCCTTTCAAATAAGTAAATAAATCTTAAAAATAGAGTAGACCTTCATCAATAGACAACCAGTTGCCGGTAATTCAGATGAGCCTTCTTGCTGCAATGAAATGCTGAAACAGTGGCCTTCCTTGCTATGGCCAAAGTTCTGCAGGAGGTGGGGGGACAGGAAAGGGTGCCGACACTCCTGGCCTTCTCACCAGAGACCATCGCACCTGCCGGCTTTGTTTTCACCTGCACAGGAAGCTCTGAAGTAAGTAGCATCGTTTCCATTTTACAGAGCAGGAGAGTGCTTAGAAAAGTAACTCAGGCTGACGCCGCGGCTCACTAGGCTAATCTTCCGCCTGTGGCGCCGGCACCCGGGTTCTAGTCCTGGCTGGGGCGCCCGATTCTGTCCCTGTTGTTCCTCTTCCTGTCCAGCTCTCTGCTGTGGCCCGGGAGTGCAGTGGAGGATGGCCCAAGTGCTTGGGCCTGCACCCCATGGGAGACCAGGAGAAGCACCAGGCTCCTGGCTTCGGATCAGCGTGGTGCACCAGCTGCAGCGGCCATTGGAGGGTGAACCAACAGCAAAGGAAGACCTTTCTCTCTGTCTCTCTCTCTCACTGTCCACTCTGCCTGTCAAAAAAAAAAAAAAAAAAAAAAAAAAAAAAAAAAAAAAGAAAGAAAAGAAAAAGTAATTCAGCCAGCACACCACAGCTTTCTGACACTGACATATGAGCCTTTGCCCACCCCCAACTTCATTCCAGCCTCCGACAACCTTGGGGTCCCTGTTTTACGAATGAGGAAACCAGCGCTCACAGAACTTAAGCAACCTGCCAGAGGTCATACGCTTAAAACCCCAATAAGTAGGGGGACATTTGAATGCCAGTTTAGGGAACACTAAACCCTGCCTGCTGTAAAATCTCACATCTGTCGATGTCTGCACACCCAAACCCTGAATTAGATGTTTACTCCCTGCAAGCAGAGTTAGAACTGCCAGAAAGCCCTAAGTGGGCCACACCGAAGCCTAATCAGGGTCGTTCTCCTCTTTGTGCACATAGCTTATTTTAGTGCTGGATCACGTGAGCCCATGTTTCCGTGGAAGGGTGTGGTCACCCAGCAAGACAGTCGCTTTGTAGATCAGTGTTACCTGGGTGTCCCCGAGGAATCAGACAGGTGTGCATGGCCCGGACTGACCCACCAGATACCCGCAGCATTTTCTTAGGGTTTAGAATACCCCCGGTGATTCCTTGGCAGGTCAGGTTACAGGGGTTAGTAGCAAAAAGCCCTGATCTTAGAACCACTCCCTCTTACAATGAGGGAAACAAAGATATTTAGTTCTTCCTAAAAAATAGTGCACTTTAGCCTTTTTCCCCACCCTGCTGGGCGATTTTTTTTTTTAAGATTTATTTATTTATTTGAAAGAGAGAGAGAGAGAGGTCTGCCATCCGCTGGTTCACTCCCCAGTTGGCCATAATGCCCGGAGCTGTGCTGATATGAAGCCAGGAGGCAGGAGCTTCCTCCGGGTCTCCCACGAGGGTGCAGGGGCCCAAGGACTCAGGCCACCTTCCACTGCTTTCCCAGGCCATAGCAGAGAGCTGGATTGGAAGTGGAGCAGCCGGGACCAGAACTGGGGCCCATTTGGGATGCTGGCACCGCAGGCCGCGGCTTTACCCGCTGCGCCACAGCGCCGGTCCCGTGGGCTATTTCACTCTCTTCCCGGTTGTTTCCAGTGCCACCAGATCCTTGTGTCTTTCTCCTTCATCTCTGGAAGATTCTGGTATTTGCAAACACGTTCCGGGTACTGCCACCACTGAATGACGTTAGAGATCCTTGGCGTGACCGTAATGGTTCCGTAGCTAACAGTTTCCTGCTTACTCATCGTGGAGTTTCACCCTCATGTGGTCTCCTGCCGCTCCTTCCTCTTCTCGCTCCTCTTCTTCCTCTTCAAAGCGGCCGGTTGTTTCACCCCCGCTTAGCGCATTGTCACCGGCGGCCGCCTGTGAGGCCTCCCAGACGAGCACACGTCCAAGGCCGGGCAGGCAGGGAAATAGAGGGGATTACCAAGGCGGGGGCCCGCTGGGGGACCTGTGAGCCGGACTGGACCGCCGCCCCGGCTGTGGCCCTGCCCGGGGACCCAGGGTCTGGCCCCCGCGCCCAGCAGTGTCTGGAGCAGAGAGGGCTCGGTGGGGCCACCGGGATGGCAACACGTTTAAGCAGACAGCAACATCGGGGCGGGGGGCGGCGCGGCTGGGGGGCTCGGAGCTGGGCGCGGGGCGGGACAAGGGCCCTTGGTGGGGGCAGAGAGGGTCCCGAGCTCGCCAGCGTGGGAGCACAGGGAACGGGGCCCTCCGCTCCGGTCACCGCCGTGGGCCGGGCCCGGCGCCACGCGCTGCAGGTGGACGCAGGCCCGGAAGCGGCCAGCGCCTTCGAGTTCACGTCCGAGATTCCGGGTCCAGCAAGCTGGACCTGGCTGGGTTCCGAAACCAGAACTCTCTAGGGTGTGCGCCCCAGGGTCCCTGCTCCCTCCCAGCCTCGGGCTCCCCGTCCGGATCCGCCCCGCGCACGCACGGCCTCGCTCCAGGCCCCACTCGCGCCCCGCGGGCTGTGCCCACCCCCCGGGCCTCCGCGCTCTCTGGGCCGCGGGAGGCGAGCGCCCGCAGCCCCCCGGGCTCGGGGGAGCGGCTGCCAGGGACAGTGTTTTCCTGCAGCCCCGCGCGGCGGAGCGGCCCCCGGCCTCGGGGAGCCAAGGCCAGGGCTGCGCTCGGGGCTCGGCCGGGCCTCCCGCCGCGTTCCGCGCCTTCCTGGACCCCGCGGCGACGCGCAGGACCCGGCCAGGGGCGCAGGGCCGGGCGGCCGGGCGGGGCGCGCGTGCGCGAGCTGTCAGGCCCGCCCGCCCCGCCCCGCGCCGCCCCCCGCCCGCCCCGCCTCCCCGCCCGCCCCCTCCCCTCGCGCGCCGGGCGTGGGGCGGGCGGGCGCTGCGGCGGCCGCGGCTGCTGCTTCCTCGGGCCATTTTGCCGTGGAGCGACGGGCGGAGAGCGCCGCGGAGACCCGGGGCGAGGAGCGCGGGAGCCGGCGGCTGTGCGGGCACCGCGTTCTCCGCGGCTGCGGGGGTCTCGAGGACCGGGGCATCGCCGGGGAGGGGGACTGGAGAGCCGCGCCCGCCGCGCGGAGCGCCCCTTCCCGCCCCCTGCACCATGAGCTGGGGCACCGAGCTCTGGGTAAGTGAGGGGCCGGGCCTGCCGGGCGCCGACTGCCTGCGCTCCCAGCCTGGGGAGGGGGCGCGGGCGCGCCGCTCGGGGTCCCTGCGGCCTGGGCAGGAGGCGCGGGTCCCGGCGCCCCGCGTCGGCCTCGGCCGGAGCGGGAGGTACGAGCCAGTTCGCCTTTCCGAGGCCGGGCGAGTCGGTGTGGGGGTCCTTGCGCGTCGGAGCCCCCTGCCGCCCTGGGAAGGGGGCGCGGGCCCGGGTCTGCCGGAGGCCGAGGAAGGGGCTGCGGGCGGGGTGGGCAGAGCCCTCGGCCCCGGGGCGAGTCGCCTGAGCCCGGGAGGGGCCGAAGGGGGCGTGGAGGCCGTCGGCGCCGCGGCTGCGTTGTGTCCTCGGGCGCCCCAGCCCCTGTCCCTGGGCCGCCTTCTCCAGGGCAGGGGTCGGCGGGCCGGGGGCTCGGGTCGGGGGAGCCGGGGACGGGGAGTGGTATCTTTCCCTGGGAGGCGGGGGCTTCCGACCCTGCTGGCCTGGGGCGCACCGCGGCTCTCGGGTCCTGAATTTGAGGAGGTGGGGAGGGTGCGGCGCTTGTGGCCCGAGGCGGGAGTGCGGGGGTCGGCTTCCTCCGGGTCGGGGGGAGAGGGGCGTCGGCGCGGGAAAGAGCTGCTGGGGCCCCCGCGCGGAGGGCGCCCGGGGCGGCGCAGGGCCCCGGCGGGGAAGCGGTTTCCCCCGGGGACGGCGCCGGGCGGCGATGGCGGTGCGCTGGCCCGAGGAGGAGCGGGCGAGCCTGGGCGCCCGGGCCGGCCTGTAATTCCCCGCTTCCCACCTCTCGGGGCTGTACAGGGTGCGGGCGAGCGAGGCCCGGGACTCGCAGGGCGAGACACAGGGCTGGCTCCAGAGACAGGGCACATTTTTTTTTTTTTTTTTTGCATTAATTGTTTTTACATAACCATTTCTTGGGCTCAGAAGCAGCCAAGATGCCCAGGGCGATGCCTCCCTTAGATAATTAGTCTTGGAGACGTCCCCTGTGCACAGGGACCCTGAGTGACAGCGCCGCTGATGGTCACAGATATTCACTCCGAGTGTCAGACGGCAGATTTTTAAAGAATATTTGCCCACACCTGAGCTGAGTAGGCACGGTGCTCCCTGCACTGCTGGGTCCTGCTCGCGTACCTGGCGTGGAGGCAGAAACCAGATGTCATCCTGAGCCAGAGGATGGAGGCTGCCGCAGGGCGGAGTGGGATGCTGGGGGGTGTGGGGGGACGCAACAGCTACAGGCCTTGCCCAGGGGCTGGGGACCAAAGGCCACGGTGGGCGTTTCCTACTGACCCTGGCCGTCTTGCAGGAGGCAGTGAGTGGGGGTGGGGGTGGAAGGACCACATGACTGCAGTGAATATTTGTGCGTTTCTGCAGGGGGAGTGGAGAGGTGGCAGGGCCAGGATGGGAACGGCTGAGCACACCTGGGAACGGGGGCGCGTGATGGGAGGTGGTCGTGGATGGGGCGCAGGGGAGCAGGCTTGGCGCCTGGGATGGCGCGACTCCTGGTCCTGCTCATTCTGCGATGTGTGTTGGGGCTCCTCTGCCCTGGAGAACAGCAGGAAAATGTTTCTAAGGGAGGAGAGTGTGCGGTAGCTGAGTGTTTCCGGGCTGGTCCCTGATGAGAAGGAATGAATCAGTGTTCGGTTCTGAAAAGGCAAGCGTGTGGCAGTGAGGAGTTGTTGGAAACGGCCTCCCCTAGGGGTTCCGCCTCTGCCTGGAGTAGCCGAGTTTAACAGGAGGGCGAGAGTACGTCGCCGCTGAGAGCAGCAAAATGCCTCCCATCGGCTGCCGTATTTTATTAGTAGTTTTTAAAAAAGTTTTAAAAATTTATTTGAAAGGCAGAGAGAGAGAGAGAGAGAGAGAGAGAGAATCTCCTGGTTGCAGGTTCGCTCCTGAATACCCATAGATGGCAGGGAGCTTAGTCCAGGTCTCCCACGTGGGCGGCAGGGACCTAACGCTGAGCCCATTTCCTGCTGGGTCCCCGGGTGCACGCTAGCAGGAAGCTGGGGAACCCTAGTGGGGCGCAGCCCGGGTGCCCCATGTGGGATCAGGTGTCCCCATCAGCCTCTGGACATCTGCACCAAGCATCCGCCCTGTTGGTGGTTTCTGAGATGAGAAGAAAAGCTGACCCTACAGCGATGAAGAAGTCTCGGGTCGAGCCTGGTTTTCCTGGGGCCTGGGTCTGCACAGGGCGCTGGGCACTGAGGGAGGGAAGGCTTCCCAGCATGGTGGCTTGCGGAGCGTGCGCTTGGGTAACGAGATAATGATGGGGCACTGGAGCCTGGCTTGGCAGGATCGCTCTCCAGACAGAGCGAGCCGGAGCCATGGTTTGGTGGCCGTGAGTTATTTGTAACAGGTGGCTGCCGCGCTCTGGGTCCTTCACAAACACTGTTAGATCTGACGCCCGTTTAGCTAAAGGCTTTGGAATTGACAGGTTTCCACTGTGCGTTTTACATGAAGGGCCTGCTCTGTAGCCACATCCTGCTTTTGTACAGGGGTAAAACCTTTCTCTTGCTCTCTCTCTCTCTTTTTTAAACTCTTCCGTGGTCGTGTTCTTCCACATTCTAGGAAATTTCTGAGAAATTGTGAAATGTCAGGGAGTTGTTATACAACCATAAAAATGAACTTAAAACTCATAATTTGCAATAACCTTCTTGGGTAAGTTTAGGTTAAATTGGGCCTTCTCACTGTATCAGAAGGTTGTGACAAAGTCTAATCGCTATTTTGAAGTGCTTAATACAGAAATTATTATTATATTATTATATATATAGTATTCTAAAATTATTTCTGTATGGCTCTGCCTTCACATTGCTTTTCAATTTTTTTTGGAAAGATTCATTTTACTTACCCAAAAAGCAGTTACTGAGAGAAGGAAAGAGAAAAAGAGATCTTCCATCTGTTGATCGACTCCCCAAGTGACTGCAGTAGTTGGGGCTGGGCCAGGCTGGAGCCAGGAGCCTGGAGCTCCATCCAGGTGTCTCATGGGGGTGTCAGTGGCCCCAACAATTGGTCCATCCCCCATTGCTTTCCCAGGTGCGTTAGCAGGGAGCTGGATGGGAAGTGGAGCAGCTGGGACCCAGACCCGTGCTCATAGGGGATGCTGGCAGCGTAGGCAGTGGCTTAGCCTACTGTGCCACAACGCCAGCACCTCCGATCAGATCAGTTTTTAAAATTTTCATTGAACCACTGCTGTGCGTGAAACACCCGTGTGAGACGGTTGAAGCCCGCTGCCTGCGCTGACGGAGGTCTGCTTCTCACGGCCGAATCGCGTGCAGTGGGCTCACCTTCTAGCCCGCGACCTCAGAGGCAAAAGAGAAACGTGTTTCTGGGAGAGATGAGCCAGCTCGCACCTGCTCAAGGCCTGGTTCAGAAACACAGTCCTCGGCTCAGCGGGGTTCACCGGGGTTCACCGCCTCGGAGCTGTCACCGGTCCGCAGGGCAACGCCCAAGCGAGCGTGTCTTTGGCCTGGGTGCTTTCCTCTTACCTACTTACTGGGAGGAAGTGTCGGCTGGGCTTTTTGTGTGAACTCGCTCGTCTGCATGAAGGATGTGTAAATCCGCAGGAAATTTTGCCCTTTTCCCAGTTCCTGTCTTTCCGGCTGACAGACAGCTCCTCTGCCGTCTTTTCTCTCTCTCTCTGCTCTGGAGCTGATGAGAACCCAAGTAGCCCAACGTGCAGAAAAAAAGCCCAGGGAGTGGCAGGGTGCACCCTGGTGAATGTAGGAAGCCACTCACCCGTCTGCATTGTGCACCTTTTTTTTTTTTTTTTTTTTTTGCCTGTGTTTTCAGGACAGAGCCAGGCCTACAGTGTACATTCAGCTGTGTTGGATCTGTTGACATTAATTGTGCTGTGTACTTTTAAGAGGCAGCAGTGTTACCTATTATCTACCGACTAGACTGGCAACCGTGCCTGATTGAGTGTAGGAGCTCAATAAATATTTACTGAATGAGTGGATCCTTTTTCCCTTTTAATATCAGCTTTCTAAAAATGGTGAGAAGGTAATTTAAAAAAAATTGACTTATTTGAAAGGCAGAATTAGAGAGAAAGGGGGATCTTCCATTCTCTGGTTCACTCCCCAAATGACTGTGATGGCCAGGGCCGGGCCAGGCCAAAACCAGAAGCTAGGAACTCCATCTGGGTCTCCGACGTGGGTGAGGGGCCCAAGCACCTGGGCCATCTTCCACTGCTTTCCCAGGAGCACTGGCAGGGAGCTGGATCGGAAGTGGGGCAGCCGGGATTCAAAGGGCAGCTCCTATGGGATGCCGGTGTCACAGGTGGTGCTTAACCCACAGCGCCACAGTGCCGGCCCATAACAACTTCCTGTTCTTTGGCAGTGGTAAAAATTTGTATAATTCTAGACACTTTTTTTTTTTTAACAAAATAGATTTCTTTTTTAGAGCAGTTTTAAGTTCGCAACAAAATTGCAAAGGAGGTTGGGACTTGGCTCTTACCCTCCTGCCCAACAAGCACTCATGGCCTGAGTAACTTTTTTGCCTTTTTGGGTTTTTGTTTTGTTTTTCTTATAAACAACAGCTTGATTTCTCACTGTCCTGGAGGCTGGAAGTCTGAGACTGAGGTGCTGGCCCAGTCACATCGCTGTGAGCCCGTTGTGTGGTTTGCAGGCAGCCTTCTCCCCTTTAAACACAGATTTTGCGAAGTTTTTCCTCCTCTGTTGCTCGTGTTGCTGTCTATGCCTGGTGGGTACAGCTGTGTTTATTTTATCGGGCACTAAAATTGTTAAACTTTTTTGTTTCTCAAGATTTATTTATTTGTTTGAAAGAGCTGGAGAGAGGGAGTGAGAGAGGTCAGGAGGGAGGAAGACAGAGAGAGAGAGAGAGAGAGAGAGAGAGAGATCTTCCATCTGCTGGTTCACTCCCCAGATGGCTGCAATGGCCAGTGCTGGGGCAAGCCAAAGCCAGAAGCCAGGGGCTTCATCTGGGCCTCCCATGTGGTTGCAGGGGCCCACACACCGAGCCATCCTCCACTGGCCATTAGCCAGGAGCTGGATCGGAAGCAGAGCAGCTGGGACCCCAACTGGCACCGCTGGTGTTGTAGGCAGCAGCTTTACTTGCTGTGCCACAGCCCCGGCCCTGCCCAGGCCCCAGAGTTTTAAAGTAGGGACTCCTGATTCCTTTTTCATCTTGAAGTTGTGGACTGTTGGTAGGGCTGGGTGTGGGAGAGCTGTTGCTGGACTGTTGGTAGGGCCGGGTGTGGGAGAGCTGTGCTGGACTGTTGGTAGGGCCGGGTGTGGGAGAGCTGTGCTGGACTGTTGGTAGGGCCGGGTGTGGGAGAGCTATTGCTGGACTGTTGGTGGGGCCGGGTGTGGGAGAGCTGTTGCTGGACTGTTGGTAGGGCCGGGTGTGGGAGAGCTATTGCTGGACTGTTGGTAGGGCCGGGTGAGGGAGAGCTGTGCTGGACTGTTGGTAGGGGCGGGGGTGGGAGAGCTGTTGCTGGACTGTTGGTAGGGCTGGGGGTGGGAGAGCTGTGCTGGACTGTTGGTAGGGCTGGGGGTGGGAGAGCTATCACTCGACTGTTGGTAGGGCCGGGTGTGGGAGAGCTGTGCTGGAGTGTTGGTGGGGCCGGTGGTGGAAGAGCTGTGCTGGACTGTTGGTAGGGCTGGGTGTGGGAGAGCTGTTGCTGGACTGTTGGTAGGGCCGGGTGTGGGAGAGCTGTCGCTGGACTGTTGGTAGGGCCGGGTGTGGAAGAGCTGTGCTGGACTGTTGGTAGGGCTGGGTGTGGGAGAGCTGTTGCTGGACTGTTGGTAGGGCTGGGTGTGGGAGAGCTGTGCTGGACTGTTGGTAGGGCCGGGTGTGGGAGAGCTATTGCTGGACTGTTGGTAGGGCCGGGTGTGGGAGAGCTGTGCTGGACTGTTGGTAGGGCCGGGTGTGGGAGAGCTATTGCTGGACTGTTGGTGGGGCCGGGTGTGGGAGAGCTGTTGCTGGACTGTTGGTAGGGCCGGGTGTGGGAGAGCTATTGCTGGACTGTTGGTAGGGCCGGGTGAGGGAGAGCTGTGCTGGACTGTTGGTAGGGGCGGGGGTGGGAGAGCTGTTGCTGGACTGTTGGTAGGGCTGGGGGTGGGAGAGCTGTGCTGGACTGTTGGTAGGGCTGGGGGTGGGAGAGCTATCACTCGACTGTTGGTAGGGCCGGGTGTGGGAGAGCTGTGCTGGAGTGTTGGTGGGGCCGGTGGTGGAAGAGCTGTGCTGGACTGTTGGTAGGGCTGGGTGTGGGAGAGCTGTTGCTGGACTGTTGGTAGGGCCGGGTGTGGGAGAGCTGTCGCTGGACTGTTGGTAGGGCCGGGTGTGGAAGAGCTGTGCTGGACTGTTGGTAGGGCTGGGTGTGGGAGAGCTGTTGCTGGACTGTTGGTAGGGCCGGGTGTGGGAGAGCTGTTGCTGGACTGTTGGTAGGGCCGGGTGTGGGAGAGCTGTCGCTGGACTGTTGGTAGGGCCGGGTGTGGGAGAGCTGTGCTGGACTGTTGGTAGGGCCGGGGGTGGGAGAGCTGTCTCCGGACTGTTGGTAGGGCCGGGTGTGGGAGAGCTGTCTCTGGACTGTTGGTAGGGCTGGGTGTGGGAGAGCTGTGCTGGACTGTTGGTAGGGCTGGGTGTGGGAGAGCTGTGCTGGACTGTTGGTAGGGCCGGGGGTGGGAGAGCTGTCTCCGGACTGTTGGTAGGGCTGGGTTTGGGAGAGCTGTCTCTGGACTGTTGGTAGGGTCGGGTGTGGGAGAGCTGTCGCTGGACTGTTGGTAGGGCCGGGGGTGGGAGAGCTGTCGCGTCTTCTCACTACCCTTGAACCAGTGCGGTGCAGTACTAACCACAGCTCAGAGCTCTGCCACTCTTCTGAATGCGTCAGAGGTTTCTGTTTGGGGGGAGCCCGGTGAGACCCTCAGGGGCGAGAGCACGCCCGGAACCCTGTCGTACCCTCAGACTGGCGGCTGCATCGAGTGTAATCGTCGTCACATTGTTGCATCCTTGCACGGCCTTTCTAGCTAATAGATATTAAACAAAACGAGACACAGGTGGCCCGGTGGTCCTGTTTGATGTTTCCCCAGCAGCTTCTTAGGGTCCTCTTGCCGGCAGGCATAATCCCGCAGCTTGGTATAGGTTGCATTTTGGGTGGGTGGGGCCGTGAGCGCCCCTGCTTGTGCTGTGGCCACCTGTGCCTTGGGCTTTCTGCTGGTGAGGGACATAGAAAGTGCTGCTACTTCCCAGCGAAGACTAATATTGTGTTTCCTGCGAGCATTACTCACCCTTGTTTCAGCAACACCGCCCACACTTAAAAATAAGACTTTATTCTGACACTTAAAAAAACTGCGTGAATGTCCTGGAAAATTAATCTAATTAAATTCTAGAGGAATGTGGGTGTGAAGTCTTCCGGAATTAGTGTTAATAAAGAAGTGTTTGTTTCCTGTTTTAGTAACATGCACTCATACTAGCTTGAGCCGAGTGATATACTCCGTTTACAAAATTTTTTTTAAATCATAAGAAGCCAAATGTGTATATGTATTAGAGAAAAATTTGGGATTATACAAGTTTTATTTTTTAAAATTGGTTATTTATTTATTTGAGAGGCAGAGAGAGTGTGTATGCTCCCCATCCAGTGGTGCGTCCCCCAAAGGCCTAGGACAGCTGGGGCCCAGACAAGAAACCAAGGACTCCGTGCAGGCTTGTAGGGGAGCGGCCGGACCTGAACAACGGAGCCCTGGGTGCTGCCTCCCAGGGGCTGTGCTGGCAGGCAGCTGGAGTGAGGAGGAATTCGGGAACAGGACGCTGGGTGTGTCAGCTGGTGTCTTAACCTCAAGGCCGAACACCCTGCTCTGATATTGACGGATCATGGTCTTCTAGCTGGGACCAACCTATAATCACCGTCCTATTTTCAAAATTCTGTTTTAAATTTATGTAAAATATAACAACCTCGGTTATTTAATATTGGTAATAGGTTCAGACCAACACTACCAGATTCAAGAAAAGGTAGAGAACTTCATTTTCTTGTGGCAAAAGCCATAATCCATTCATATTTAGTATCACATGAACTGAATGTCTTTTTTTATTTTTTTTTAAGATTTATTTACTTGAAAGCCAGAGTTACACAGAGAGAGAAGGAGAGGCAGAGAGAGAGAGAGAGAAGTCTTCCATTCACTGGTTCACTTCCCAGCTGGCCACAATGGCCAGAGCTGGGCTGATCTGAAGCCGGGAGCCAGGAGCTTCTTCCGGGTCTCCCACGCAGGTGCATGGGCCCAAGGACGTGGGCCATCTTCCACTCTCTCCCAGGCCACAGCAGAGAGCTGGATGGGAAGTGCAGCAGCCAGGTCTCAAACTGGCGCCCATATGGGATACTGGCACTACAGACTGGGGCTTTAATCCACTATACCACAGCACCGCCCCCCCTTTTTTTAGATTTTTTTTTCTATGAGAGAGAGAGAGGGAGAGATCTTCCATGTACTGCTTCACTACCCAGATGGACAGAAAGGCTTGGCCCAGGCCAGGCCAAAGCCAGGAGCCAGGAGCTTCTTCTGGGTCTCCCACGTGGGTGCAGAAGCCCAAGCATTTGGGCCATCTTCCGCTTCAGTTTCCAGGCAGGGAGCTGGATTGGAAGTGGAGCAGCCGGGACACGCCCGGCTGCTCTATGGGATCACAGGCGGTGACCCCACCTGCTACGCCAGAATGCCAGCCCCAAGCTTGTGGTTCTTGAGAAACAAATGTTTTCTTATGTGTGTAGTGAAAAGGAAACTTAGCACCATTATTATTTTTTTAAGATTATTTATTTATTTATTTGAAAGGCAGAGTTACAGAGAGGTAGAGGCAGAGAGAGAGAGAGCGAGCGAGCGAGCGGGCGGGCTTCCATCTGCTGATTCACTCCCCAGATGGCTGCAACGGCAGGAGCTGCACCGATCTGAAGCCAGGAGCTTCTTCCGGGTCTCCCATGTGGGTGCAGGGGCCATTTCAGAGAGCTGGATCGGAAGCGGAGCAGCCAGAACTCGAACCGGCACCCATGTGGGATGCTGGCACTGCAGGTGGCGGCTTTACCTGTTATGCCACAGCACCGGCCCCTATTATTATTTTTTTTATTTATGATTTATTTTACTTATTTGAAAGGCAGACTGATGGAGAGAGAGGGAGAGACACAGGGGGAAAGAGAGAGAGAGAGAGAGAGATCGAGAGATCTTCCTGACAGTGGTTCACTTGCAGAGTCTAGTGAAGGAGGCCAGTGTCTGAAACCAGGAGGCAGGGAGAGGTGGGTGCAGGGGCCATGCCTGCACTCTGGCCACGCCCCCTGCTTTCCCAGGCTCCTTAGCCACAGCGCCGGCCTCCAGCGTGGCACCTTTAAAGGGGGCTGTTCTCCTTACACTTCTGTTTGCACACCCGAAACGGAGCATGGGCTCCTAACGTGTGTGACAGGACCAGACGGGTCCTTGGAGAGATGGCGCAGGTGCTGGCGCAGGCTCCAGAATTTTTTGCACCAACATAAACAATTTTTTAAAAATATTTATGTATTTATGTGAGAGAGTTACACAGAGAGAGAGAGAGGGAGAGAGGGAGAGAGAGAGAGAAAGCGAGAGAGGTCTTCTATCTGCTGGTTCACTCCTCAATTGCCACAAGGACCGGAGCTGCGCCGATCCAAAGCCAGGAGCCAGGAGCTTCTTCTGGTGTGGGTGCAGGAGCCAAAGGACCTGGGCCATCCTCCACTGCTTTCCCAGGCCACAGCAGAGAGTTGGATCAGAAGTGGAACAGCCAGGTCTCGAACCGGCGCCCATATGGGATGCTGGCACTGCAGGCCAGGGCGTTAACCCGCTGCACCACAGCGCCGGCCCATAAACAAGTTTTAATTCTGTTTTTCCACGGACTTCCTGGCATCCCGTGTAGGTCAGCCTCGGGGGAAAAAATCCAAACCTGCCGTCTCTCCCGTCTGTCTCTGCTCGGCTGGCACAGGCCTGAGAGAGTTACCAGGTCTGCTTCTCAGCACTTTTTAGCCAACAGACTTAAGTCTTTCCAATAAATTCCCAAGACTGATGAACAAACCAGAACGCAGATTTTAAACCTTGGGTGAAAGAGTGTGTAAGGAGAGGGGGTATTCGGGTTTGCTGAGCTGTGTGGAAGGCTCCTCCTATACCAGGTTTCCTGGAGAGCATAGAATCAGAACGGAGCTGGAAGAGCCGAGCGGCTGGTGACAGCGCGCCCCGGGCGCCTTGGCCTCCCCTGCACGGGGACAGAATGGAGCCTGTTTCACAGTTGCTACGCAGATGCCTTGTCTGTTAACCCGCTCCTGCCCTGAGCAGGCTACGGCACAGTAACTAAGGATCAGATCGGTTTTAATCCTCACTCTGTTCCGTCTTCCATCCTTGGGCTCCCACTTAGTTCCCAGATTGGATGTGGGGTATTCATTTCACTGCTTCCCCACATTCCCCACAGTTTTAGTTTTTGCTCATTTTAAAAAAAAATATATATTTATTTATTTGAAAGGCAGAATTGCAGCGAGAGAGCCAGGAGCCAGGAGCTTCATCCATGTCTCTCACGTGGGTGCAGGGGCCCAAGCACTTGGGCATCTCCCACTGCCTTCCCAGGTGCCTTAGCAGGGAGCTGGATTGGGCGGAGAGCAGCCGGGACTCAAACCAGCGCCCATATGGCGGCTTTACCCACTCCGCCCCAGCGCCGGCCCCCATTTTCTCTTTTTTAATGAATTTAAAATCTGGTAATATTTTAGTGCTACTTCCTTGCCCTGTCAGCCGCTTAGAATAGATATAACTATTTTAAAGTCTTTTTTTTTCTTTTTAAGATTTATTTGTTTATTTGAAAGGTGGGCCATCAGAGAAAGAGGAGAGAGAAAGAGCTTCCATTTGTTGGTTCACTCTCCAAATGGCCGCAGCAGCTGGACTGGCCAGGTTGAAGCCAGGAGCCGGAAATTCCATCCTGGTCTCCCACATGGGTGGCAGGAGCCCAGGCGCTGGGGCCGTCCTCCTCTGCCTTCCCTGGCGGGAACTCGAGCTGGTGCAAGCAGTGGCTCAGCCCAGCGTACCCCAGCACCGGCCCGTTAAGGTCTTCTTTGTTCTTTTTGATTTTTAGTTGTGATTCATTCAGATAAGTCACCACTCACTGATTTATTTGAAAAAAATATAGCGGACAGCTTAGTATGTGCCAGGCCTTGTTCTGGGCAAAGGGGAAAGGGCAGTGAACCAAGCGTGTGAAATTCCAAGTGTCCTGCGGCAGGGCCGTGTCTGGCCTTTGGTTGCGTTGCTGGTTAAGAAGCTTGGAGCCCACATCAGAGCGCTGGGCTCTGACACCGGCTCTGGCTCTGGCTCCAGCTTCCTGCAGCCCCTGGGAGGCAGAGGGGGTGGCTCAGTGGTTGGGTTCCTGCCACTCACGTGGGAAGCCTGGGTTGAATGCCTGGCTCCCGGCTTTGACCCAGCCCAGTGCTGCCTGTTGGGGTTATTTGGGGTAGGAACCAATGGATGGGAGAACTCTCTCTCCATCTCTCTCTCTCCATTTCTCGAATACACACCTTTTTTAAATTTAGGGAAGAAAATTCAAGCCTCTAAAAAGATTCTGTAGAAAAATGGAATGAAAAGATAAATTGTTTCGGTGCAAAAAACAATTTGAAATCCATATATAGAGGATATCCAGAAAATTCTTGGAAAATCTGTATTATGAAGAAGTTATGCATGGTCTTCAAACTTGTTTTGCACCAAAATAAACTATTAATTCCCTTTTCTGCATGACTTAGATAACTCTCACATGTATGATTTCTGCTTGTAGTGTGTCACGTCATGATAAATGCAATGGAGGCAAAAGAGAGTGGGAGCGAACAGAGTCTAAAACCCGGTGGGGACAGGCAGAGTGGCGCAGTGGGTAGAGCCGCCTCCTGGGACACATCGCTCGTCACAGCACTGGTTCCAGTCCTGGCCACTCCGCTTCCAATCCAGTTTCCTGCTAATGCGCCGGGGAAAATGGCCAGTAAAGGGTCAAGTACTTTGTTGCCGCCGTCCACATGGGAGACAGGATGAGCTCCTGGCTCCTGACTTCGGCCTGGCCCAGCCTTGGCTTTTGGAGGCACTGGGGAGTGAACCAGCAGGTTTCTTCCTCCTTCTCTCTCTCTCCTCCTCCTTCTGTTTAAAATTTATTTATTTGAAAGGCAGAGTTACAGAGAGAGAGAGAGAGAGAAAGAGAGAGAGAGGGAGTGGGATCTTCTACCCACTGGTTCACTTCCCCAAATGGCCACAGTGGGCCAGGGCTATGCCAGGCTGAAGCCAGGAGCCAGGGGCTTCTTCCAGGTCTCCCACATGGGTGCAGGGACCCAAGAATGTGGGCCAACTTCCCGTGCTTTCCCAGGCCATTAGCAGGGAGCTGGATTGGAAGCGGAGCAGCTGGGTCTCCGACCAGTGGCCGTATGGGACGCGAGCGTTGCAGGCAGCGTCCCAAACCCCTACACCACAGCACCAGTCCCCCCTCTGTCTTCTCTCTTTCTCTCTGCCTTTCAGTTAGCTAACAATCAATGAATATTTTTGAAACAAACACACAAAAAGAGGAAATCTAGTAGATAGTTAAATACTGGAGTTCAAGGTAGAGCTCTAAGTGGGAGACAGGAATTTGGATAATGAGAAAAGCGAGCATGAAGGAGGTAGATTCTAGGCTGCTGGCAGGGAGTCCAGCAAACACTGTTACTTAACCTCAGAGCCCGGCGGCTTCGCCCAGCGGTCACTGCCCTTTCGGACACGGCTGTGCCCTCTGCCCGCCAAGCTGCTTACCTTCCCGGGAATCTTCCTGTGAAACTCACAGGTGGGTGGGGTCGCAGGCAGGGAGGAGTTGGTTGGTTTTGTAAATGGGTATGAGGGCATAATAGGTGGTGCTCGGAGCTTTGATGTGCTAAGAAGTAAAACTCATCACCGAGTCCTACATGGGGAAAACTAAGAATAAATGGCCACCTGTGGGCATTCGGTTTGGGGGCGTCATCAGGAATTAATGTCGCGTATTTGTCCCTTCAATAGGTTTGTGCAGACGGCCTAAGAGTGTGGCTGCAGTGCCTGTGCGCTTACTCTGACTACGGAGATGGGCCGGGCAAGTTCAGAATTCTTCGTGTTCACAGCCAGTGAGCGTGCATTGCTGGATTTCTGTATATTTCCGACACCGCAGGGGGGAGGGGGAGGGCCCAGGGCCACGAAGCGCCCGCCCTCTGCTGAGAACCTCCACCTGCTCCGTGCTCGCGGAAGGTTCTGGAGCCTGTCATTGGGGTTTCTGTGGTGACGCCCCCACAGACTTGGAGGGGAGAACCCCTCCTCACTCCTCCCTGAGGATGTGGGCAGGGCCCCCTGGAATGGGGGGGTGTCTCATGACCACTCTCTGGGTGTCTGTGTCCTGGGGAGGAGGTTGTGAGCCAGGAACTGTGGAAGAGAACACAGACACCACACAGCCTCCCGTGCTGCCCTGGGGCTTCACGGCGGAGCGGTGTGCAGCTGAGAAAGCTAAGTGCCTCTGAGTGCTGCTCCCATCACCCCTGCATCAGATGTGGGGGTGGGGGACGCGGGGAAGAGAGAGAACGCGTCTGTGCCCACGCGCTCGGCTCTTGGCAAGGGTTCTGTGAGATGAACCCCCTCCCCGGACCCCCCAGGAAAGCAGGCGCGTCCCGAGGGGAGCCTCCGTTGGTTCCCCAGCTCAGACGTCCGTTGTGCTTAGTATTGTTCGATTTTTCTCCTTTTTTTTTTTTTCCTTTTTTAAGGTTTATTTATTTATTTGAGAGGCAGAGTTAGAGAGAGAGAGAGAGAGGGAGAGAGAGAGAAACGTCTTCCATCCACTGGTTCACTCCCAAAGTGACCGTAACTGCTGGAGCTGAGCCGATCCAAAGCCAGGAGCCAGGAGCTTCTTCTGGGTCTCCCACGCGGGTGCAGGCTTGGGCCATCTTCCACTGCTTTCTCAGGCCAGAGCAGAGAGCTGGATCGGAAGTGGAGCAGCCGGGACATAAACCATCGCCCTTGTGGGATGCCAGCAGCATAGGTGGAGACTTAGCCTACTGTGCGCAGCACTGGCCTCCCCAAATTTTCTTCTTTTAAAGACTTACTTATTTTAATTGAAAGGTGGAGTTACAGAGAAAGAGAGAGAGAGAGAGAGAGATCTTCCATCCTCTGGCTCTCTCCCAAAATGGCCACAGTGGTTGGAACTGGGCTGATACGAAGCCAGGCGCTTCCTCTGGGTCTCCTATATGGTTGCAGGGGCCAAGTATTGGGGCCGCCATCTGGTGCTTTCCCAGGTACATTAGCAGGGAGATGGGTCGGAAGCGGAGCAGCCAGAAATAAACCAGCATCCATGTGGGATGCCAGCACCACAGGTAGAGGCTTAGCCTAGTGTGCCACGGTGCCAGCCCCCAATTTTCCTCTTTATGTCTCGCAGCGATCATTGAAGATGGGTGACGCTATGTCACCAAGTGCATCAGGTTGCGGGAGAACCCTCCTTTCCGCGTGTGGCGGGTCACCCACAACAGTCTCCCAGCCACCACTCCTGGTACAGTGTGTGACCTCAGGCCCCTCCCCTTGGGTGGTGGGCGGGGCTTTGGTTCCCCCCTCCCCGGGGTGGGGGGCTGAGGCCTCTGAGGCGGCAGCACACTCCTGCCTTGCCTCCCAGGGCGCTGGCTCAGAACCCAGCCGCCATGTTGTAAGGAAGCCTCAGCAGCGCACACAGACCGCAGGAGAAGGCGGCCCAGAGGGTTCCGTCCACAGCCCCACTGAGGCCTCAGCCCGCCGTGCCCATCAGCCGCCAGGCGGACGAGTGAGGGCTTCTGGGTGGTTCCACAGGTGCCCCTCTCCAGCCGTCAGCCCTGCCCACCAAGGCTGCAGCCAGGGTCGTCCCTGTCCAAATCCTGGCCCATCACAGACTGGGTCTTTTTTTTTTTTTAATTAATTATTATTATTTTTTTTAACAGGCAGAGTTAGACAGTGAGAGAGAGACAAGAGAAAGGTCTTCCTTCCGTTAGTTCACCCCCTTAAATGGCAGCCATGGCCAGTGCTGCACCGATCCGAAGCCAGGAGCCAGGTGCTTCTCCTGGTCTCCTATGGGGTGCAGGGCCCAAGCACTTGGGCCATCCTCCACTGCACTCCCGGGCCACAGCAGAGAGCTGGCCTGGAAGAGGGGCAACCGGGACAGAATCCGGCGCCCCGACCGGGACTAGAACCCGGTGTGCCGGCGCCGCAAGGCGGAGGGTTAGCCTAGTGAGCCGCGGCGCCGGCCTAGGCTGGGTCTTAACCCCTGGGCTTTGGGGGTGGTTTAGTGTGGAAGCGGCCAGTGGACCGGTGTCCCCGGATGCCGCAGCTGACGACAGGCGCACTGGCGCTCTTCGTTGGCTGGAGGACAGGGCTACCGCGTGCGTGTGAGATCAGCCCGTGCTTGAACGTGGCGCCGGTTGTGGAGAAGCCTCAGGAAGCTTCTGTGCTCACATTGTCTGCAGCTGAGGAGAGGAAGTGGAGCCCTGAGGCTCGCAGGAAGCCATGGGCACTGCGGCGCGGCAGGCCGAGCTGTGGCTGGGGGCGCCCATGTCCCGTGTCCGGGTGCCCACATCCCGTGTCCGGGCGCCCGCCTTGAGTCTCGACTCCTCTGCGGTTCTGCTCCAGCTTCCAGCTAATGCGCCTGGGAGGCAGCAGACGGCTGCCCAGCTGCCTGTGCCCCTGCCACCCACGTGGGAGACCCGGATGGAGTTCCTGGCTCCTGGCTCCAGCCAGGGCTGCCCCCGGCTGTTGTGGGTGTTTGAGGAGTGAATCTGCAGATGGAATAGTCCCCATTCCCACCGCCCCTCTGTCACTCTACCTTCCAAATATTTAAATAAATCTTTTTTTAAAAAAAAGAGGGGCTGGTGCTATGGGGCCCTGGGTTAAAAGCCCTAGCCTGCAGCACTGGCGTCCTATATGGGCACCGGTTCTGGACCCGGCTGCTCCACTCTGATCCAGCTCTCTGCTGTGGCCTGGGAAAGCAGTAGAAGATGTCCCAAGTGCTTGGGCCCCTGCACCCACGTGGGAGACCCAGAAGAAGCACCTGGCTCCTGGCTTCGGATCGGCACAGCTCCGGCCATTGCGGCCATCTGGGGAGTGAACCAGTGGTTGGAAGACCTTTCTCTCTTTCTCTCCCTCTCTCTGTAACTCTTTCAAATAAATAAAACAAATCTTTAAAAAAAGAGAGAGAGAGAGAACCAAACTGCCACAGTGGCTCCCGGGTTCTTGTTGCACTATACACTCTGAATGTGGCAGTTCTCATTTTTGGAAAAAGTCAGATTCCATTTCATGTTGTCACACCCATCAAGTCCCAGTTTCCCTTTGCTGAGAGATATTTCTGCCATTTCCCCCCCAGGTTTCATTTCCTCTTTGAAATACAGCCCGTGTTGCTCTGCTTCACACGTGTGCTAAGAGGGAGGAAATAAAACGCGAGCTTCCTGTGGCTTCAGTGTGACGCAGGACCGCCGCTGGGCCAGCGCCCCTGCTCTGCCGGACTCGGGCAGAGGATCTGGTTCCTCCTGGCAGCCCACGCCCTCCTTGCGTAAAAGGATGCACAATCTGATGCATTTGGTGGGCTCGATATAGAGAGTCGTCTCTTAAGGCTGCGTGTTTTTATTTGATTTTGAAAGTTATTTTCATTTTGATCAAAAGGCACAGAGGCAGACAGAGAAAGATCTTCCATCTGCTGGTTCACTCCCCAAATGGCTGCAATGTTTGGAGCGGGGTAGATCAGGGGCCAGGAACTTCTTTTGGGTCTCCCACGTGGGTGCAGGCGCCCGGGCATTTGAGCCATCATCTGCTGCCCCCCGGGATGCATTAGCAGGGAACTGGATTGGAAGCGGAGCAGCCGGGACTTGAACCGGCCTCTGATATGGGTGCAGGCATCACAAACAGTGGCTGAACTGCTGTGCCAAAAGCTCACCCCAAGGCCATTTATTTTTAAGTTTTTGTAAGCTTTCTACGATTTGCTTAGTGTGTCATATGGTCAAGCATACAGGTCTGGAGCCAGCCTGCGTGGTTCGCTTCCTGTTCGTAACCAGCTGAGTCATCCTAGACAAGTCATTTAACCTCAGCTCCTTCAGCTGTAAAGTGGGGATAATGGCAGTGCCCGCCTTAGGGACCCCCCGGGATGAGCGAGCTAACGAGCGCATGGAGCAGTGAAGTTCGGACGCCGTAACCTGCTTGCGTTTTGCTGGTTGTTACTCACCTCTGCATTTGCTGGTTGTGCTGATTCTCCTTCATGGCTTGAAAAATTTTTTTTTTTTTTTAAGATTAATTTGTTTATTTGAGAGGCAGAGTTACTGGGGTGGGGTGGAGAGACAGAGAGAAAAGTCTTCCATCTGCTACTTCACTCCCCAGTGGCCGGAGCTGAGCTGGTCTGAAGTCAGGAGCCAGGAGCTTCTTCAGGTCTCCCACATGGGTGCAGGGGCCCAGGCATTTGGGCCATTCTCCATTTCTTTTCTAGGCGCATTAGCAGGGAGCTGGATCAGAAGTGGAGCAGCCGGGACTCGAACCAGCACCCACATGGGATGCCAGCGCTGCAGGTGGCAGTTTTACCTGCTACACCACAGTGCCGGCCTCTCATGTCTCGAATTCTATGTCAAGAAGAAATTGAGTGGGAGACGAAAAGAAATGCAACGTGTGCTTCCTTGTTCGGAATACCATAGAAGTGATCCGTAGGGCTGACATTGTGGTGCAGTGGGCTAGGCCGCCACCTGCAGTGCTGGCATCCCCGGTGAGTTCCAGTCTCTGCTGCTCTGTTTCCAATCCAGCTCCCTGATAACACGCCCGTGGAAGCAGCAGATAATGGCTAAGTGCTTGGGCCTCTGCCACCCATGTGGGAGCCCCAGATGGAATTCCAGGCTCCTGGCTTTAGCCTGGCCCATCTGGGCTGATGCAGCCATTTGGGGAGTGAGCCTGTTAATGGAAAATCTCTCTGTCTCCCGGTCACTCTGCCTTCCAAATAAATCAATCAGTCTTTAAAAACAAAATGAAGAAGAAGTGATCGATGGAGTTGGGTGCCGGCGAGCCTGGATGACCTCCTGCCCTCGAGCTGACTTCGAGCATGAGCGGACACTGAGACACTTGTCCCGGGGGTGATCCTGGATGAGCAGAGAGTCCCTCACTGTCAGCTACGGCACAGCGCCCACGGTTCAGGCCAGGTGCCCTGTTTGGACGTCTCCTGCGGACTTCCCGCAGAGGTTCAGCTACGCAGAAAGTGACCCGTCCATGGAGTCGCTGGGTGCATTCCTGGCATGGCGAGGCTCCCTGGACCTAGACTGGATGTCTTGGGTGTGACTCCACAGGTGGAAATACCATCACTGTTTTGCCCGAAAGGCATCGTTTGGCCGAGAAAGCGAAAGGCTCACCGAGTTGTTTGTTTGGTCACCGCAGTGGGTCATCTTTCCTCCCTGCCCTGGTTTCCTGTGCGATGCCAGGGGTTGTGTGTGAGCACGTGGAAGGAGCAGCCAACTAAACCAGGAAGAAAAGCCCGGGCGGCAGTCGGAAGAGGGTGGGCAGGATGAAGACAAGTTCTGATGACAGCTGTGAACTAAAAAGCTAACGTGGGCAAAGGAAGTCCCCATTCAGTCTTCAGCGTGTGATAAGATCTGGGTTCCGTAACCAAGTCCAGCTTCTGACTCCAACTTCCTGAAAATGCAGACCCTGGAGGCGGCCGTGGTGGCTCAGGTTCCTGCCACCTCCTGGTAGACCTGGGCTGAGTACCTGGATCCCGGCTTTGGCCTGACCCAGCCTCAGCCCCTGGTGAGGGAACCAGAGGGTGAGAGCTCTCTCTCTCTCTCTCTCTCTCTCTCTCTCTCTCTCTGTCTCTGTCTCAGATAGATAAATTAGAAGAAGTAAACGCAGGGGCTGGCATTGTGGATGCTGGCATTTCATATCAGAGTGCTGCTAGTTCAAGTGCAGCTGCTCTGCCCTGACCCAGCTTCCTGCTAATGCACCTTGGGAAGACAGCAGAAAGTGGGCCACGTGCTTGGGCCCCTGCCTCCCACGTAGGAGAGCCAGATGGAACCCCTGGCTTCAGCCTGGCCCAGCCTTGTCTGTTGCAGCCATTTGGGGAGTGAACCAATGGATGAAAGAGCTCTCTAAATAAATCTTAATAAATAAATAAATAAATAAAAGAGAAGGGAAGTCAAAACCAGACTGGTGCTGAGCGGCCGAGTCGTCGCTTGGGCCCTGGGGGTGTCAGAGGCAGCGTGAGTGCTGTGTGACATGGTGGCTGTGTGACCTTGCAGGGCTGCGGATGGAGGATCTGCTGGTTGAAGCCGCCTGCCTGATGTGGACGTGTTCGCTGCTGGGCAGGGTCAAGGGTGTGTGAGGAGCTGCAGGGTGATGGGCCAAGCGTGCAGTGGAACCCCGAGGAGGGCGTGGGCGCTGCTCACCCCTGAACTAGCTGCCACCACGTCGGCTGTGGCGCTGTGTGGCGGCTCTGTGTCTGGTTGGCTCCTCGGGAAGCCGGAGTTGCAGCGGCAGAGAGCGGCGCTCACGGGGAGTGTCCCAGGTGCGGCTTCTGTACCTTGCTGACATTACAGTCTGGCTGGAGCTGTCCCTTTGGTTCTTTTCTTGAGCCACTGCGGTGAGGTTGGCCTTAGACACGGTTCAGTCCGCCCGTGTTGTCATTCACTTCCACAAACACACGTTGTGCAAGGCACCGAGCCGTGTGCCATGGGCAGCGGAGAGGAAACTGCTTGACTACTGGCCATGAGATCAGCAGGGGTGAGATTTCTAGAAATTGCTAGAATCATGACCAGTTCCATGTTTCCATGTGATCTTACACGAAAAGCGCTTTGGAAAAATGCCCGGCCAGGTAAGAGTGTTCTGGAGACGTGTTCGGTCTGGGAAGCAGTGGCGGTCTGTGCGTCTGCTCTGCCGTGAGGTCCAGGGCTCGCAGGGGCGTGGAGGGCTGAGAGCCGCCTGCCGCTGAAGGGGTGGGAGATGGCAGCCTCTCAGAGCGCCCGTTGGAGCCTCCCTGGAGCCTGTGTAGGCATTCCGAGCAGAGCGCCAGGAACTGAAGGCTGGGGTCGGGCCGAATCTGCCCGGCTGGCTCAGGGTACGAACCCCCTACTGCTGTGGCTTCCTTCCCGGCTTGTTAAATCCTCGATTCCTAAAGGTCTTTGTGTTGCTGAGGGCATTTGTTACAGAAACAAGTCGCTGTTCCCAGCATAAGGCAAGATGTGGTCAACCAAGAAGAAAGATGCTCACAGCACAGGGAGTTCTAGAATACTCGATGAGAGGAGAAAGTGCATGTTTGCGCCTGTTGGTTTTATTTATTTTGAGAGACAGACAGGGAAAGACCCGCACAGAGAGAAGGAGAACGAGCCCTGTCGCGCGCCGGTTCCCTCCCCACACGCCCAGCAATGCTGGCACTGCGCCAGGTCCAGCCCGGGGGCTGGGAGCTCAGTCCAGGTCTCTCCCATGGGTGGCAGGGCCTCGAGTCCTGGTGTCTGCCTGTGCAGGGAGCTGGAGTTAGGAAGGAGTCAGAGGCAGGTTTCGAACCCAGGCTCTTCCCTACGGGACTTGGGGGTTTTCCGCCGCTAGGCCAGAGGCCTGCCCAGCCCCTGTTACTGGTGTGAAAATGAACCTGTTGCATTGTCCCCAGGCAGAGTCCCTGTTGCAGGCTCTGCCTGTTTGCTGGGGTTTTAACAGCAGGAATCTCCCTCTTAGTATTCACATTGAGAAGTGTAATTAAAACATGCTTTTGTCCCCTAAAAGGGAATTCTGGTGGTTGCTCTCAATTCTGAAGCCTTTTGTTTGTTTGTTTGCTTTTTAATCCAGTCAGGTCCTGTGAAGACAGCCCAGTGCTTGTGAGAAACGGTCAGCTTTGGCATGTGCCTGGGGCTGGCCATCTCTGGGAAGACCAGAAGTAAACAACAAAACAAGCAAGGGCGGTTTTGTTGACTTCTTCCCAGTTGGTTTCTGCCAGACTTGAATTTATGTGGCAGATTTGGGTTCCAGATGGAGCAGTCATGATAATGTTTTCAAATTTTACCCATTGCTTTTTGTAAATGTAGGAGCAAATTACAGAATTGATATTCCAAAATGATTCCTGAAATCACTCTGGATAGAGCTTTCATTCCAACATCACTGGTAGACCCACAAAGACTTTTTTATGAGACAAATGCAGTTGAGTTTAGATTTAATTTTTTGATGTGTTGTTTTATGAATGATTCTTGCTTGTTGACATAAAGCCCCCACGTGGAGATTTCAAGGGACAGAATTTTCAGTTTGTAGACATTGTTGTGGTACATTTAGCTACATTATACTCTTACTGTTTGTAAGTGCTGGGCAACTGGGTGGTAGAGACAGAGTTTTGACTACATCAAAAACAATCCGGGGCCCGCATTGTGGCGCGGCCGGCTAAGCCAGCACGGTGACCCCGGCGTGACCCTGGCGTTCCCTCTCAGAGCAGGGCCTTGAGTCCCAGCTGGCTGCTCCGCTTCTTCTTCTTCTTCTTCTTCTTCCTTTTTTTTTTGACGGGCAGAGTGGACAGTGAGAGAGAGAGAGACAGAGAGAAAGGTCTTTTGCCGTTGGTTTACCCTCCAATGGCTGCCGCGGCTGGCGCATCGCGCTGATCTGAAGCCAGGAGCCAGGTGCTTCTCCTGGTCTCCCATGGGGTGCAGGGCCCAAGCACCTGGGCCATCCTCCACTGCACTCCCTGGCCACAGCAGAGAGCTGGCCTGGAAGAGGGGCAACCGGGACAGAATCCGGCGCCCCGACCGGGACTAGAACCCCTGTGCCGGCGCCGCTAGGCGGAGGATTAGCCTAGTGAGCCGCGGCGCCGGCCTGCTCCACTTCTGACCCAGCTTCCCGCTGGTGCGCAGGGACTCCAGCGGCATTGCGGGAGGGGGGCGCGCCCTGCCGTGCCGCACACGAGCCCCAGTGCATGCCGGCCGGCAGTGCCTCCGGGAGCACATTAGGCGGCCGTGCCCGCAGCTGACCGCACATTATTCGCAGTATTACATGAAGAGCTGTGCCCTTTGTGCATCAACATTTCCTATAGACGTCTGCTGTGTCGGGAGAGCTGCCGGGGGAAAGGTCAGCTTCCCCTTAACGTGCGGAAACCTTGACTTTCTGTTCTGTGGGGTCGGTGTGCTTTCCTTCCTTTGAAGAAATAACTTATTTATATGAAAGGCGGAGTTACAGAGGAAGAGAGACACAGAGAGAGAGGGAGAGAGGATGAATATCTTCCATCTGCTGGTTCTCTCCCCAAATGACCGCAACAGCCAAGGCTGGGACAGGCTGAAGCCAGGAGCCAGGAGCTTCACCCGGGTCTCCCATGCGGGTGCAGGGGCCCAAGGACTTGGGCCATCTTCCGCTGCTTTCCCAGGCACATTAGTAGGGAGCTGGATCAGAAGCAGAGCAGCGGCTGGCGCCGGGGCTCACTTGGCTAATCCTCCGCCTGTGGCACCGGCACCCTGGGTTCTAGTCCTGGTCGGGGCGCTGGATTCTGTCCCGGTTGCCCCTCTTCCAGGCCAGCTCTCTGCTGTGGCCAGGGAGTGCAGTGGAGGATGGCCCACGTGCTTGGGTCCCTGCACCCGCATGGGAGACCAGGAGGAAGCACCTGGCTCCTGGCTTCAGATCAGCGCAGCACACCGGCCGCAGTGGCCATTGGGGGTGAACCAACAGAAAATGAAGACCTTTTCCTTTGTCCCTTCTGTCTCAATCCTCCTGAAGCCATCAAAGGCTCTGTGTGCTTTCTAAGTAGCACTATATTCGTGTTGTCACCTGTGATTCTTATTGAAACAAATAAATAAAAAACAGGTTTTTTTTTTTTTTTTTTTTTAGAAGATTTAATTTATGTATTTGAAAGAGTTTCAGAGAGAGAGAGAGAGGTCTTCCATCCGCTGGTTCACTCCCCAAGTGGCCACAGTGGCCGGAGCTGAGTCCATCTGGAGCCAGGAGTTTTTCCTAGGTCTCCCACGTGGTCCTCCACTGCATTCTCAGAGCTGTTGGCAGAGAGCTGGACTGGAGGAGGAGGAGCCCGGCGGCCCCGTCACCTATCAGCTGGACTGGAGGAGGAGCCCGGCGGCCCTGTCACCTATCAGCTGGACTGGAGGAGGAGCCCTGCGGCCCCGTCACCTATCAGCTGGACTGGAGGAGGAGCCCGGCGGCCCCGTCACCTATCAGCTGGACTGGAAGAGGAGGAGCCCGGCGGCCTGGTCACCTATCAGCTGGACTGGAGGAGGAGCCCGGCGGCCCCGTCACGTATCAGCTGGACTGGAGGAGGAGCCCGGCGGCCCGTCACCTATCAGCTGGACTGGAAGAGGAGCAGCCCGTCACCTGTCAGCTGTTCCCTGATGTCCTGGCAGCTCTCGTCACAGTTGCCGACCCTCAGCCAAGCAGCAGGTGGATGGGGAGCAGAGTGTAGGCCTTCCGGGGGTGTGGGACGTTATTCACCACAAAATGCAATGAGCAGCGATCAAGCCCTGGGAAGTTGGGAGACCCGTCAATGCCCATTCACAAGTGTGCAGCCAGCCTTCTGTCCCGTACGGTTCCCGCCGGGAGCTGCCAGAAAGGCCCAGAGCCCGTGGAAAAGCAGGTGTTGCCAGGTCGGGGAGGGAGGGTGGCGTGCAGAGATGAGCACAGCAGGTTTGAGGGCCCAGGGATGAGCTGTGTGAGACTCTGAAGGTGGGCACGGCCGTTATCCCGTTGGCAAAACCCGCAGAGCTGTACAGCGCAAAGGGAGCCCTGATGTGAACCCTGGACTTGAAGATAATGTATCGGAGCTGGATTATCAGTTGTAACAATGTAGCCACTCCTGTGTAGGCCGGTAATGGTGTCAGAAACCACGGGAGCCCACATGCGGGAACTTTCTGCTCAGTTTTCCCGTCACCCTGAAGCTGCTCCTAAAAACTTAATCTATCCATAAGCAATAAATCGGTGTGGGGCAGGCATTGGGCCGAGCGGTTAAGATGCCCGTAAGGCACCTGCAGCCCTCAGACCTGGTTCTGAGACCCAGCTCCAGCACCTGATTCCAGCTTCCTGCTAATGGGGGCCTTGGGAGCCGTGGTGAGGACACGAGAAACTGGGTCCCCGCCTCAGATGTGGGATCCTGGGTAGAGTTCCCAGTGCCGGGACTCAGTCTCAGGCCGTCCCTGGACTTTGATAAGTGAGCCAGTGCCTGGGAGCTCCTCTGTCTCCTGCTCTCCCTCTCTGTGCCTCTCAAATAAAAAACAAACTTACTTTCAAATAAGCATGAAGACTCTGGGTTTCCTTGTCTGTGTCACTGGAGCAATTAGCTGTGGCCAAGAGAAAGATGCTACCGGTTTTCCTTTAAACGTTTCTTTCTCTGTGCTGTTTAGAATGAGGTTCCCTGCCCTCAGGAGGTAGTGTTCTGTTGATGTATGACTTCACAGAATAAGCTCTTTCTGATCATTCCACTTATGAATTAAGTAATTTTTTTTTGGACAGGTAAAGTTAGACAGTGAGAGAGAGAGACAGAGAGAAAGGTCTTCCTTTCTGTTGGTTCATCCCCCAAATGGCCGCTATGGCCGGCGCTGTGCTGATCCGAAGCCAGGAGCCAGGTGCTTCCTCCTGGTCTCCCATTCGGGTGCAGGGACCCAAGCACTTGGGCCATCCTCCACTGCCCTCCCGGGCCACAGCAGAGAGCTGGACTGGAAGAGGAGCAACTGGGACAGAATCCGGTGCCCCAACCGGGACTAGAACCAGGGGTGGTGATACCGCAGGCGGAGGATTAGCCTAGTGAGCCATGGTGCCGGCCAAGTATTTTTTTTTATAAAAGAGAGGTTGAAATTATTTTCAGGAATACTAAAAATTCAAATTCTATTACAATGAGGAGGCCATGAGGGACCTCACTCGGTCACTGTCATATTTATTTTCAGGAATGAGTAAATAAAGTTTCAAGCAGAATTCTGTGTTGGAGGTGCTCTGGGTCACTGAGATAAGACCGAACTTAATCACTGTTTGCTTTGAATCTCTCCTGAAGCCAAACTTGAACTTGACTGGTGTTGTAATTGCTGTTTATGGTGCCATGTGTGAGGACGATTATAAGGTGGCCTCGCCTTTGTGGTGGTGTTGGAATTTATGTAGGTTTGCGGAAGTGGACCTCTGCCCCGCATGGCCTGAGGGACGTGAAAATGTGTCGTGACTTTAGTGTCCCATGTTGTGAGATGAGCAGAGTCAGCTTGCCGGTTGAATACTTGGGGCTATCACTCCTGTCCTCGGGACTGGGCCCCCTCTCTGGGTACTTGGGGATATCACTCCTGTCCTGGGACGGGGCCCCCCTCTGGGTGCTTGGGGCTATCACTCCTGTCCTGGGACGGGGTCCCCTCTCTGGGTACTTGGGGCTATCACTCCTGTCCTGAGACTGTGCCCCCCCTCTGGGTACTTGGGGCTATCACTCCTGTCCTCGGGACGGGGCCCCCTCTGGGTACTTGGGGCTATCACTCCTGTCCTGGGACGGGGCCCCCCCTCTGGGTACTTGGGGCTATCGCTCCTGTCCTGGGATGGGGTCCCCCCTCTGGGTACTTGGGGCTATCACTCCTGTCCTGGGACGGGGCCCTCTCTGGGTACTTGGGGATATCACTCCTGTCCTCTGGACGGGGCCCCCTCTCTGGGTACTTGGGGCTGTCGCTCCTGTCTGTGGGACTGAACCCCCACTCTGGGTACTTGGGGCTATCACTCCTGTCTGTGGGACTGAACCCCCCCTCTGGGTACTTGGGGCTGTCACTCCTGTCCTCGGGATGGGGCCCCCTCTGGGTACTTGGGGCTATCACTCCTGTCCTGGGACGGGGCCCCCCTCTGGGTACTTGGGGCTATTGCTCCTGTCCTGGGACGGGGCCCCCTCTGGGTACTTGGGGCTGTCACTCCTGTCCTGGGACGGGGCCCCCTCTGGGTGCTTGGGGCTGTCACTCCTGTCCTTGGGACGGGCCCCCTCTGGGTACTTGGGGCTGTCACTCCCGTCCTCGGGACGGGGCCCTCCCTCTGCACAAGCATTTCACACGCGTGCACCCACTCCCCCGTGTTGCTCGACGTTACTCCGTGGATGTCTCACCACGGGGATCCCCACAGAGTGCCCCCGCGACCTGGGCAAGGCTGCGTCTTTCACTCTGACTGGCTTCCTTCACTTGTTTTCCCCCGTCTATAAAAGCCTGAAGCATAGACCGGAATCACCTTAGGTTCAAATTCCCATTCTCCTCTTGCACCTGCTTCCGTGGGCCGCTGTCAGGACGTAGACACGGCACCGACTCTGTCGTGCGTTGTCGAGGGGCCCAAAGGCGGGAGCTTCGAAAAGAATCCTGCACCCTGCGGGCATCCAAGAGTAGGAGACTCCTAGACCGAGGCTCGTCTTCAGCCAGCGGCCCAGAGGTCAGGTGGGCACTCAGACCCGAGAGCTCTGGGTCCAAACGTCCTTGCTGCGCGTTAATGACCGTGTGGCCCTTGACCAGGTCTGGTGTGCTCCTGCTTTTCCCCACCTCAAGTAAGCAGCTGTTAGCAGTGCTTGGAGCAGAGCCTGGCATGTAGTTGGGATACAGGAAGTGATAGTCATTATTTTATTTTCAAATTTAATTTAATTTAATTAAAAATTTTTTTTTGACAGGCAGAGTGGACAGTGAGAGAGAAAGACAGAGAGAAAGGTCTTCCTTTTGCCGTTGGTTCACCCCCAATGGCCGCTGTGGCCGGCACACCGCGCTGATCCGAAGCCAGGAGCCAGGTGCTCCTCCTGGTCTCCCATGGGGTGCAGGGCCCAAGCACTTGGGCCATCCCCCACTGCACTCCCGGGCCACAGCAGAGAGCTGGCCTGGAAGAGGCACGACCGGGACTAGAACCCGGGTGCCGGCGCCGCAGGTGGAGGATTAGCCTAGTGAGCCGCGGCACCAGCCGATAGTTATTATTTTAAGATCTTTATGTATTTGAAAGGCAGAGCGAGAGTCGGAGAAGAGGAGGGACAGAGATCTGCCATCGAGTGGTTCACTCCCCAAATGCCCACAACAGCTGGCTATGGACCAGGTAGCGACTCTATCTGTGTCTCCCATGCGGGAGGAGGGAACCCAGATAACTTGAGCCATCGCTTGCTTCTGAATCTCAAGATGTGCACTGGAGGAAACTGGAGTCAGGAGATGGAGCCAGGAGTCAAACGTGGGTACCGCACTGTGGGCACAGCCGTCTTAACTGCTAGACCTCGGCCGGTGCTACGGGAGAGGGTAGAGCCGCCGCCTGTAGTGCCAGCATCCCACATGGGCGCCTGTTTGAATCCCAGCTGCTCTGCTTCCAATCTGCTGACGAGCCCGGGAAAGCAGCAGAGGGGGGCCCAAGCGCTTGGGCCCCTGCCATCCGACGTAGGAGACCTGGGTGGAGATCCTGGCTCCTGGCTTCGGCCTGGCCTAGCCCTGGCCATTGCTCTATTCGGGGAGCCAACCAGCGGGTAGAAGACCCCTTTCTCTCTCTCTCTCTTTCTCTGTTTGTAACTCTGACTTTGAAATAAATAAACAAATCTTTAAAAAAAACAAAAACCTGCTAGGCCACATGCCCACCTCCGTCTGTGATGATCGTGGCTTGAATAAGGAACAACCAAGACACGGAGAGGTCGGGGTGGGTGATGTCCGGTCCACAGGCTCCTCTCGGATCTTGTGTTCGGAAGACAAGGGTGGTGAGCAGCCGACCTTACGCTGACCACCGCGTGCCTTGCAGTTGAGCCGTCAGCAGTGGCGAGCCTTGCACGCAGGAGTTGCCAGCTGCTCTGGAAACCACGCCGGCCCTTGAATTTGCATAGAACTTTGCAGGACTCCTGGAGCCTGCCCGGTGCTTCCCCCTCAGCGGGGGGTTTCCCTGGCCCTGTCAGAGACCCCTGGGCCGCCAGGGAGAACATCCTGCTCTCAGACACCCCCCACCCCCACCCCCCTGCTGTCACCACCACCCCCAGGCTTCTCGCTGGCTTCCGCCCTGACTCAGGGCCGGGCAGGAAGTGGGGATGGGGCGCCCGTGCCTGCCGAGAGGGCCTGTCGCTGGCCCGTGGCAGGACCCTGCCTCGCGATGTCCCCGGCACCCGTGGCAGCCGGTGTCGGCCTCCGGGCGGCGGGGAGCTCTTGGTCTTAGGGGCCTGTGACTTTCCAGGTTCGTCCTGTGTTGTTGGCCCGCGTCTCACTGCCTCATGTTCGTCTCCAGGTCCCACGGGAGTCCCTCTCGCCTCTGAAACGCAGACTCAGCTCCTCACGCGTGGGAGCGCCTGCGAGTGCAGGTTTAGGTCCCGCGGCCCCTGGGGTGAGGTAGGAGCGCAGCAGGGCTGTGTCGGGTTGCAGGAGTCTTGAACTCCGTCGGCAGGATTGCAGTGTTCCTCCAGCCGGATTCCTGCCCCGGCCCGCATGGCCCTATATGGTCTGATCTGCTGTGCGCCCGCCTCTCCCCAGACTGCTCGTCCTTTCTAAACTTGTAAGATACACACCACGTAAAACTTGCCATCTTACCCGTTTCTTTTCTAAACGCAGCCTTACGTGCAGTGCGTGATGAGGAAACTCAGAGAAGGGAATCCACTCTGGGGCGGCCCGCGAGGTGGGGCCCCTGGGGCCGGCGTCTACACCCGCGAGGCACGCCGGGCAGCGCAGGTTCGCCCCTTGTGCGTCTCTCTCTGAGTCGATAACATTAGCATTCACCCCCCAGACACTGTAACGCAGACGTGGGGAATTGAAAACACGGAAATAAGATGCAGTTGGGATAATTTACAGCCACTCAGAAATACAGCCAAACATGGCGCGGTCTCTCTGAAATACCGGTTAGTGTTTATTTCTGGGGCCTGGATGGCTCTCAGCTATTAAGCAGAGCTGGCCGCCCTTGTATAATTAATGAAAAGAAAACACTGGTGCTAGAATTATAGGTATATAAACACGTAGATAGCCCACATTCTTTGGCAAGGCCTGGGGAAGGCAGTCATGTGCTAGGGATTTTTTTCTTAACTTTTTTTTTTTTTTTGCGCTGAATCTCAGAAAGTAGCACAGATCCTGATGGTGCAGTTGAAATTTTTTTTTTCAAAAACAGATTTATCATCTTCTATGTAGAATTCTCACGTTATTGCCTATTTTTCATAAATTAGGTTATTTATGGATTTGAGAAAGAGCACGAGAGAGCACCCCCGTCCACTGGCTCACTCCCTCAGTGCCCACCACCTCCATGGCTCGGCAGAGGCCGTAGCTAGGAGCCAGGAGCTCCATCTGGGTCTCCACGTGGGCAGCAGGGACCCGAGTACTTGAGCCCTCACCACAGCCTCCCGGGAAGCCCACTGGCAGGAAGCTGGGATTGGGAGTGGACTCAGAACTCGAACCCAGGCACTGTGGTGTGGGGTTTGGGCGCCCCAACCTGCCTCCTAACATCTGCCTCCAAAGGTTCTCTCTCTCTCTCTCTCTCTCTCTCTCTCTCTCTCTCTCATAAATGTATGTGTTCATCTGGAAGGCACAGTTACAGGGAGGGAGAGAAAGAGAGATCTTCTATCCTCTGGTTCACTTCCCAGATGGCCACAATGGCCAGAGCTGGGCCAGGCTGAAGCCAGGAGCTTCTCCCAGGTCTCCCACGTGGGTGGCAGGGGCCCAAGGGCATGGGCCATCTTCCACTGCTTTCCCAGGCACATTAGCAGGGAGCTGGGTCGGAAGTGGAACACCTGGGATTCAAACCGGTGCCCACATGGGATGCCAGTTTCATAGGCTGCAGCTTAACCTGCAGTGCCGCAGCGCCAGCCCCGGTGATCTTCATAGGTCGGTGAGAACAGGTACCCTCCTGTTGTTCCACAGTGCTTCCCAGCAGCCTGTGGGGGCAGGGGGTGGGGGAGGACGCGTTACCTGGAGCCCAGGATAAGAAAGAACAGGCAGGGTCGGCACCGACTCCGACCAGGCCGGAAGTTCCTCAGCCCTGCGTCTGGCAAGTGTTTGTCGACTACAGCTTAGGCAGGACACAGCTGAGGAGGTGCCTTCTCCTGGGACCTCCGGAAGTGGACGCCATGCAGGGGCAGCACTACGTTTAGAAATCTGAGGGCAAAGATGCTGCAAGACAGGTCTTTTTTTTTTTGGTAAAGATTTATTTATTTACTTGAAATGCAGTTACAGAGAGAGAACGAGCGAAAGAGCTCTTCATCTGCTGGTTCACTCCCAAAATCACTTCAGTGGCCAAGGCTGGGCCACGCTGAAGCCAGGAGCCTGGAACTCCATCCCAGTCTCCATGAGGGTGCAGGGTCTGCTGCCTTCCCAGGCGCCTTAGCAGGAGCCGGATGGGAAGTGGGGCAGCCGCCCCCCGCACCACAAGGCCGGCTCCAAATCCCGCGTTTCTATTTCATGTTAAATGAGGTCTGTAGAGCCGGCGCTGCGGCTCACTAGGCTAATCTTCCGCCTGCGGCGCTGGCACACCGGGTTCTAGTCCCGGTCAGGGTGCCGGATGCTGTCCCGGTTGTTCCTCTTCCAGTCCAGCTCTCTGCTGTGGCCAGGGAGTGCAGTGGAGGATGGCCCAAGTGCTTGGGCCCTGCACCCCATGGGAGACCAGGAGAAGCACCTGGCTCCTGCCATTGGATCAGCGCGGTGTGCAGGTCGCAGCGCGCTGGCTGCGGCAGCCATTGGAGGGTGAACCAACTCAAAGGAAGACCTTTCTCTCTGTCTCTCTCACTGTCCACTCTGCCTGTCAAAAAAATTAAAAAAAAAAAAAAAAAGATCCACTCGCAGGTCAGCTCTGTGAGAGCAGAGAGGTCGGTCTTTGGCTTGTGGACGTGTCCTTGGTTCCCAGGACAGTGCCTGGCACGCAGTAGCCGCACAGTGAAATGTTTGTTGGCCGCACGTGTTTTTGGCACAGGGGGAAGGCAGCGCATTCGGCCTCTGCAGTGTCTTGTGCTCTAACTTTGTGAATGTTCTACTTGAAAGGGAAATCGTATTCCTACAACAGTGTGTGGAAAGTACTTTTGCTTTTTAGATAATTGTCCCAGGTTTTTCTTCCTTTGTTTTCCCCCTCAAGTGTGAAGTCTTCCTTTTGCCATCAATCCATACTTGGTTATGAAGTGAGGCCCATTTTCTGAAGACCATTTTAGGTTTTTTATGGGTCCATAATAAGAAGCACATAAATCAGATAAAAGTAATAGCTCGATATCTTATGCAATAGATTTTCCTATCGATTTCGGCGTTTCTTCCGTGAATGTTTTATCTTGGGCTTCGATCTCCGGTTGGCAGGAGCCCAGGCGATCCGGAGCGGCTTCCCGTCAGCCTGGTCGTAAAGTGACAATGGAGTGAATGTGACATCACAAGGGACGTGTGGAAATGCGCGCCCATGTAGGCACCACCCAAAGAAGGAGAACACGCCTGGTGACACCCCCCCTTCCCCGTGTAGTCGTGTCATCCACACCTTGTGCTGAAATACTCCTTCTCTTTGTCGTTTTTCATCATTTGTAGAGAAAAAGGTGCTGTTGAGTTTTGCTCGTTTTTAGACCCGGATAGACAGAATCAGCCGGACGGCGGGGTTGTTCCCGGGATTCTGCTACGAAGCGTTTTGCTGCCATAAACATGCGAACACATAAACATCCCGACGTGGGCAGCACCACGCGTGGGCGATCCGGGTCCTCATCCTGGAGCCCCCTGCCCAGAGAAGCGGCTGGGCCACGCGGGCCACGCGGGGCACACAGGACCCCTGTTCTTGGCAAAACCAACCTGGCTTCCAAGGCCCCAGCGGATGGGGGTGTTCCCATCACACCACATCCTTCCTGTTTCTGAGTTTGCGTTTTGTCAGACGGGTACATGTCAACCGGTGCTCATTGTGGTGTCACAGACGCTCCTGGTCACCAAAAATGCCACAGATCTTGTCACGCTTAGGATTCTCATTCTTCTCCTGCCTCTGCCTTTTCCCCACTGAGCTTTTTTTCCCCTTAGCAGTTGATGGGAGGGCGTTCTTGTCGCTGGTGGCACTGCGCTGTTCAGTGTGGGTTGGTGTGGCTTGGCTGTGGTTGGTCTCCCAAAGTTTGCTGCTCTTGAGGCTTGGTCCTTGGGGAGGTGGGAGTGGCGTGCTGGGGCTTTAAGAGGCGGGGCCTAGAGAGAGGTCCTCGGATCCCGGGGGCTCTGCCCCTGAAGACCACCCCCACAGTCTCAAGGGATCCAGAGACACTGGCAGTGAGTTGTGGGAGCCTGAGGGAGCCTGGCCCCGGCGTCCCGCTCTGGCTCCTGTCTGGCCACGTGGTTGCTGCTGGCACCGTGGCCTCGAGCCCCTAGAACGCAGGGCAGAGTAACCCTCTTGTCTGCCTCGGGTGTTTCGTTATAGCACTGAAAACTGACCGGTACGGTGTGCGCAGGCGTGGTACAAACGCCCCCCCACCATCCGTCGTCTGCTCACTCTCCCTGCGGCGTGTTTCCATGAAGAGAATTGTTTAGCTCCCGTACAGTCATGTGTCCATCGCTGCTTTATCGTGGATGTCCCTCTGAACGCCTGCCTCA
Source organism: Oryctolagus cuniculus (assembly GCF_964237555.1). Taxonomy (NCBI): domain Eukaryota; kingdom Metazoa; phylum Chordata; class Mammalia; order Lagomorpha; family Leporidae; genus Oryctolagus; species Oryctolagus cuniculus. The sequence continues at coordinate 232,800,670 of NC_091432.1, read as the reverse complement.
AGAGCATTCCCCACCTCGACATCAGAAGCATCACCCCGGGGCGGCGCTGTGACGTAGCGGGTAAAGCCGCTGCCCGAAGTGTCGGCATCCCATACGGGCGCCGGTTCAAGTCCGGGCTGTTCCACCTCTGATCCGGCTCTCTGCTATGGCCTGGGAAAGTAGTGGAAGATGGCCCAAGTCCTTGGGCCTCCACACCCACGTGGGAGACCCAGAGGAAGCTCCTGGCTCCTGGCTTCAGATCAGCACAGCTCCGGCTGTTGCAGCCAATTGGGGAGTGAACCAGCAGATGGAAGACCTCTCTCTCTCTCTCTCTCTCTCTCTCTCTCTTTCCCTCTCCCTTTCCCTCTCCCTCTCTCTCTCTACCTCTGCTTCTCTGTAATTCTGTCTCTCAAATAAATAAATAAATAAATCTTTTTTTTTTTTAAAAGAGGAGCTATACCAACATATTCAGAATACGCTGACATCCTAATTATGATGTGTGAACCATTGAAACAAACAAGCGAGCAAGCATCACCCTGTTGTCTCCTCAGGGTCTCATGGTGCTGCCTTCTGCGTTCAGCGCTGCAGCTGCCGAGCCCTGGCTGTTGTGTTGTGAGAGACAGAGGTTCGGTTGCATTTTATCAACAGATGAGCGATTACCCCTGCACGTTCTGCTAAGCAGGCTTTCCTTAGATGATGGTGATGGTGGTGGTGATGATGATGGTGGTCGTGATGGTGATGATGGTGGTGGTGGTGGTGGTGATGGTGATGATGGTGATGATGGTGGTGATGGTGGTGGTGGTGGTGGTGATGATGAAGGCTCAGTTAGGCTCTTGTTGACTCAGCAGGGGGGGCTACTTTTAACCCCATTTTTAAGGTAAGAAACGCAGGCCAGTAACTTGCTCCGTGGAACATGGCTGGTGCTTCAAGGAGTCGGGATCCTTAGCCACCAAGTACTGCATTTTTTAAAAAAGATCTATTTTGTTTATTTTTAAATTTTTTGACAGGCAGAGTTAAGACAGTGAGAGAGAGAGAGAGAGACAGAGAGAAAGGTCTTCCTTTTGCCGTTGGTTCACCCCCCAAATGGCCACCATGGCCGGTGCACCGCACTGATCCGAAGCCAGGAGCCAGGTGCCTCTTCCTGGTCTCCCATGGGGTGCAGGGCCCAAGCACTTGGGCCATCCTCCACTGCCCTCCCTGGCCACAGCAGAGAGCTGGCCTGGAAGAGGGGCAACCAGGACAGAACCCGGCGCCCCAACTGGGACTAGAACCCGGTGTGCTGGCGCTGCAGGTGGAGGATTAGCCTAGTGAGCTGCAGTGCAGGCCTCTTTTGTTTATTTGAAAGGCAGGGTGAGAGATCTTCCATCGGCCAGCTCACTCTCCAAATGCCCACAGTGGGGTAGCGGGAGCTCCTAAGCCACTAGCTTCTTTGGGTCTCCCACGGGGGTGCAGGGCCCCAAGCACTTGGGTCACCTTCTGCTGCTTTCCCAGGCCATCAGCAGGGAGCTGGATCAGAGGTGGAGCAGCTGGGACTTGAACCGGCGCCCATATGGGATGCCAGGGCTTCACCTGCTGTACCACAGCGCCAGCTCCAGGTTCCGCATTTTTTCTGGATGGCCGCCTCTAACCAAATCCAGGGCCTTTTTTGCCTATATTTCTGTCCCTGGCCAACACCCTACAGCCTTTTAATCACCTTGTAATCTGTGCGGCACCTCCAATCACTCACCTCGTTCTTCAGGAGTGTTTGGGTGATTCATGGGCCATTGCAACCCAGCTGACGTCTTAGAATCATGTTCTCCAAACAACTTGTCGGGCTTTTTTTTTTTTTTAAGATTAATTTATTTGAAAGAATTATATATAGAGAAGAAAAGATGGAGAGAGACAGACAGACAGCTCTTCCATCCACTGGTTCCCTCCCCTGAAGGCTGCAGTGGCTAAAACTAGGAGCTTCTTCCGGTCTCCCACAGAGGTGCATTAGCAGGGAGCCGGGATCGGAAGTGGAGCAGCTGGGACTGGAACCCGTGCCCCTATGGGAGCCGGCGTCACAGGCAGTGGCTTTCCCTGGTGTGCTGCAGCACAGGCCCCTTGTTGGGGGGTTTAACTTGGAAATGCATTGAATCTGTGAGTAACTGCACAGAGAACGGCCTGGCAGTCCATGCGCCTAGTGTCTTCCTCCGTTTGTTCTGGTTTGTCCATCAGAATGACTGGCACTGGGTACTCTATCCACAACAAAACTGTGTTTCTCACGGCTCTGAAAACAGGAGATTGACGATCAAGGTGCCAGCAGGCGTGGGGGCTGGCAAAGCCCTGGTCTCCCCCCGTCGCCCCGGTGACGTCGAGCCGTCCTCAGGTGGCACCGGGGATGGAGGGCAAGAGCAGCTCTTTGAAGCCTCTGTAATAAGGGCATTAATCCCGCCCACGAGGGCAGGGCCCTCCTGGCTAATCACCTGCCTCTTATTATGGGTTGGCCATGAAGGGACAGGGCTCTGTGCGGAGTTCACCGTAGGGGCCCTGGCCCAGGACTGCCCTCCGTGAATCGCCTCAAGTCCCGCCCGTGATCCTGGTCGCTCCCTCCCGGGAAGTCGCTTCTCCATTGCTGTTCCTTTCCTGAGGATTCCAGTGCCAAGCCACCCTCTGTGTTAGGACTCAGAGCTGACAGAAATTCCGCTGTACAATGCGAACAGCCCGGGTAACAAGGTCTTGGAGCGGGGATCAGCACAGCAGGCGAGGCCACCCCTTGCCACGCTGACAGCCCGTATCGAGTCGCGTCCCGGCTGCTCCCCTGCCAACCCAGCTCGCTGCTGATGGCCTGGGAGAGCGGCGGCAGATGGCCCACGAGCTTGGGCCCTGCACCCACCCGGAGGCCTGGATGGAGCTCCTGGCTCCTGGCTTCGTTCAGGCCAGCGCAGCCCTGGCTGTTGAGGCCGTTTGGGGAGTGAGCCAACAGGTGCAATCTCTCTCTCCCTCTCTCTGTCCCTCTCTCTGTCTCTCCCTCTCCCTCCCTCTCTGTATTGCTCTGTCTTTTAAATAAATCTTGTTTTAAATTTAGGTTTCTCATCTATAATGGGATTTTAGGATTCTTGTAGTAAAAACTCTTTTCAGAACTATATGTTATATCTGTAAGTCTCATTAAATAATTTATAAACACAGGCTGTACATCACAAATAAATCTTGGGAAAAAAAGGTGGTTGTGTGGCCAGCGCTGTGGCGTAGCGGGTAAAGCTGCTGCCTGCAGCGCCAGCATCCCACGTGGGCACCAGCTTGAGTCGCAGCTGCTCCACTTCCGGTCCACCTCGCTGCTAATAACCTGGGAAAGCAGCGGAAGGTGGTCCGAGTGTTCTGGCCCCTGCCACCCACGTGGGAGGCCCAGATGAAGCTCCTGGTTCCTGGCTTTGGCCTGGCCCCGCGCCCACTGTTGTGGCCATCGGTGGAGTGAACCAGTGGATAGAAGGTCTCTCTCTCTCTCTCTCTCTCTCTGTCTCTCCCTCTCTCTGTAACTCTGACTTTCAACTAAATAAATAATTTTTTCAATGGTGTCGTGTGTATGAGTTGGCAAACACGCATCCTTCCAAGCCCCCTGTCCTGGGGAACCCTGGCTGCCTGCCCCTCGCTCCACTCTGCGTTATTTTTTAAGGATTTATTTCTCTGTCTGCCCCCTGGGGTGGTGCTGTCTTGTGCTCACTCTGCTCCTCCCTGCAGGCTGGTGCCCACGTGCTCAGCAGTTTCACTTCTCAGCTCCAGCACCTGCTCCCACGGAGGTTTTGGTTTTAATCCATTTACATTCTGTTTGAAAGGCCAACAGAGAGAGAGATCTTCCATCCGCTGGTTCACTCCCTAAATGCCTGCAACAGCCAGGCTGGGCAGCTGAAGGCAGGAGCCAGGAGTTCAAGCCAGGCCTCCCATGTGGGTGGCGGGGACCTAAGGACTTGCGATCACCTGCTGCCTCCCGGGTGCAGGTTAGCACGGAGCTGGAGTCTGAAGCAGAGCCAGGACTGGAACCCGGGCTCTCCACATGGGATGCGGGCCCCCAGCGGCTCCACCCGGTGCCCACCGAGGGAGGCCTTTTTTTTTTTTTTTTTTTTTTTTTTTTGACAGGCAGAGTTAGAGAGGGAGAGACAGAGAGAGGTCTTCCTTCCATTGGTTCACCTCCCAAATGGCCGCTACGGCCAGCGATGTGCCGATCCGAAGCCAGGAGCCAGGTGCTTCCTCCTGGTCTCCCATGGGGTGCAGGGCCCAAGCACTTGGGCCATCCTCCACTGCCCTCCCGGGCCACAGCAGAGAGCTGGACTGAAGAGGCACAACCAGGACAGAATCCGGTGCCCCAACCAGGACTAGAATCCTGGGTGCCGGTGCCGCAGGCAGAGGATTAGCCTAGTGAGCCGCGGTGCCGGCCCCACCCAGGGAGGCTGTGATTGGCCCAGGTTGCCCTGTGCTGTGAGCCTCGGGCCAGGTGCCCAGTAGGGGCAGGGGTGTGGGGAACTGGGGTCCCTTCTCACGGCACAGGATGGCACATTTGTGTGTTGAACCTTCTTAAACCAAAGTGAGTGACTGAATTGTAAGCCTTGTGGTGCAAAAAAAAGGAATTTTTTAAATGGTAACTGAGTTACAGATGCCAGGGCCTTGGATTTGTTTTTCCTGTGATATTTAAAAAAAAAATAGTTTGCAGCCAGTACCCCTTCTCTCCCCGAAACCTGGAAATATTTAGAGTTTAGAAATAAGTCAGGGCTTTAAAGATGTGTCCTGCCCTTCCCATGACGAGCTGCACTGGTGCCCTGGGCTCTTCTGCTGCCGTACGGTTCCTCCTGGGGTTCAGGGCGCGTGTCTTCCTCTTCCTGGGTTGGCCTTGAACTTGTTTCCTGGAGGAGAGATGGGCTCCCTGGCAGAGGGTGGTGTGGGGGGTTTAAGAGGCTTCAGGCAGGGGACAGCAGCTGGCGGGACCTGTGTGCGGCTGGCCGAGCAGGGTCAGGAGGGACCGGCTCCCAGGGCACGCCTCTGTTGTCCGGCGTCTGCATGGCAGCCAGGAAATGAACAAGTAGATTCCATTTCCGGGTGGAAGCCAGACGCTGGAAGGACGAGCGTCTCCCGGTCACCCCGGCCAAGCCCGTCCTGTTTCCCTTGCTGGGAGGCGGAGCATTGTCTGCCCCGTGCAGGACACTCTGCCGTGGGGCTTTCCTTAGAGTCCGCTCAACTCCCACGGCTACAGGTTAGTAAGGGGTGAGTTCTGAGACCGATTTTAAATATAAAAAAGATTTATTTATTTATGAGCCATAGTGACAGAGGGAGAGAGAGAGATCGTCCATCTGCTGGTTCACTCCCCAGATGATTGCAACATCTGAAGCCAGGAGCCAGGAGCTTCCTCCAGGTCTCCCACGTGGGTGCAGGGGCCCAGCACTTGGCCATCTTCTCCTGCTTTCCCAAGTGCATTAGCGGGAGCTGGATCAGAAGTGGAGCAGCCGGGACTTGAATTGGCACCCGTATGGGATGCGGGCACTGCAGGCAGTGGCTTAATGCACTGTACCACAGTGCCAGCCTTGAGACAGATTTTTTTTTTTTAGTGAAGTTGTTTTTGTTTGTTTGTTTGTTTTATCTTTTTGAGAGGCTGAGACAACAGGCAGAGGGAGAGACAGAGAGAAAGGTCTTCCTTCCATTGGTTCACCCCCCAAATGGCTGTTACAGCCGGTGCACTGCACCAATCCAAAGCCAGGAGCCAGGTGCTTCCTCCTGGTCTCCCATGTGGGTGCAGGGCCCAAGCACTTGGGCCATCCTCCACTGCACTCCTGGGCCACAGCAGAGAGCTGGCCTGGAAGAGGGGCAACCGGGACAGAATCCGGGTGCCGGCGCCGCAGGCGGAGGATTAGCCTAGTGAGCCGCAGCACAGGCCATTGTTGGGCATCTTTTTAAAATACACTTGAAGTCATTTATTTATTTGAAGGCACAGAGATACATGAAGGGAAGGAAAGAGAGAGAGCGAGTGAGCGAGAATGACACAGAGAGAGAGAGCTTCCATCTGCTGGTTCATTCTCCAGTTGGCCACAGCAGCCAGGGCTGGGCCAGGCTGGGCCAGGAGCCAGGGGCTCCATCCAGGTCTCCGCCGTGGGTGCAGGGGCCCAGACGCTGGGCCATCGTCCGCTGCCTCCCGCTGTGTGCCGTGGGATCTCTCTCACCTGGGTCGGGAGGCAGCTCCACGTGTCTGCCTCTGATGCTTTTACTGAAGCCAGAGGAGCAGAGAGAGGAACCGAAAGTGGCCACGGTGTAGAGAGAGCAGTGACACAGGCAGCAGCTGCCCTCCGGTTCTCACAGGAAGGCACGGCAGAGCGCCGCCCCGCCCCGCTCGCTCGGCAGCCGCCGGAGCTTTCTCCGCACCGGGACGCAGCCCTGCACTCCCCGCCCGGCGGCTGCCCCTCTATGCCCCCCCCCCAGCCTCGGCCTCCCTGCTGCCCTTTTGCACAATGTCATTATTGTCATAAAAACAAAAGTGCGGTTTTTCATCCTCGGCATCTGCCCACGGCCCTGTGTCACCGCCTCGTCCACGGCAGAGCTTCTCTGTCTGCTTTGCCTTTCTAACCCTGCATGTGCCGTGCTGGTTCCCTTCTCGTGGCCTCCGCCCGGCCGGGGACTGACTCCCTAGTGTTTCTGTTTTCACAACAGACTCAGACTACGGTTGCTGGCAGCAGGTGAGCCCCCGCCTGTGCCCGCGGTGGTGGCAGGGTGCAGGGTTGCGCCGTGGAGAGATGCTGAGTTAACCCCGAGTGCCTTTCCTTGGGTGTGCTCTCCCTCCTAAGTCTGTTACGTCGCTGGGCTCCCCAGCCCTGCCCTGCGGCGGCACTCACATCGCGGTTCTTGCTGCACTAGGCATTTCAACATTTCACAATTTTGTTTCATTGTATTTGAAGGGTAGAGAGGACCAGATCTTTTCCATCTGCTGGTGTCAGACCTCTCGACAGCCAGTGCTGGGGCTGACAGCTGGGATGCCGGCATCTCATATGGGTGCCGGTTCGAGTCCCGGCTGCTCCACTTCTGACCCAGCTCTCTGCTGTGGCCTGGGAAAGCAGTAGACGATGGCCCAAGTCCTTGGGCCCCTGCACCCGTGTGGGAGACCCGGTAGAATTCCTGGCTTCAGAGTGGCCCAGCTGCAGCCAGTGTAGCCATCTGAGGAGTGAACAGCAGATGGAAGGTCTCTGTATCGCGCGCGCGCTCTCTCTCTCTCTCTATATATATATATATATTAATATTAAAAAATCTGAGCGTGCTCACCTCCACGTCTGTGCAGCATCACGGCACTGGCTCCAGGGTCAGAGGGCGTAACCCCTTCACAGGGAGGGACCCGCGGGGCGGGCAGGGCGGGGCGAGGCCTCAGGACCGAGTCTGCCACTCACACAGAGGTCCCTTCAGCCACTCGGTCTCCAGATGGGCCTGTGCGGGGGATTTGGAATCACTGTCAGTTCAGCACACTTTCCCGTTCCAGGAAGCCCTGAGTTAGAAGCTGGCACAGACGTCCTTGTGGAAGTCTCCTCACGGCAGAGTGGACGGCGTGCAGGCCCCGTGCGTGATTTGGGGCAGGGGGTGTGATTGTAGCAGACTTCCCAGAGTCCCCGGGAAGCAGCATGACACTCAAGGCCGTGGGAACTTCCTGATTCTGTGAGCGCGCTGCGACGGTGTGCTGAGCCGGGCCAGGGTCATGGGCTCGGCCTTGCCGGGTTCAGTCTCCAGCGTATAAAGGGATTTCTTTGTGGCACCATGTGGACCTGGGCCTCCTTGCACCGCAGGACGCTGCCCGCCCTGGACCCAGCTGCCCCCTCCTCGGGGGTCTTTGCAGCTTTTTTGGCTGAACACCTCGTAGCTGAACGCCCCTGACCCAGCCCAAGCAGCAGTGTGAGGTCAGGAGAGGGGCTTGGGGAGACTCCTAAAAGCACCCAGGGAGAGGAAGGAGCGAGCAGGTGCGGCGCTGAGAGCGTGGGTGTGCAGGGTGCGCTCAGGCTGTGTGCTGTGTCCCCCAGGCTGTTTCTCGCCCGACTTTCTGACTCCTTGGAAGCGCACGGCTTTCAGAAGCTTGAGAGTCTGTGTCTACAGCAGGGATTCTGAGCGTGTGGTCCCCCAGCCCCTGGAGGTTCCCCGGAGACAGAGCCGCCTTCGAGGGTGTGGGTGGGCAGGACAGCGGCCCCATGGCACGAGTCAGGGCCCGGGCTCCAGACCCCGCTGGTGCGTGGTGCCTGTATTCCTCAGCCGGGACTCGAACTGGCACTCACAGGGGACGCCGGCCCCCTGGCCGCCCACTTCCGGTCCAGCTCCCTGCGAGTGGGCCTGGGAGAGCAGCAGCAGATGGCCATTGCAATCGGCCTCTGAGAAGCAACTGTGTGTCCGGTTCTGGTGTGCCGTCCACGGGAAGCAGCATGGGACCTGGGAAGAGCGCTGGACCACTCGTGTGTCGTCCAGCCGTATCTGTGTGACGCTGCATTTTTTCATGTGGTTTAACCCAAGTGAGGAACGGCAGGGGATTGGTTGCAGAAGCCTCCGTGAGAACCCAGCTGTCTTCCATTAAGCCAGACATTTAAGAGATTTGCAAAAATGTAAAACAGTGCCACTCTTCCCAAGAATTTTTTTGTTTTGTTTTGGAAAGTACAGTTCTAAAATTTTTTTAAAAAGCCATTTACATCAACAAACGATGGCTATCCTATTGTCTTTTTATTTATTCATTTGCTCATTTCTGGTTTATATTATTTATCTGAAAAGCAGAGTGACAGAGCAAAAGAGGAAGAGATCTTCTCTGCTGATCCTTGCTGGTTCACTTCCCAAATGGCCACAATGGCCGCGGCTGGGGCAGGCCAAAACCAGAGCCAGGAGCTCCACCAGGGTCTCCCACATGGGTGGGCAGGGGCCCGAGCACTTAAGCCGTCGTCCACTGCCTTCCCAGGTGCTTTAGCAGGGAGCTGGATGGGAAGTGGAGCAGCCGGGGCTCGAACCACATTCTGATATGGGATAATGGCGTCGCAAGCAGAGGCTGAACCCACTGGACCACAAGGCTGGCCCCAGCGCTGTCCTCTTAAAGACATTAATGAATGTCAGAAGCGGGGGTTTTACCTCCTGATCGAGTCCATGTGAGCAGATGCAACTCTGGACCCCGAGCCCTGTGCGGTCCTCCAGGCTCTTCAGAGACCCCAGGGGTCTTGAGGACCATTGCTCCCTGGGGGCCTGGAGCAGGAGGGGGCGCGCTTTTGACCAGGGCTCCCTCCTTGAAGTAGCAAAGGCTGTTTTGTGAAAGGACCGTTTAGAATATTTGCCCACAAAGGAGCCTTCAGAAGGTTTGGAATTTCTTCCCATTAAGTTTTCCACATTTTCGTCAAGAATGTAAGTGGGTTGATGAGTTTCTCATCTGTTTTGAATTTCTCCTCGCTGCTGCGGGTCCTGTGATAGGACACAGGGTGTGGCGGCTGCACGGAAGCCTTTGCCGGGCACGTACCGAGGCCGCCCTCTCCCTCACAGGGCGCTGGTGTGGCTGCCCCAGGAGGGGCTTTTATTGCCTCCGGCTTATCGGCGGCGCCTGCGCTTTTAGTGAGAGCTGTGCTGCAGCTTGCAGCGTGGCCTGGTGCGGATCACTCCACGGAAAGCATATTGTTGGCTTGTGCCCAGTGGTGGCTAAGGTGGACTCAGCGTGAGTGCAGATGGATTTTGTTGGTGTGCTTGTTTTATTTTTATTTTAGTATCAAAAGCTCTCTCTCTCTCTCTCTCTCTCTTTTTTTTTTTTGAAACGCAGAGCTACAGAGATAGGGAGAGGCCTCTTCCCTGTGCTGGTTCACTCGCCAGAGGGCCCAGCACGCTGAAGCCAGGGGCCTCCTCCGGGTCTCCCATGCTGGTGCAGGGGCCCAAGTGCTTGGGCCATCTTCCACTGCATCCCCAGGCCATTAGCAGGGAGCTGGATTGGAAGTGGAGCAGCCAGGACTCCAACTGCCGCCCATATGGGATGCCAGCGCTGCAGGCAGCGGCTTAACCCACTGCTCCACAATGCCGGGCCCAAAGAAGCACTTTTAAATAAAAAGATTTATTTATTTGACAAGTGTATTTATTTATTTAACCCTCTGTGCCACCGAGCCGGCCCCTCTCGAGTCATCTTGGTGAAGTAAGGCCTTACCTCCTGGGATTGTTCGGGGCTGGCCAGGGTCGTGAGGCTGGGGGTGAGGAGGGAGCCTCTCAAATTTGTGTGCCGCGTGCCTGTGTCTCCTCTCACCCAAGCGCAATGCACGAGTCTGTGGGAAATTTACGCCTTCGACAAGTGGGAAATGGACTAACAGCACCACGGCCAAATTACAGCCACAGCCAGCCGCAGGGCCTGCAGTTCCTGACACTATGTGTGTCCTTAGAAAGTTCCTGGAAAGCGTGGATCTTCCTCTTCTTTTGAACATGGATTTCTTTTATTTTTATTTGAAAGGCGGAGTGGGAGAGGTCTTCCATCTGCTGGTTCATTCCCAAATGGCTGCAGCGGCCAGAGCTGAGCCAGGCTGAAGCCAGGAGCCAGGAGCTTCTTCTGGGTCTCCCACGTGGGTGCAGGGATCCCAGCCCTTGGGCCATCTTCCACTGCTTTCCCAGGTGCATTAGCAGGAGATGGGATTGGAAGTGGAGCAGCCGGGATCTGCACCTGCGCTCACAGGGGACGCCGGCCCCAAGGGTAGATCTTCCCACAAATAACACGTAAATAAAAGGACGGGGAACTCTGGGACGTGGAGGGTGTGTTTCTGGGGTAGACGGTGGTGGTGGTTTCACGGGTGTGTACTGCAAACTCACCGGGGTGTGGACTTTAAATATGTACAGCTTTCTTATGTCAGTCACCCCCCAATAAAGTGGTTTTTTAAAAAAGGAAGCAGGCGGCCGGCGTGGTGGATCTTTGCAGACACCAGGCTGAAGCGTGGCGCTGAGCTCGCAGCGCGCTGCCAGCCGTGGGAGGGGACCACTGGCCGCCTTGCGTGGTCACGTTTGACGTGGCACTGTCCCGCTTTGCATGCGCCCCGAGACTGGTTTGTGAACTTAGGCAAAGGTTCTGTCTGCATCCCGTAGGCAAATGACTCGGCCTGGGAGAAGTCGCCGCCAGCCCTGTCCTGGGGCCTCCCCGGAGGTGGCCAGCCTCCCCCTCGGCCCCCTTGGAGCTCTCCCTGTGGATCTGCGCTCCGTGCTCCTCTGGCTGCCGCCGTGCTTCCTTTCTGGGCAGGACCCCGCGGCCCTGGTTCTCGGGGTGGCGGCCGGGCTGCATTGCTGTTCCCGTCGGCTCCCCCGCGGCAGGCACTTCCTGGCTCTCTGTGCGAGCCTCACGTGTGTCTGAGCACCGTCCTCCTGAGCTACTTCATTCACGTGGAGAAAGCAGGATTAAAAAAAAAGATTTATGTATGTATTTGAAATGCAGAGTTACAGAGAGGCAGAGAGAGAGAGGAGTCTCCCATGCACTGGTTAACTCGCCAAAAGGCCGCGGTGGCTGGAGCTGGGCCCATCTGAAGCCAGGAGCTTCCGGGTCTCCCGTGTGTGTGCAGGGCCCAAGGACCTGGGCCATCTTCTACTGCTTTCCCAGGCCACAGCAGAGAGCTGGGTCAGAAGTGGAGCAGCCGGGACTCGAACTGGTGCCCATATGGGATGCCGGCGCCGCAGGCAGTGACTTTACCCGCTACACCACAGCGCCGGCCCCAAGATTATTTTTTAAGATTTATTTTACTTATTTGAAAGGCAGAAGGGGAGAGAGAGCTTCTAGCTGCTGGTTTACTCCCCAAATGCCGCAGCGGCCAGGGCGGAGCCAGGCCACAGCCGGGAGCCGGGAGCTCCATCCGGAGTGCAGGGCCCGAGCACTGGGCCAGCCTCCTCTGCTTTCCCAGGCGCATTGGCAAGGAGGCACTGAGAGTGTGGCCGAGCTCATGTGCACGTGTGTGAGCTCGTGTCCACGTGTGTGAGCACGTGTCCACATGTGTGAGCTCATGTGTGCACGTGTGTGAGCTCATGTGTGCACGTGTGTGAGCTCGTGTCCACGTGTGAGCTCGTGTGTGAGCTCATGCGTCCACGTGTGTGAGCACATGTGTCCATGTGTGAGAGCTCGTGTCCACGTGTGTGAGCTCGATGTGCACGTGCGTGTGTTTCACCTGTTGACATCTGGGAAAGGCATCTCCCTCCGCACTGGGACGTTAGTTACATCCAAAACCCATGTTTCTCAGAGGACTGGGAGACACGCATGCACGGGTCAGAGGTCAGCACTCCAGCAGTTTCCAAACTGAACGTGGTCCGGTTGATTTGGAACCCTTCAACCCCTGGCACTGAGCTCTCGTGGGACACAGCCACGCTGCTTGTTGAGTGCTGTCCGCCGGCGCTGTGCTCGTCCCAGAGAGAGACCGTGAACCCCTCTGTGTTTGCTTTTTGAAACAGGATCAGTTTGACAACCTAGAGAAGCACACGCAGTGGGGAATCGACGTTCTCGAGAAATACATCAAATTCGTGAAGGAGAGGACGGAGATCGAGCTCAGCTATGCAAAGCAGCTCAGGTGAGTGGGTGTGGGGAGGAGCTCGGCTGCGGAGCGGGTGATTCTCCCAGCCGAGCCCCCGGCACCGCCCTGGATCCTGCCCTTTTTCCGAAGCGCCGTCTCAACAGCCGTGATTGTGTTTAATGCAGGAAGTTCAGTTCCATGGAGGAGTTAAAACGCAGACCAAGCCGTTGCTTTCGGCTCTGTTCGTGTCTTGCTTCTGTCTTTGTTGGTGGGGAGAGGGCTCGGTTTTCTCTGCCGAGTCTTGGAGCAGGGCCGTGTGCAGACCCCAGGTGCCCAGGTGCACTCGGGCACAGCCACCTGACCCACGGTGACCGGCCTCGGGGGCCCTCTGAGTCACCCCCGCGTGGGGCTTGCAGCTGATGTTTTGGGCACCTTTGGTTCCTCCTTCTCGTTGTAGCAGGTGGTGGTGAATTGCTTTAGTCTTCCTGGCATTTTGGTTGCCAGTGACCCTAGGCTCGGCCGTCCTGTTGTCCCTGGGTGACTTGGAATAGAAGGGATAGCGCTTCGGGAAGCATTCGGGCCTGTCTAAACACATGGCTCCGTGCGCTCCGAGGCGTGGATCGCGGGGTCTCGGGCTGCACCTCTGCGTGGCTCCGGGAGCCGGGCTGGAGCCGCTTCCCCAGGTGCTTGCGCTAATGCACAGTCCCCCGAGCAGCGTGTGAGAGGTCCGCGGAGCTGTATTTAGAGGTCCTTGGGGCCACCCTCACTCTTTTGTGATGGAATTATCCAAGGATTGTGTGCGCGTGTGTGTAAAGATATTTAAAATGATTGATAGACCCAGACGTGGCATGGGAAATCTTGAAGGCGTTCTCATCGCGTGGTCGACTCGGCCGGTGCGTGCTGTGCGGAGTGGAAGCACTTGGTGTTGATCGCCGAGCCTCTGTGAGAGGCGAGGTCTGTGTGGAAGGAACCTGGCTCTTAGCAGGTTGCTGATGCGGTTCCCTCGGCAGCGCCGGCTGAGTAGCTGAGAGCGAAGCCTGGCCCTGGTGGAAACGTTGTATCCCCGGCGTCAGGTGCGCTCAGCCGCCTCACCCGGAGGCTGTCAGAACCCAGAGCGGGTGTGCTCTGCCCCAGTCCACGCTGAGTCATACAGTGCTGTCGTCGAGTGGAAATAGGTCACATCCCCGCGGGCGAAAGGAGGACTTGCGGCGGCCCTCCCCCTCCCCTTGGGGCTGGATTTGTTTTGGTCGTGGTGGCTTCCCTTGTGTCAGCACAGACAAACGAATCCCTCACTCCTGCCTCCCCCTGCTGCCTCGCTCCAGCGTCAGTTCTGCTTCCGGAGCCCGGGGAGACGTGGAGAAGTCAGCTCTTCCAGGGGTCTGCGTCGCTGCGCTGGCAAGGCCAGTGCACCTGGCCGCCGCCCCGCCCAGCCCCGAGGACTTGGGTCATGGGAGAAGCTTGCAGATGAGGAAGCCCGGCAGCTCCCCCAGCCCCGTGTCCAGCAGCACTCCCCCGGCCCTGTGTCCGGCAGCTCCCCCCCAGCCCCATGTCCAGCAGCCCTCCCCAGCCCCGTGTCCAGCAGCTCCCCCCAGCCCTGTGTCCGGCAGCTCCCCCCCGGCCCCATGTCCAGCAGCCCTCCCCCGGCCCCGTGTCCAGCAGCTCCCCCCCAGCCCCATGTCCAGCAGCCCTCCCCAGCCCCGTGTCCAGCAGCTCTCTCCTGTTCCCCGTGTCCAGCAGTTCTCCTCCCCCAGCCCCGTGTCCGGCAGCCCTCCCCCAGCCCCGTGTCTGGCAGTTCTCCTCCTCCAGCCCTGTGTCCAGCAGCCCTCCCCCAGCCCCATGTCCAGCAGCTCTCCTCCCCCAGCCCCGTGTCCGGCAGCTCTCCTCCCCCAGCCCCGTGTCCAGCAGTTCTCCTCCCCCAGCCCCGTGTCCAGCATCCCTCCCCCAGCCCCGTGTCTGGCAGTTCTCCTCCTCCAGCCCTGTGTCCAGCAGCCCTCCCCCAGCCCCGTGTCCAGCAGCCCTCCCCCGGCCCCGTGTCCAGCAGCCCTCCCCCGGCCCCGTGTCCAGCAGCTCCCCCTGGCCCCGTGTCCGGCAGTTCTCCTCCCCCAGCCCCGTGTCCGGCAGTTCTCCTCCCCCAGCCCTCCCCCGGCCCCGTGTCCAGCAGCCCTCCCCCGGCCCCGTGTCCAGCAGCTCCCCCTGGCCCCGTGTCCGGCAGTTCTCCCCCAGCCCCGTGTCCAGCAGCTCTCCTCCCCCAGCCCCGTGTCCGGCAGCTCTCCTCCCCCGGCCCCGTGTCCAGCAGCCCTCCCCCAGCCCCGTGTCCAGCAGCCCTCCCCCGGCCCCGTGTCCAGCAGCTCTCCTCCCCCAGCCCCGTGTCCAGCAGCCCTCCCCCAGCCCCGTGTCCAGCAGCCCTCCCCCTAGCCCCGTGTCCGGCATTTCTCCCCCAGCCCCGTGTCCGGCATTTCTCCCCCAGCCCCGTGTCCAGCAGCCCTCCCCCAGCCCCGTGTCCAGCAGCCCTCCCCCAGCCCCGTGTCCAGCAGCTCTCCTCCCCCAGCCCCGTGTCCAGCAGCCCTCCCCCCCGGCCCCGTGTCCAGCAGCTCTCCTCCCCCAGCCCCGTGTCCAGCAGCCCTCCCCCCAGCCCCGTGTCCAGCAGCCCTCCCCCCAGCCCCGTGTCCGGCATTTCTCCCCCAGCCCTGTGTCCAGCAGCCCTCCCCCAGCCCCATGTCCAGCAGCTCTCCTCCCCCAGCCCCGTGTCCAGCAGCCCTCCCCCAGCCCCGTGTCCAGCAGCCCTCCCCCTAGCCCCGTGTCCGGCATTTCTCCCCCAGCCCCGTGTCCGGCATTTCTCCCCCAGCCCCGTGTCCAGCAGCCCTCCCCCAGCCCCGTGTCCAGCAGCCCTCCCCCAGCCCCGTGTCCAGCAGCTCTCCTCCCCCAGCCCCGTGTCCAGCAGCCCTCCCCCCCGGCCCCGTGTCCAGCAGCTCTCCTCCCCCAGCCCCGTGTCCAGCAGCCCTCCCCCCAGCCCCGTGTCCAGCAGCCCTCCCCCCAGCCCCGTGTCCGGCATTTCTCCCCCAGCCCCGTGTCCAGCAGCCCTCCCCCAGCCCCGTGTCCGGCATTTCTCCCCCAGCCCTGTGTCCAGCAGCCCTCCCCCAGCCCCATGTCCAGCAGCTCTCCTCCCCCTGGCCCCGTGTCCGGCAGCCCTCCCCCAGCCCCGTGTCCAGCAGCCCTCCCCCGGCCCCATGTCCAGCAGCCCTCCCCCGGCCCCGTGTCCAGCAGCCCTCCCCCGGCCCCGTGTCCGGCAGCCCTCCCCCAGCCCCGTGTCCAGCAGCCCTCCCCCAGCCCCGTGTCCAGCAGCTCTCCTCCCCCAGCCCCGTGTCCAGCAGCCCTCCCCCGGCCCCATGTCCAGCAGCCCTCCCCCGGCCCCGTGTCCAGCAGCCCTCCCCCGGCCCCGTGTCCGGCAGCCCTCCCCCAGCCCCGTGTCCAGCAGCCCTCCCCCAGCCCCGTGTCCAGCAGCTCTCCTCCCCCAGCCCCGTGTCCAGCAGCCCTCCCCCGGCCCCGTGTCCGGCAGCCCTCCCCCAGCCCCGTGTCCAGCAGCCCTCCCCCAGCCCCGTGTCCAGCAGCTCTCCTCCCCCAGCCCCGTGTCCAGCAGCCCTCCCCCGGCCCCGTGTCCAGCAGCCCTCCCCCAGCCCCGTGTCCAGCAGCCCTCCCCCGGCCCCGTGCCCAGCAGCCCTCCCCCGGCCCCTGCCCTGTGAGGCTCCCGTTCCTCAGCTTCATTCGCAGCCCAGCTGCCGTGGCCCCACTCTCTGGGGAAGCCCCTTCCCCCGTGACTTTGATGTCAGCGTTTGCTGGGGCCGGCGTTATGGCGCAGTGAGTAAAGCCGCCGCCTACAACACCAGCATCCCATATGGGCGCCGGGTCAAGTCCCAGCTGCTCCGCTTCTGATCCCGCTCCCTGCTGTGGCCCAGGAGGGCAGTGGAGGATGGCCCATGTCCCTGGGCCCCTGCACCAGCATGGGGGACCAGGACAAAGCTCCTGGCTCCTTTCTCACGGCTCCAGCCTGGCCCAGCCCTGACGGTTGCAGCCATTTGGGGAGTGACCCAGGGGATGGAAAATCTCTGTCTCTCTCTCTCCCTCCCTCTCTCCCTCTCTCTCTGTCTTTCCCTCTCTCTGGAACTCCACCTTTCGAATAAATAAATTTAAAAAGAAAAGTAAAGAATACATCTGGGGCCGACACTGTGGCGTAGCAGGTAGAGCTACCGCCTGCGAATCCAGCCTCCCATGTTGGTGCCAGTTCAAGTCTCCGCTGCTCCACTTTTTTTTTAAGGATTCATTCATTTATTATTTGAAAGGCAGAGTTACAGAGAGGCAGAGAGAGAGGTCTGCCATCTGGTGGCCCACTCCCCAGATGGCTGCAACAGCCAGAGCTAGGTCAATACGGAGCCAGGAGCTTCCTCCAGGTCTCCCACATGGGTGCAGGGGCCCAAGGACTTGGGCCATCTTCCTCTGCTTTCCCGGGTGCATTAGCAGAGAGCTGGATTGAAAGTGGAGCAGCCGGGGCTCGAACTGGCACCCATATGGGATGGCGCTGCAGGCAGGGGTCCCACCCACTATGTCACAGCACTGCCCTCTGCTCCACTTCTGATCTAGCTCCTAATGCACGTGGGAAAACAGAAGAGGAGGGCCCAAGTGCTTGGACCCCGGCACCCACGTGGGAGACCTGGATGAAGCTCTTGGCTTTGGCCTGGCCCAGCCTTGGTCGTTGAAGCCCCATTAGGGTCCCTCCTGGCTGGCTCCTCCCCCAGCACCCTTCTTCCGTACCTTCTCCCGGAGCTCAGCTGTCCCTCCCCATCTGAGGTGTGGCCCAAGACCAGACTCCCCACGCCCCCGACCCAAACACCTGCACCTCTACCGCCGCAGCCGCCCTGGCTGGCGTCACAGAGCCTGCAGCCGCCCTTGGCTCCCTGTGCGCGCGCTCTCTCTCACCCTCCTGATCACCCCCTTGTCTACGCCGTTGGAACCTTGGCTACTCCACTGTCCAGATTTGTCCTGGAGCCGACTCCTTCCTGTCACTCCCAGCGCTACCACCGACCGCGAGTCGCCGTTGGCGTCCCTTGTTCTGTCCTGGTCCCCATCGTCTGCGAGTTTTCTGCACAGCCGCAGGGTCACAGCTTCCGTCTGTTCGAAACTGAGCAGCGGCTGCCTGCATCCTGCACGGACCCCGCACCCCAGTGAGTGTCCGGAAAACCCACGGACCCGGCTCCCTGCGCCCTGGTCTCTGCTGGAGCCGTGCACAGGTCCCTGCCTCCTGTGCAGGTCAGGCGTGCTGCGTCCCCAGGGCCTCCCGCAGCTCCCGTGTGGCAGCCCCTCCCCCTTCAGGCCCCTGCTCCGTGCCCCTCCCCTGCTGCGCCTCGCAGCTTCCTCGCATCCCTGAAAACTCTGGCAGTCTCCAGTTTCCGTCACTTCTTGTTTTTAATGGACAGAAACGGCACGTGTGCAGTGTGTGACCTGATCGTGTTTAACACGCGGAGCGTGTGGAATTGCTGAGTCAGCTCACTGACGCTTCAGGGAGTGCGCGCACCCTTTGCAGGAAGCAGACAGCACTCCCACCTCGCTCAGTCCCCAGGTGCCCACCATGGCCAGGCTGGGCCAGGCTGAAGCAGGAGCAGGACCTCAGTCCAGGTCAAGCATGTGGGTGCAGGGGCCCAGCGGCTCGGACCGTCGGCTGCCCCCTCCCACGGTGTGCATGGGCGGGAAGCTGGCACTGGAGCGGCGCGGGACTTGAACCCTGGAGCCGGAGAGAGCAAGGGAGCCAGGCAGTTCTGCAGGGCCTTTTTTTTTTTTTTTTTTTTTTAGGTTTATTTTTTTCATCTACTTGAAAGTCAGAGGGGGAGAGAGAGAGAGGGAGAGAGAGAAAGAGATCTTCTGTCCTGCAGTTCACTCCCCAGATGCCAACAACAGCCACAGCTGCACCAGGCCCACGCCAGGAGCCAGGAACTCCAGCCAGCTCTCCTGAGTGACAGGGCCCCCGAGCGCTTGCGCCATCATCTGCTGCCTCCCAGGAATCTTGATCAAAAGCCACTCCGATGGCAGATGCCAGCGGCTTGATCCACTGCCCACAACGCCTAGCCCCGCAGGTGCCTCAGCCTTAATCAGAGCCTTAACCTCTGACTACCTCTTGTTTTTAAAAGATGGATTTGTTTGTTTATTTGAAAGGCAGAGAGGGAGGGAGATACCTCTCATTCCCTGGTTCACTCCACAAATGCCCTCAACAGCCAGAGCCGAGCCAGGCTGAAGCTGAGAGCTGGAAACGCCCTCCGGGTCTCCCACAGGAGTACGGGGACCCAGGTGCTTCAGCTGTCACCCACTGCCTTCCCAGGTGCACTAGCGAAAGCCGGATTGGAAACAGAGCTGCTGGGACTCTCAGTGAGCCCCAGCTCTGATACGGGGTGCGGGTATCCCAAGTGGCAGATTGACCTGCCAGGCCACACTGCCTACCCCTTGTTTTTAATCTTTGTTTATTCATTTGGGAGGCAGAGAGAGAGAAGGGTGACGTTGAGTCAGTGTCTTTCTGGGGGAAAGACTCCTGTCTTTAAGCACCTCCCTCCCCTGCAGTAGAGGAGAGAAAATGTGGCTTCTTCCAGATGCAGGAATGATAAATGGGACTTGGGCCTCTGGGGGTCAGGGCTTGGCAAAGTGACCCTGGGGCGAAATCCGTGGGCTGCTTGGTTTTGTAAATAAAATGGCCACAGCCATGCATGTGGACCTGTATAGGAGAATCCATTGCTGATTGCCTTTAGCAGTGTTCATTTGATAAAAAGCAGATATTTGTCCTGGCTGCACAGTGGGTTCATACGGCGAAGCCCTGCAGGCAATGCACATCTCCCCGCCCCCCAGCCCGGGACAGCCAGGCTTCCGGTGTCCGGTGACCCGAGGTCTTACGCAGGCAAATGAGCGTGTGTTTTCTTCCTTGCCTCCCAGCAGCGGCGGCTTTTACAGCTTCACAGCCTCCCCTCTCCCTGATGGAATCCTGATTGCTTCCAGTTGTTTGTTTGCAACAGGAGCAAAGCTAGGATCAAGACGAGGTAGACCGCGGCCCGCGGGCAGGGCCTGTCAGGAGGTCCGGTTCCTCAGTGCAGGCCTTCCGACCCCGCCGGCACTGCCGGGTCGGTGTCAGCCCAGCTCCAAGGAGCCTGCCTAACTCACTCTCCCCGTGGCCTGTGTCCCCAACGCCAATTTGATGCATAAACATTGGTCCATCGGGGGTTCCTTGTCCTTGGAGCCATCCGTACTGTCCTAGGAGCTCATTGGATTTACTCACTTGGTAAAAATTCTTACTTGCAGAGAGAGCGCGAGCGAGCCAGCATCTCTGGTTCATTCCTCACATGCCTGCAGCGGCTGGAGGAACTGCATCCACTCTCCCGTGTGCCCGGCAGGAATTCAGTGCCTGCGGCCACCACCACTGCCTCCCAGGGTCTGCGTCAGCAGGAAGCTGGAGTCTGGCGCTGGAGCCGGGACCCGTGTACTCGCGTCTCGGCCGGCATCTTACCCTGTGTGCCGAGCGCCCATGCAGCGTCGAGGTAGAAGCCATTTCCTCAAATACATCGTGTATCTCATGTCCTGTGTACACAGAGGGCTTTTTCTAAAAATACTTTATTTAATTATTTATTTATTTAGAAGCAGAGTTACAGACAGAGAGAGGGAGAGACAAAGAGGTCTTTCATCTGATGGTTCACTCCCCAGATGGCCACAACGGCCAGAGCTGGGCTGAGCCAAAGCCAGGAGCCAGGAGCTCCTTCCAGGTCTCCCATGGGGTGCAGGGCCCAAGCACTCGGGCCATCTTCCACTGCCCTCCCGGGCCACAGCAGAGAGCTGGACTGCAAGAGGAGCAGCCGGGACCAGAACAGGGTGCCAGCCCTGAGGTGAGAGCCCAGCTCACTAAGCCACAGCGCTGGCCTCTGTGCAAAGTATTCAGTGTGTTGAAGACATTAGGATGAGCTGCAGGAATCCTGAACTTCATTAAACTCGGGAGACTTACCCAGCAATTATGAAGCCCTTACAGGACGCGGTCACTTCTGTGTCGCAGTCCTGACCGAGCTCCGTGGGTGGACACCTGGAGGGGACATCAACACCTTTGCTGGTGCCTCGAGCGGGGTGGGTTGCTTCTGTGACCCGAGCCCCGCGTTCGCCTGCCTCACCTCACCTCTGCCTCTCCGGGCGGGTCCCGCCTCCACGCCCTTCCTCGCCCGGCCTCTCCCTGGCCGGGGCCTTCTGGATGACCCCTGCCCTGGAACCACGTGCCCTGTATCAGGATGATTTCCTCTCACACGGCGCCACCCTAGGCTCTGGGACCAGCAGATTTTTTTTTTGTCTTCGACGGCGTCTTTGTGGCTTCTGAGGACAGACGTGCGGAACCTCTGTGCCGCCCACAGCGTGATGGCTTCTCGGGGCCGGGCCTCGCTGGTGGGCCCTCTCACCATTGTCCTATGACCTGTTTAGAACTAGAGTTTGTGCTTTGCTTAGGGAGAACTGTTGTCAGGTGTTCACAGAGCCGCATTTCTTTTTGAGGGATATAGAGGGCGAGAGCGAGTGCCTCCTGTCCACCCACTCACTTCCCAGCTGTAGCTGGGCCAGGACTGAAAGCTGCAGCTGGAAACTCAGCCCAGGCCTTGCACGCAGGCGGCAGGGAGCCGGCACTCGAGCCGTCACCGCCACCTCCCCGGGCGAGCGTCGGCAGGCGCGGGGGCAAGAGCAGGAGGCAGGCGTGCTATACAGTGCAGGTGTTCCACAGGCGTCCTAACCATCGGACTCACGCCCCGCCCCTGCCATGTCTCCTCTACTGCTCGGCTGTGCACTCAGACACGGCTGTACAGGCCCACCTCACGTCTGTACATTCAGACACGGCCGTACAGGTCCACCTCACATCTCTACACTCAGACACGGCCGTGCAGGCCCACCTCACATCTCTACACTCAGACACGGCCGTGCAGGCCCACCTCACATCTCTACACTCAGACACGGCCGCACAGGCCCACCTCACGTCTGTACACTCAGACACGGCCGTACAGGCCCACCTCACGTCTCTACACTCAGACACGGCCGTACAGGCCCACCTCACGTCTGTACACTCAGACACGGCCGTGCAGGCCCACCTCACATCTCTACACTCAGACACGGCCGTACAGGCCCACCTCACGTCTGTACACTCAGACGCGGCCGTACAGGCCCACCTCACGTCTGTACACTCAGACACGGCCGCGCAGGCCCACCTCACGTCTGTACACTCAGACACGGCCGTACAGGCCCACCTCACGTCTCTACACTCAGACGCGGCCGTACAGGCCCACCTCACGTCTGTACACTGAGACACGGCCGTACAGGCCCACCTCACGTCTGTACACTCAGACACGGCCGTACAGGCCCACCTCACGTCTGTACACTCAGACACGGCCGTACAGGCCCACCTCACGTCTGTGCACTCAGACGCGGCCGTGCAGGCCCACCTCACGTCTGTGCACTCAGACGCGGCCGTGCAGGCCCACCTCACGTCTGTACACTGAGACACGGCCGTACAGGCCCACCTCACGTCTGTACATTCAGACACGGCCGTTCAGGCCCACCTCACGTCTGTACACTGAGACACGGCCGTACAGGCCCACCTCACGTCTGTACATTCAGACACGGCCGTACAGGCCCACCTCACGTCTGTACACTCAGACACGGCTGTACAGGCCCACCTCACATCTGTGCTCTCAGACACGGCCGTACAGGCCCACCTCACGTCTGTACACTCAGACACGGCCGTACAGGCCCACCTCACGTCTGTGCTCTCAGACACGGCCGTACAGGCCCACCTCACGTCTGTGCTCTCAGACACGGCCGTACAGGCCCACCTCACGTCTGTACACTCAGACACGGCCGTACAGGCCCACCTCACGTCTGTACATTCAGACACGGCCGTTCAGGCCCACCTCACGTCTGTACACTCAGACACGGCCGTACAGGCCCACCTCACGTCTGTGCTCTCAGACACGGCCGTACAGGCCCACCTCACGTCTGTACACTCAGACACGGCCGTACAGGCCCACCTCACGTCTGTACACTCAGACACGGCCGTACAGGCCCACCTCACGTCTGTACACTCAGACACGGCCGTACAGGCCCACCTCACGTCTGTGCTCTCAGACACGGCCGTACAGGCCCACCTCACGTCTGTACACTCAGACACGGCCGTACAGGCCCACCTCACGTCTGTACACTCAGACACGGCCGTACAGGCCCACCTCACGTCTGTGCACTCAGACGCGGCCGTACAGGCCCACCTCACGTCTCCTGTCCTTTATGTCCCGTCCCCCCCCCCCCCCCCCCCCGCCTCCGCTGATTGTGGTCTTTGTTTTCATGCTGGGTCATTGCTGCTGTTTTCCTTTAATGAATGAGCTACTCAGCCTGGTTATTTATTTGTTCTCCGCCTCAGTGTTGCGTCCTGAGTTCATTTCCTTGACTTGGCTGTGCCTCTCCCTTCTCTTCCCATTCTGTGCCCTCGCCCTGTGCTCTTGGGAGCCTTGCTTGTGTTATTATTGAGTTTGTCTGCAGTGGAAAATTTTCTGGAATGGTTTTTAAAGGTTTATTTATTTATTTGAGAGGTAGAGTTACAGAGAGAGAGGAAGAGACAAAGAGGCCTTCCATCCACTTGTTCACTCCCCAGATGGCTGCAATGGACAGAGCTGGGCCAGGCTGAAGCCAGGAGCTCCATCCTGGTCTCCCACGTGGGTTCAGGGGCCCAAACACTTGGGCCATCTTCTGCTGCTTCCCCAGGCCATTAGCCGGGAGCTGGATCAGAAGTGGAGCAGCCAGGACTCGAACCATTGCCCATATCGGTTGCTGGCACTGCAGGGGGCAGCTTTTCCCGCTGTGCCCCAGCGCTGGCCCCTGGAAGGTTTTGATATTTGCATTTTTTGTTAAAAGATTTATTTATTTGAAAGTTACAGGCAGAGAGAGAGAGAGCGAGCAAGCAAGCTTCTACCTACTGGGTCACTCCCCAAATGGCCACAAGAGCTGGAGCTGAGCCAATCCAAAGCCAGGAGCCTGGAGCTTTTCCCGGGTCTCCCACGTGGGTACAGGGGCCCAAGCACTTGGGCCGTCTTCCATTGTTTTCCCAGGCTGTTAGCAGGGAGCTGGATTGGAAGTGGAGCTGCCAGGACTCGAACAGGCACTCACGTGGGATGCCGGCGCTCACATGGGATGCCGGTGCTCACGTGGGATGCCGGCGCTGTAGGCAGTGTTTACCCCACACGCCACAGCCCTGGCCCGACATGGTGCACTTATTTTTCCCTGTGACGTTCTCACAGGTCAGCTTTTTCCGTCATTCTCTCTGCTCCTTCCCTTCCTTCTGTGTGACCTGACATCTTTCCATCCTGCTCCTCTGTAACCTGGGCAGCTTGGGGAAGGTTTATGTCTGACTCCCGGTGCCTGGGGCGGCATCCTGGTCCTTGCCCGGGTGGATGATCTGGGCAGAGTGCTGACGCTGCATCATCTAAACCATGAGTAACGACGGTCATAAAGCACATGATGGGCCCAGGCCCAGACCGACTCAGTGTCCCGTCATTTCAGCACCTGTTCTCTGGGCACTCAGGTGCCTGCTCCCTGCCCGGCCTCCCTCCCTCCTCACCTGGTGCTGGGGGGTGGGGGGCTTGGGGGCTGTGTGTTCCACGCAGGCTGCTGAAAGCTGAGGTCGGGGGGTGGGGTTTGGAGCTGGCTTTGAAACTGGCTCTGGTGCTCAGGGCTCTGTCCTGGGGGTCTCCACTGGGCAGAGAGCTGTCCTAGTCCTGGGGGACCCTAGGTTTGCAGGGCCTGCCACAGGCACTCAGTCTGGGAAGTGGAGGTGCACCTGCTGAGCCCCTGATCCTAACCAGATTCCTGGGCTTCCTGCCTGTCTTCCCCTCTGTCTGAATCAGTTATTTCTCTTTCTGTGATCAGTGGGTGGTGCCGGCTTCCAGCCGGGGACTGGTCCCTGTCCCTGTCCCTGTCGCTCTGCCTGAGTGAGTGGCCAGGGCCAGTCCCTGTCCCTGTGGCTCTGCCCGAGTGGGTGGCCGGGGACGGGTCCCTGTCCCTGTGGCTCTGCCCGAGTGGGTGGCCAGGGACGGGTCCCTGTCCCTGTGGCTCTGCCCGAGTGGGTGGCCGGGGATGGGTCCCTGTCCCTGTGGCTCTGCCCGCGTGGGTGGCCAGGGACGGGTCCCTGTCCCTGTCCCTGTCGCTCTGCCTGAGTGGGTGGCCGGGGACGGGTCCCTGTCCCTGTGGCTCTGCCCGCGTGGGTGGCCAGGGACGGGTCCCTGTCCCTGTGGCTCTGCCCGAGTGGGTGGCCGGGGACGGGTCCCTGTCCCTGTGGCTCTGCCCGAGTGGGTGGCCGGGGACGGGTCCCTGTCCCTGTGGCTCTGCCCGAGTAGGTGGCCGGGGACGGGTCCCTGTCCCTGTGGCTCTGCCCGAGTGGGTGGCCGGGGACGGGTCCCTGTCCCTGTCGCTCTGCCCGAGTGGGTGGCCGGGGACGGGTCCCTGTCCCTGTCGCTCTGCCCGAGTGGGTGGCCGGGGACGGGTCCCTGTCCCTGTGGCTCTGCCCGAGTGGGTGGCCGGGGACGGGTCGCTGTCCCTGTGGCTCTGCCCGAGTGGGTGGCCGGGGACGGGTCGCTGTCCCTGTGGCTCTGCCCGAGTGGCCGGGGACGGGTCCCTGTCCCTGTCGCTCTGCCTGAGTGGGTGGCCGGGGACGGGTCGCTGTCCCTGTGGCTCTGCCCGAGTGGGTGGCCGGGGACGGGTCGCTGTCCCTGTCGCTCTGCCCGAGTGGGTGGCCAGGGCCGGTCCCTGTCCCTGTGGCTCTGCCCGAGTGGGTGGCCGGGGACGGGTCCCTGTCCCTGTGGCTCTGCCCGAGTGGGTGGCCGGGGACGGGTCGCTGTCCCTGTGGCTCTGCCCGAGTGGGTGGCCGGGGACGGGTCGCTGTCCCTGTGGCTCTGCCCGAGTGGGTGGCCGGGGACGGGTCGCTGTCCCTGTGGCTCTGCCCGAGTGGGTGGCCGGGGACGGGTCGCTGTCCCTGTGGCTCTGCCCGAGTGGGTGGCCGGGGACGGGTCGCTGTCCCTGTGGCTCTGCCCGAGTGGGTGGCCGGGGACGGGTCCCTGTCCCTGTGGCTCTGCCCGAGTGGGTGGCCGGGGACGGGTCGCTGTCCCTGTGGCTCTGCCCGAGTGGGTGGCCGGGGACGGGTCGCTGTCCCTGTGGCTCTGCCCGAGTGGGTGGCCGGGGACGGGTCCCTGTCCCTGTGGCTCTGCCCGAGTGGGTGGCCGGGGACGGGTCCCTGTCCCTGTGGCTCTGCCCGAGTGGGTGGCCGGGGACGGGTCCCTGTCCCTGTGGCTCTGCCCGAGTGGGTGGCCGGGGACGGGTCCCTGTCCCTGTGGCTCTGCCCGAGTGAGTGGCCAGGGCCGGTCCCTGTCCCTGTCGCTCTGCCTGAGTGAGTGGCCAGGGCCGGTCCCTGTCCCTGTGGCTCTGCCCGAGTGGGTGGCCGGGGACGGGTCGCTGTCCCTGTGGCTCTGCCCGAGTGGCCGGGGCTGTTTTTGAAGTGTCCCTGCCTTTTGTTTTTCACCTTTTGGTGCCGAGAAAGCCAAGTTTTCTGGTTTGAGCTTCATTCTGCCTCCTTCGTGGTGAGCTTTTTAAGAAAATGAAACAAGGGGAAAAAGCCGAAACATTCCTGGCCCCGCCCTGGAGCTGGTGGTTCGGAGGGGCCGGAGCCGGGCCGGTGTGTCCTGTTGAAAGGTCTCCGTGTGGTTGTCAAAGCCACCATCCAGCCCAGCGTTGCACTGGAGGAGCCATCTTCCCTGTCCTTGGGCGAGCTGGGGGTTCCCGAAAGACCCCACCCTTGTAGAGATGATGTTTTCGGGGGCAGATGGTTGGAACAGCAGTCAAGCCACTGTGTGGGCCACCTGCATCCCGTATAGGACCCGTGTGGGATGCCCGCATCCATATAGGACCCATGTGGGACGCTCATATCCCATATACAACCTGTGAGGGACACACGCATCCCGTATACGACCTGTGAGGGACGCCCGCATCCCGTATAGGACCCGTGTGGGACGCCCACATCCCGTATAGAACCCGTGTGGGATACCCGCATCCCATATAGGACCTGTGTGGGACGCCCGCATCCCGTATAGAACCCGTGTGGGACGCCCGCATCCCGTATAGGACCCGTGTGGGACGCCCGCATCCCGTATAGGACCCGTGTGGGACGCCCGCATCCCGTATAGGACCCGTGAGGGACGCCCACATCCCGTATAGGACCCGTGTGGGACGCCCGCATCCCATATAGGACCCGTGTGGGACGCCCGCATCCCGTATAGGACCCGTGTGGGACGCCCGCATCCCGTATAGGACCCGTGTGGGACGCCCGCATCCCGTATAGGACCCGTGTGGGACGCCCGCATCCCGTATAGGACCCGTGTGGGACGCCCGCATCCCGTATAGGACCCGTGTGGGACGCCCGCATCCCGTATAGGACCCGTGTGGGACGCCTGGATGGCGTTCCGGGCTCCTGCCTCTGGGCCTGGCCCAACCCTGACCGTGGTGAGCATCAGGGCGCTGAACCAGCAGATGGACGGTCTCTGTCTTTCAGATAAATCCAAGATAAATAAAAAACAATTTAGCATTAATGGGAGAACGGGATTAGGTGAATCTTTATAAAACGATGTTTTCCACAGCGCACCTGCCTGCTCCATGTTAGACTCTCCCCACACGGGCAGAGCTGATCTGCCTGTGGCGCTTCTGGAGAGACGTCCTGGGGCCGCACTCACCGGCCTCCTTGGCCGGGGGCTCCTGCTGGTGTTTATGGAGTGAATTATTCATCAGCGCTCCTGCCCCCCCGGCCCCCCTCCCCCCGCGCTACCACCACAGGTCCCTGCGGTCCCGGGGGGCCAGAGGGAGCCCTGGCTTCACCAGGCTCTGTCCAAGCCAGGCTCCCTTCAACTCCACGTGAAATGAAAATGATTTTTATGACGGCTAATGAACTGCTTTCACGTAACCGTTTTGAAAGAATTTTTATGTGGGATGTGGATTTGTAAATAACAGTTAACAGAAGAATGTTTACCATGTAAAACCATGTGATAGTGTGTCCCACGGGGCACCGAGGCTTCTCTGGGGCCCCTGTCCCGGGCGTGCTGCTCTCTTGGGCTTGGAGTGAATCTCGATTCTGTGTCCACTAGCGTGTGGCCCCCTTTCGTTCCTCACCTGGACTGTTCTGGTCTTTATTACTTCTGCCTTTTCTTTCCTTTTTTTTTTTTCTTTTTGACAAGCAGAGTGGACAGTGAGAGAGACAGAGAAAAAGGTCTTCCTTTGCCGTTGGTTCACCCTCCAATGGCCACCGCAGCTGGCGCATCACGCTTATCCGAAGGCAGGAGCCAGGTGCTTCTCCTGGTCTCCCATGGGGTGCAGGGCCCAAGCACTTGGGCCATCCTCCACTGCACTCCCTGGCCACAGCAGAGAGCTGGCCTGGAAGAGGGGCAACCGGGACAGAATCCGGCACCCCAACCGGGACTAGAACCTGGTGTGCCAGCGCCGCAAGGCGGAGGATTAGCCTGTTGAGGCACCGGCCTTTCTTTTTTTTTTTTTTTTTTTTTTTTTTTTTTTTTTTTTTTTTTGAGGTTTATTAATTTGAAAGGCAGAGAGAGAAAGAAAGATCTACCATCTGTAGGTTCAGTCTCCAAATGGCCCTAATGCGTGGGGTTGGGCCAGGCGGAAGTCAGGAACCTAGAACTCCATCTGAGTCTTCCACTTAGGTGCAGGGGCCCAAGCATGTGGGCGTCTCCCACGGCGTTCCCAGGCATTTATCAGGGAGCTGGAGTGAAAGTGGAACAGCCAGGACTCAAATTGCAGGCAGCAGCTTAACCCGTTGTGTCACAACGCCTGCCCGTACATCTGCCTCTTTTTTAAAAAATTTATTTATTTGAGGCAGAGATATAGACAGAGAGGGAGAGAGAGAGAGAGAGAGAGAGAGAGAGAGGTCTTCTGTCTGCTGGTCACTCCACAAATGGCCGCAACAGCTGGAGCTGGGCCCATCTGAAGCCAGGAGCTTTCTGGTCTCCCATGCGGGTGCAGGGGCCCAAGCACTCGGGCCATCTTCCTCTGCCTTCCCAGGCCCCAGCCGGGAGCGAGGTTGGGAGAGGAGCCGCAGGGACTTGAATCGGTGCCTGACTGGGCTGCTGGTGCCGCAGGTGGAGGCTTGGCCTACCGCGCCGTGGTGCTGCCCCTCCATCCGCCTCCCGGGACTGGTTGTGATAGAGCAACTCAGAAGCACCAGGCTGTGCTTTGAACAGCAAAGATTTCTTCTTTTTGCTTTTTTTCCTTCCCGTTTAAGAAAGTCTTGCTTTCTTGTGTTCTTTTGTATCTGGGTTTCTCAGATAAACACAGCACCAGAAAAAAACGTACCATTGTTGATAGATTTCAGTGCACACTCACGTTTTCACAACCTTCAAAAAATCAGAGTGTCCAGTAATTTCTAGATGGTTCTGTGCTCACGTCTACCTTTCTGGCGTCATTGCAACAGTTGGAATATCTTGCACCGGATGGTGGACCGTCAGAGGGACAGTAGGAGTGATGTCCACACCGGCTCCAGCTTACGGATGAGGAGCGGGACGCATGGATTTGTCCAAGGTCGCGCTGTCCAGGCAGTAGCCTCTTGATTCCCACAGCAATGGCCATTGTTTTTTTAAGCTTCATTTATTTATTTGAAAGGCAGAGTTGCAGAAAGAGAGAGAAAGACCCAGAGAGAGGTCTTCCGTCCCCTGATTTACTTCCCAAATGACCACTACAGCTAGAGCTGGACCAGTCCGGAGCCAGGAGCTCCTTCCGGGTCTCCCACGTGGGTGCAGGGCCCAAGGACTTGGGCCACGTTCTGCTGCTTTCCCGGCACGTTAGTAGGGAGCTGGGTTTTAAGTGGAGCAGCCGGGACTTGAGCCGGCGCCCATGTACAGTGCGGGCTTTACCCTCCGTGCCACAACACTGGCCCCTGGAGTGTCCATCCGTCCATGCCCCTGGCTTTATCGCATCCTGTTTCTTTAAGATGTGCGTAGATTTCAGTTCATCTGTAAAAGGTTCCCGTTCAGCGTGGGAGACTTGCTGGCACACATTTTTCTAGATGAGTCTGGATTTCAGGGAAGTGGAAGAAAAATAAAAGTGAAACGAGAAATCATAAAGGTACCTGCCGAAAGAGGAACGGCAACAAGGAAGCGGAGACGGAGGTGCCAGCGGCGGGGGCCCCGCCGAGGATCAGTGGCCGGCACCGGGGGCCGGTGCCGGCCGGGGGGGCAGTGGAGGAGTTTCTCTTCTCAGGATCACTTCTTGCTTTCTGTGGGTCCTCTAGCGCGATGGACGTAGGCAGTAGCATTTGGGTTCTTAACCTGGAGGCAGGACTGGGAAGGGAACTGAGGGGGGCTGTGTGCTTGGCGTGTGCCTGTTAGGGGTGACAAGACCCCTGGGCAGAGGGGCACTGGCCTGGTGGTCTGGATGCCCGAGTTCGGGTTCCAGCTCTGGCCCCTGATCCCAGCTTCCTGCTCATGGGGATTCAGGAAGGCGGAGGTGATGGCTCAGGGGCTGGGGGCCTGCCCCCATGCGAGAGCCATGGTTGAGCTCCCAGCCACTGGGGGCCTAGGGGAAGTGAACCCAGCGCACGGGAGCCGATGCCGTCTCTCGCTGTCTCACCCGCTCGCCTGCTCTCTGTGTCTCCAGAACAGGTTTTTCTGGTTAAATGTCTCAGCACAGACATATCTGTGTCTCTGCCACGTGGAAGACTTGGTCCCGAGTGGCTCTCGTCAGCTCTGTGCAGGGACAGCCACTCAGCCTTGGAAAGACACCCTCGGTGCTGAGTTCTGACTGGGACTCTTGGATGGGGGCTGCCTGCCTGTCTGCACTCTTGGGTGTCGCCCAGCCGGGTCCTGCCGCGGCCGCCACGGCCGCTCCCAGCTGCTCTGCCTCTGGGCAGAGCCGTGCGAGTCTTTGGTAACGGCCGCTCAGCACACTTGTGGGTACAGGAAGGACGGGGGCACTGCATCTGGGGGCGCTGCGTGTTTTTGTTTTAGTGTAAACTCGAAGCACTCGCTTTGTCTTCCCTCCTGGTTTCCCCACCATCATCCTCTGTGAGTGACATACCTGCATTTCCATTCCAGGAATCTTTCCAAGAAATACCAACCGAAGAAGAACTCGAAGGAGGAGGACGAGTACAAGTGAGTGCGTCGTGCCTGACTGGCCGTGTGTAGACGCCCCGGCTGACTGGCTACTGGCCGTGTGTAGACGCCCCTGGCTGACTGGCTGACTGGCCGTGTGTAGACGCCCCCGGCCAGAGCTGCAAGAGTGACTGTGTCTCCGCTCACGTCTGGGCCAGCTTTTACATCGTGTTTTTAAGGGTTTATTTGAGGCCGGCGCCGCGGCTCACTAGGCTAATCCTCTGCCTTGCGGCACCGGCACACCGGGTTCTAGTCCCGGTCGGGGCGCCGGATTCTGTCCCAGATGCCCCTCTTCCAGGCCAGCTCTCTGCTGTGGCCCGGGAGTGCAGTGGAGGATGGCCCAAGTGCTTGGGCCCTGCACCCCATGGGAGACCAGGAGAAGCACCTGGCTCCTGCCATCGGATCAGCATGGTGCGCCGGCCACAGCGCGCTGGCCGCGGCGGCCATTGGAGGGTGAACCAACGGCAAAGGAAGACCTTTCTCTCTGTCTCTCTCTCTCTCACTGTCCGCTTTGCCTGTCAAAAAAAAAGGCGGCGGGGGGCAGGGGGGTATTTGAAAGGCAGATTGACCGGGGCTGGGGGGGACAGAGAGAGATGGACCTTCTATCTGCTCATTCACTCACCAAATGGCTGCCATGGTCAGGGCCGGGCCAGGCGGACCCAGGAGCCAGGAACTCCATCCGGGTCTCCCACGTGGGTGCAGGGGCCCAGGCGCCTTCCCAGGCACATGAGCAGGGAGCTGGATTGGAAGTGGAGCAGCCGGGACTGGAACCAGCGCTCCGACATGGGATGCTGGTGTCACAGGCGGCGCTTAGCCACACCGCCACAGTGCCGGCCTCTGGGTCAGTTTTTAAATCAGGGGAGAGAACGGTAGAAACGTCCTGGATGCCCTCGTCTTCTACCGAGCCCCTGGGCCTGTTCAGGTGGCTTCAGTTAAAGTAACTGGGATACGGGAACTCTGGTTATACCTCCATGAGTCTTGGTTTGGCTTTACGGCATCCGGAGGGCTGTCATGTTACCGGAGTGCCATCACCTAACGTTACCGCCCCTGTCGGCCAGCCACGAAGGCGTCTGGAAGTGGCCGGCTGAAGGAGGCGCGTGTGTGTGGGTGTGTGTGGGTGTGTGTGTGTGTGCGTGGCTTAGATCTGAGTTGTGCTCTCGCGTCCGCACGTTCGGCCTGGGTGTGTTTGGACCAGGTGGTAACGGGGCAGACACTGCCTCTTGCGGGAGGCGCGGTTCCAGAGGGAGGAGCCGGCTCCGCTGTAATCAAGGCTGAGCCCTGGGCGTGTGAGGAGTCCTCGGGACCCCGCGGGAGGTCCATGCCAATTAGCCTGGTTTCCGGGGCCACTCCCTGGGGCCGGGCCGTGCGTGAGGCGCGCCCGCCTGTGCTCTGCCCCGCAGGTACACGTCCTGCAAGGCCTTCCTCTCCACCCTGAACGAGATGAACGACTACGCGGGGCAGCACGAGCTCATCTCGGAGAACATGACGGCGCAGATCATGGTGGACCTGGCTCGCTACGTGCAGGAGCTAAAACAGGAGAGGAAATCGGTAACCCGGCTTCCGCGCATTGTACCCGGTGGGGGAGGGGCGCGGCTGACGGGGCATCCCTGGGAGCTTCCGTGGGGCCACGTGTGCCATGCCTGGGGGTCCTATGAAAACGGCAGGCCCTGCTCCCGGGCAGGCTCTCAGGGTCTCCAGGGCAGGTGCCAGGCCCCCTCACCACTCCGAGAACTTGTCTACAAACCCCGGAATGCGAATCCCGGTGAGGGGGTTGAGTCTGCTGTATTGGAAGGAAGCCGACATAAAGAGGCAGCAGTGCGGTGTGGTCTGGACGAGGTGGAACACGGGCGTGAGAGGTGCTGGGGAGGGGGTTAAGGAGGCGGACAGAGGGCCTGGCCATGCCCTCCCCCCACCCCGCCGTTGCCACCGCGGCCTCGTGTTGCTAACCGGAGGACAGCCTGGTCGAGATCCTGCCCTCGTTCACCGTTCGGCCGCTGTCTGATGCCTGTGATAACCGGGTCCTAGTAATAGAGAGGCAGAGTGGACCAGGTGTAGACTTCTGGATACGACTCTGGGGCCACAGAAACCCGGTGCCACGGAGGTACGTGAGCCAGCGACAGATGTGGCTCCTGCGGACACAGAGGACGCGCTCAATAGTGGCAGAGATCATGTGTCATCGCGGCTGTGACGGCCGAGCAAAGTCAGAGTACGGGGCCCCAGAGAGATCGCGGGGAACACGCAGTAACCATTTCATTCCATTTTCCACAACTTTCTTATTTATTTTTTTTAAATTTGCTTTAGCCATTTTCATTTTATTTTTTTAAAGATTTATTTTATTTATATGACAGACAGAGTTACAGAGAGCGAGAGAGAGAGAGAGAGAGGTCTTCCATCTGCTAGTTCACTCCCCAGATGGCCGCAACGGCCGAAGCTGCACCGATCCAAAGCCAGGAGCCAGGAGCCTCCTCCAGGTCTCCCACGCGGGTGCAGGGGCCCAAAGACTTGGACCATCTTCTACTGCTTTCCCAGGCCACAGCAGAGAGCTGGATCAGAAGAGGAGCAGCCGGGACTATAACTGGCGCCCATATGGGATGCCAGTGCTTCAGGCCAGGGCCTTAACCTGCTGCGCCACAGCACTGGCTCCTATTTTTTTTATTTTTTAAAGATTTATTTATTTGAAAAATATGGCTACAGACAGAGAGAGGGAAAAATAGAGAGCTCAATCTTCCATCCGCTGGTTCACTCCCCAAATGACCACAAAGGCCAGAGCTGGGCCAATCTGAAGCCAGGAGCCAGGAGCTTCTTCTGGGTCTCCCACATCGGTGTAGAGGCCAAAGCACTTGGGCCACCTTCCACTGCTTTCCCAGGCCACAGCAGGGAGCTGGATTGGAAGTGGAGCGGCAGGGACTTGAACTGGAGCCCATATGGGACACGAGCCTCTCCATGAAGATTTTGAAGACGTCTGCTTGTACAGGTGTCATTCATGCGAGCATTTATTTACTTATTTATAATAATTTTTAGTAATATTTAATTTATTTTGGAAGAGTTAGAGTGTGATTTTTTGTCTGCTGGTTCACTCCCCAGATGGCCACAATGGCCAGGGCTGGGCCAAGCCAAAGCCAGGAGCCAGGAGCTTCATCCAGGTCTCCCACGTGCAGGGGCCCAAGCACTTGGACCATCTTCTTCTGCTTTCCCAGGCCACAGCAGAGAGCTGGACTGGGAGAGGAGCAGCCGGGACTTGAACCTGCGCCCACATGGGATGCCGGCTTCACAGGCGGCAGCTCTACCTGCTCTGCCGCAGCGCCAGCCGCTCCATGAGAGCATTTAATGGAAAAATCTCACATGCTTGGGACTGGGGCCCAGGGACAAGCTTCCCAGGGGCCTTAACTTGAAGAATTTCACCCCGAGACTGGAGGGGTGGGGGGGGCGGCCTGGGATGAGCACCCCAGAGCGCACAGCCGTGCAGAGGCCGGGGCGGCAGGGCCTTTAAGCATCTGAGTTCAGCGCGCGCTGAGCTACACACGTGCAGCGTAGGCCTTGCCGTGTGCTTGGGAAGAGCCGTGTGCCTTCAGGTCAACCCACCGATTGAAAAATCAGGCTGATGAAGGAGTTGTGGTGTCTGCATGAGAGCGAGGGCCCTGGACCAGGACGGCTGATCGGCCCCGGGAAGCTCGTCCCTGCACGGGCGGCCTTGGACGTGGCTGGAGCCAGGACTGCCGCCCGCTGAGCAGGGCACGGCTCAGCCCCACCCAGAGAATTCCAGGACCCAGGGCCGGGCGTCCGTGGCGCTGAGGGGGAGAGGCCCCGGCGTCTTCCGCGAGATATGAGGAGGGGAAGCAGGGAAGCAGAGCCCAGAGGCCTCAGGAAGATAAAACAAATACAGAGTCGGAGCCGGCCGACCTGCTCCCTGGACTTCCCCCGACCTCGCGAGGCCTCTGTCTTCTTCCTGTTTGTTACTTTATTCAGTGCCCCGGGTCTTGTCCCTGACCGCCCTCCACCCGGCGCCCACGGAGCCTGGGTCTTAGAAGCAAACAGGAGCTCTGTGTCTGGCGCGAGTCTTAGGTGGGAAGCCCGCAGGGGCCGGCCTCCCCGCCGCGCACCTGCCCGAGGACCCGTGCACCTGCTCTCCTCGGGCACTTGGGTTCTTCCCTGCCCATCTTGTTTAAAGACCCTCTCCCTGCCCCTTAGCCCTCCTCCCCTCCACGCGCACCGTCTCCGGCTTCCCGCTCTCTGCCCGGGACTTCCTGGCGTCTCACGTTTTCTGTGCCAGCTTGTCGGTTTCCCCATCTCACGCTAGAATGTGAGCTCCAGGGGTTTCCTTAACCCACCGTGCTGTACCCCACGCGCCTGCCGGGGCCAGAGCAGGTCCGTGGGGCCGGAGGAGGCCGGCTTCTCCTGCTGTTTCCCCGGTGAGGGGCCTCGTGCGCCTTGGCCGTGGGGGACCGGGTTGTTGTTTTATTTACTCATTGGTAATCATAGGTCTTTTTTATGGGCAGTCGTGTCTGTGTTTGAATTCTTTTCCCTTTTTTTATCAGAAATTATAGTACTTTTATGGAGTAAATTATAGGTGGCTGAGACACACATTAAATAATATCTTAGAAGACCGCGTTCCTTTTATCTGCAGATTTACAAGCAGAGACCTGAGTCAGACGTTCTCTTGGGTGGAGCTGCTGGCCTGAAGCTTCCTTGAAGCCCCTTCCCTGCTTGCTCAGAGGAAGGCGACACGTCAGGGCCCCGGGAGGCCATCGGGGGCACACATGGGACACGTGGGCAGCAGGTGCGGGCGGGAGGACCGAGCCCTGGCCGGGAGCAGGCTCCTGTCGTCAGCCACTGCGCCATGCTAGCGCGGTGTCATTTACAAATTATTCGGATACCGTTGGTTCTTTCATTATTTAGATCCTGAAAGCCGACATCCACTGCACGTCACCGTTGCCCTCGCCATGTCCCGTGGGGATGAAGATGGCCATGTTAGGCCTCTCTCCCCAGATACGGAGCCTGCAGCGCGGGAAGGGGGCGGGGGCCGGGGGCCCTTCCCCGACAGCGCGGGCCCGTGTGCGCCTTCTTTATATCATCGAGTGTTTCCATTAACACACAGGGACGCTGGATTTCATGGTGGGAACATCTCCCTCTGCAGTTAGTTTTGGAAAAGGAGCTATTTGGGGTCTCCTGGTAACCAGTGTTTCCCTTTGGAGTTTGAGTTTTGGCCACTTGGCTTTTCCTGGTTAAACACTCTAATTTTTATAATGATGACTTTTTTCTTTGAAGTTTCAGAGACAGAGACAGACAGACAGACAGCGCCATCAGCTGCTTCACTCCTCAAATACCCACAATAGCGAGGGCTGGGCCTGGGTGGAGCCAGGAGCTGGGAACTCCCACATGGGTGGCAGGGACCCAGTTCCTCCAGCCGTCACCTGCTGCACCTGGAGTGGGCGTGAGCAGGACGCTGAGGTTGGGGTGGAGCCAGGACTGGGACGCGGGTTCTTCACCAAGGCCAAGGGTGACTTCCAGCGCAGCTGTGGACTCTTAGCGTTTCGTCCTCAGCAGAGGGACACGGAGCGACTAGAACGGGGGGGCTAATCCAGCACCTTTCACTGTGCCCCTGTGACCGGCGGGCCATGTGCTTCCACCTTGACCTGGGTCGGTGGTGGGACCAGGAGCTGGGGCTGCCAGCAGGTGGGGGTGCAAGGGGAGGACAGGCACAGGCTCTGCAGCCTGCAGCCCCCCCCAGAGCCCCACCTGCCCTGTGCAGCCCCCCCAAGCCCCACCTGCCCTGTGCAGCCCCCCCAGAGCCCCACCTGCCCCGTGCAGCCCCCCCAGAGCCCCACCTGCCCCGTGCAGCCCCCCCAGAGCCCCACCTGCCCCGTGCAGCCTCCCCAGAGCCCCACCTGCCCTGTGCAGCTCCCTGACCGGTGGCCGTGTCTCTGGCCCACCGTACCTTCTCGCTGGAAGTGGTGGAGCCCTGCCCGGGCCCCGGGGTGAATGCAGGCCGAGTGCCCGGCACGGGGACGTTGTCTGGGGCCGGGGTTGCTGGGGTTCGGGGGTGAGCAGGAGCGAGTGGGGAAGGAGAGCGAGCAGCGGAGTGAGCTCCCGACAGGGTCGTGGTTGCCTGGTTCTTTCCTGGTTTTCAGATTCACAGAGACTATTGTAATTGTTTTGTTTTTCAGGTGAGCACAAAAAATAGAATTCTTAACATTTTAAAATTTACTCTCCTTTTGGGGTCAGGGGGAGCCAGGATGCATTTACAGGCTCCCAAAATTTTAAGAGAATGTTAGTGATGAATGAAAGAATGAAACCCACGGTCTGCCGTGGATGGAAACCCACGTTTTCCGAGTTTGCTTCCCAGTGTCATTTACAGATAAGTTTATGTTAATATAGTATTCAAAAGTACTAGTACCAGTATACATATAATTTATATCCTTTTTTAAAAAAATTTATTTATTTGAAAGAGTTACAGAGGGGGCAGGGAAGACAGAGAGAGAGAGAGACAGACAGGTCTTCTATCCACTGGTTCACTCCCCAGATGGCCACAACAGCCAGGCTGAGCCTAGTTGAAGGCAGGAGCCAGGAGCTGCTTCTGGGTCTCCCACACGGGTGCAGGGGCCCAAACACTTGGACCTTCTTCTGCTGCTTTCCCAGGCCACAGCAGATTAGAAGAGGAGCCGCAGGGACTCGAACCAGCACCCGCATGGGGTGCCAGCATTGTAGGCAGCAGCTTTATCCACTGTGCCACAACACCAGCGCCCAGTTTATATCCTTCCATTTTAATCATTAGGATTTTGGTAGCTGTGCCTGATTTTAATGCTATTAAAATTAATTTCGCTCCTGGCTTCTTGTCTGAGCTGTAGGCTCTCACAGGTTGTTAACAAGTTACAGGAACAGGACTGGAGTAAGCTGCCTCCTTGGCGGGAGAGGCAAGATTGTTACCAAGCCGAACTCCCAGGCTGGAGACTTTGAGGTCAAAACTCGCAGGGAGCCGCCGGTCATCCATTAGGATTAGTGGTCGCTGGTAGACGCAGGCGAGAGCCCCAGGTGTGGCTGGGCTCCTGAGTTGGATGTGAATTGGCTTCTTCTGAGATTTGGGTACTTCGGAGTTGACGACAAACACATCCCTCCCTGCTGCAACTGTTGCTTGCGAAAGCGTTTAGGGCTTGTCTGGTTCAGCTGCAAGCTCCGAGCCTGTCCGGGGTTATCCATGGGGATCGCCGCTGACCACGCGGGAGCAGCCGGAGGAGGTCCGTGGCTCTCCCAGGGGACCTGGAGGTTCTTGGCCAGCGCCCCCTGCAGGTGGACAGTCAGCATCACTGGGCACTCACGCGATGCCTCCTGCCGCTCGCTCCATCCTCTGGGCCACAGGGCGTCCCCACAGACACCCGGACCTTGGACGGACCCCTTAACTAAGTGCTTCCTGAGGTTTCAGAAATATTTGGAAATTGATCCTACACTGGAAGCTGGAACGCTCTTGCTAACATTTGGGGTTGAGCAGATCCTATTTGGGCCCTATGTTGTAGGGCAGCGGGATACGCTGCCGCCTGCAACACCGGCATCCCATGTGAGCGCCAGTTCAAGTCCTGGCTGCTCCACTTCTGATCCAGCTCCCTGCTAATGCACCTGGGAAAGCAGCAGAGGATGACCCAAGTGTCTGGGCCCCTGGCTGCTGCCTGACCCAGCCCTGGCCATTGTGGCCATTTGGGAAGTGAACCAGCAGATGGAATCAGTCTCTCTCTCTCTGTGTGTGTGTGTGTGTGTGTGTGTGTGTGTGTGTGACTCTGCCTTTCAAATAAGTAAAATAAGCCTCAAAAAGGAAAATAAGTCCAGTTTCTAGCCCCATGTAGAGGCTCATTTCCCGTAAGGCAGCTCTGCAGGGTGGATGTTTTTTAAGATCTATTTGGAAGCAGAGTGACAGCGGTGTCTTCAGTCTGCGGGTTCACCCCCTCCGATGGCTGCAACGTCCGGGAAGCCGAGCAGCCTGGACTCGTTGGGGACCAGCACCGCACTCCAGATGAGGTGCCCCCATCGCCACAGCAGCTTAGTGCGCTGAGACATGACGCCGGCCCCTAAGTGGCACCGT
The DNA here is from genome assembly GCF_964237555.1 of Oryctolagus cuniculus. NCBI lineage: Eukaryota > Metazoa > Chordata > Mammalia > Lagomorpha > Leporidae > Oryctolagus > Oryctolagus cuniculus. Next base: position 232,761,941 of record NC_091432.1, on the reverse strand, counting down.
TTTCTAGAGGTTAAGTTATTCATTTGAAAGCAAAAGCCACGGCGGAAGCCAGGAGCCTGGAACTGCATCCGGGTCTCTCAGGCGGACGGCAGGGACCCGAGTGCCCGGGCCGTCACCCGCCGCCTCCTAGGGTGCCGCCTCTCAGGTGTTCAGCTGTGGGGCGCAGGTGCCCCAAGCCAGGGACCACCTGCTGTGCCACGGCACCCCTTTCTGGCCTTTGGACCTCGTTGTTGTGGGTGAAAACGTGGAGCCCTCCCAGCCTCCACTTTTCCCTTCCAGCCCGGCTCCTGTCCGCAGGAACCCTGTCGGCTCGGGTGTCTCCATCCCACGTGGCAGTTACCTGCTCTCGAGTCCCCACTCCCGGCTCCAGATTCCTGCCAGCGTGCGCCCTGGGTGGCAGCGGTGACGGCCCGAGTAGTCGGCCCCTGCCACCCACGTGGGAGACCTGGGCTGAGTGCCCTGCCGCCTCCAGGCCTGTCCCAGTCACTGCAGGTTGGGGCGGGGGGGGGGGGGGAGGGGCAGAGGGAACTTTTCTCTCTTTTCTTTTCTTCCCGGCCCAGCTGGTCCTCCTGTCCCCTGGGAATGCTGCGCTGACCCTCCTCACTCACCTCCCACACTTGCCCGTGGCCAGCCCCGTCTCCCAGCCAGCTCTGCCCAGGGAAGGCGCGGGCCACAGCCTCCTGTCCCCACCCCCATTCAGTCGTCCCCTGCACGTCCCCCTGCAGGGCAGCCAGCTCGGGCTTGCTGTGACGCAGCTCAGACGGTGCCACTCCCCTTCCCAAGTCTTCAGTGGCTTCCATCACACTTCCGTGTCCAGGGAGGCCACGCGAGGTCCGGCCCCAGCCCACCTCTCCTCCTCCTCCATGTCCCGGCACTGGCATCTGGCCAGTCCCCGAACAGCCCAGGCCCTTGGCACCCAACTGCCTTCTGTTGAAGCCACTGCTGCCGGTGGCCCCCGCACACCCGGGCCCGCGGTCGGCCTGTGCCGTGGGCGATCGAGTCAGGCTGTGAGGCCCCCAGCCTGGGCCGCTGCAGCCTCCAGAGCTCCGCTTGTCCACCTGGCGCTCGATCCAGAACTCTCCTTGTTCTCGTGCGCAGGTGGCAGCTCAGTGCCGGGGAAGGGACTCGGTGGGGGACGGGAGCCATTCGGTTGTTCTGGAAGTCGGCCGAGGGAGGCCCTGCAGAGGCGCCGGCGTTGGAAGGCCACTGAGAGGGCATCGTGTTGGACAGAGAAGAGGATGCGGGGTCTGGGCCGGTGCTGGATGTGGGCGTGGCGGCAGCACAGTGGAGGAAGACTCGGGCTCCATCCCCTCTGCCGCCTGCCGGCCCCTGCCCGATGCCCGGGCAGTCAGTGCAGGGCCCGAGCCCCTGCACGTGGCACCTGGGCCACACGCATGGTGCTTTTCTGACGCTCGGGCCTCACCGGGTGCAAACAGGGTGCGTGTACCTGGTTTCTGATTTGGGGTTTAAAGGCAGGGTGTGGCACAGAAGTGAGGCAAGCAGAGCTGCACGATCCACGTAACTACCGCACCCCTCAGACACACGGGGGCTCGGGGAGGCCCGGGTGGGGCTGGGAGCCGCCGTGTCGGGGCCACTACCCCCCACGTCTGTCACCAGTTCCTCTGCGTTCAACTGCGGCCTCCGTGTTTTATTTAAAATTGCACACGGCCGCTGCCCTCGGTTGAGTTCCCTCTCTACTCTTCCCGCCTTTTCTGTCCTCACATCGGTTTTCAGCCTTAAAGGGACAGGCGGCCGGGTGGCGGAGCAGGGCGCTGAGCCCTCCCCGGCCGTCGGCATGGCTGCGCACGGTGCTGCTTCCCACCCTGGGAAGCTTTTCCGTTTCCACTCTTCCCTCGTGCCTGCCGACTTTGGTCCTCTGGGATTCGGCTTTGCTTTCTGTCTCGGCAGGAAATTTCTTGAGAGTTTTTCTTGAAGGTTGGTTTTCATCTGTGTAGACTAACGTGCCGCTGAGAAGTTGGAATGAAGTAGGTGCGTGTGGCCTTGGCGTCCCTCACGGGGTTTTCAAAGAAGCAAAGAGAAACCCAAGCCTCCTCTCCCCGGAGGAGATAAGGAGCGGCTCTGTGGGCCCTTTGGGATGGCATTTCCTGTCTCCTCTCTGGTCAGGGGAAGAGCTGGATGACTTCATGCGGGGCCCCGAACAAGCCTGGTTATCTTTGTGCAGAGAACAATCCGTCTTTGTGCACCGGCTGCAGGCGCACACTGGCTCCCTGTGCGGAGGAGAACCGCTCTCCTATTGTTTGTACCAAACAACAGATATATCTGGGGAGCCCCTTTGTTGAACTTGTACCTTAAAGGAGGTCGAGAGAGACAGAGAGAGAGAAAGAGACAGACGGGGAGAATGAGGGCCCCCAGGGCGCACTGGGCCTTAAGGCTCCTGTTACACCCTTAAGTAACAAATAAGTAACAAGTAAGACAAATAAGTGCTGGGGGCACCTGTGCTGGGGAGGAAAGACTGGATGGAAAGTGGCCATCATCACCTTGATCTGTGTCTGTTTTTTAAAAGGATTGATTGATTTAAAGGCAGAGTTACAGAGAGGGAGACACTGGAGATCTTCCATCCCCAAATGGCTACGACAGGAGCCTGGAGCCCCACCCAGGTCTCCCACGTGGTGCAGGGGCCCAGGGACCTGGGCTCGAGCCGTCCGCCGCCGCTTTCCCAGGGCGCTAGCAAGGGGCTGGATCTTAAGTGGAGCAGCCGGGATTCTAACTGGCGTCCGTATGGGATGCTACAGCGCCGGCCCCCACCTATCTCTTAAGCCACGTGAAATGACAGGATCCTAGCTGAAGTTTCCAGGTGACTGTAGCAGCGGAGGGGGAGGTGCGGCCGAGGCGTCTTCCTGGGAGAGGACTCGCCAGCGAAGTGGAAGGCACACACTGTGCAAGCTGATGGAGGAGTGGCCCGAGAATGCGCCGCGCGGGCCTTCAATCAGTCATCCCAGTGCTTCCAAAATTGGCCTTCTCTGGAAGCCTGCTGTCTTCGGAGATGCTTCCTTTTATAGCACTCGGCGGGACAGGCTGACCCGGGCGGCCTCTCCAATCCGTCCGTCCGGGGCTCCTCTCCCTGCTCACCGCCCTGGGCTGCAGCATTTCAGATCTCAGCCAGGCTCCGGGGCCCGGCCGGGGGGGGGGGGCGTCCCCGGGGAAGCGGGGAGAGCCCCACGCGCGGGTGCAGGCAAGCCGCCTGGGCCTTTGTCTCCGCCTCCCCGTCCCTTTTCCCTGGGGGACAGCCTTCCTTCCTCCTTGCCTGAATTCTTTTCCTGAGAGTCCCGTGTGCAGCAGAGAAACAGTGAAACTTGACCCCACAGGGGACCCGCGCCGGCACTGCCTTATAAAGGAGCCCTGTTCTTTAAACACGGGACCCGGTTATCTTCTGTGTGGGGGCAGAGCGCTGAGCCTGCACTTAGGGACAGACCTGTGGCCTTGGCCGTCCTGTCCCCTCGGCAGTGCAGCCCGGCACCAGTGCCTACCTAGTCAGGCAGCAAACAGGCGGCACATTCACAGCCATAATTGGAGGAAGGAGGTTTATTCAAGGAGCGGGCAGGGTCCAGGCCAATCACCGGTCACTGTGGGGAAGTGCTGGTGCTCCCAGCCTCCGGGCGCACAGGTCGCATGCGCCGTAGACTGGCAGAGTTGGGAGGGCTGCCCGGCCAGAGCCAAGATCGGGGACCCGGCCAGCCCGGAGAGGCTGCAGGTGCAGATCCCTGTCCTGGGCAGGGCCAGGCCTGGGCGTGGCACTCTAGCCAAAGCAGTGGGCCCAGGCCAGTTGGCCTCCAGGGACGCTGATGGGCTGGAGACGGACCCAGGACACCACCAGTCTATCGGCTGAGTTGGGGGAGCCAGGAAGGAGATATTGGGGATGGCAGGAACGGGTGATTTTAGTTCACTGAATTAAAAAAAAAAAATTGTGTGGCCAGCGCTGTGGTGCAGCAGGTTAAGCCGCCACCTGCAGCTCTGGCATCCCATATGGGCACCAGCTGAAGTCCCAGCTGCTCCACTTCCCATCCAGCTCCCTGCTAATGGACCTGGGAAAGCAGCAGAGGATGATCAAGGTCCTTGGGCCCCTGCACCCAAATGGGAGGCCTAGAAGAAGCTCCTGGCTCCTGGCTTTGTCCTGCCTGGCCCAGCCCCGGCTGTTGTGGCCATTTGGGGAGTGAACGAGCAGGTGGAAGGCCTCTCTCTCCTCTCCTGTCTCCTGTCTCCTCTCCTCTCCTCCCTCCCTCCCTCCCTCTTCTCGCTAACTCTGCATTTCAAGCAAATAAAATAAAGCTTTAACAAAAAAGGAAAAAGAAAATTTAACAAAAAAGACACAGTTTCCTTGACAGAGCCGTGTGTGCCTAGCGTCTCTCCCTCTGCAGTCTGTTTTCCTTGCTGACGCTGTTCGGTCTCCGGGTCTCCGACTGTCAGCACCCCTCGTGCCTGTTCATCTCCTGGGCTGGCCCCGCTGAGCACAGGCGCAGGTCCCAGTGAACGTCGGGCTCTCTGCTTGGAGCCTCGAACAGGTCTCAGCACCTTCACACCCGCAGCCACACGTCTGAGCTCCCCGCCCAGACCAGCAACCTCGGGCTCACCCGGTGCCCCGTTACCCCCACCCGCCCGCCCTGAGAATCTTTGATGGATCAAAAGATACTCCGGGCCGGCCTCTGGCACGGTGGCTGAGATGCCACCTGGGGGCTGGCGTTGCGGCACATTGAGCTAAGCTGCCATCTGCCGGTTCGGCGTCCCACATCCGAGCACTAGTTCAAGTCCCGCCTGCTCCACTTCTTATCCAGCTCCTTGCTGATGCGCCTGGGGAGGCAGAGGAAGATGGCTCAAGCGCTTGGGCCCCTGCACCCACATGGGAGGGACTCAGAGGACGCTCCTGGCTCCTGGCTTCTGCCTGGTCCAGCTCCGGCTGTCTGGGGAGTGAGCCAGTGGCTAGAAGATCAATGTTTCTCTCCCTGTTTTTCAGTTAATAAATAAATTTGGAATGCCCGCGTCTCAGTGGAGGCCCGGGTTCAAGTCCTGCCTCCTCGCCTGAGTGCAGTGGGTGATGTCTCCCATGCTTGGGTCCCTGCTCCTGGGGGGGACCCCCATGGAGGTCCTGGCTCCCGGCCTCTGCCTGGCCCAGCCCTGGCTCTTGTGAGCATTTGAGGAATAAACCAACAGTTAGAAGGGGTGTGTGTGTTTTTAGAAATGCCTGGAATCCGATCCCATCACACCTGCACCGTCTCCCCAGCTCTGCCGCAGCGGCCCCCTCTGTGGGACCCCCCCCCCCCAGCATCTGAGCTCAGAGCCCTCCACTGGCTCTTGCTTGTTCACATAAGGAAGCCTGCCAGACCCTACGTTAATTTTGAAATGCAGAGTTGAGGGGGGAAGAGACAGACAGAGGTCTTCTATCTGCTGGCTGCAACCAGGCGCTTCTTCCAGGTCTCCCACGTGGGTGCAGGGGCCCAAGCACTTGGGCCATCTTCCGTTGCTTTCCCAGGTGCATTAGCAGGGAGCTGGATCGGAAGTGGAGCAGCCGGGACTCGAGCCAGTGCCCATATGGGACGCCAGTGCTGCAGACAGCGGATTAACCCACTGTGCCACAGCGCCAGCCCCTAAAGCAGTGTTTAAAGCAACCGACCACACACAGCTCGTACTCAAATCTAGCAGCGTCGGTTGTAGCACCCGGCCTCACCCCTGCCCCGTGTCTGCCAAGTGAGGAAGGACAGGCACAGTGTGGGAGACGTGGTGTAGCTACACACTGCAGCATCGTTTGGTGACAAAAAGGAATTAATGCCTGGCCCGGGTGAGACCGGTGCGCATGGGGATGATGTACTCGGTAAAGCCACAGACGTCCTCCTGCTCCTGTGTGACCGGGTCCGCACGGGACACCCCCGCAGGCAGAGCCGCGGTGACAGCGGGAGGGCGACAGCTGAGAGACTCGGGGCTTCTCTTTGGGGTGAGAAAAATGTTCTGAAATTAGCGGTGGGATGTTGCAGTTTCTCTGATGGAGTAAAGACAGCCGAATGGTGGGGTTCGGATGAGCGTGGTGCTGGAGCGTGGGTCCCAGAGGCGGCGGAAGTGATGGCGGTCCCCGCCCCACGGCGCTGCTGTGCGCCTGTGGAAACAGCGCCTGCAGATCCAGTCATCGGGACCTGAAGTTTTGTGGGGGACCCTGCGACCCTGCTCGCTTCCAGTTCCTCTTGTGATCTGTAACTCTTAAATCTCTTTGGAGCACACACACTCAGTGCTCGATATTTACTTATTTATTTACTTGCTTATGTATTTGAAAGCCAGAGTTACAGAGAGAAAGAGACAGAGAGAAACCTTCTACCTGCCGGCTCACTCATTCCCCAAATGGCCACGATGGCTGTAGCTTGCCTGGCCCGAAGCCAGGAGCCAGAGAACTTCTTCTGCACCTCCCATGAGGGTGCAGGGACCTAAGGACTTGGGCCATCCTCTACTGCTTTCCCAGGCCATAGCAGAGAGCGGGATTGGAAGTGGAGCAGCCAGGATATGAACCAGTGCCCATATGGGATGCGGGCACTGCAGGAAGCCGCTTTACCCGCTATGCCACGGCGCCGGCCCCCAGCATTCGATATTTAAATGTCACTGTGTGGACTGTTTCTCCCGTGTCCGTGCGAGAGAAGGCGGCTGCTGACCGCGGATGTCTTGTCCCCTTTCTAGAACTTCCATGACGGGCGGAAGGCACAGCAGCACATAGAGACCTGCTGGAAGCAGCTCGAGGCAGTAAGTGGACAGCAGCCCGCGAACGTGTGCGTGGGCCTTCCCGTTGGCACTCAGTTTACGCTTGATCCGATCGCGGGCGGACGGGACACGCCGCCGCCGTGACGGTTCTCTCCCAGTTGGGCGTAATTTGTCCCTGGAACCGCCGTGCCGGCTCGAGTGTGGCCGCTCTGGTGGCCGCGAGCGCAGGCTTTAACGTCACTCCTGAGAGGCCACCTGGCCGACGGGCTCGTGGAGGGTGGGCTTGGGGTGCAGCCAGACCCCTTGCTTGGCGTGGGCGCCTCGGGCCTCCGTCGGCAACGCCCCCTCCCCTGCCTTGCAGAGCAAGAGGCGGTTTGAGCGTGACTGCAAAGAGGCCGACCGAGCCCAGCAGTACTTCGAGAAGATGGACGCCGACATCAACGTCACCAAGGCCGACGTGGAGAAGGTGAGGTGCGGCCGAGAGCGCCTCCGGCCTCCGTGTGTGTGTGTGTGTGTGTGTGTGTGCGCGCGCGCGCACCGGGCCCCGGCCCCGGGGACGCACACACTCGGACCTCCGCGGGCGCTTTGGCGCTAGGATGCGGGGAGTGCATTGCCGGGGGTGGGGGTGGTCTCACGAGCTGTGCCGCTCTCTTCACGGCTCTTCAAAGCAAAGTGCGTTTCTGGAGCGTCAGGGCGGGCGGCCGAGCGCCCCTGGATGCGCCTGGCCACTCGGAATGCCGCTGGAACCCGACGGAGGGTCCTCATCCTATCTCACAGGCAGCAGTGGCTGGAGGCCGCCCGCGGCTCGGGGCAGCAGTGGCTGGAGGCCGCCCGCGGCTCGGGGCAGCAGTGGCTGGAGGCCGCCCGCGGCTCACATGTCAGAGCCCCCGCAGACGCTGCTGTGCCATGGGCTTGGACTGGCGCTGTTTCTCCGGAGCGGCTAGAGCTGTGGTGAGGCTGGTGCCGGCTCCTCCCAGGGCCCGGTGCGTGCCCTTTCGGTGGAAGTCACCGCCGCCCACGGCTGTCGGCCCTTGCACGGCCTCGCCCTGCTGCTCTCCTGGCCATGTTCACTGGAGATGATTTTGGGAGGGAAGTAGCAGGCACTCAGTTCTGCTCAGCCCCCTCCTCAAGACTCAGTGTGTTCTCTGGAATTACTTAATATGTGAGCATACGTGTTCTGGGGCCAGCGTTGTGCCCCTGGGAACACCGGCAGCCCACAACGCAGCGCCAGTTCAGGTCCCGGCTGCTCCACTTGCGATCGGCTCCCTGCCGATGGCCTGGGGAAGCGCAAAAGATGGCACAGGTGCTTGGGCCCTGCCACCCGTGGGAGACCTGCAAGAAGCTCCTTGGCTTTGGCCTGGCCCGGCCTTGGCTGTTGTGGGCTTTGAGGGAGTGAACCAGCGGACGGAGGGTTGACCTCTGCGTGTGTGTCCGTGACTCTGCCTTTCAAATAAATAAATAAATCTTTACAAAAAAGAGTAAGTTGGGGCAGGCCTTCCACCCGCTGGTTCACTCCCCAAATTTCTGCAATAGCCAGGGCCGAAGCCAGGAGCCAGGAGCTTCTTCCAGGTCTCCCACGCGGGCGCAGGGGCCCAAGGACCTGGGCCATCTTCTACTGCTTTCCCAGGCCACAGCAGAGAGCTGGATCAGAAGTGGAGCAGCCGGGACTCGAATAGGCACCCACATGGGATGCGGGTGCTGCAGACCAGGGCTTTAACCTGCTGTGCCACAGCGATCCAGTTTTTTCTGTCTGCTCCTCGGTCGATCCTGGTGGGTTGCGTTTTTGTGATTCTGAATCCACTGTGTCAGGAATTCTCAAACTGATCAGCAGTGAGTCGCCCGTAACACGCTCCACGGTAATTCTCGCCACACTTTTGTGGCGTCCTGGCTGTTTACCCGCAAGGTTGGTTGTTTGTCATCTATTTGCTGTATCAGTTCCGTTCCCGTTGCTGTTTACTACTGTGTAACCGCGTGGCTGCGCGTAGTTACGGCTGCACACAGAGGCATTTCTCTATCAGTCCTTGCTGGCATCTTCTGTGGGTGTCGCTCTGTTTGCTCCTCTCTCCCCTTGCATTGCGCTGAGTCCCAGAGTCCTTGGGCTCCCTCCTGGGAGACGTAGGGTCCCTGGGAGCATTCGCTTCCGAGAGAGGCTGCGTCCATCCGAGTGAACAGCGGGGTGTGGCGTTCTGCATCAATCCCTTGTCTTAAGGCAGTGGCGGCACCTTGCCCGGGTTTGGGTTCATTCTGCCGGCCCCACCAACCTGCCCTCCCCAGACCTCGTAGTCGTGCCGGAAGCCTGCAGTTTTGTGGATTTCCCTACTCTTAGTTATGCTCTCCACGATGGAGCCGGGGCTCACTGTCATGAGAGCGTGGACCCAGGATTGCTTCCAGAATGTTCTGTGGTAGCTGACGTTCGGAGCCAAGTACGGCTTGTGGGCTGTCCGGGGGGCAGGCGTTACTGGGATCGCACCCAAGCTGGGAGATCCATGAGTCTGGGTTCGCACCGTGAGCCTTGGGTCTGCGTGATTCTGTGAGTTCAGGCTCCCGTGGCCCAGTGATCTCCAAGAGGACTTTCCCCCGCCCCCGAGGTCCGATCCCGAGCAGGGACCTGCAGTGCGGCCGCCGGACGTCCGTGTTCCGCTCAGCCCACTTGCTGCTAGCCGCTTGAGTACTTCCAAAAATGCGGTGCTGGGCTTTGTTGTCTTTTTTTCCTCATTGTTTCTTCCCTGAGCGTCCTGTTTGCTCCCTCCACGGCGTCGCGGGTGGCATCACAGCCAGGGAAGCTGGTGGAGCGGCGTCTGGATGTGGGAGCTCCCGAGTTCCTTTGCTTTCAGTGTGACCTGACACTGCGATTCCCCACGCACAGCAGTTTGGCTGTTCCCCCCGCTCCTAACTGTATTGCCCGGGGAGCCGTGTGCCAGCACCAGGCTGAGTCGAGGCAGTGTTTTCACTCTTAGCGTTGCCTAGTGTTAATTTCATGTTGTGTGATTTCTTTTATTTTGCAAATATGTTCAAAGAAGTCAAACTTTTTTCTTAAAAAAAAAAAAGATTGAGAGCCGGCGAGGTGGCGTAGCAGGTTAAAGCCCTCGCCTGCAGCACCAGTATCCCACCTGGGCGCCAATTTGAGTCCTGGCTGCTCCTCTTCCTGTCCAACTCTCTGCTGTGGCCTGGGAAAGCAGTGGAGGATGGCCCAGGTCCTTGGGCCCCTGTACCCACGTTGGAGACCCAGAGGAAGCTCCTGGCTCCTGTCTTCGGATCAGCTCAGCTCTGGCCATTACAGTCATTTGGGGAGTGAACCAGCAGAATGGAAGACCGACCGATCTCTCTCTCTCTCTCTCTCTCTCTCTCTCTCTCTCCTTCTCTCTGTGTGTAACTCTGACTTTCAAATAAATAAAATAATTCTTAAAAAAAGATCTATTTATTTATTTGAAAGGCAGAGTTAGAGAAACAGAGTTGGGGGGGGAGAGGTCTGGGGCCGGAACAGTGGCACAGTGGGTTAATGCCCTTGCCTGAAGCGCCAGCATCCCATATGGGCGCCGCTTCTAGTCCCAGCTGCTCCTCTTCCCATCCAGCTCTCTGCTGTGGCCTAGGAAAGCAGTGGAAGATGGCCCAGGCCCTTTGGCCCCTGCACCCATGTGGGAGGCCAGGAGTGAGCTCCTGGCTCCTGGCTTTGGATCGGCACAGCTCCAGCCGTTGCAGCTGGTTGGGGAGTGAACCATCGGATGGAGGATTTCTCTCTTTCTCTCTGCCTCTCCTTCTCTCTCTGTGTAACTCTGACTTTCAAATAAAATAAATAAATCTTTAAAAAAAAAAAAAAAAAAAAAGGAAAGAGGTCTTCCATCTGCTGGTTCACCCCCCAGATGGCCACAACAGCCAGAGCGAGGCCAGGCTGAAGCCAGGAGTTTCACCCGGGTCTCCCACGCGGGTGCAGGGGCCCAAGCACTTGGGCCATCTTCTGCTGCCTTCCCAGAGGCATCAGCAGGGAGCTGGATGGGAAGTGAAGCAGCCGGGACTTGAACCTGTGCACCTGTGCTCATGCGATGCTGGAATCACAGGCAGTGGCACAGCCTGCTGCAGCATCAGAGGGATGCGGGACCTCGTGGCGTGGAGGTCAGCTGCGTGGGTGAGGGGCCGGTGGGTGCTGTGGCACTGGTCATCCGTGCAGGCTGCAGCTGAGCGCAGCCTGTGCTGAAGGTGGTGGAGGTCAGGTCCTCCCAGCCGGCTTGGTTACACCGAGCGCTCGGGACAGCCGGGAACCTGGGACAGTCCAGTCGTTGGGAAATTCTAGCGGGATCGTGTCTTCGTGGTCTGTTGCCTCTCCCGTCTGTCTCTGGCTTTGTTCAGCCCCGAAGCTGAGAAGGGTTCTCATCCATCCGTTTGCTCTGTGACTCACCTGTCCCCTGGCCACCCGCAGGGCCGCGGATGGAGAATCACTGGTGTTCGGCTTTGAGGAATTTGCCTTCCGTTTTTTTCCCCTGCCGCCGCGTTTGCCGTGTTGTGAAATCTCCCGTGTGCCCCTAAGCACCTCTTGAGAGGCGGGCTGGTGACGACCTGGGGGTGGGCGTCTGCCTGTGCTGGGGGCCGGCCGTCTCCGAGTTCTGAGGATGCCACGGGGGCTCGCGTGGTGCTGGGGAGACAAAGGAGAAGGTTATCAAAATGACTGGAATGTGGACTAATGTTTCTGGACAGAGAGCGCAGTGTTTGGCAAATGCCTGCATCCAGCCGAGGGCACGCGCGGGCACTGAATCGTTCCCTTTCTGCCGCGCCCGCGCCCCGGGACCGCTGCCTCTGACATAATTTGCAAACGCAGAATGGGACATTGTCTCACGGAAACTGCAGCCCGCGGTCGCAAACAGCGCGGCTCAAGTTATGGTTTTTGAATTCCAGCTCGTCTGGGCCTTCAGCCGCCAGGGCTCGGTTTACAGGCGGTCGTCGGCCACGTGGGGTCACCGTGAGGCCTTCACCCAGGGCCCTCGCTGGGAGGATTCCCGGCACAGCGAGGGTCCCCGACCCCCGCTCCTGCGCCGCCCTGGGTCCTCGTTCTGTAACCCCGTGCGAGGAGACGTCCGGGAAGTCTCAGGAGAGCCCTGGTTCTGCGGGAGCCTGCGTGCCGGTTTTTCGGGCGGCGTTAGGGTCCCTGGAAGTGTTTGGCTCTGAATGTCTTTAGCTTTTTAAATCCTGAGCGGATGCCCTTCTGTGAGCAGCACAGGCCGTCCTGGGGCATTTGTGAGTTAAAGTAGAGCGCTAGGCCAGTATGTGATACAAGTTGACATTTCCTGGGCTTTTTAATTACCCTAGAGCTGTGCTTTAGTGTGTCATCGTCCTACCACGGACTACTGTGAAGGAGAAGCGACAGTAAGGGGTCGCTGTCAGCTTTCAGGGAGGAAGAAGGAGTTGACCGTGAATAGGGATCCTCAGGGTAACCAGCTCAGAGCACGAGTGACCCTGGCTGTTCCGGGAGGCTCCGTGTCCCTGGCTGTTCCGGGAGGCTCCTCGGGTCGGCGTGGGTGTCCGGGCCCGGAAGCAGGCCGGGTCCCCCCCCGCCCCGCGCCAGCTGAGCCGCGGAGTGTGGACTATTTTTACCATTTGTGGGAACGTCTCCGGCCAGTCGGCTACCTCGCCGCTCCGCATGCGAGGCGTGGTGCCGTTCCACGCTCGCTGCGCCACGGCCGTCACCACCAGGCTGACGTCTTTCCCGAACCCGCGAGCAGTCCTGAGCACGCCCCCGGCCTCCGTGTCGTAAAACGTCTGGCCCCGGCCGCCCGAGGGAACCGCTCACTGCGGCAACGGAGAAGACAATTAGATGAGAAGTGAACGGGGAAGTGCTCGGTCTGCTCGCGGGAGGGAAGTCAGTGCTGCGACTGCGGCTGCGGCTTAGTGTGTGAAACTTAAAAAGGCGGCTTTTTATTCAGAGCAAGAGAAGACGACGCAGAATTAGGGAGGGAGGGAGGGCGCGCCCAGCGCGGTTCTGCTGTCGCCGCTCTCACACCGGCGTCAGCGCCCAGCCAGAGCCGTGGAGGGCCCATTCACTCCCAGGGGGCAGCCGCCCGACAGCTCCGGGCTGTGCAGCACAGTCAGGGACGGACGGCAGCCAGGCGGCAGCGGTCACTCCCCCGCCCCAACCCGAGATGGACGTGGACCCCAGGATGTGTGAGTGAGCGTGTGTGTGTGCGTGTGTGTATATGTGGATGGGAGCACGTGTGTGTATGTATGTGTTTCTGTGTGAATGTGAGCATTGTGAATGTATGTATGTGAGTGCCTGCATGTGAACGTGAGTGTGTGTGCGCGCGAATGTGAGTACATGTGTGCATGTGTGTGAGTGTGAGTACATGTGTGCATGTGTGTGAGTACATGTGTGAATGTGCATGTATGAGTCCATGGGTGTGAGTGCATGGGTGTGAGTATGTATATGTATGTGTTTCTATGTGAATGTGAGTATTGTGACTGTATGTGTGAGTGCACGTGTGTGAACATGAGTACATGTGTGTGAGTGTGTATACATGAATGTGAGTACATGTGTGTTTGTATGTGTTTCTATGTGACTGAGTATGTGAGTGCGTGTGTGTGTGAGTGTGTGTATATGTGAATGTGAGTACATGTGTGCATGTGTGTGAGTACATGTGTGAATGTGAGTGTGTATGTGTGTGTGAGAGTGTGTGTCCTGGGGGAGGGAGGGTCATGGCTCCGACCACCTAGCACTTCCTGTGAGCCCCAGGCTGTGTTCGTGGCTTCCCCGTGGTGCCTCGTGGAATGTTTCCCTTTCACTGGTAGCCGCGGTCCGGCCAGGCCCAGGGCTCGGCCCTCATCCTGCCTCAACCACACAGGGGTGGGTTCGGGTCTCGTCCCCACCACTTCCTGACGGCAGGACACAAGCCTGGGCCCACTTCCTGTTTGTCACTGAGGCTGGGATGATGGGTGGCGAGGCCTCGGTGCAGCGTGTGGCCCAGTGGAGCCACAGCCTGGCAGCCGGCACTGCTGTCGTCCCAACCTTGCCTGTGCCCTGCTCCTCGGGCTGCATCGGGCGCTCCGTGCTCCGTTCTTGTCCGTGGATCTGCCCTTGATCAGTCGCGTGTTCTTGTCGATCTGCCTTCGATCAATCGCGTGTTCTTGTCGATCTGCCCTTGATCAGTCGCGTGTTCTTGTCGATCTGCCCTTGATCAATCGCGTGTTCTTGTCGATCTGCCGCTGATCGGTTTCGTGTTCTTGTCCATCTGCCGCTGATCGGTCGCGTGTTCCTCGAGCGTGCGAAGCGTCCAGGCCCTCACTGGGGGACTTACTGTCCAGGAATTCACACACCAGTCGGGTTGTGACCGGTCCCTTCCAGGAGGCCCTGTGAGCAAGCGACAGTGAGGCGGGGCGGCTGGGAAGGCTGAGCCAGCCGGAGTTGGACGGCTCCCCCACAGGAGCCCTGCGGAAGGGCGGCAGGTGGAGACGCGTCCACGGAGGGCGTCTCCCGGGGGCTGCAGCGGAAGGAGGCTGGGCAGAAACTGAGAGAGCAGAGGAGGGCAGGCAGCCGAGAGCTTGGTTCAGGGCACCGCAGTCAGACGCCGCTGGAGCCGGGCGGCCATCTGGACGAAGAGGCAGGGCGCAGCCGGGGGAGGAGGCTCAAAGCCACATGGTGAACGTGACCCTCCTGAATGCCACCACCAAACCTGTTCCTCCAGAGCTTTTTATTTATTTAGATTTATTTGATAGGTAGAGTTACAGAGAGAGGGGGAGAGGTCTTCCATCTGCTGGTTCACTCCTCAAATGGCCACAACAGCCAGGGCTGGGCCAGATCAGAGCCAGGAGCCAGGAGCCACATCCGGGTCTCCTGCATGGGTGCGGGGGCCCAAGCACTTGGGCCGTCCTCCACCGCTTCCCCAGGTGCATCAGCAGGGAGCTGGATCAGAGGCGGGGCAGCCGGGACTCAAACCAGCGCCCATGTGGGATGTGGGCGTCACAGCTTAACCCGCCACGCCACAGCCCGGCGCCAGCGACTGCGTCTGCAGCGTCAGGATTTCCTAGCGATTCCCATTGCTGCTTCTACTTCCGTCACCGTTTCAGACGTCCTGAGTCTCCTTCCCGCTGTTCTTCCCGCTCGCGTTCTCGTGGGGCCCGTCCTCCTCTGCCGTGGCTGCTCTCGGGCTGTCCCACTGTTTCCTCACTGGCCGACGATCATCTTTTATGTAGGAGCTTCTTCCCTGGCCTCCGGTGCCACGGGGCTGAGCTTCCTCCCCAGCCTCCGGTGCCACGGGGCTGAGCTTCCTCCCCGGCCTCCGGTGCCACGGGGCTGAGCTTCTTCCCCGGCCTCCCATGCCTCGGGGCTGAGCGTCTTCCCCGGCCTCCGGTGCCACGGGGCTGAGCTTCCTCCCCGGTCTCCCATGCCACGGGGCTGAGCTTCCTCCCCGGCCTCCCGTGCCACGGGGCTGAGCTTCTTCCCCGGCCTCCCATGCCACGGGGCTGAGCTTCCTCCCCGGTCTCCCATGCCACGGGGCTGAGCTTCCTCCCCGGTCTCCCATGCCACGGGGCTGAGCTTCCTCCCCGGCCTCCCGTGCCTCGGGGCTGAGCGTCTTCCCTGGCCTCCCGTGCCACGGGGCTGAGCTTCCTCCCCGGCCTCCCGTGCCACGGGGCTGAGCTTCTTCCCCGGCCTCCCGTGCCACGGGGCTGAGCGTCTTCCCTGGCCTCCCGTGCCACGGGGCTGAGCTTCCTCCCCGGCCTCCCGTGCCCCGGGGCTGAGCTTCCTCCCCGGCCTCCCGTGCCACGGGGCTGAGCCTCTTCCCCAGCCTCCCGTGCCACGGGGCTGAGCTTCCTCCCCGGCCTCCGGTGCCACGGGGCTGAGCCTCTTCCCCGGCCTCCCGTGCCACGGGGCTGAGCTTCCTCCCCGGCCTCCCGTGCCACGGGGCTGAGCTTCCTCCCCGGCCTCCGGTGCCTCGGGGCTGCGGAAGCGAACCCCGAAGCAAGCTGCAGCAGTTTCTGCCAGACCACCTGGAACTCATTCTTATGCTAATTTCCCGGCGGGGGACCGCGTGGGCCATCTGTGCAGCCCTCACAGAGCATTCCCTTCCCCACTGCGCCCACGGCCCAGGACCCGCACGGCCTTCTCCCTCTGGTCCCCGACGTGCAGCGAGGAGGAAGCCTCCCTCACTCTGGACCTCACGGGCAGGGCCTTGGTGCCCACCCGACCCTCGGCGAGGCATCTGGCGACTCAGAGCCCCGGGCGTTCTGGCCCAGGGCAGGTGCGCTGTTGGTCTTCGGGCCGTGGCAGCCGTCTCTCTAGAGCTGCCCTGCACGGCCCTGGCCGCATTCCTGTCCTTGCCAGTGCACTCCGTGGCTGCCCGGCCGTTAGCATTCAGCCGGCGTGCAGGCTGAAGGTCCGCACCGCAGGGACCCTGTTCCGGGGGAGGCTGTTTATTAACGAGACCAGGGAAGAGGGAGTCCATCTCAACCCCACTGTATCGAAGACCGCATCGGCTGCCAGTGACCCTGCGTGAGACACCAGGGAGGGGCTGGTCCCTGATGGATGCCGGAGCCGGATCTCTGGGTTCATCCCCGCCTGTCTGTGCCAGCCTGCTTGGGCCTGTGCCACCGTCCAGATGAACGGGCGCCAGCGCTCGCTGCCTCTCTGTTAGCTCCCCTTGGGTGAACGGATCCTGAACGTCTCCCCTGAACCGAGGCCTGGGGCAGAGCCTTCTCCAGGGCTGCTTAGCGAGCGAACGGCCGAGCCCCATCGAGATTCGGTCTCCGGTGCTGTCTCTCCTTACTCTCTTCTTCTGTTGCAGGGACTGTGCGCCCGGGGAACCCCCCGGGGCTGGAAAGTTGTAAGAGTATTAAAAAAAAAGTCAGGAAATTGCTGGAATATTTGGAGCATATTTCTTTGGTTAACTTATTTTGAGGCTTTTCTCTGTTTTGTATTTTAGCTGCCCTTGTAATTGATCAAAGACAGACTCGTTGTTTTGGCAAGAGGCCCCGGCCTGGGAGTCTCGACCAGAACCCACAGCGCTCTGCCTGCGTAGGGGTTTTCAAGGCATTCTTAGCTTCGGACTTGGGGATGTCGGCAGTTGCAGCCGTTGGCCGGGAGATTGAAGCAGTAACACTTCACCGGCAGCTCGCTCCGCTCGGAGGGTCGTCTCAGTCTCTCTCTGTGTCAGTGTTCGTCCCAGGGCAGCCGCTTCCCAGAGCAGTGTTTTTGACTGGGTCTCGAGGCAGCCAAACCTCTTCCGCCCATCCCTGCTCTGGGAACTAGTGTTAGGACCTGCCTTCACCTTCCTGGCAAAATAAGATATTCCTTCCCAGCCCCTCTCCAGGAGTGGTGAGTGTTGAACTGGTCGTTTTTATTAAAGATTTATTTATTTATTTGAGAGAGGCAGAGAGAGAGAGAGAGAGAGAGAGAGGTCTTCCATCCGATGCTTCACTCCACAAATGGCCGCAATGGCCAGAGCTGCGCTGATCCGGAGCCAGGAGCTTCCTCCTGGTCTCCCATGCAGGTGCAGGGCCCCAAGGACTCGGGCCATCTTCTACTGCTTTCCCAGGCCACAGCAGGGAGCTGGATTGGAAGTGGAGCAGCCAGGACCTGAACAGGCACCCATATAGGATGCTGGCACTGCAGGCGTAGCTTTACCCACTGTGCCCCAGCGCCAGCCCCTCTCGCTCTGTTTCTCTCTCTCTCTCTCATTTGGTCTTATTCAGCCTTTCCATTAAAGTAAATTTTGAAAAAGAAAAACTGAGTGAAATCCGTTTTGCTCCAGATCCTTGACAAGTGCTGGGGAATCAGCGTGTCAGGTCGCGTTTGCAGGGTTCTCCACGCATTGCTGTTTGCTGAGCTGAATGACCTAGGGACAGGTGGGGGCCGTGTCGGCAGTGGGGCTGTCGCTGTCCCGCCTGTACGGTTCTGGAAGTGAGTTACAGCAAGCGGGTTTGTGTCACCGGGAGAAAGGTGGCCGGGTTGTTGGTGAGCAGGTTTGGTTTTGTGTATGCTGGCAATGGCTCCGGGAGAGAATCAGGCAGCCGGTGCCCTGCTGGGTTCCTGGCCCTGGGCCGGGGCCCATCTGCCTGCTCGGTGGAGCTGCCGCAGGGCCAGGCCTTGCACGGTGATTACACGCACCTCTGCAGAGTGCGACACGCAGAGTTCTCAGAGGCTGGGGCAGGGGGGACCGCACTCCCCGCACGCCCCGTTCCATCCTGCCGTCTCCGCCCACCGTTGTGGTGCAGTGAACCCTGAGTCTGGTTGCCGGAGCCGCGGTGCTGTCCGATGTCCCCCAAGGACTGGTGTCAGAGGTGGACGTCTGTGGTGTGCTGGACCCTTTGACAGAGGGACAGGTGGCTTTCCCGAACCTCTGGCCGCCGCGGTGTTACATAGTTTCTCATCTGAGGGACAGCAGTGTGCGCGATGCTGAGACACAAGCACACGTAAACATGGTCCCGGAAAATGCAGTTGGGGCTGGAGTGCCGGCGGGCAGTGATGCCGCCACCTGCAACCCCATGGGCGCCGGTTCGAGTCCCGGCCGCTCCACTTCCCATCCAGCTCCCTGCTGGTGCACCTGGCAAGAGCTCGGGGCCCCTGCGCCACAGGGGAGACGGGAGGAAGTTCCTGGCTGTGGCCTGCCTGTTGTGATTCCTTCCTGTAGCTCTGCCTTTCGGATCAACAAACAAATCCTGAGAGACAGAGAAAGGGGAGGAGAGAGGATGGAGTTAAAAGTTCATTTCACTGTAAAAAAAATTCTGACATCCATGCCTCAGTACTGTCCTGCTGCCTGTTTGCCATGGACCATGCATTGATTGCAAAACAATTTTTGTACCAAAATAAACTCATCTTCCAATTTTATTCCCCCCCCTAACTTTTTAAAGTGCTGTTGCGTAAATGGAACCGTCCGTGTCCACTCGTGTGGTTAAAACTCAAGCCACGGGCAGCCTTGGATGGAGACGGGAGGGTGCCGTGTGGTTAGCGAGCCCGTGTGCCCCGGCTGCTCCGCTGCCGGCCGCGGGACAGCCTGCAGAACTGTGCTTGCTCTCAGGTGTTCGGGGGGAAGGACGATTGGATTAGAGCACGATTTGGCCCCGTCCCTCGGAGTGGCTCACGGCGTCTGTCTAGACCCATCAGGACCCCCAACAGCGTCTCTGTCTAGACCCATCAGGACCCCCAACAGCGTCTCTGTCTAGACCCATCAGGACCTCCAGGTCGGGCTGCAGTGCCGCTCCTGCCACCCTGGCCCCCGGGGGTCCTCGCTAGGACTCCCCCAGAGTGAGGTCACTGCCTGCAGGCCACGTCCTCGCGCCCCCTTCCCGTCATCTGGGGGAGTCCCCAGGGGTTTGCCAAAGACATTCCCAGGTTGAAGCTCCGTCTTTCCGGTGGAGACCACAGAAGGCGTCCAGATCTCGTCCCCGGCGTCTGCGACTGCCAGCCGCGGGCGGCTGTGGCCGTTCTGGACTTTTTAGAATATTTTCTCTAAATTCTGCAAGTCTGACTCATCCGGAGCAAAACAAAACAAAGCAGGGCTCAGCACAGGTCTGCCCCGGGTGAGGCCGCCGTCCCAGGCACCTCCCTGCATTCTAAGACCGGGTGTGTGTGTGTGTGTGTGTGTGTGTGTCCGGGGTGTGTGTCGGGTGTGTGTGTGTGTGTGTGTCTGGGGTGTGTATGTATGTGTGTGTGTGTCCGGGGTGTTTGTCTCCGTTGAGTTAGGAGAAACCGCTCAGCCTCGGCCCTGGTTTAGAATGGAAACCCTGCCCCTCCGAGACCCCGGATGGGGAAGTGGGGGCGGGGGGCCTGCCTGGCCGTCAGCAGGTGAACCTCTGAGACACCTGCCACCCAGCAGGGCCTCGGGATGCGCCTCTGCAAGTGCTTGTGACGTCTTTCCTTCCCTGCATCTGTAGTCGTGAGTAACCGACGCGCCGCCAGCGTTAGAGGACTCTCCCATCGCGGTGGAAAAACAGACAGCCGCTCTCCCCATGGCAGCGTCTCGGCCCGAGGGCCAGCCGTCCTGGCGGTGTGTGAGTCCCCCGGTGCAGCCACAGCGAGCGCGTGCCTGTGGACGCGGTGGGCCTCGCCGGGCGACGTCCCGGGCCGAGAGCAGGCTGCCTGAGCAGGCCGTGCCCGCGGGAGCGCTGCCCGGTTGGTTTTCTGCTCGGCTGCCCTCCAGGCTGGAGCCGTGCGCCTTCTGCCTGACTCAGCTCTCCCACGGTTTAGGTCTGGCGGTCCTGAGCCGGGTCACAGGATCGCGGCGCATAAACAGGAAGAAGGCGATGGCGGGGATTCCGGGAAGTGGGAGGAAGGGGACCCCAGCCGCAGCCGCTTCCGAGCCGGGGGTGCCGGGGGTGCCGCGGTGCCGGCTCTGAGACTCTCTGGGGGAGGTTGGCGAGTGAAACGGAGAACGGCTTCTGTCAGGGACAGGGGAGCCAGATTCGAACTCACAGCCAAAACGATTTTATTCAAGAAGAAAAATAAACCACAGAGGTGGCCGACTGCTGGCTGGGTCTTGTGTACCCGGGGTGGGCCAAGGGTCGGCGCGGAGGGCAGTGGGGGGAGCCGAGGGAGGGGTGGGGCAGAGCTGGGCTCTGGGAAGGAGGCAGGGGTGAAGGGGTCAAGAGGATTTCACCTGCTTTCGGGCGAGGAGCTACCGTGGCCCAGGCCCGTGTCCTGGTTCTGCCGGCTGAGACGCGTGGGGGCTGGTGGGGCTTTCCCTGGGTTTCTGTGTGTCCAGAACAACTCAGTAAATGCAGAAGCTGTGGGTAATCCTAACGGGTCGGAGAGTCTGGGGTTGGACGCGTTGGAGGAACAGATGGGGTGTGGGGGCTGGGCAGGCCAAAGGGTGTGCGTGTGTGTGTGTGTGTGTGTGTGTCCAAAGGAGGTGGAGTTTTGAAGGTAGCTGGGGATTTTAATATTTTGGAGACTGGCCAAAGAGACCGAGCCGTGGACACCAGCAGGGGCGGAAGCCGAAGCAGATGGCCAGGGAGGGAGTTGCGGGGCCGCCGGCAGAGCCCGCGGGGCCACGAACAGGGGCTCCAACGCACCAGACCCTGCCCAGACCCTGCCGGCCCTGCGGGGTCCCCGCCCGGGGTGGGGTGCCAATCCCGCCACCTGCAGGAGCCCGCAAGGCGGAAAACCGGGTCAGGTCACCTGGGGAGTGGGCCGAGCCAGCGTCTGGGCCACCTATCCTGGGGCTGGCTGGCTGGCTGGTGCCGGTGGTCTCTGCCCCCCGTGACAGCGGTGCAGGGCGGTAAAGCAGTGTGCAGAGCACCCGGCCGCCTGGCTGGGGTCCTGCCCGGTCCGTGGCTCAGCGTGGGGACTCTGCCACCCACCCGGCACCGAGCCGAGCCTTGACCCGGTGGGGCTGGGCGTCCGGCGCGCTGCTTGGAGTGTCCGTGCGCTCGCTCCTCACGTCTTAGGCATGCGCTTGAGTTAGAAGAAACCGGTTTAAAAGGAGGCGCCATGCCCACCACTGCTTCAGAGGTTGCCAGAGGTCATGGAAAATGAAATTAAAAGACGGTTTTGATGCAAAGAACGTGTAAAACCCTGTTTATAAGGGGTCTTCAAAAAGTTCACGGAAATGTACATTAAAAGAAAAAGTGGGCGTGGATTTCAAAGCTTTTCTTGCACCAAAATTAATTTTCTGTCTTAATTCCATTTTCCACAGAGTCTTTGACGGGCCCACACAG
Source organism: Oryctolagus cuniculus (assembly GCF_964237555.1). Lineage (NCBI taxonomy): Eukaryota > Metazoa > Chordata > Mammalia > Lagomorpha > Leporidae > Oryctolagus > Oryctolagus cuniculus. Next base: position 232,740,617 of record NC_091432.1, on the reverse strand, counting down.
AGTTTTAGACACGCCCCCGTAGACCTGTGGTCTAGGTCATAGGCTGTAGGTTAGACATAGGCTCCTTCCGAGCGCGAACCCTCTTGGGAATCGAGTAAACATAGTTATGGATTCTCCTCCCCCTCCTCAAAGAAAAGGCAGTGCGTGTGTGGAGAGGCGGGTGGGCACCCTGGTGTCAGAGTGGGCCCGGGAGGCCTGGGGGACGGGGCACTGGACAGTGCGCAGACCGGCGGGGTTTGCAGCAGGGTGGCATTCGCATTGCTTGCCCTAAGGAAATTCACATTCAAAACATCCCCTGCCCCAAAAAACCCCACTCACTAACGGCGGTCCCTTGGAGGGCAGCCCCGGGCTGACTCCTGCCCGGAGTGAGGGACCGTTGTGCCCGCAGGCCCGGCAGCAGGCGCAGGTGCGGCACCAGATGGCAGAGGACAGCAAAGCCGACTACTCCTCGGTCCTGCAGAAGTTCAACCAGGAGCAGCACGCGTACTACCACGCCCACATCCCCGGCATCTTCCAGGTGAGGCCGCGGCCCTCGCCCTGCCCGCGCGTCGTGTTCTAGATGCTTCTGCAGCCCCGGACGCCGCCGCCGCCGCCGCAGCCCGGGGGAGTGTCTCCGGAGCCGCCCGCTTTGCACGGGTCACCGTGTCCTCGCCAGGTGTGGAGCCGGGAGTCGCGGCCCAGGTCGCGGGAGGCAGAGCAGCTGCCGTAGACCCGCAGGTCTGAGCACCTGGACGTCTCCCCTTGGACTGCTTCATTCTGACAATTTTGGTTGTCAAAAATAGCACGAGGAAACCTACATATGCGGGGGGGTACTTGAAGAAGTTCATGGAGAAATGGAATTAAAAGAAGATATGTTTATTTTGGTGCAAAAAATGTTGAGGTCCATGCATAGTTTTTTTTTTTTAAGATTTATTTATTTATTTATTTGAAAGTCACAGTTACACACAGAGAGAAGCAGAGGCAGAGAGAGAGAGAGAGAGAGAGAGAGAGAGAGAGAGGTCTTCCATCTGCTGGTTCACTCCCGAGTTGGCCGCAACGGCCAGAGCTGCGCTGATCCGAAGCCAGGAGCCAGGAGCTTCCTCCAGGTCTCCCACACGGGTGCAGGGGCCCAAGCACTTGGCCATCCTCCACTGCTTTCCTGGGCCACAGCAGAGAGCTGGATCGGAAGCGGAGCAGCCAGGACTAGAACCAGCGCCCATATGGGATGCCGGCGCTGCAGGCGGTAGCTTAACCCGCTGCCCCACAGCTCCGCCCCCATGCAGTTTTTCCATGAACTTTTTGAATACCCTCCGGTGCATGGATTTCCACCGTTTCTGTGCCAGGACATTTTTGAGGTGCCCCGTACATATTCCCCTGCTTGGGAATCTTTCTACAAATGTGAGTCCGGTTACAGAAAACAACGATTCGCTTTTTGACATGCAGCCGCAGGCACGCTGGTTATGTCTCCGCCAGGGCCGAGTTGGAGCAGCCAAAGACAGTGCTTTCTGTTAGCTGTCACTTTAAAACTCCTGCGTGGGGCTGAGGCTCTGCCCGGTGGAGGCGTGGGAGGCACGCACCGGGCGGCCCCGCTGAGCCCCCGGCTTGCCCTGCCTCCAAGCCCGCCTCCTTCCTGGGGAGTTTCGGGAGGTCACGGTACCGCCAGGGAGCACCTTCCTGCCAGAAGGGTGGGACGCGTTGATTTCACACTAAGTCGGATTTTGCAGAAAATACAAGAGATGGAGGAGAGGCGGATCGTGCGGCTGGGGGAGTCCATGAAGATGTACGCCGAGGTGGACCGGCAGGTCATGCCCATCATCGGGAAGTGCCTGGACGGCATCGTGAAGGCAGCCGAGTCCATCGACCAGAAAAACGCAAGTATCGGCCCCGCGGCTGCGAACCGCCGAGCCCGCGCCTCCCTTCTGCCCTCCCTTCCCCCTCCCACGGCACGTGCCGGGGAGGCGCTGGGGTCCCAGGCGCCTTGCCGCTGGGGCAGCCCCGCTTGAGAGCCCTTTATGAAAACCTCTGGGTCTTGGACTTAGCTCTCTCACTTCCTTTTGCACAAAACATTTCGTCAGTGGTCACTGAGACGTTTCCGAATTAAAGTGTTTTCTTTTTTAAGTTTTATTTGAAAGGCAGAGTTACAGAGCGGGAGAGGCCGAGAGCGGTCTTCCATCTGCTGGTTCACTCCTCAGTTGGCCGCCACTGCTGGGGCTGCCCTAGGCTGGAGCCAGGAGCCAGGAGCTTCTTCCGGGTCTCCCACGTGGGTGCAGGGCCCAAGGACTTGGGCCATCCTCCACTGCTTTCCCAGGCACATTAGCAGGGAGCTGGATCAGAAGTGGAGCAGCCGGGACTCGAACCAGTGCTTGCCCCTGTCTGGGAAAATCTGACCGTCTAGATTTCGAGGATTTTCTCCCATCACGGGAACCCGCTTCTCTGTTACAACTGCTCATCCCCACCCCCACCCCCACGACCCCCGCACTGCTAGCCCAGGGCCTGGGCTTCCTCTTCCTCGCACCGTCAGCACTGCCGGCCCTGCCTCCTCCTGGTTCCCGGGACATCTCGCCGCCCGCCTGGGCTGGTCTCAGTCTCCTTTGTGGCTGCTTCCTCCTCCTCTCTTCCTCCGCAGGCCCCAGCCCTCGCCCGGTCTCGGCATTCGCTGTCCGCAGTAGGGGCCAGGCTCTCAGAGCGCCCCTCCCCGCCCACGCTGGCCCATCTACTGCACCTCTGGGCCTCGCTGTGGGCGTCCAGATTCACCTGCCGTGGGGTTTCCCGCCTGGATGACCGGCTGGCCCGTTTTCTGTCTCTGTCACAAAATACCTGGGGCTGAATACTTAGAAAGAGACAGCGTACGGGGCAGGCGTAACGTGGCGTAGCAGGTGAAATGCCAGCGAAGAGGCCGCGCCCCGCATCAAGCACCTGAGTCCATTCCTGGCTGCGGCTCCCGACTCTGCTTCCCGCCGAGGCAGGCCCTGGGAGGCCGCGGTGATGGCTCAAGTGGCTGCGGCCCTGCCACCCACGCCGGAGACCGGGTTGAGCTCTGGCTCCAGCCATTGTGTGCATTTGGGAAGTAAACCATTAGAGAAGAGCATTCTCTCTCTCTCTCTCTCTCTCTCTCTCTCTCTCTCCAGGACAAGACAAGAGGTTGCTTTAGCTCCAGGTTATGGAGGCTGAAAGCCCAGTAGCAGGCAGCCCCGTGTGGCCCTGCTGCGGGCCCTACTGACTCCTCACGCCATAGCACTGGTGTCCCTGCAGGGGTGTGTGCAAGGGGGAGGGAGCCTGCATTTGTCCCAGCCCAGCGGGCTGCCAGGGACCTGACCCCTCCAGCCTCCAGCTTAGCCACTGCGACCAGGCCCGCACACCAAGGCCTGGGGGGGACACTCGAGGGCCGTTTCTACGCCATGGCCCTGCCCCGCCCTCCCTGTGGCCCTCCCTCTCTGCACCCAGCCACAGGAATCCTCCCGACGCGTGTCAGTCTACAGCCCTGCAAATGTGCGGCACCTGGGACGGCCCCTCCCCCCAGGCCCCGCCCCCTGCCTCAGTGCCGATCCTGCCCTCCACAGAGAGCCTTGTCGTACGTGGAGCATGGCCGCCTCTGCCCAGGAGCGTCCAGGGACGCCTGTCTCCCTTGGCAGGAGCCAAAGTCACATGGGGTACAAAGCCCTGAGCTGGCCACAGAGCCCTGCCCACCCTATTTATCTCTGGCGCATCCCCTGTCCTCCGTGCCCTCCCCGACATCCTAGCCACAGTGGCCCCTGGACTTTCCTGAAAACTGCGGACCCCTCCTCCCAGCTCTTCTCTGCCTGGACCCCCCACCTTGTCTGCAGGGTCACCCCTCACCCCCTTGGGGTCTACTCGAGCGGCCGACTGCTTCATTCTGCTGGGTCTACTTTAAGGTCCTGGGGCCAGTGTTGCGATGCTGCCGGCTAAGCTACCGCTGGCCAGGCAGGCAGCCCATACCAGAGTGCTGGTTTCAGTCCCGGCTGCTCCACTTCTGAGCCAGCTCCCTGCTGATGCGCCTGGGAAAGCAGAGGAAGATGGCCCAGGTGCTTGGGGCCCTGTAACACACGTGGGAGACCAAGGTGGATTTCCTGGCTGGAAATTTGGCCTGGCCCAGCCCTGACTGTTGTGGCCATCTGGGGAGTGAACCAGCCAGGGGAAGATCTCTTCTCTCTCTCTCTTTGTCTCTCTGTCACTGTCACTCTGTCTTTGAAATAAATAACTGTTTTAAAAAGAATTCAGTGAGGGCCGGCACTGTGGTGTAATGGGTAAAGTCGTTGCCTTTAGCGGTGCCAGTTCGAGACCCGGCTGCTCCACTTCTGATCCACACCCTGCTGATGCGCCTGGGAAAGCAGAGGAAGACAGCCCAAGTGCTGGGCCTCTGCACAACACGGGAGACCCGGAGGAAGCTCCTGGCTCCTGACCGGCCCAGCTCCGGCCATTGTGACCATTTGGGGAGTGAACCAGCAGATGGAAGTTTTATGTCTCCCTCTGTGTGTCTTCTCTCTCTCTCTAACTCTGCCTTTCAAATAAATAAATCAATCTTTAAAACAAACAATGAGAATCCAGCGGTCACTGTGCAGGCGCCTGGCTTAGTGGTTAAGGTGCAGCTGGACAGCTGCGGCCCCGTCGTCTGCTGGCTCAAGTCCCAGCCCCACTGCTGATTCCGGGCTCCTGCGGCATGCGCACCGTGGGGCTGCCAGGGTGCGGCGAGTGCTCGGGTCCCTGCCTGTGGGAGGCCTGGATGCGGTTCCTGCTCTGGCTTTGGCCCGTCCCATTTGGGGAATAAACCAGCAGAGGGAAGCTCTCTCTCGCTCGCTCTGCCTCTCTTTCCTTCTCTCTCTCCTCTCTGCCTTTCAAATAAATAAAAATAAATTTTAAAAAGAACTTACCAAAAAAAAAAAGATTTCTGGGAAAGGCAGAGTGACAGAGAGAAGCAGACAGACAGAGGTCTTGCGTCCTCTGGTTCAGTCCCCAGATGGCTGTGACATTTGGGGCTGGGTCAGAGCTAAGCTAGGAGCCAAGAACTCCATTCAGGTCTCTGGAGTGGGTGCAGGGACCCAGGTACTGGGCCGTCTCCTGCTGCTTTCCCAGGCGCATCAGCAGGGAGCTGGATCGGGAGTGGAGCAGCCGGGAGTCACCTGGCACTCGTGTGGGATTCTGGCGAGGGCTTAACCTGCTGTACCCCAGTCCCAGCCCCTAGAAGGTATTCATGGGAACCAGGTTTTTGAATCACATGTTGTTCAAGGGAATTACATAATCATAAGCCATTGATTTTTTTTCCCTGCTTTCAACATGCCAGTTTTTGTTTGTTTGTTTTGTTTTTGTTTGTTTGTTTTTTGGTTTTTTTTTTTTGACAGATAGAGTTAGACAGTGAGAGAGAGACAGAAAGATCTTTCCGTTGGTTCACTCCCCAAATGGCCGGAGCTATGCCGATCCGAAGCCAGGAGCCAGGTGCTTCCTCCTGGTCTCCCATGGGGTGCAGGGCCCAAGCACTTGGGCCACCCTCCACTGCCTTCCCAGGCCACAGCAGAGAGCTGGCCTGGAAGAGGAGCAACCGGGACTAGAACCCGGCACTCATGGGATGCCGGCGCCGCAGGCGGAGGATTAACCAAGTGAGCCACGGCACCAGCCCTACACGCACCAGTTTTTAACCAAAACTTCTTTCTCCAAATGTAGAAAAACAGGTAAGGGCCGGTGCCACGGCTCACTAGGCTAATCCTCTGCCTTGCGGCGCCGGCACACCGGGTTCTAGTCCCGGTCGGGGCGCCAGATTCTGTCCTGGTTGCCCCTCTTCCAGGCCAGCTCTCTGCTGTGGCTCGGGAGTGCAGTGGAGGATGGCCCAAGTGCTTGGGCCCTGCACCCCATGGGAGACCAGGATAAGTACCTGGCTCCTGCCATCGGATTAGCGCCGTAGCGCGCCAGCCGCGGCGGCCATTGGAGGGTGAACCAACAGCAAAAGGAAGACCTTTCTCTCTGTCTCTCTCACTGTCCACTCTGCCTGTCAAAGAAAAGAAAGAAAGAAAGAAAGAAAGAAAGAAAGAAAGAAAGAAAGAAAGAAAGAAAGAAAGAAAGAAAGAAAGAAAAATAGGTATTCAAAGTATCTTCGAATCTCAACGACAGACAGAGCTTTACAGACTGCGCTGGTCACAGGCAGTGATGAGACTCTTACTAGAAAAAACCGGCTGCCAGTGAGGGTCATTCCGCAGAGCGGCTGTCGGAGGTCGTCGGAACTTATCCTCAGCAAGTCTCTGTTCGTGGCTGTGATTTCAGGACTCCCAGCTGGTCGTCGAAGCTTACAAGTCCGGCTTCGAGCCGCCGGGCGACGTGGAGTTCGAGGATTATTCCCAGCCCATGCAGCGCGCCGTGTCCGACCACAGCCTGTCCAGCTCGCGCGGGGAGGGCAAAGCGGAGCCCAAGTTCGCGGGCAAATC